>NC_092340.1:191822500-193068750 GCF_046630445.1 Rutidosis leptorrhynchoides | reverse complement strand
ACTTCGGGGGTTGATGATACATATAAAGTTCATCGGGGTTGGAATTAGATTTCTCTAATTTTATGCCCTTTCCCTTATTATTTTCTTTTGCCTTTTTAAATTCAGTTGGGGTAATTTCTATAACATCATCGGAATTCTCGTCGGAATCCGATTCATCGGAGAATTGGTAATCCTCCCAATATTTTGCTTCCTTGGCCGAAACACCATTGACCATAATTAACCTTGGTCGGTTGGTTGAGGATTCTCTTTTACTTAACCGTTTTATTATTTCCCCCACCGGTTCTATTTCTTCTTCTGGTTCCAATTCTTCTTCCGGTTCCGATTCTTCTTCCGGTTCCGACTCTTCTTCCGGTTCCTCTTCGGGAACTTGTGAATCAGTCCACGAATCATTCCAATTTACATTTCACTCTTCATTATTATTAGGTGAGTCAATGGGACTTGTTCTAGAGGTAGACATCTATCACATAATATCAAACACGTTAAGAGATTAATATATCACATAATATTCATATGTTAAAAATATATAGTTTCCAACAAAAATGTTAAGCAATCATTTTTAAAGCAAACACGGTCCAAGTCCAGACTCACTAATGCATCCTAACAAACTTGATAAGACACACTAATGCAAATTTTCTGGTTCTCTAAGACCAACGCTCGGATACCAACTGAAATGTCCCGTTCTTATTGATTAAAAACGTTCCATATTAATTGATTTCGTTGCGAAGTTTTGACCTCTATATGAGACGTTTTTCAAAGACTGCATTCATTTTTAAAACAAACCATAACCTTTATTTCATAAATAAAGGTTTAAAAAGCTTTACGTAGATTATCAAATAATGATAATCTAAAATATCCTGTTTACACACGACCATTACATAATGGTTTACAATACAAATATGTTACAACAAAATAAGTTTCTTGAATGCAATTTTTACACAATATCATACAAGCATGGACTCCAAATCTCGTCCTTATTTAAGTATGCGACAGCGGAAGCTCTTAATAATCACCTGAGAATAAACATGTTTAAAACGTCAACAAAAATGTTGGTGAGTTATAGGTTTAACCTATATATATCAAATCATAATAATAGACCACAAGATTTCATATTTCAATACACATCCCATACATAGAGATAAAAATCATTCATATGGTGAACACCTGGTAACCGACATTAACAAGATGCATATATAAGAATATCCCCATCATTCCGGGACACTCTTCGGATATGATATAAATTTTGAAGTACTAAAGCATCCAGTACTTTGGATGGGGTTTGTTAGGCCCAATAGATCTATCTTTAGAGTTCGCGTCAATTAGGGTGTCTGTTCCCTAATTCTTAGATTACCAGACTTAATAAAAAGGGGCATATTCGATTTCGATAATTCAACCATAGAATGTAGTTTCACGTACTTGTGTCTATTTTGTAAATCATTTATAAAACCTGCATGTATTCTCATCCCAAAATATTAGATTTTAAAAGCGGGACTATAACTCACTTTCACAGATTTTTACTTCGTCGAGAAGTAAGACTTGGCCACTGTTGATTCACGAACCTATAACAATATATACATATATATTAAAGTATGTTCAAAATATATTTACAACACTTTTAATATATTTTGATGTTTTAAGTTTATTAAGTCAGCTATATATATTTTGGAATCAACCTCAACCCTGTATAGCTAACTCCAACATTCACATATAGAGTGTCTATGGTTGTTCCGAAATATATAGATGTGTCGACGTGATAGGTCGAAACATTGTATACGTGTTTATGGTATCTCAAGATTACATAATATACAATACAAGTTGATTAAGTTATGGTTGGAATAGATTTGTTACCAATTTTCACGTAGCTAAAATGAGAAAAATTATCCAATCTTGTTTTACCCATAACTTCTTCATTTTAAATCCGTTTTGAGTGAATCAAATTGCTATGGTTTCATATTGAACTCTATTTTATGAATATAAACAGAAAAAGTATAGGTTTGTAGTCGGAAAAATAAGTTACAAGTCGTTTTTGTAAAGGTAGTCATTTCAGTCGAAAGAACGACGTCTAGATGACCATTTTAGAAAACATACTTCCACTTTGATTTTAACCATAATTTTTGGATATAGTTTCATGTTCATAATAAAAATCATTTTCTCAGAATAACAACTTTTAAATCAAAGTTTATCATAGTTTTTAATTAACTAACCCAAAACAGCCCGCGGTGTTACTACGACGGCGTAAATCCGGTTTTACGTTGTTTTTCGTGTTTCCAGGTTTTAAATCATTAAGTTAGTATATCATATAGATATAGAACATGTGTTCAGTTAATTTTAAAAGTCAAGTTAGAAGGATTAACTTTTGTTTGCGAACAAGTTTAGAATTAACTAAACTATGTTCTAGTGATTACGAGTTTAAACCTTCGAATAAGATAGTTTTATATATATGAATCGAATGATGTTATGAACATCATTACTACCTCAAGTTTAGTAGGTAAACCTACTGGAAGTGACAAGAAATTATCTAGCTTCAAAGGATCTTGGATGGCTTGAAAGTTCTTGAAGTAGGATCATGACACAAAAACAAGTTCAAGTAAGATTTTTACTCGAATTAAGATAGTTTATAGTTATAGAAATTGAATCAAAGTTTGAATATGAATATTACCTTGAATAAGAAAGATAACCTACTGTATATAACAAAGATTTCTTGATCTTAGATGATTACTTGGAATGGATTAGAAAGCTTGGAAGTAAATTAGTAAACTTGAAGGGATTTTTGAAGTGTTCTTGAAGTGTTCTTCCTATGATGATTATAGCTTGATTCTTGAAGTGATTTTTAATGAAGATGATGATTAACTACTGGAAAAATACGTTCATAATAGTGTGTGTGTGTTGAGAGAGAATTAGAAAGAGAATTGGAAGTGAAATGGAGTGAATGATGAGTGGTAATTGGTGAGTGGTGAGTGGGGTTAAAAGGAGTTCAAGTTAGTTGACTAGCTCATGGTAGAAGTTAAAATTGATTAGTCATATATGACATAATCAAGAGTGGAATCCCATGCTAGTTCCTATTGGTATATACTCATAGTAAGTACGTTTTGAAGCTGTGTATAATACGGGTAAGAATACGACTAGAATTCTTGATGAAAGAAAAGAATGAAAAAGTAACTGTAACCATTTTCGTTAAGTATGAGTGTTTTGATATATGTCTTGAAGTCTTCCAAAAGTATTTTAATACATCTAAATACACTACATGTATATACATTTTAACTGAGTCGTTAAGTCATCGTTAGTCGTTACATGTAAGTGTTGTTTTAAAACCTTTAAGTTAACGATCTCAATTAATATTGTTAACCCATTGTTTATTATATCTAATGAGATGTTAAATTATTATATTATCATGATATTATGATATATTAATATATCTTAATATGATATATATACATTTAAATGTCGTTACAACGATAATCGTTACATATATGTCTCGTTTCGAAATCCTTAAGTTAGTAGTCTTGTTTATATGTATATAACTCATTGTTAATATACTTATGGAGATACTTACTTATCATAATCTCATGTTAACCATATGTATATCCATATATATATATTGTCATGTCGTTTTTACAAGTTTTAACGTTCGTGAATCGCCGGTCAACTTGGGTGGTCAATTGTCTATATGAAACATATTTCAATTAATCAAGTCTTAACAAGTTTGATTGCTTAACATGTTGGAAACATTTAATCATGTAAATATCAATCTCAATTAATATATATAAACATGGAAAAGTTCGGGTCACTACACATATTGACTAGATGACATAGTAGTAACCTTATGGAATGATAAAAGTATGATTTAGAATAATATAATGACACTTGATCAACGTCATTATATTATGATAAGTCATACAGAAATTCTAATGGATCATGATGGGAATAAGATTTGATCAACCTTAGGACCACTGTGTACCATTACATACTCCTTATCTCTACATTGTCAACTAAAAATATCAACCCTAGATATTATAAATCCTTTACTTGTAAACTATCCACGCCCGGTGCTGTACCTATTGCATAGGTACCATACCGCTTAGCTCCATCCGAAATGAAGAAATCATCCAATCAACTCCAAAAATTTTTGGAGAAAGGTTTTATTCGTCTTAGCTTTCCTTCATGGGGAGCACTCATTCTTTTCCTTAAGAAGAAAGGTGGCATGTTAAGAATGTGTATTGATTACTGAGAACTCAACAAGCTAACCATCAAAAATCGTTATCCATTCATGCATACTGATGACCTGTTTGACCAACTGCAAGGATCGAGTCTCAATTCGAAGATTGATCTTAGGTCGGGCTATCAGCAATTGAGAGTCAATGAAGTTGACGTTTCTAAGACTGCTTTCCGAATCCGTTATGAGCATTATGAGTTTCTTGTCATGCCTTTTGGTTTAATCAATGCTCCTGCTGTATTCATGGATCTTATGAACCGTGTATGCAAACCTTATCTTGATAAATTCGTAACCATTTTCATTGATGATATCTTAATCTATTCCAAGAGCAAGAAAGAATATGAGCAACCTCTGCGATTTATTCTAGAGCTCTTAAAGAACGAACAAACGTATGCCAAGTTTTCCAATTTTTAACTTTGGCTACGAATCGTACAATTCCTTGGACATGTAGTTAATAGTGAAGGAATACATGTCGATCCAATAAAAATCACCATTAATCATAAATTCTCAAGGACTAGTCATGGAGGAAGTCCATAAGACTAGATATTCTAATCACTTAGGCTCTTTTAGCTGAAATTTCATACAATATCAACTCTCATTCAAGTAGGTCCCCACTGTAATTAAGTGTAACTCTGCTTTAACAAAACGTTGACCGAATGCTAATTTTTAGTTAGCACTTCCTGTTAATTAAAGTTCATACATTTCACATATCGAATCTTAAAAAGTGTCTCGTTGACAACATACTTGTTATTCCTTTGAATGATCTATGCCATAATGATAAATTGCACTTCACCGAAGAATCTAAAGAAGTTATGGATCGTAAGATTTAACCTTTGAAATAAAGCTCTATTATTGTTGTTAAAATCCGTAAGAATTCACGAAGAGGCCCCGAGTATACCTGGGAAAGTGAAGACCAAATGAAACAGAAATATCCACATCTATTCTCAACTGTTGGTGCATCTGAGAAGTCCACCTAAAACTTCGGGACGAAGTTTAAATTAACGGGGAGGTACTATAACAACCCTCACTTTTCCCTTCTGAATTTACTAAGTTGTCCTTAGGGCTTCAATGTCATATTATGTGCATCATCATTAGGGTTGTTATCCATTTCGACAAACGAACATTTATACTTTCAATAAATGATCGTAATTAGTATTAAAAACCCTAATATGATATAAAACCCTAATCCTAACCGTCCCTATTAACTACAAAACCCTAATATCATTTAATATTAAATAATAAACCCTAACTCTAGTACTTAATAAATAATATAAACTATGTGTGTTAATATTAAATGAGACATTTTATAATTATTAAAAATCGATGTAAACTAATTGGAACCAAATCATCAACTAATAAAAGATTAGGGTCTAATAAATAAATAAAATGTAATTAATAATTATAACCTTAATAATAATATATATATATATATATATATATATATATATATATATATATATATATATATATGTATATATATATATATATATGTATATATATATATATATATATATATATATATATATATATATATATATATATATATATTACATAAGTAAATAGATAACCGAAATATATATATATATATATATATATATATATATATATATATATATATATATATATATATATATATATATATATATATATATATATATATATATATATATATATATATATAAAATCATATGTATCATATATGTTCGGTTATTTTGAGGCTACAGGTTTTACTTGATCCCTAAGTAGGTTAAGCCTAGTTAAACTCTATTTAGTCTTAGAATCATGGTGCAATTAGAAAACCAACATTCTTATATAAACCCTCATGTTAATCAAGATTATTCACCACAAAATAACCTGCAAAAAATAGCCGATAGTTTCCTTGTTCCCCTCCAGTTGTCTGTCGACTAAACCCTGCAATTCAGCCACTTTTCTATCGACCAAAAACCCCTCATCAAACCTGCTGCAACACCTTCCTGCAATCGATTTCTGGCCAGCTCCTGTTCTTGCTGTTCAAGTCGACTAAACCCCACACAAGACCCTCCTGTTAGTCGCCTGTTTTCAGCCCCAATTCATCATCAAGTCTGCTGTAAGTTGCTTCTGTTTTGCTGTATAATTCGATCCACAACAGCTTTTGTTTTAATTGTTGTTGCTTGCTTTTCTTTTCATGTTTCCTGCGTGAACCAGCAGCCCAAAGGAAACCCTTGGTGATCGAGTATTGCTTTCTAAACCTGCTGCATCTGTCTTCTGTTTCTGCCGAGTTGAAACTGACCCAAAAGACCCCAACTGGGTCGTGATCTTGCTGTTGCTGCAGCCTGCTTGTTTTCTGTTTTCTGTAAGTACCAGGCTCATCACCAATCCTTGTCTCAATCTTGCATAAGGTAGTCTATAAACCCTAGTAATCTTGTCCTTGATTCAATTATTTAAAAGTATCATATTAAGTATTATGAAGTAATATGAATAATAAGAAGGTTATGACTTTTCTATGTTAAAAGGTTATTAATGAATATGAATTATGAAGTGTGATCTTGATTAGTTTATATTGGTATGAAATAAGTATTATTATAGTAATTAAGAGGTATTAAAGGATTATGAACAAGATTAAAGTATTGATTATGTTTATGATTAAAAGGTTAAAGATAAAAGTTATGATTTTATGTGGTGTAATAATGTTAAGTAGATTTAATAAAAGTCGGTTAGTAAAGCAATAATGGTTATGATCAAAGTAAAAGTATAATTAAAAGATGATAACGAGTATGATTATGATTGTTATGATTAAGGGTTAATGAATGAACTAATATTTATGAAGAAAAGATATGATTTTATGTGAAAAGTTATTATACTAGTTAGTAAAGATAAAGATTATGGATTGATAAAAAGGTTACTAGTTAGTATGTTAAAAACTTTTGATTTTATGTTTAGTAAAGAGTAATGATAATAAAGGATGTACATGCATGCATGCATGCATACGTACGTATGTGCATGTATACACTGTATGTATATGTGTGTGTGTATATGTAAATATATGCATACGTGTATATGTATGTGTATATGTGTATGTATATATACTTGTGTATGTATGTAAGAATGTTCATTATGTAAGATACATAAGTTAGTAAACAAAATAATGAAAATTAATAAGTATATGTATATGTACCGTCTTACACTATTATATATGTAACACATATACCTACTATATATATCATATAGTTATAAATACATACATGTGTGATAATAATAAAGAATGTATATATATGTATGTATCACATAGATATAATTATATACGTAACATATAATAATAACTTACATAATAGTTGATTAATTAAATAATAATACTAATATTAGTATAACCCATACACTTATCTATATAGTAACACTTAAGTACACTAAGTATATTATCACTTATTTAAATATAACTTTTCTCGAGAACGGTCACTGTTACTATAGTTTGCTATATTAATGAACAAACTTTATGTCTATTAGACATTAACTAATCAAACATAATATCTCTAGGTTGAGATCTCCGTGTTCAATACTCCAATCATATAACTTGCGTTCAATATCTATCTGCTATTAAGGTGAACTTCATAGCACCACTTTTTACTATTTCTTAACTGTTTTATAACTTTGGGGTGAGACACATGCTTGCTTTCAAACTATTTTATGCTTAGACACAAGTACTCGAAAACTTTATTTTGAGCAGTTCAAACTGTTGCTAACATGCTTTGATTCATGCTAAATCCCTACCATGATATCGTTAATTAACGAAAAATGGTAAGCTTAGTTATTGTGAATAGCGCTATTGAGAGTGATGTCTCTATCCGGATGACCGCTGGTCAATGGATACATAATAATGATTCAATGACACGAACGTGATGTGTTTAGGGTAACTTTTGGTTAGTTTCGATATCATATACACTAGCACTACTACCGAACTGATTAAACCTCATAATTAAATCTTGTGGTCTGAAAACTTGTTATAACTATTAAACCTATGTTGTTCACTCAACCATTTTGGTTGACACTTTAAGCATGTTTTGTCTCAGGTGAAGATTGCTAAAGATTATTTGCTATTTGGACTTTGCTGCTTTTGGAGTCCGCATTTATACAATTATACTTTTACATTAGAACATTTAAGTTTACAATTGTAATGACATAATATTTTCCACTGCTTTAATACATTGGTTATCAATTAAAACGTCTCATATAGAGTCGTTCTCATTTATACATACTTATGTTATGATATTGTGAAGTCATATTTCCCGGCCCTATTTGGGGGTATGACAGCTGATTTTGGTTTTTGTTGCCGTTGTTGTTATTGAGGTTGCTGTTGGAATTGTTATTGTTGTTGAAACGATTGTTGTAGTTGTTGTTATTGTTGGGACGTTTGTTGTAGTTATTGTTAGCATTGCGGTTATTGTTGCGGTTGTTGGGATAGTTGTTGCGATTGTGGTTGTAATTGTTATTGTTGTTTTACTGGTGACTCTTGTCACCATTTTCCTCCCACTTCCTCTTGAGTTGTTTTGTGTTGGCTTCTTCGACCGCATGCTCTTTAATTCTTCCCTCAATCTGATTTATGAGTTTATGAGCCATTCGACTTGCCTTTTGTATGGAAGCGGGCTCGTGTGAACTCACATCTTCTTGAATCCTTACTGGTAATCCTTTTACAAACGCGTCGATCTTCTCTTCTTCATCTTCGAACGCTCCCGGACACAATAGGCACAACTCTGTGAATCGTCGTTCATACGTAGTAATGTCGAACCCTTGTGTTCGTAACTCTCTAAGCTCTACCTTGAGCTTATTGACCTCATTTCTAGGACGGTATTGCTCGTTCATCAATTGCTTGAATGCCGACCACGGTTGTGCGTAAGCAGCATTTTGTCCTACCTATTCCAGATAGGTGTTCCACCACGTTAACGCAGTACCTGTGAAGGTATGAGTAGCGTACTTAACTTTGTCCTCTTCAGTACACTTACTTATGGCAAACACTGATTCGACCTTCTCGGTCCAGCGTTTCAATCCAATTGGTCCTTCAGTTCCATCAAATTCCAAAGGTTTGCAGGTAGTGAATTCTTTGTAGGAGCATCCTACATGATTTCTTGTGCCGTTAGCTGCATTGCTAGATTCAGAGTTATTGTTGGTATGTAGTGCAGCCTGTACTGCGGCTATGTTTGCAGCAAGAAAGGTACGAAATTTCTCTTCGCTAATATTCATGGTGTGTCGAGTAGTCGGTGCCATTTCCTTCAAAATAGCCAACTGAATCGAGTTAATCATACAGAATATTAAGAGTAGTCAATAGTATTTCGTAGCATAATATGAACTCATTTATAAAAGCTTTTTCTTCATATTAGTGTTTTATAAGTTTAAATTCGGGTACTACCTACCCGTTAAGTTCATACTTAGTAGCTAATATACAATTCAACTACTATAATTTCATATGAAAAACTGATTATAATAATATATCACATTCAAATATTCTTCAAACTTAAAATTCCGCTATATTACATATAACATGAAATATAGCACACTTTGATACAAGACATTTTTGAAGATAAATCTAGTTAATACGCAAGTCGTTCACCAAAGGCAATAAAAACACACAATTCATAAGTCCATAAATAAGTCATGCATTCTGGTTTTACTAAGACGACCTCCCATCCTTAGTCTTGTGGGAAGTAACCGTTATGACCGTTGGCTAGAAAACATGTTGTAATGTCGTCAAAAGGACGAGGGTTACGTAATGCCTAACAGCCTTGTAACAATCTAAAAACCTTGTTTCTCACCCCAACTACTGAGTTCGTCACTTGTGGGAATGTTTCATTTAATAGTTGTAATCCGATGTTCTTTTTCTCACTTTGGTGAGAAGCGAACATCACTAACCCGTAAGCATAACATGCTTCTTTATATTGCATGTTAGAAGCTTTTTCTAATTCACGAAATCCTATGTTGGGATATGTTGAGTCAAACTAGGTTCTTAACCCGTAGCGTAAAATTGCATTTGGGTTCCCCGCATTTAACGCTTTAAAGAAAACACGGCGTAACTTACGATCTCCCCAATGTGATATACCCCACCTATCAAAGGAAAGCCTTTTATAAACTAAGGCATTTCTGGAAAGTCTTTCAAATGTTTGACAAGGTAATTTCGCCATAACTAATTGTGCTGATGAATTCTGACCGACTCTAGATAAGATTTCATCAATCATATCCCCTGGTAGGTCTTCTAAAATATTTGGTCATCTATCCTTAACGTCCATTTTGTATTTTTATACTGTAAAAATAGACGAGGGTTAGATTCATAAAAGATAATTAACAAATAATACAAGCAATTTTTACATTTATCATAAAAGCACAAGCACACTATATTTCATATATTACACAACATGATTACAACTCTTTAATCCGACTCACTCGTTTCTTCTTCTTCGGACTTGGTTCGTTTTGCTACTTTCCTAGGGATATATGGTGCTCCCCTAATACGAGCTGTCGTTTTCCACAATGGTTTAGAAAAATCTGGTGGTTTAGAGGTTCCCGGGTTATTGTTACAATTTAGGAAATACGGATGTTGCCGATACATATAAAGTTCATCGGGGTTGGAATCAGGTTTCTCTATTTTTACACCTTTTCCCTTATTATTTTCTTTTACTTTATTAAATTGGGTCGAGGTAATTTCTATAACATCACCGGAATCCTCATCAGGATCCGATTCATCGGAAAATTGGTAATCTTCCCAATATTTTGCTTCCTCGATGTAATCTTCCCAATATTTCTTTTATTTAATCGATTTACTGTAGGTATCAATATTTCTTCCTCCGAAACCTCTTCTTCTTCCGGTCCTCTTCTTTCGGTTCCTCCTCTTTCGGTTCCTCTTCTTTCGGTTCCTCCTCTTCCGGTTCCTCTTCGGGAATTTGTGAATCTTCCCAAAATATATTCGACTCTTCATTATTATTAGGTGAGTCGATGGGATTTGTACTAGACTTAGACATCTATCACACAATATCAAACACGTTAAGAGATTAATATATCACATAATATTTACATGTTACAATTTGTAGTTTCCAACAAAAAATATTAAGCAATCATTTTTAAAGAAAACACGGTCGAAGTCCAGATTCACTAATGCATCCTAACAAACTCGATAAGACACACTAATGCAAATTTTCTGGTTCTCTAAGACCAACGCTCGGATACCAACTGAAATGTTCCGTTCATATCGATTATAAACGTTTCATATTAATTGATCTCTTTGCAAGGTTTTGACCTCTACATGAGACGTTTTTCAAAGACTGCATTCGTTTTGAAAACAAACCATAACCTTTATTTTATCGACAAGGTTAAAAAGACACCACCGAGATTATCAAGAAATGATAATCTAAAAATATCACACTTACACACTACCAATACATATTGGTTTACAATATTAACATGTTACAACAAAGTAAATCTCGAATGCAGTTTTAAACAATATTATACAATCATGCTGACACCAAATCTTGTCCATATTTTAGCATGCAACAGAGGAAGCTCTTAATAATCACCTGAGAATAAACATGCTTTAAACGTCAACAAAAATGTTGATGAGTTATAGGTTTAACCTATATATTTATCAAATTGTAATAATAGACCACAAGATTTCATATTTCAATATACATCCCATATATAGAGATAAAAATCATTCATATGGTGAACACCTGGTAACCGACATTAACGAGATGCATATAAGAATATCCCCTATCATTCCGGGAAATCCATCGGACATGATAAAAAAACTCGAAGTACTAAAGCATCCGGTACTTTGGATGGGGTTCGTTAGGCCCAATATATCTATCTTTAGGATTCGCGTCAATTAGTAGATCGGTTTACTAATTCTTAGGCTACCAAGCAAAAGGGGCATATTCGGCTTCGATCATTCACCCATATAATGTAGTTTCAATTACATGTGTCTATTTCGTAAAACATTTATAAAACTGCATGCATTCTCATCCCAAAAATATTAGATTTTAAAAGTGGGACTATAACTCACTTTCACAGATTTTTACTTCGTCGGAAAGTAAGACTTGGCCACTGGTCGATTCACGAACCTATAACAAATATGTACATATATATCAAAGTATGTTCAAAATATATTTACAACATTTTTTATTATGTTTTAATGATTTGAGTTTATTAAGTCAGCTGTCCTCGTTAGTAACCTACAACTAGTTGTCCACAGTTAGATGTACAGAAATAAATCGATATATATATTATCTTGAATCAATCCACGACCCAGTGTATACACATCTCAGGCTAGATCACAACTCATAGTATATATATTTTTGGAATCAACCTCAACCTGTATAGCTAACTCAAACATTACTGCATATATAGTGTCTATGGTTGTTCCAAATAATATATATACATGGGTCGATATGTATGTCAAAACTTTTGTATACGTGTCTATGGTATCCTAAGATTACATAATATATTAGAATATATGTATTATACAATATAAGTTAGCTAGGATATGATTAATATAGATTTGTTACCAATTTTCACGTAGCTACAACAAGCAAAATTATCTAATCTTGTTTTACCCATAACTTCTTCGTTTTAAATCCGTTTTGAGTGATTCAAGTTGCTATGGTTTCATATTGAACTTAAGTTTATGAATCTAAACAGAAAAAGTATAAGTTTATAGTCAGAAATACAGGTTACAATTTAATATTATAAGAGGTAGTCATTTCAGTCGAAAGAACGACGTCTTAATGACCACTTTGAAAAACATACTTCCACTTTCAGTTTAACCATATTTTTGGATATGGTTTCATGTTCATAAGTAATGGTGTATCCTATCGTATACACGCATAAAAGACATAATGGTTGCATAAAAGTAGCATCAGGAAGGCTGGAAACAACAGTTCTGTAGAGTTATCCGTCCAGCATTCTCCGCTGAACAGGCTGCTCCGTCATGCGTAAGCCCTGAAGGCCGCCTAGCTCGTAAGCCCTGGCTGGAGAACGCCACTTTTAGCATAAATTTCGGATCACAAGTAACAGAACGTATCATCATCTGACACGTGTCCCCGAACAATCTGGTGGATCTGACACTATAAATAGACCCCTTGGGTCGTCATTTTAGAGGGTTCAGACATTCTGAAAAACTTGAGAGCAGAGAATTTACCTCTCTCTCTCTAGCACTTTCTCTCACTAGAAGTCATCCGGCTAGCACTTTTACGCTCTACGGACGACAGATTGATTAAGCCACAACACAAGTTTCTACACTTGTGAACCGGGTCTGAAGGGATTATTTCCCAAGGGTAAAAATCAATCGGCAACACTCCGCCCCTCCTAAAGCTAGATTACTTTTAGTATTATGTTGACACACTAAGCCTTACCTCATAAGGAAATAGGTGTTAACAATGGCGCCATCCATTATTAAGATGAATCATCTCACCAACACTGATAAAGATGGCGAGGATAATGAATTCATACCCATAGAAGTGGGCATGATACATCCATGGAAAGCTGGACAACGGAGGAAGGCAGAAGTGTTAGAAGATTGGGAAGAGCAATTAATATCATTTCCTTCTATGTGTAACACAAATCCATCTGATGGTCCAGTGGTTATAGAAGTGAAGGTTGCTAATTGCTTAATACGCAACATTTACACTGACACAGGAGCTGGAGCAGACATTATGTATGAACATTGCTGCATACAGCTACCCAAAGATGTACAAGAAAAAATGAAGGAAACATATGTGCTGTTGGCAAGTTTTACAAGTGAGCCGTCCTGGTCTGAAGGAAGTATTCTGCTTGAAGTAACCTTGGGTAAGCCACCCCTAAGACGCACATCCAACATTGAGTTCTTGGTGGTTAAAGCAAATTCACAGTACAACATAATTTTGGGAAGAACTGCTTTAATGACGTTTGGAGCTGTAACATCAACTGTACATGGTATGATGAAGTTTCCAACGACAGGCGAAGTAGCAACGTTATATGCAGAACGACAGAAGTCAATTGAGTGTTCTCAAGTAACAAAGGCAGTAATTAAGCCAATCATACACGATGATGGGTCAATTTCACCAAATCTTAAATTTCCAGATCAGAAAATCATAATTGGGCACACGTTGTCCACCGAATGTAAAGAAAAATTATACAATATTTTGACAACAAATTTAGACATTTTTGCATGGCAGCCATCTGATATGACCGGTGTTTCAAGGGAAATTGCAGAGCATAGGCTAAACGTGAATCCCAACATACATCCTGTTTGTCAGAAAAAGCGTGGCATGGCGCTAGAAAGAAGAAAATTCCTCTGTGATGAGGTACGAAGTTTGGTGGATGCTGGGATCTTGCGAGAAGTCAAATATCAGACATGAGTAGCCAATCCAGTCATGGTTAGGAAGCCGGAAAACTCATGGCGGATGTGTGTGGATTTCACGGATATCAATAAGGCATGTCCAAAGGACAATTATCCTTTACCTGAAATTGATTGGAAGGTTGAATCATTGACAGGATATCGATTCAAATGTTTCCTAGATGCAGCTAAGGGATATCATCAAATCCCAATGGCTTTAAAAGATGAAGACAAAATGGCTTTTCACACGACGGAAGGCATATTCTGTTACATGAAAATGCCTTTTGGTTTGAAGAATGCAGGAGCAACATATCAATGACTTATTGATATGTCGTTTAAGGATCAAATTGGGCGTAACTTAGAAGCTTATGTTGATGACATTGTCATCAAAAGTCATACTGAAGAAAAGATGTTATGAGATATACAGGAAACTTTCGCATCTCTGCGAAAAATTAACATGAAATTAAATCCCAAGAAGTGCAAGTTTGGTGTAGAAGAGGGAAAATTCTTAGGTCATATTGTCACAGAACGTGGTATTAAAGCTAATCCTAAGAAAATTCAAGCAATTAAAGATATGAGGTCACCAACTAGTAAGAAAGATGTTCAACGGTTACATGGATGTCTAGCAGCATTAACAAGATTCTTGTCCAGAGCAGCTGAAAAGTCGCTTCCATTCATGAAGGTGTTAAAGGGCTGTTTAAATAAAAAAGATTTTATGTGGACGACGGAAGCCGAAAATGCATTCCAAGTGGTCAAGCAGTTGCTAAAAACATTACCTACATTAACAGCACCAAAAGAGGGGGAAACCCTAATTTTATGCTTAGCTGTCTCAAAGGAAGCAATAAGTTCTGTCCTAATCGCAGAACGGAATGGCATGCAAATGCCTATATATTTTGTTAGCAAGGTGTTGCAGCTTAGTGAAACAAATTATCCACCACTTCACCGCATGGTTTATGCCCTTGTGCATACTGCACGACGTTTACGAAGATATTTTCAAGGTCATCCCATCTTAGTGTTAACAGATCAACCATTGAAGCAAATACTCCGGCGTCCAGAATCATCTGGCCGTTTAGCAAAATGGGCCATCGAGTTGGGGGAGTATGAAATCAATTTTGCTCCCCGGAATGCAGTTAAAGGACAAATTTTAGCAGATTTCCTCTTGAAGACAAATGAAAAAGTAGAGTATGACAACAAAATGGCACCATCACAGCATGAGTGGGAGTTACACACTGATGGAGCATCCAGTGAAGAGGGAACAAGTGCAGGACTAGTTTTAACAAGTCCAGACGGTGAAGAGTATACTTATGCATTGAAATTTTGTTTTTATGCTTCAAACAATGAAGCAGAGTATGAGGCGTTACTCTCCGGCCTCCGCATAGCGGTAGAAATGGGCATAACAAATTTACGAGCATATGTTGATTCTCAAATTGTCGCCCAGCAGGTTAATGGAACGTTCGATGCAAGGGATACATCCATGAGGCAATATGTAAAGTTTGTGGAGGCAATTTCAAAGAAATTTGATAACCTTGAAGTCGTGCAAATCCCTCGAAATAAGAACAAAAAAGCTGACGTCTTGAGCAAGTTAGCTATTTTAACCTTTGATCATTTGCACAAACGAGTGTTGGTTGAAGAGCTTAAGGAGAAATCAATACATGGAAAACCAATTATTGTAATAGTTGAAGGAGCTAAGGAAACTTGGATGACTCCGTATTTGAGATATTTGCATGACGGATGGTTACCTGTTGATAAGGCGGAAGCAAGAAGAATAAGAGTGACCGCACCAATGTATGAAATTGTTAATGGTGTCCTTTATCGAAAATCATACAATGGTCCATTGTTAAGGTGTTTAACCGATGATGAAGCATTAAAAGTGGTCAAAGAAATGCATGAAGGAGTTTGTTCTCAACACTCCAGTTTCCGTACTGTGACATCACGGATCATGCGACAAGGGTATTTTTGGCCTTCCCTTTATCGGGATGTCGCAGAAATCATAAAAACATGTGAGAATTGTCAGAGGCATGGTATAATTCAACGTCTTCCAAAGTATGACTTGATACCGGTGTCATCCGCTTGGTCGTTCTGTAAGTGGGCTATTGATATTGTGTGGCCATTCAATAGAAGCACTGGTAATGCTAAGTTCTTGGTGGTAGGGATCGATTTTTTCAGAAATGGGTTGAAGCAAAAGCTTTAGCAAAAATCACAGGAGAAAATGTCAAGAAGTTTATCTGGCATGATATTGTATGCCGTTATGGGGTACCAAATGAAATAGTCAGCGATAACGGTAAGCAATTTATAGAAAATCCATTTCGGAGTTGGTGTGAAGAGCTGGGCATAAACCAAAACTTTACATCTGTTGCTCATCCTCAAGCGAACGGACAAGTGGAGGTTACCAACAAGGAAATCGTTGCTGGCATTAAGGCACGGTTGGTGTCACGACCCGGAAATTTTCGACCAAATTTAAATTTAATCTTTATATGATAACACTATTCCAACATGGTGGTTTACATAGTTTGATGTGAAAATATAAATAAACCGAGTAAGTTAGGTTATTGTTAACATCATAGTATTTGGATTTTAAACAAATTAACTACATATATTGACACAACTAATTTCATGAAATAGGAAATTGTTACTTATTCAAATCTCACGAGTAAGACTTATTGAACGACTGAAATCACTCATTTATCGTCATGTTTTCACCCATTTAAATAAGGAGCATTAATTGACCAAATTGTTAATACTCTGTCTAAAAGACTCCTTAAAAATCATTCATATTCATATCATACAACCGATACACAACTCACAAACCATATTTCACAAAATAAAATAATAATAATAATAATAATAATAATAATAATAATAATAATAATAATAATAATAATAATAATAATAATGAATAAATAAATAGAAATATGAATGTAGATCATATGATCTTAATGATTATGAATATTATAACTTATGACATTAATGATGTGAGGTTTTTATCAGTTTATTAATTATTAATAGAGGTATTAGTAAATGAAACTAGAAGATATACTTTGTAAATTACTCGATTAAATATAATAAATGCTAGTTACGAAGTTCAACCAACTTATATTAAAACTTACACACACCACTTTCTTTTGAATTGAAATCTATTAATTATGTTGAAGAAGTCAAAAGTTGAAGAAAAGTAGCTCAACCACTTCTTTCCCTTGTGTCGGCCACCAAGGCTAAAAAGAAGAAACCAACCCAATTAATTAATCAAGTTTAATTCCCCTCTTTATCACATCTACACGCAAAAAAAAATTATATACATGGAAACAGCTGTAAGTCACTTGATAATAAATTAATTACTCTCATAAGTTTGGTTTTCTCGGCCAAACTTAAAATTATATACATGAAGAGGATAACATCTCATATACTCAAATAAACAATGTAACCAGAAGACACTTCTATATATCACACATAGAGAGGCCAACAAAAAGGATACTTTCTAGATCAAGTTTCGGTGTAAACTCGGTTTCGTTTGAAAGGTAAATCTTAACAAAAATCGAATATTATTATGTTAGTAGGATTTATTAAATATACGGTTTTCATATCTCGATTCGAAATGAATCGAAACTAACCGAAATCAACCGTTAACGAGATCGGTTCGGTTACAATATTGGAAAGTTATCGGTCTTTAAAAGTGTCGTTTATGTGTGAATCGGATTAAAATTTTAAACTACTCCGTTATCTGATATAATTTGCTGATAATCTATATATATATAAAAAAAAAATTCAAAGTCTGTATAAAATTTAAGAGTTCATATTTGGAAAATTTGTTGTACGAATGAAACAATAAAGAGGTCTTCTTTCAACAATCAAATATGTATAATTTATAAAGATGTGGGATTAATTAGAGTTTGGTAAGAGACCTTTGCAGTGATTTGAATAGAATCATAATACTAGGCATAAGGAATTCAAATACTACAATATTTTGGTTTTAAAAAAAAAAATAAAAAAAAATGATTTCATGCTCCCTGTACGTATATTAACAACATGTGAAGATGATATCATGTTATTTTGAATATTAATATCATATTTAGATATGGCTAATCATATGTTGTTGGTATTTTTGATTTTAAATGAAACCGAAAATGACCAAAAACTAAGCGTTGCACAGTTAGTACTTTGGTGGTTATTTTCTAAAGTTTTAAAGCGAAAAACTTTATATAGAATAGGACCTTAAAGTTTTACTTATGTTGGGTGATGTATTATGATTACGATCAATTGTCTTTTACCAAATTTTAATTAAAAGATTCATGATTTAAAAAAAAAAAAAAAAAAAAAAAAAACTCTTGTTGCCTTACGATATACAAAATGGCAAAACTAAGATATAATTCTATATTTACGTATTTAGTCCCTGGGTTATGATCAAATTTGCAAAGTAAATACAAGAATATAAAGAAAACTTATAAAGGTGTTGTATGACCACTGACCAACCTAATCGCTCTAGGTTAAACGCTTCAGGACGTCGTTATGCATTTTTGGTTTTGTGTGTTTTGCTGCGCTAATTAAGGTGAGTTTTATTTGCTCCCTTTTTAATTGTTTTTGCAATATATATTTTTGGGCTGAGAATACATGCGCTGCTTTTATAAATGTTTACAAAATAGACACAAGTACTTAAAAATATATTCTACGTTGAGTTGTACCACTGGCATATTTCCCTGTAGCTTGGTAACTACTATTTACATGGGTATTGTAAACGCGAATCCTGTTGATAGATCTATCGGGCCTGACAACCCCAACCGGACTGGACGACCAGTATTCAACGGTTGCACAGTACTTCATTTTGTAGGCTACACTTTGTACAGTGTAGTGAGATTTCATAATAAAGGGAATATGCGACGTTGATTAAATGTTAAGTATGGTTACCAAGTGGTCAACCACTTAGAATGCTTTACATACACTTGCGAGTGTATTATGTTTATGATAACGGAAATCTTGTGGTCTATTAATATATTGAAATGATTATCATGATAAACCTATGAACTCACCAACCTTTTGGTTGACACTTTTAAGCATGTTTATTCTCAGGTATGAAAGAAATCTTCCGCTGTGCATTTACTCATTTTAAAGATATTACATGGAGTCGTTCAAGGCATATAGAGTTCAGTACCTCGTAATGGGACCATATGTTGAAGACTTCGTCCAGGTGGATAAGGACGGGTCATCACAGGTGGTATCAGAGCGTTGGTCCTAGCGAACCAGGTCTTGCATTAGTGTGTCTAACTGATAGTTGTTAGGATACATTAGCGAGTCTGGACTTCGACCTTAGCTGCATATTATAAGTATTGTATATCATTCCTAGTGGAAAATTTCCTGCTAATCATTCCTAAGTCTAGACATGCCTTACTGCCTTTATTGCATAGATAGTGTATAGACAAATTTATATCTTAGTGTATCTATTACGGTAAACTTTGCCTGATATCTTCCGTAAATTTCTCCGTAATTTAAGGGATCCTGGTACTATATATATCTAGGCATATTATGCATTGAGAATACCATCCAACTATCATTTGCTATCACTAAGCTTTTCATACCAAAAATCTTTTCTGTGATCGCGTACGATGGCCTCTACGAATCGACCAAGTTCTTCTGACTCCGAAGATAGCGTGACGGGAGCGCACCAACCGATCAACTACCGTGATTTCTTTAGAAAGTGGGGATGGGTTCGCGAAATACTTACCCTATGGAGAAATGAAGAAGGTACTCCATATCACGAGCCGAACTTACCACCTAACGTCGGAGTGCTCGACCCACTCACCGGCGAACCTGTTCGCAACACTGTTTATACCCTTTTTGCAAGAATTTTTCGTCTTGAGGCTACCATTAACAGAACTAGAGAAGATATCCGACCTCTACCTCACACTGATAACCAACCAGGGTTAGTAGAAGAAGTTAAAGAACTCCGAGCTCGAGTTTTAACTTTAGAGAGCACGGTACACAATTTGCAAGCACTAGCAGTATCATCAACACCAGTAACATCACCAGCCTCAGCACCAACAGCACTAGTACCACCAAGAACAACATCCGCGTCACCAGCTTCGACATTTCATTCTGTACCTCGAGCATAATCATCGTTCTACGTATCGTTCTATTTACTTTATCTTCATTCTACATATTGTTCTACATCTATTATCTCCCCTCAACATGGCGATTATGTAATTTCTAAAGTTCTAGAGATTATGTAATCTAGTATTAACGATAAATCAAATGAGTTTAATATCTTATTGACTCATTAAATCCATGATTACATCTGAAGAAAATATATATGTATATATATTTTCATAAAGATTGTAATTAAATTTTTTTTTTTACAAACTGTTAATGGTGAAAATATTTTAACGGGTAGGTAATACCCGAGGAATATTTAGATTTCACATTAATAAGTTACACTGTACATTCTTCAAATCTGATTCAATGATCATCTATTACCCTGTTTACATTCACCGATATATGAATCTGTACACCGCAGAATAACCATTTTCATTCAATTTCATATTTGGGTTTTGATCTATCAGAATCCAACAAGTGGCATAATGAAGAAAACATTGGACGAAATAAAATTTGTTAGAAACAAACAAATTAATTATAAAGAATTTTGTTAAGAATCCACGCTAACTGTTCCTAGCTAACTGTTCCTAGCTAACTGGTTACATTTTATTTATCGCAATTTAATTATCGCAATTTACATTCTTTCAATTTTATTTATCGTCATTTAATTTCTGTATTTATTTTACGCACTTTAAATAACGGGACACGTATACAAGGTTTCGACATATCATATTGACCCATCTATATATTTATCTTGGAACAACCATAGACACTCTATATGCAAATGACGAAGTTAGCTATACAGGGTTGAGGTTGATTCCAAAATATATATATAGTTTGAGTTGTGATCAATACTGAGACCGGTACACGGGTCACGATACGTATTAATTAATTCGAATGTTATATATTAAACTATGTACGAACTATTGGACTGTTAAATGTGGACTATAGACTGTGGGCTAATAATATTGGACAATTAAAATAAATTAAAATACTGATTATAACATATGAAACTAAATAATTCTTCAAGTTTGCCACTTGATTTCATCCTAAATCTCATTGTATCTTGACGATTACAATCTGCGTTCAAATCTTTCACGATTCTTGAAAACGTCTCAATCGAGAGTTGATCCAACCGCACTTCATCTACGGAAGAAAAGATTTATGCATATAGTTATGCACCTGAAAACACTCGGAACCTGAGTAAACGTTTAACACGTGTCTGTGCTAGCTCCTTTGGCATTGTTATTACCAAAAATAACATTGCAACTCTTTTCAAAATAGCCAATTTTGTCACAGCTCCAGCAAGTCAACTTCGACTTTTCATTCGAAACAACTTTATTATAATCTTGATATATATGCGTGCTCATTTATTGTTGCCAGAGAACCTTTATATTCCACCATACTACCATCAGCGTTTAATCATCTAAAAATACAATTCTCCTAAAAACTCCTCTGATTGATAACCGACGATTCAGATATGACTGTATTAAATGCAGACGAAACAGTAGAATTGTAGATGGCTTAAATGGTCAAGAGGTTGATGATAAAGAATAGAGTGTTGGGAACGCTCGATTAAAAAAAAAAAAAAAATTGGTACTGAAAAATGGATTGAGCTAACCAGGAAGGAGACCAAGGACAAATACAAGGACCAAACCCTATATTCAAAGAATCCAGATAAATTTGTATCCGATGAAATCTTTAGAGAATATCTTGCTCCAAAGTCATGTTAAAATCTTGCGAAAAATTTTTCTTCATCAACCTTCGAACTTAGAAAATCCAAAATATCATCATAAATATCTTCGATATTTCTGAGGATATTTTCATAAATATTCTTGTCTGAAACTATCTACTTCTTCGTGTTTTCTGTATTCCATTATATTGGAAACTTCTGTAAAATCTGAGTATGAATTATGAATGAATTATTGGGAATTGAAGCATGGGTTAGTATAATATAATGACATTTGGCCAACGTGATTATATTACAGTAATTCATGCTGAGTTTCTAATGAAATGTGATGATGGTTCACAGTAGATTATACCATCATCATGTGTCATGTTACATAACTCTTTTATTCTACATAACCTCCGAACATATCAAGAAGAATATATTCTTGATAGTTCTATCTTCAGTAATTTTGATAAATTTGAAAATCAAATCGTGCTATCACGTTTCTTCCTGCTTAGAACATTATAATCATTCGAAATTCTATATCTACGAATTCTGGACCATTATTCGCTTGACTTGGAGTCGGGAAGAGAAAACAAAAGCGTGGAGCTTCGAAATATAAGGGAGAATATAAAGCCCGATAAAAACGTATAGATTACAAACCGTGTATGTCAATGTTTATCGCAACATAAAGACACGGGAGAATTAAAAACACTATAACCCCAAAGGTGGAGTAGAAGAAAGTAGATTCCTCTGGTGGAAGTTGGAAAAGGAGAATGAATGTTGCGATAGTAAGGATGAGGACAAGGATCAGAACTGGATTAAGCATTTTCACAATCGTTTGAAAGTATGGATCGAGAAAGAAAGAATTGGAGTGGTGAAAATAATGGAACGAAAGAAGTTCATTTATAGAGAAGATACCTGACAAAGCAATCGAGACAGATAATCACATTAAATTAAAGAGGATCCTAATTTTCCATAAATCCCGAAGAATCAAATCCTATAGATTTCCAAGATTTTCTTTTAAAACTCTTGAATTCCGGAATTCAATAGAGACAACGTCAAAAGTTAAGACAAACCTTATTCTCCAAAAATTCAACCATGACTAGTCAAAAGTTATGATGAAATTTGTCTTTCTCGTTTCACTTTTTAGTTATAGCTTCATTCGTACTCTTCGAGTAATCGAATTGTTTTATTCATATTACTAAATGATGATAAATTCTACTTTTACTCCACTCGTATTGTACGTGAGAATATTATTGTTGTCAACAATGACGACCTCAGCCAAATTTCGGGACGAAATTTCTTTTAACGGGTAGGTACTGTCACGACCCGGAAATTTTCGACCAAATTTAAATTTAATCTTTATATGATAACACTATTCCAACATGGTGGTTTACATAGTTAGAAGTGAAAATATAAATAAACCGAGTAAGTTAGGTTATTGTTAACATCATAGTATTTGGATTTTAAACAAATTAACTACATATATTGACACAACTAATTTCATGAAATAGGAAATTGTTACTTATTCAAATCTCACGAGTAAGACTTATTGAACGACTGAAATCACCCATTTATCGTCATGTTTTCACCCATTTAAATAAGGAGCATTAATTGACCAAATTGTTAATACTCTGTCTAAAAGACTCCTTAAAAATCATTCATATTCATATCATACAACCGATACACAACTCACAAACCATATTTCACAAAATAAAATAATAATAATAATAATAATAATAATAATAATAATAATAATAATAATAATAATAATAATAATAATAATAATAATAATAATAATAATAATAATAAATAAATAAATAGAAATATGAATGTAGATCATATGATCTTAATGATTATGAATATTATAACTTATGACATTAATGATGTGAGGTTTTTATCAGTTTATTAATTATTAATAGAGGTATTAGTAAATGAAACTAGAAGATATACTTTGTAAATTACTCGATTAAATATAATAAATGCTAGTTACGAAGTTCAACCAACTTATATTAAAACTTACACACACCACTTTCTTTTGAATTGAAATCTATTAATTATGTTGAAGAAGTCAAAAGTTGAAGAAAAGTAGCTCAACCACTTCTTTCCCTTGTGTCAGCCACCAAGGCTAAAAAGAAGAAACCAACCCAATTAATTAATCAAGTTTAATTCCCCTCTTTATCACATCTACACGCAAAAAAATATTATATACATGGAAACAGCTGTAAGTCACTTGATAATAAATTAATTACTCTCATAAGTTTGGTTTTCTCGGCCAAACTTAAAATTATATACATGAAGAGGATAACATCTCATATACTCAAATAAACAATGTAACCAGAAGACACTTCTATATATCACACATAGAGAGGCCAACAAAAAGGATACTTTCTAGATCAAGTTTCGGTGTAAACTCGGTTTCGTTTGAAAGGTAAATCTTAACAAAAATCGAATATTATTATGTTAGTAGGATTTATTAAATATACAGTTTTCATATCTCGATTCGAAATGAATCGAAACTAACCGAAATCAACCGTTAACGAGATCGGTTCGGTTACGATATTGGAAAGTTGTCGGTCTTTAAAAGTGTCGTTTATGTGTGAATCGGATTAAAATTTTAAACTAATCCGTTATCTGATATAATTTGCTGATAATCTATATATATATATATATAAAAAATTCAAAGTCTGTATAAAATTTAAGAGTTCATATTTGGAAAATTTGTTGTACGAATGAAACAATAAAGAGGTCTTCTTTCAACAATCAAATATGTATAATTTATAAAGATGTGGGATTAATTAGAGTTTGGTAAGAGACCTTTGCAGTGATTTGAATAGAATCATAATACTAGGCATAAGGAACTCAAATACTACAATATTTTGGTTTTTAAAAAAAAAATAAAAAAAATGATTTCATGCTCCCTGTACGTATATTAACAACATGAGAAGATGATATCATGTTATTTTGAATATTAATATCATATTTAGATATCGCTAATCATATGTTGTTGGTATTTTTGATTTTAAATGAAACCGAAAATGACCAAAAACTAAGCGTTGCACAGTTAGTACTTTGGTGGTTATTTTCTAAAGTTTTAAAGCGAAAAACTTTATATAGAATAGGACCTTAAAGTTTTACTTATGTTGGGTGATGTATTATGATTATGATCAATTGTGTTTTACCAAATTTTAATTAAAAGATTCATGATTTAAAAAAAAAAAAAAAAAAAACTCTTGTTGCCTTACGATATACAAAATGGCAAAACTAAGATATAATTCTATATTTACGTATTTAGTCCCTGGGTTATGATCAAATTTGCAAAGTAAATACAAGAATATAAAGAAAACTTATAAAGGTGTTGTATGACCACTGACCAACCTAATCGCTCTAGGTTAAACGCTTCAGGATGTCGTTATGCATTTTTGGTTTTGTGTGTTTTGCTGCGCTAATTAAGGTGAGTTTCATTTGCTCCCTTTTTAATTGTTTTTGCAATATATATTTTTGGGCTGAGAATACATGCGCTGCTTTTATAAATGTTTACAAAATAGACACAAGTACTTAAAAATATATTCTACGTTGAGTTGTACCACTGGCATATTTCCGTGTAGCTTGGTAACTACTATTTACATGGGTATTGTAAACGCGAATCCTGTTGATAGATCTATCGGGCCTGACAACCCCAACCGGACTGGACGACCAGTATTCAACGGTTGCACAGTACTTCGTTTTGTAGGCTACACTTGGTACAGTGTAGTGAGATTTCATAATAAAAGGAATATGCGACGTTGATTAAATGTTAAGTATGATTACCAAGTGCTCAACCACTTAGAATGCTTTACATACACTTGCGAGTGTATTATGTTTATGATAACGGAAATCTTGTGGTCTATTAATATATTGAAATGATTATCATGATAAACCTATGAACTCACCAACCTTTTGGTTGACACTTTTAAGCATGTTTATTCTCAGGTATGAAAGAAATCTTCCGCTGTGCATTTACTCATTTTAAAGATATTACATGGAGTCGTTCAAGGCATATAGAGTTCAGTACCTCGTAATGGGACCATATGTTGAAGACTTCGTCCAGGTGGATAAGGACGGGTCATCACAGTTGGGTCTGAGTCAAACTGGATGGGTGGATGAGCTGCCAAATGTATTGTGGGCACATCGGACGATGCCAAAGCGGAGCACAGGGGAAACACCTTTTACTCTAGTGTATGGAACAGAGGCAGTGATACCTGCTGAAATATGTGTGCCAACGCAACGCATTATGGCATTTGATGTTGAGGCTAATTCTGAGGCATTAAGGGAGAATATCAACTTGTTGGAGAAAAGAAGGTTGATGGCCGCCATCCGGCAAGAAGATCACAAGCATAAAATGGCAAAATATTATAACAAGAAAGTGCAACATGTGCAGTTTGAAGTAGGAGATTTAGTACTACGTGATAATGAGGCAAGCAGGCAAATCAAGTTTGGAAAGCTAGCCCCAAAATGGGAAGGACCTTATAAGGTCACAAAATGTAACGACCCGGAAATTTCCGACCAAATTTAAACCCTAATCTTTATATGTTTCCGACACGATAAGCAAAACCTGTAATGTTGAGTTTAGAGAGTTTGAAAATCTATATTTGGTTAATCAATTACCCTTTGACCATTCCCGACGATTCACGAACAATTGTTGTAAATGAAAATATATATATATATATATATATATATATATATATATATATATATATATATATATATATATATATATATATATATATATATATATATATATAATTTATATATAATTAGAATATAGTTACTATATTAATATTACCATTACTTTCATTATGTGTATTAACATTTGTATTAATAAAATTATTATATGAATTTTGATTTATATAAGTATTGTAATAAATATTATTATTATCATTACTAATTCTATTATTACTATTATTAGTTTAATCATTATTAAAATTAAAATTTAATAGTAATATATATGTAATTGTTATTATTATTATTTTTATTTTCATTATCGGAGAATATTAATATTAATAATATCATCATACGATTATTTTAATTTTACATATATATAATTAATATATACTTAATTTGTTATATCATTATTATTAAAAATAGTAGAAAAATTATAATTTTAGTGTTATTATTATCATTATCTTCACTATTATTATTATTATTTATAATAATTATTATTATTAATATCAATTTTTTTTATTATTAATATTAATAGAATTATTATTATTAAGATATTTATTTATATTTATAATTAATACTAAAAATAAATGTAGTAGATGTACAGCACTCGCGTAATTTTTTTTATTTATATATCCCTATCAGATTTCTTTTTATTTTGTATTCTTCTTTCTACTTCCTGTTGAACTCGTGAATATATGTCTCTCCATCTTTATCCTTTGATCGACTCATACAAATATTTAAAACAGATTCCTCCAGCTCTTTTCATTACTCACCTTGATCTTAATTACCTTCTAAAAATTTTTTTAATTAAAAAAAAAAAGAGAAAACAGGAGATTTCATGTTCTGTTCGTAACCAGGATGAACAAGAAATCGAATTGGGGGAAATTTTCGAAATTTATTAATGTGAAATTGTTATAAACCGTACGTATAAACTTTATGCCAAGTTTCAAAACCTAATCCGTGTTATCAAGATCAAATTCCCGAATCAAGGTTTGAAATCAAAAAGTCAAATGTTTGATCTACAATCAAATTGGAGTTGTAGGTATTGTCTTTATTGAGATTGCTGATTTATAAAGTTTCAGTGAACGATTTAAAAACGTTTTCGAGTTGAACTTATGAATTAAAACCGACTCAAAACTCAAAATCAATAAAAAAAAAAATTTTAAAAAAAAAGAACTGCGACAGCAGCAGCAGGTTTCACCTTGATTTTTTTTATGTTTTCTTCGTTTAATGATTAATAAAAAAAAACGTATGGATTATGAAAGATTCTATTGAGAAATCGAAGTCCTTGTGGTTATAATTAAGTTTGGTATTATGTTTGGGTCGGTTGACTGTTTTGGGAGGAGAGGATGAAGAAGAGATAAATAAAGATGGGTTACATATACTCAAAACTGTTAAATTTCTAAGAAAATTGGAATGGCTGAGTGGTTAAGAGTGGTAGTAGCGTGCAGGGAGTCGCGGGTTCGAATCCCGACCTCTGCATTTCTTTTTAACAAGATTTTAAAAGGGTAATACTTTAAACCTTATTTCTATTATTAATATTTATTTTTTTTTCTTTTTTTAAAGTTATTATTATGATAAATTATTTTTAATATGATTATTATTGTTATTAGTGTTGAATTAATTATTATTACTATTATTACTATGATTTATGTTATTATTATCTTTAGAAAATATTATGAACATAAAAATTATTATCATTACATAACTAATATTGTTATTATTATCATCGCTATTATTATTATGAAAATGATAATTGTTATTACTCATAATAATTATAAATATCTTTAGTTTAATCAAATTAAGAGTATTATCAATTTCGATAACATTAGTATTTTCTTAATAAAGTTATTATTATTATTAGTAAAACCTTATTATTATCAAAACTATAATTTTAAAACAAATTAATATTTTATATACTTGTTACATATATTGTAATTTTATTTAAAATTTCACATAATTCTATTTATCAAACCTATTAACATTATTAAATACATGCAAATAACAAACTATCGATTTTTAAATATAACGGTACACAATTAAGTATATAAATATGTATATATTAATCTAACTATATAAATATTAACCATTATGAAAATATATACAAATTAAACATACATAATATATAAATTAAGGACATAATAAATAAATTTGCCCAGTTACAATTATATGTTTTAATATATATACGAATGATATAGGTTCGTGAATTCGAGGCCAACCCTACACTTATTCAATGATGTTAATGATGATATATGTATTTTTACTACAAAATACAGTATGGTGAGTATATAGTCCCACTTTTAAACTCTAAATATTTCGGGATGAGAATACATGTATTTTATGTTTTACGATATGGACACAAGTAACTGAAAAATATATTCTACGTTGAGTTGTACCACTGGCATACTTCCCTGTAGCTTGGTAACTAATATTTACAGCGGTATTGTAAACGCGAATCCTGTTGATAGATCTATCGGGCCTGACAACCCCAACCGGACTGGACGACCAGTATTCAACGGTTGCACAGTACTTCGTTTGGTGACTACACTTGGTACAGTGTAGTAAGATTTCATAATAAAGGGAATATGCGACGTGATTAAATGTTAAGTATGGTTACCAAGTGCTCAACCACTTAGAATTATTTTATTAAAATGTTTACATATGAAATCTTGTGGTCCATAGTTATAATGTTGCTAGCATCAAACCTATATATCTCACCAACTTTATGTTGACTTTTTAAAGCATGTTATTCTCAGGTACGAATTAAGTCTTCCGCTGTGCATTTACTCATGCTAAGGATATTAATTGGAGTCGATCATCGCAATGGGACCAACTGTTGAAGACTTCGTCCGGGAGGATAAGGTCGAGGTCATTACAGGTGGTATCCCTGTAATGACCTCGACCTTATCCTCCCGGACGAAGTCTTCAACAGTTGGTCCCATTGCGATGATCGACTCCAATTAATATCCTTAGCATGAGTAAATGCACAGCGGAAGACTTAATTCGTACCTGAGAATAACATGCTTTAAAAAGTCAACATAAAGTTGGTGAGATATATAGGTTTGATGCTAGCAACATTATAACTATGGACCACAAGATTTCATATGTAAACATTTTAATAAAATAATTCTAAGTGGTTGAGCACTTGGTAACCATACTTAACATTTAATCACGTCGCATATTCCCTTTATTATGAAATCTTACTATACTGTACCAAGTGTAGTCACCAAACGAAGTACTGTGCAACCGTTGAATACTGGTCGTCCAGTCCGGTTGGGGTTGTCAGGCCCGATAGATCTATCAACAGGATTCGCGTTTACAATACCGCTGTAAATATTAGTTACCAAGCTACAGGGAAGTATGCCAGTGGTACAACTCAACGTAGAATATATTTTTCAGTTACTTGTGTCCATATCGTAAAACATAAAATACATGTATTCTCATCCCGAAATATTTAGAGTTTAAAAGTGGGACTATATACTCACCATACTGTATTTTGTAGTAAAAATACATATATCATCATTAACATCATTGAATAAGTGTAGGGTTGGCCTCGGATTCACGAACCTATATCATTCGTATATATATTAAAACATATAATTGTAACTAGGCAAATTTATTTATTATGTCCTTAATTTATATATTATGTATGTTTAATTTGTATATATTTTCATAATGGTTAATATTTATATAGTTAGATTAATATATACATATTTATATACTTAATTGTGTACCGTTATATTTAAAAATTGATAGTTTGTTATTTGCATGTATTTAATAATGTTAATAGGTTTGATAAATAGAATTATGTGAAATTTTAAATAAAATTACAATATATGTAACAAGTATATAAAATATTAATTTGTTTTAAAATTATAGTTTTGATAATAATAAGGTTTTACTAATAATAATAATAACTTTATTAAGAAAATACTAATGTTATCGGAATTGATAATACTCTTAATTTGATTAAACTAAAGATATTTATAATTATTATGAGTAATAACAATTATCATTTTCATAATAATAATAGCGATGATAATAATAACAATATTAGTTATGTAATGATAATAATTTTTATGTTCATAATATTTTCTAAAGATAATAATAACATAAATCATAGTAATAATAGTAATAATAATTAATTCAACACTAATAACAATAATAATCATATTAAAAATAACTTATCATAATAATAACTTTAAAAAAAGAAAAAAAAATAAATATTAATAATAGAAATAAGGTTTAAAGTATTACCCTTTTAAAATCTTGTTAAAAAGAAATGCAGAGGTCGGGATTCGAACCCGCGACTCCCTGCACACTACTACCACTCTTAACCACTCAGCCATTCCAATTTTCTCAGAAATATAACAGTTTTGAGTATATGTAACCCATCTTTATTTATCTCTTCTTCATCCTCTCCTCCCAAAACAGTCAACCGACCCAAACATAATACCAAACTTAATTATAACCACAAGGACTTCGATTTCTCAATAGAATCTTTCATAATCCATACGTTTTTTTTTATTAATCATTAAACGAAGAAAACATAAAAAAAATCAAGGTGAAACCTGCTGCTGCTGTCGCAGTTCTTTGTTTTTAAAATTTTTTTTTTTATTGATTTTGAGTTTTGAGTCGGTTTTAATTCATAAGTTCAACTCGAAAACGTTTTTAAATCGTTCACTGAAACTTTATAAATCAGCAATCTCAATAAAGACAATACCTACAACTCCAATTTGATTGTAGATCAAACATTTGACTTTTTGATTTCAAACCTTGATTCGGGAATTTGATCTTGATAACATGGATTAGGTTTTGAAACTTGGCATAAAGTTTATACGTACGGTTTATAACAATTTCACATTAATAAATTTCGAAAATTTCCCCCAATTCGATTTCTTGTTCATCCTGGTTACGAACAGAACATGAAATCTCCTGTTTTCTCTTTTTTTTTTTTTAATTAAAAAAAATTTTAGAAGGTAATTAAGATCAAGGTGAGTAATGAAAAGAGCTGGAGGAATCTGTTTTAAATATTTGTATGAGTCGATCAAAGGATAAAGATGGAGAGACATATATTCACGAGTTCAACAGGAAGTAGAAAGAAGAATACAAAATAAAAAGAAATCTGATAGGGATATATAAATAAAAAAAATTACGCGAGTGCTGTACATTTACTACATTTATTTTTAGTATTAATTATAAATATAAATAAATATCTTAATAATAATAATTCTATTAATATTAATAATAAAAAAAATTGATATTAATAATAATAATTATTATAAATAATAATAATAGTGAAGATAATGATAATAATAACACTAAAATTATAATTTTTCTACTATTTTTAATAATAATGATATAACAAATTAAGTATATATTAATTATATATATGTAAAATTAAAATAATCGTATGATGATATTATTAATATTAATATTCTCCGATAATGAAAATAAAAATAATAATAATAACAATTACATATATATTACTATTAAATTTTAATTTTAATAATGATTAAACTAATAATAGTAATAATAGAATTAGTAATGATAATAATAATATTTATTACAATACTTATATAAATCAAAATTCATATAATAATTTTATTAATACAAATGTTAATACACATAATGAAAGTAATGGTAATATTAATATAGTAACTATATTCTAATTATATATAAATTTTATATTTATATATATATATATATATATATATATATATATATATATATATATATATATATATATATATATATATATATATATATATATATATATATATATATATATATATATATATATATATATATATATATATATATATTTTTATTTACAACAATTGTTCGTGAATCGTCGGGAATGGTCAAAGGGTAATTGATTAACCAAATATAGATTTTCAAACTCTCTAAACTCAACATTACAGGTTTTGCTTATCGTGTCGGAAACATATAAAGATTAGGGTTTAAATTTGGTCGGAAATTTCCGGGTCGTTACACAAAAGTAAATCAGAATGGATTATACATGCTTGCTGCGCCTTCCGGCGAGCAATATGAAAGAGCTTGGAATGCAATGAATTTAAAGAAATTTTATGCGTAGCACTATATGCATGGACAGCTTGATCAACTGTCAAATGCATGAGATATAGTCATAAATGTAAAAATTTCTTTAAGAATATGAATAATAGCAATTATTCTTATGGCAATATTTTTCACAAATTTTATCCGGCCAAGGATTTTTTAGCCCAGGTATCACATAGCTGTGTGTCATCCCTACCCACAGAAAGAAAGAAAGCCTTTCGATGGTAGAAGTACAATCATACTCAAAATGGTTGTATCGATAGTGAGATATGTAGAACTCACTAAAGCATCGAAACGATGAAACGAAGCTACAAAAAATGTCATAACACAACTTATATACACAAAATGCGGAGCAAAATGGAAAACGGACCATGGTGTCCAGCAAAATATTTAAAGGCGAAAATAATTCATAACTTTTCCTCATGAGTTTTATGATGGAAAGCGTATAACGGAGAATATGATTTCAATGTTTACAAGCATAATGATTGCAAAGTACAATCTCAATATCTTGTGCATTGTTCACTACAACAATCTTACCAAGTTACAGCATATTTCTAATATATACAACCAAGTACAATATTCAACGTTATGCAAAAGCAGATGTATAAAACATAGTATTTCATTCATCCTGCAAAGTATAATTCAATACATCATCTATTGTTACATACGGCCTTTTACAAAGATTTTCAAGATCAGAAAACTTCATATTTTCTATTAGTACACCAGCTGCATCAGCTTCTTTTATGGCGTTTTCATTAATCTTCGATATAATAACAACAGGCATCGGATTTGGCAATTCTGGCAGTTTTCTTTTCATAAAGTTGAAAAAATTTAGTCGTTCAGCAGACTTCGTAAGACGGATAAACTCACGTATCCTGTGAGACAGAGCCTGGAAATTAAAGATATGCTCTACAAGTGCGGGGATGCCAGCTATCATTTGTATTTCGTTCTCCTCTTTGGCTTTAAGCTGCTCTTTCAACATGTTATTCTGCTCAAGCATTTTTTCATTCTCCTTTACTAGTTCATCAATTTTGCTCAGATGCCATTTTTCTCTGGAGGATAGTTCTTTGACTTGCTCCTTATACTCCGCCCTCTAATTGTTGCTATTATCATAAAGCCTCTTCATTGTCTCGTATTCCCTCTTTATCTCTGTAGCTATTTATTCAGTCCTGGCTACTTTCTCCTTTTCAGCAGATAGCTCCTTTATTATAGTGACTTCATTGTTTTGCAACTCAGATAGGCGTTGAAGGTCATTTATGCCAGAAGCGATGTTCAGAATAATACTTTGTGCCTTAACTTTCTTGGCTTCTGCATCAGATAGGCTGCTAAAGAATTGGGCTAGTGAAGGATACACCATGGCATTCAAAAAAGTCATGAAATCTTCGTACGAGTGTGGTGGTCCTTTTAAAAGGAAGGAAAGCATATTTATGTCAAGATTGGGAAGCGTAATTTGTTGTTGAGAAGAACTAGGGCCAGCTCCTTGTTGAGCAGATGACAAAGGAATTTGACCAGTTCTTCTCCTCTTGGCGGAAGGCGGAAGAGTCACTAATGTAGTATCTTGATGTGATGCACTAGCTGTTGGAAATAAAGGGAAATTGTTACTTATAAAAGAGTTCCAATATGCTTCACAACATTTCAAGGGTGGCATAAAGTATAAAGAAGGGTTTGGATTATAAAATCCACCAGTACTGGGCATACAAGAAAACAAGTACAGGTTTTGGTATGGTATTTTACATAATTCAGTGTTATCATTTTCATTACCCGAGGTACGACGTTCTCTAGAGGCAACTCGATTCATACCTATGTCTTCTTCTTCTTCTTCTTCTTCATCTTCCTCCTCCCTCACTTCATCTGTCTTGAGGGTATCATCAATAAGTTTCTGAGTAGTAAAGGTAAGCTGCGAATAAACCGATGACCGCATGGCGGTAAGCGAAGTAATTTCTGCAAAAGTTTAAAAGTCACAGTGGTTAATTGGATAGATAAAGGAGGGCATCTTATTAAGCATATGTAGCAAAAGTAAATACTTACTCTTCCTCCCAGCAAGAACACAGGCATAACCTTGTGTGATATCCCAATCTTGGCTTACGTATGTCAGCGAAAGCATGTGTTCTCCATATTTAATGTCATTGATTTGTTCAGCTTTAATTTTCTTAAACAAAATATTTTCCTTGGTAACGAGTTTTTGAAAGGTAACTGATACGGTATGCAAGTGTTTGCGCCACACTCGAGTAGCTGCGTATTGGTCATCAATTGCATCTTCATTAATAAAGATAAATGAAGCATACCAGTTATCGCCGGGATGATCAAGTGCAGGTTTCAGAAATCCATATACTTTATTGAATGTGAACCAACCTTTTTCATGGCGTGCTATACGTACCAAATGGCAAAATATTCGAACAGATGGCTCAATATTCCTTGCATGACAATACATTTCAAAAATCAGAATCTTTCGAATAGATGCTGGTTCGAATTGACCAACAGCAACACCATAAAACTTGCAAACTTTTAAGAAGAATGGTGTAAATGGCAGACGTAAGCAAAAATTTAAAATTGAATGGCCATAAATAGCAATCTTGCCAGGGGGCGGTGAGCAGGCTCTGGCATTGATTGCAGGAATCACTGGTTCAACGCCAGCTAATCTAGGAAAATGTTGCAGTCGCTTGCCTAAATATTTCTCATTTACTCTGCTATGAATAGCTGAAACATCCTTTATGGCTGCCATTAATGTTCTAATGAAACAGGAAGTAAAGAAGGTATTGATGGAAGAAGATGAACACTGTAGAAGGAAGTTGTAAAAGTAAATGATCGGTTAGGGTTTATGGTGGTTAAAAAGCAAAAAGATATAACAGCTGTAATCAGTGGTGATTTTGGGGGTTTTGTTTTCAGCCACACACGTGTAAGGACAAGATAAAAAGGTGAGTACATCGAAAAGCCTTTTTACAGCTAGAGGCTCGTACGGTATTATAGCTGTTCAAAAAGCAATCATCATAATGTCAGTAAAATTCGCCTATCATTTAATGCCTGTGATGTGCTCCCCGATGCAAAAGGAAAACGTGAAGACTTGGTTGGCATGCGTTATTTCAAGTTTAATAACTTATTCATTTTTCAAATGCTTAAGTCATTAAACTGGGGGGACTTAATGGTGTATCCTATCGTATACACGCATAAAAGATGTAATGGTTGCATAAAAGTAGCATCAGGAAGGCTGGAAACAACAGTTCTGTAGAGTTATCCGTCCACCGTTCTCCGCTGAACAGGCTGCTCCATCATGCGTAAGCCCTGAAGGCCGCCTAGCGCGTAAGCCCTGGCCGGAGAACGCCACTTTCAGCATAAATTTTGGATCACAAGTAACAGAACATATCATCATCTGACACATGTCCCCAAACAATCTGTGGATCTGACACTATAAATAGACCCATTGGGTCATCATTTTAGAGGGTTCAGACATTCTGAAAAACTTGAGAGCAGAAACTTTACCTCTCTCTCTCTAGCACTTTCTCTCACTAGAAGTCATATGGCTAGCACTTTTACGCTCTACAGACGACAGATTGATTAAGAAACCCCACAAGTTTCTACACTTGTGAACCGGGTCTGCAGGGATTATTTTCCAAGGGTAAAAATCAATCGGCAACACTCCGCCCCCCCAAAGCTAGATTACTTTTAGTATTATGTTGACACACTAAGCCTTACCTCATAAGGAAATAGGTGTTAACAATAAGAAAAATCATTTTCCCAGAAGAACAACTTTTAAATCAAAGTTTATCATAGTTTTTAATTAACTAACCCAAAACAGCCCGCGGTGTTACTACGACAGCGTATATCCGGTTTTACGGTGTTTTTTGTGTTTTCAGGTTTTAACTCATTAAGTTAGCATATCATATAGATATAGAACATGTGTCTAGTTGATTTTAAAAGTCAAGTGAGAAGGATTAACTTTTGTTTGCGAACAAGTTTATAATTAACTAAACTATGTTCTAGTGATTACAAGTTTAAACCTTCGAATAAGATAGTTTTATATATATGATTCGAATGATGTTATGAACATCATTACTACTTTAAGTTTTGTGGATAAACCTACTGGAAATGAGAAAAATAGATCTAGCTTCAAAGGATCCTTGGATGGCTTGAAAGTTCTTGAAGCAAAATCATGACACGAAAACAAGTTCAAGTAAGATTTTCACTCGAAATAAGATTGTTATAGTTATAGTTATAGAAATTGAATCAAAGTTTGAGTATGAGTATTAACTTGAATTAGAAAGATATCTTACTTTAAATAAGAATGATTTCTTGAGAATGGATGATCACTTGAAATGGATTTGCAAGATTGAAAGTAAGCTAGCAAACTTGGAAGTGTTGTTGGTGTGTTCTTGAGTAGTTGTTTTGTAACTTGGTTTATGTATGGATTTATGAGCTAGATTTTGATGAAGATGATGAAGAACACTTAGAACAATGGAAGAACACTTGAGAGAGTTTAGTTTGATGCATAAAAATTGAAAAATGAAAGTGTTTATGGTGATGATTGAAAAAGTGATGTAGGTACTCCATATAAGGTCACATTAGTTTGTAATTTTGTGTAATCATTCATGCTAGTTTCCAAATGATGGTTCCCACATGGTTAAGTGACTCACATGGGCTGCTAAGAGCTGATCATTGGAGTGTATATACCAATAGTACATACATTTAGAAGCTGGGTATTGTACGAGTACGAATACGGGTGCATACGAGTAGAATTGTTGATGAAAATGAACGAGGATGTAATTGTAAGCATTTTGTTAAGTAGAAGTATTTTGATAAGTGTCTTGAAGTCTTTCAAAAGTGTATGAATACATATTAAAACACTACATGTATATACATTTTAACTGAGTCGTTAAGTCATCGTTAGTCGTTACATGTAAGTGTTGTTTTGAAACCTTTAAGTTAACGATCTTGTTAAATGTTGTTATCCCATTGTTTATTATATCTAATGAGATGTTAAATTATTACATTATCATGATATTATGATGTATTAATATATCTTAATATGATATATATACATTTAAATGTCGTTACAACGATAATCGTTACATATATGTCTCGTTTCGAAATCCTTAAGTTAGTAGTCTTGTTTTTACATATGTAGTTCATTGTTAATACACTTAATGATATGTTTACTTATCATTTATCATGTTTAAATATAGTGTATCAATATCTTAATATGATTCATATGTATTTAATAAGACGTTGTTATAACGATAATCGTTATATATATCGTTTTCGAGTTTCTTAATTCAATAGTCTCATTTTTATGTAAATAACTCATTGTTAAAATACCTAATGAGATACTTACATATCATAATATCATGTTAACTATATATATATATATATATCCATATATATGTCATCATATAGTTTTTACAAGTTTTAACGTTCGTGAATCGCTGGTCAACTTGGGTGGTCAATTTCACATCATTTTCAATCTGTAGTGAATTGATTTTCTGCTATCTTGTTCGTACCAATCAAGGAATCAAACACACGAAAGAATCCAAGTTTCTATTAACCATATCATTCAAGTGTTATTTTTTTATTTATTTTATTTCTGTACTGATGATTGAACCTGTCAACCCACTCTCATTATAAAACAATCGAATTAACCAATGATTGAATTAAACCACTCCTCCTGTTTTTATTAATTTTCGATGAACCCATTTGTTACTTATCAGCCAGACAAACAACCATTTTATTATCACCACCATAACCATGTGTAATCACCATCCATCTTCAAACAATCACCACAACCCATCTATATCGATCAGTGTTTTCTTTCTGCTTGTTTAACTACAATCAACCAAATATCATTAATGGAACCACAACCCACCATATCCCTTGCTACTTATCTTACTTTTTCGGTCGAGCTATACCATCACAAACACGCTATCATTCACTCTCCTTCTTCATTGTTCAAAACCATCATTAAACCCACCACTATCGACACCCTTGGCTCACTCCCTTCACGACACCAACATGTATAACCACCAACTATCACCGAGAGCCACCATGAGAGACCAACATATGTGTTTTTCGGTTACTTCTTGTCTATCGAGCAAAGACCCACCACTTACAACAATTGACAACCATTGCAAATCAACACCCATCTTCATGAACCAAACTACTACTAATCGTTTATTATTTTGAACGAACAAACTGAGACCTTACTTGTGTTATCACTATTCGTGCATTACATTAGCACCTTCGAATCAAACCCACAACTATCCTTACAAACCACCATGATCACACCCCAACCACGCACCACTAAACCACTTTGATTTTTTTATTTGTTATTATTCGAGGCATTATGAAACCCACGCACACACCACATTGTTTCTGTTTTCCAGCCTTCCAAAAACCGACACCCTTCATTCCCCAATTCAGTTTCATTATTGTTTCTTGTCAAACAAGGTTTCCATGACCACCTTCAATCACTTCTAAATTAATCACCTTCGGTTCCTTCTTGATCAATCATCAAACCATAACAATCATCATCATTTAGCTCGATAGGTTTGCTGTTGTTGTTACTCTGTCCGAACAAGATAACTCAAAACATCTACCACTTTCTTATTCAATCATCAACCACTATTTAATGATTAAAACACCACCGTAGCCTTGCTGCTGTGTACATCTATAAAACATCACCATAAACCCTCACAAGTTTACTTCTGTTAAGTTAATTTCTTCTTCGTTCTTTTCTTTCTCTTTCGATAGGCACTCAAACAAAACAGAAATATGATTATATCGACTACCATGTTTGATATTCTAATCTAATTATTGTTGCTATTTTGTGCTTTTTATTAATGGCCGACATATACCTAAAAGATAACTCCACTTGCATATTAAAAAGGATATCAATCAGTTGTAAAAAGAATACTAGCTGGATCGTTATTTTATTTTTTTACAATTCGGGCCATATAAAGACATACTTGTTGGGCCAAGATTCGTGTGGGTGTTGGGTCAACATATCTCTTTGGGCCGTAAAAGTCTGCAAGGATGCTATTTCTGTTTTACGAATGAGATTGGCTCAGGAGGAGTTCACGAGTATGAAGAGGAGGAGAAGATGAAATTATAATTCCATGATTTCATATACAGATACGATGATAGAATAAGATGATGATTAGGTTATGATGGTGTAGATAATTGTGATCGTGAATTAATATGATTAGGAAGGATAATGGATGTTGTTAAAGATGAAACAGAAAGAGTGTTATAAGAACAATATGGAATATTTATTCAGAAAAGATTAAGCAGAATAATGGTTTGGGCGTGTGTTTGTTAAACGAGAGGTTGCGAGTTCGAATCCGGACAGTGGCGTTTTGTTTTTAAAAGCTTGTCTTCAAAGGTTGTACTTTGTTATTTTATTAACATTATTATTATTGTTATTATTATTAGTTATCATTTATTATTATTATCAAGATTATTATTATGACTAATACTATTATCATTACTAGTAATATCATTTTTATTGATATTATTATTATTATCTCATTATTATTATTAATATAAGTATTATTATTATTATTAATGTTATCATTATTAAGTATATAATCATTGTTATTATTATTAGGAGAATCTTTATTAGAAAAATTATTATTCTTATTAAAAGTAACATTAATATTTAAAATTATCATTTTTATTATTATTATTATTATTATTAAAGTTAGTATTATTATTAAAATTATCATTTTTATTAAGCTTATCATTTTTATTAGAATTATCATTATTATTATTATTATTATTATTATTATCATTGTTTTAATAATATTATAATAAATGGTATCTATATATAAATATATTTTTACATATATCCATACTATATTAATATTACATATTGATTTAAATAAAATGTTATTTTTATAAAATATTAACTAAGTTATATATATATAATAAGTAAATACCTTTTAATATAATCGTATATGTATAAGTATCTATAACATATAAAATAGGTATAATTAAACTATTTATTAATATAACATACAAATTATAAAGTATATTAATATTAATATATAAAACTTGTTTAATTGTTATTATATGTGTTAATATATATATAAATGATATAGGTTCATGAATCTGAGGTCAACCCTACACTTGTTAAATGACATCATATGTATTTTTACTACAAAATACAGTATGGTGAGTTCATTTGATTCCCTTTTACTCTTTACATTTTTGGGACTGAGAATACATGCGCTGTTTTTACAACTGCTTTATTAAATGCTTTTGAAATATATTTTGAACTGTGAATACATGAAATGCTTTTATAAATGTTTGACGAGATAGACACAAGCAAAATATTCCTCGAATGAATTATTATGCAGACAGAAGTTCTGTGGATTATTATTGAATTATGTGGACATGATAATTGCCACCATTGAATTATGTGGACATGATAATTGCCACCATTGAATTATGTGGACATGATAATTGCCACCAATTGAAGTGAAGGTTATGTATCGAGAGAATGATTTTTATACACAGGTTATGTGTATGATATTTTGTACACGAGATATGTGTACGGTTACTAAGATTTATGAAAAATGGTTGCGTACACGAGAAAGTGTACTGTAATTAAAAGATATCGCATGTACATTACAGGTGGGTATAGGATTCGGGCCCATTTGTACCATGCAGGATTTAAATCTTGTGGTCTATCAAAATGATGAATTTTATTGTTTTATGATAAACCTATGAACTCACCAACCTTTTGGTTGACACTTGAAGGCATGTTTATTCTCAGGTATGAAAGAAATCTTCCACTGTGTATTTGCTCATATTAGAGATATTACTTGGAGTCATTCATGAAATATTTCAAAAGACGTTGCATTCGAGTCGTCGAGTTCATCAAGATTATTATTAAGTTAATTATAGTTGGAGGTATTATGAAATCGTATGCTTGCCGTCAACTTTCGATGTAAAGAAAGTTTGTATTTTAAAAACGAATGCAATTTTTGTAAAATGTATCATATAGAGGTCAATTACCTCGCGGTGTAATCAACTATTGTGAATCGTTTATATTGTATATGAACGGGGCATTTCATTTAATATATATAAACATGGAAAAAATTCGGGTCACTACAACAACTAGTGTTTATAATCATGTTATGTAATAATTAAATCCTTAATTATGTTAGAGACTCTTTAATCTCCCCCTAATTGATAATGACAAAACATGTGACATGTTTTGTCATAATCAAATCTTTAATTATTAAGGCATCCATGAATCGTATTTAAATAAAAAATAAAAAAATTGATCATTCTTGCAATATACATCCAAGAATTGCTTGCTTAAAACATTCACACCAAAGCACTATAGTAGCATATAAATCTCAATATAATAGAACCAAGATGGATACTTCCACTCATAAGTTGACAAAATAGAGAAGACTTGAGAAATTAAAATTGAAGTGTTGTTACATGGGTTATGGTGTTTGGATTTTTGTGGTTTGTCAAAATGTTTCAACTAGATTCAAACTAGTTCAATTAAGATGTAACAAGATTCTAAAGAGCTAGATACCTCCATCAAAGAAAATACAAATGGTTGAAGTCATGGGTTATGTAGTTTGGAGTGTTGCAAGTAACCAATGAAAGTATATACTTGCAACCAAATGATGACAAATGCATGGAAGACTTACAAAAAGAAATTTGGACGGTTTTCAATTGTCATGGAATAAAAATTCAGCATTTGTCATATTTAGTGAGGAAGTTTATAACAATGGTCATGATACGCATAATGATCCGTCTCAAAAACAGGCAAGCGTCTCGGCAGAAATCCTACCCGGTACTACGCATCCCAGAATGTGTACTTCTTTTCTCGACATCCGTCTGACGTCATCTCGGGAATTTTACCACGCCGAGCAAATGGCAAGGCCGAGAACCCGGATGACATACACACAACCGGCACCATACAGCCGGTCATGACAATCATAATCAAGCGTTGTGAAACCAGTCATCATAATCATAACCGTGAAGAAACACTTTCCAAGTGTTCGGCGAAGACCCACCCGGCTAGACTGAGAGCACCGTGATGCCTTAACTGGAATCAACCTGCCGTCAGTACCATCATGGCATTCCAACCCGACACGAAGATATTCTCCCGGGACAAGCACGCTGTCCCGGAGAAAGTACACTATCCCGGAAGAGACGCTTTGTCCCGGAATGATCACCTGATAACGAAACGAGCATGCAAGCAAGTTGCATGCCACGTCATGTGACGATATATATATATATATATATATATATATATATATATATATATATATATATATATATATATATATATATATATATATATATATATATATATATATATATATATACCCGGAAATTTCCGACCAAATTTAAACTTAATCTTTATATGATTTTGACACGATAAGCAAAGTCTGTTAGGTTGAGTCTCAAAAATTTTGAACTGTTTCATAAGTTCATTTACCTTTGACTGTTTCCGACGATTCACGAACAACTATTTGTAAATAGATACATATATATTTAAAAATATAAATATATATATTAATTCGAAATATAATTTGAAATATTATATTATTTAGTTACTAGAATTAATTATGTTAAATAAAGTAATATATGATATTAATTATAACTTATAATGTATCAGATATATAAATAAAGTACATTGAATATATATATTTGATTATGAATCTATTTAGTAAACGACAGTAACACTCAATTGTCATTCGAATTGATATTAAGCAAGTTAAATTTGAACTTATGTGATTTAAAAATAAACGGTGATCCGAAAATGAGTTATATAAATTTTAAGCTTATTAAAAATGTATTTAGGAACTATTTGTGAAATTTTAAAAACTCTTTACATTTTACTTGGTGTTGGGAGTGAATAATTAATGAAATTTTTTTTAATCGTTAATGATCGAATTTTATACCATAATGACCAAAATAAATAAAGATAATTATTGTAAAAATTTGGGATTTTTCTGAACACATTTATTTGCCACTGATTAACAACGGAGCGCGATATAATACCCGTGAAACTGTCGGTAGAAAATTGGTCATCTTTGCACTTTTCTTAAATTGTGATATAGGAATAACATTATAATATTAATAAGAGTATTACTATCCTCTCTTTTATATATACCCACATATACATCGCATATAGGAGACACATACCGGATCACACTTCACCTTCATCTCCTACCACCACCGGAGCACTGTCACCGGCCACCTTGCACCACCTGCAACCGCTGTCTTCCACCACACCACCTCTCCCTCATCTTCCCTCTCCCTCTCTCTCTCTATCTCCTATTTTTTATTTTCATTTTGAATCAACACCACCCTCCATCACCGCACGGTACCACCACCATCCTTCAACCTTCGGCCACCATTTGACCACTACCATCTCCGGCATTCTTCACCGGATAACCGCCACTCTACAACAGCCACCATCTCTCTCTCTTAAATCTCTCTCTCTCTCTCGTTGTGACTCAACAAACCAAGCCGGTTTCTTTTTTTCTGTTTATCAAGACACAACCACAACCGAACACCCCATCACCACCACTTTCAGCTACCACCCATGACCACCATAGCAACACCTTCATCCACCATCTCCACCTTTCATCGACACCTTGTGTTTTTCTATTTTTACAACCGTCGAGAAGCACCACAAACACCACCATGTTGCTTCGATATGTTTTTGTTCAAACAAGGCTGCTGTAACGTTTCTGTTGGGAATTAAAACGCGAAAGATGTTGATGGTTCTGTGATGAAAACGATGATGGTGATGTATTATGATGATGAGATGACTAATGGTATTTGATGATGATGGGTATGATTGTTAATGATGATGATTGGGTTATGTAAGTGATGAATAAAGAATTAAGATGATGATGACCGGTATGATGATGATGGCTACGTTTGTTTTTCTTTTTTTCTTTTGTTGATTGTATTCTGCTACTTATCTATTCAAGTTAAAAATAATAATAAACCCAAAAAGCCATCTCAAAACCCACTTTCAAAAATTCGATTTCTGTTCCAAGTATAAACCGAAATTCCTTTTAAATTTGATGATTGGGCCTGTATTTTCATTTGGGCCGTAATTCCATACTATTTTCAGTTGGGCCACCGTATATGTTGTTGGGCTTCTAATTTTCCTGTTGGGCCGAGAGGTTAAATACATTTGGTATCTAAGTTAAATAAGAAAGATGTAAACAGAAGGATGGTTAGGTAGGGAGCTGTTAAACGTGTGGTCGCGAGTTCGAGCCCTACATGGTACATTTTTTTTTATATAAAGGCTGAATGGAGGAAATTAGAAATAGGAAGAAGATACTGAAACAGTTTAAATCTGTTTTTATATATTTATGTTGGGTATTAAAACAAGAAAAGCTGGGACAGAAGCATGGTTGGGTGTTGAAGGTGTGAGCAAGAGGTCTCGGGTTCGAGTCTGGTCGAGTGCAATTCTTTTTAGAGAAGTTTTCTTTTATGGGTATACTCTTTAATTAATATTTCTATTTCTATTATTATTATTAAGTATATGTATTGATATTAGTCTTATTATTAGTGATCAGTATTATGAATATTATCATTATTATTATTATTATCATTCTTGTTATTGTTATTATTAATAGTATTATAATTATTATTATCATTATTACTAATATAAGTATTATGATAAAAATTTTCATTTATTACTATTATTATTATGCTAATAATTACAAATATGATTTTTATTATTATTATTATTATTATTATTATTATTCTTATTATTATTATTATTATTATTATTATTATTATTATTATTATTATTATTATTATTATTATTATTATTATTATTATTATTATTATTATTATTATGAATAAGTGAAAATAATTAATAGTTAAGGTCATGATTATATACATGTAGATATAAATACAAAAATAGTTATAAAGATGATTAAACTTATAATTAAGTGATGACTTAAAATGAAATATTATTATTTTCAATAACATTATATTATTAGTATTATCATTATTGCTATTATTTTTATCATTATTAATATTTTTATTAACATTAGTATTTTTATTGTTATCATTATCATTAAAATTACCATTTATATTTAAATTTCAAAATTTCCATTTCTATTAAAATTATCATTTTTATTAAAAGTATTATTTTTAATATTATTATCATTATTACAAATCTTATCATTTTTAATATTATTATTATTATTATCATTATTTTAGTGTTATTAAAAGTATTATTTTATCAAACAAATGATATTTATATAAATATATATTTTTACATATAACATAATTGTATTGATATATATATAATAAATATAGCTAATTAAGTCATTAATGAAACATATAAATTACTAAAATAACAATTAATAATAATATATAGATTTGTTCGATTACAAATATTTGTGTTAATATATATATATATATATATATATATATATATATATATATATATATATATATATATATATATATATATATATATATATATATATATATATATATATATATATATATATATATATATATATATATAAATGATATAGGTTCGTGAATTCGAGGCCAACCTTGCATTGTTCAGTTCCGTCGTATGCATATTTTTACTACAAAATATCGTATTGTGAGTTCATTTGATTCCCTTTTACTCTTTATATTTTTGGGATTGAGAATACATGCGCTGTTTTTATAACTACTTTATTAAATGCTTTTGAAATATATTTTGAACTGTGAATACATGAAATGCTTTTATAAATATTGGAGGAGATAGGCACAAGCAAAACATTCCTTGAATGAATTATTATACAGACAGAAGTTCTGTGGATTATTATTGAATTATGTGGACATGATAATTGCCACCAATTGATGTGAATATTTCCCCTGATTATTATTGCTTGGTAACCTAGAAATTAGAAACGGGTGTTGTGACGATCGCTCCAAATCCATATGGATGAACACATCATTCATCGATTTCATTGCGAGGTATTTGACCTCTATATGATACGTTTTGTAAACATTGCATTCTTTTGAAAAGGCACACCATAAATGAATATTTAAATCAAAGGTTTTCGACATCTGATGATTTCTACATATAGACAATCACCATAAATAATAGTTTACAATAGTACTTCCGTTGACAATGCAGTCAAAATAAGATACATGGTGATGATTTGGTGAATGCAACGTTTCCTTGAAAAAATATGCCATGTAAGACTCCATGCACATAGCTTGTGTAACATATAATCAAACAGCGGAAGACTTCTAGGGAACCTGAGAATAAACATGCCAACAAGTGTCAACACAAAGGTTGGTGAGTTCATAGTTTTAATGTTTCGTATAATCTGTATATAAAGATGGATCACAAAATTTCAGTTGTTTCATCCAGAAACGTTTATCAAAATATTCTACGAAATTGAGCACCCTGGTAACTAAACTTTAACGTATATATAATTTGTACCCTTTGTATAATCATCTTAATAATACACGCAAACCAATGTGTACACTTCTCAAATAGCATACATCCGTTAAAAGGCTAGTGCTCTAGCTCGGATGGGGATATCAAGCCCTATGAATCCATATACTACTACTCGCGCCCACCAGTTCTTATAACTGGCAGTTACTAGTTACCAATGCTAAGGGATTTTCGGTTCAAACTCAGTGTAGAATTTAGTATGTACTTGTATCCATTGCGTTTAAAATAAAGTGCATGTATTCTCAGCCCAAAAATATAGATTGCGAAAGCAATTAAAAAGGGAGCAAATGAAACTCACCTTAGCAGCATATAAATTCGTTCACCAAAATGTGATTGAAACTCGGATTACCAAATAATCGTAGATCTCAACCTAGAGAACATATGTTGGTCAATAAACGTCTATCAAGCTAGGTCAGGTCATAGTGTATCACAATCCTAATGCTCGATATCGACATACAAAAGTTATCCAATGTCGTTTCAAAAAGTCAATTTTGACAGTTGTTTAACAAAACTAGACGTACCTTATATAAGGATTCATTTACTCGGTTGGTAATATTTCAAAAATCCAAATTATCAATCTCATAAACGAGTTGTTTAAATTTTAATTGTAGATTCAAAAGCAATTTCAATTAACGTCATATCATAATTCAGTTGATCATATCTTTTAATCCGTTCATCGAAATTATTTGATATCTAAATGAAAAGTTATTGATTTTTCGCCAGCTTTCCAAAAACATGTATATCATATACTTTTTACCAGTAATATATGTATTTAATTCGTGATTCATTATAACTGTTTAACGACGAAATTTAGCATACAAGCATATATAAATATATATATACTCGAGCACTAGACATGGATACACAATTAATATATAAAAGATAAAATATGAGTGCTTACGTATAAATATTGAGATTCAATATTGTAGGAAAGTACGTAGACGTAACGGAGATGATAAACACTAGATTTGATTCACAAATATACCCCCGAACATTACCCATAACCTCCTTGGCAATAACCCATAATTTCCTTAGCTCTATCCCGCTCAAAAACCCATTTTGAAGGTGACACACTCATAACCTCGTCGTAGTATTTTAGGTATATATACTAATAATAATAATATTGTAATAAGATTAATAATAATAATATTAATCTTAATAATAATAATAATAATAATAATAATAATAATAATAATAATAATAATAATAATAATAATAATAATAAAAAATAATAATAATAATAATAATAATAATAATAATAATAATAATAATATAAAAAATAATAATTCGGAGGAATAAACCGAGCTTTTATAGTATGTGGCCTGCTACAGTACCTCATGCGATCGTATGAGTTTTCAGTGTTTTTGTCATGCGATCGCATGGCCGCCTTATCCGTTTTTGTTTGCTAGTTCATCGACATCAAATAGTATTTTACTGTAGCAAATAGTGTTTACGGTAGCAAATAGTATTTACTGTAGCAATAGTGTACTGTAGCACTGTAGCAAAATACGGTTCACTATAGCACTGTAGCAAAATACGGTTTTACTGTAGCAAATAGTGTTTTACTGTAGCAAAGTCATTTTACTGTAGCAAATAGTGTTTTACTGTAGGAAAGTCATTTTTACTTGTACATATATATATATATATATATATATATATATATATATATATATACACACATACATACATATAATTGTTCATGAATCGTCGAGAGCAGTCAAATGTAATGAAACAGTTCTAAAATTTTAAGATTCAACTTCATAGACTTTGCTTATCGTGTCGGAAACGTTAAATCATTTAAAGATAAAGTTTAAATTTGGTCAAAAATTTCCGGGTTGTCACAGGTATGGCCCTAATTCACGCGAATCCTAAAGGTAGCTACCGGGTTTAACACCCCCACCCAGAATGTTCACTAGACGGAAGAGCTAGTGGGCGTGGTGTTTAGTACTTCGAGGTTTATATATTATACTGACGAGATGTTCTGTTTTGGAGATATTATTGATGCGCATTATATGTTAAGGTCGGTTACCAAGCTAAACAATGAATGCAAAGTGAATGTTATGTATCAAGAGAATGATTTTTATACACAGGTTATGTGTATTAGTTTTGTGCACGAGATATGTGTACGGTTATTTAAAAATCATGAGGCAACCTACGGGGGAGAAAAGGATACGAACCTACTCTGCTAAGCATTATGAAAAATGGTTTTGTACACGAGATAGGTGTACTGTATTTAAATCTTGTGGTCTATCAAAATGATGAATTTTATTGCTTATGATAAACCTATGAACTCACCAACCTTTTGGTTGACACTTGAAAGCATGTTTATTCTCAGATATGAAAGAAATCTTCAGCTGTGCATTTGCTCATTTTAAAGACATTACTTGGAGTCAATCATCGCAATGGGACCAGATGTTGGTGACTTCGTCCAGATGGATTAAGATGGGGTATGACACATTAGCCCGTAAATCTAGGGAAGTTCGTTAGGATCTGCTATTCCACACGAAAAGGACAGGTGCCACGTCACCCCTCGTGATTGACAAAGTTCGTTACAACTATGAAAGGGACATGTGCCACGTCATCATTCCCTCCTAAATATCTATAAATACGTAAACAAGATCTTTCATTCACACAACACTGGATGCATTAATGTTACTCTGCCCAAATCAATTGCGGTAACATCACTCTAGTTGTTAAACCAATTTCGGATGGTGCTCTGATCATCGTCAGAATTAATCCTCACGCTTTGATATTAGCTTATTCGATTCCGATCGAATAAGGCTAATTCAATCGATTATTTTACGCCCTTGGAATCCAGATTCCAAATCGGGGTTTGCACAGTTATTGGAGTTAAAACATTCGACTTACTCTTTTTCCCAAATTAAGCACTCAAACCCGAAATCTAATCACACCTAACAAATTTGGTTTGATTAAATGGCGCCACCTAAAGGTACGAACAACGTAGTGAAATCAGGCAGCGAAACGGCAAGCAAGAAAGGAACAAACGATGATGCTCAACCACCTCTAAACAAAGGAAACTTGCCACCGGTAGAACCACCTCAACCTCAAAAGCAATTAATCGCTCACATTCACTCCGGTGATGCGTCGGGAGACGATATGAATATCTTCGATGACAATGAGGATAGACATGAGGGATCACCGCTCGGTGGAGATAGGTTGAAGCTCAGAACTCTTGGTCTTAAAACTGGTGGTTCAAGCGGCATCGGATCCTCTCACAACGACACTGACATGATCACCAAAATGATCTCAGCCGACGTCGAGAAACAATTAATCGAAAAGCTAACGTCCATGCTGAACGATAACAGTCTAGCAGAGAAGCAACAATCGCAAACTCTAGACATTCTGAAAACTAGCCCAATGTTAAACATCGGTGCGGCAAGCGAGGGTGTCACCAAGGCTGCCGCAAACGCATGGTTGACCGAGCTCCTTGTGCAGGCTGCGCCGCCGCATACAAACACTCCCTATCGCAACCTACCATCCAGGGAACCGCACTTGAGAATCTGTTCGCCCTGATCACCGGTAACAAAGCAAAGCGACCGGTTGAGATGTCGGCAACTAGCCAAAAGCTCTGCGAACGGATCGCCGGCTGTACAGTCCCTGCTAACATCGTCATACCGGTCACTTTGGGGGTGTACAATGGCACCACCGACCCGGATGATTTCCTGCAAATCTTCGAGGGCGCCATGAAAACCCAACATTAGAGCGATGAGGTAGCGTGCCATCTCTTTCAGACCGTCCTACAGTCGGCCTCCAGGGAATGGTTCGCAAAATTACCACCTAATGGAATCACGTGCTTCGCAGACTTGCGGGAAAAGTTCCTCATGCAATATCAGAACCTCCCCGACAAACGTATACGCACCTGTATGCTCACGAAATACTAATGTACCGGGGAGAGAAAATTGAAAGCTTCATTACAAGGTATATGCTGGAGTGTCAAAAAATACCAGGACTCCCAGAAACACAGCAGATTTTCAGATTCATAACATGCTTGGATAAAGATGCACACCCGTCACTCGTCTCTGAACTCCGGTGGAACATCCTGAGGACATTTGCAGATGCAGTGACGGTAGCGATGCAGTACCAACACTCTGGAAGGGAAAGACAAGCCGAGTATCACCGGGACGAAAAGATAAGAGAAGAGGAAAGAAAAAGCGACAACAGGCACCGTCACGACAGCAGCAGGCGCAGCGAAATCCATCACAAAGGCCACAACAGTCACGGCAAGAGTCATGACAGCCATAGGCATGATAAGAGCAGCCGAAAGCCGTATGATAAAGGGTCTCTAATCGACAGCCTCTCCAAAACTCCAAGGGAGATACTGTTAACGGAACCCGTGAAGGCAAAGTTTACTCCTCGGCACCACTAGAAAAGTGTGATGGCCAAAAGTCAGAAAAGTATTGTGAGTTCCATGAGGACAATGGCCATGACACCGATGAATGCAAGGCGCAGATACGCGAAATCATTGCCAAAATCAAAGCAGGCGAACTCAATCACTTGTTGTCGGGACGGAAGTTCAAGAAGGCCGACCCCAACAAAACATTCTGTTGGCAGAAGGAAGACAAAAAGAAGCGTGAGAAGGCGAAAGATAAAGTTGTAATCAACATGATTAGTATCGAAAAAGATGAGCTCGACCCCTGGAGAGACTCGACAATCACATTCCCTAGGTTACCGACACGATACGCTAGGGAAGAACCTATGGTGATTGATGGCCTGATAGACGGCTTTCATGTCCAGGAAATGTACACTAACACTGGGAGTGAGGTTGATGTCTTGTACACCCATTGCCTTTCCCAACTCCCAAAACATTTCGGTAGAAAAATGAGGCACTCCAACGTCATTATCTCTGGATTTGCGGGCTCTACTGAAGAACCTATAGGAAGACTCAAAGCAATGGTGACGGTAGGCACACAGCCCTACCTCCATAGTGAGGTCATTGACTTTTATGTGGTCAAATCTGTGACCGCCATGAACGTGATCTTGGGAAGAAACTTCTCCAGAAAGTTTAGCGCCATAGCCTCCACTGCTCACGGCTTGCTTAAATTTCCAACCCGGAAAGGTGTGGCTACAGTCGAATCGACCCGACAGCCTTTCCCGGTAAGAAGCAGTACTCAAGTCACACGAAGAACGCAAGCAAGCAAGACACCGCACATTTTGGAAGAAAAATGTGTCAGTGCTTAAATGGCTAAGTTACCTCCCTCCAGCATCATACTCTAACGGGAAGAGCCCAACTAACTCTTACAAGACTGGAAAAGGGATTACCGGCTGGCGCTATCGGTCGGGCTGGGAAGAACAATTTATCAATAACCATGGAACAACTGAACACCTTAGTCGGGCATCAAAACGTTCCAGGCCAGAAAGTCGTGAAAGCTCCAACCGAGATGGAACGTCCGCTAAGGGAAACAAAAGTGGCTAGACGCTACACTGAAATTTAGATGGATACCGTGACTGAAACTGATCACTTCAACTTACGGCTATCTTGATGTTTATCTTCTTTTTCAATAAAGAATCTATGTATGTTTTTTCATTTTCAGGAATGAATAAAAGCATTTTACCGTTTACAATAACTTGTTCAGTACGTTAGTTACAAACGATGTTCATGTATTAATAATCGGTTAGCGGCAGATGGATTTCGGCATCCACATAAGTCCCACACTAGTTATTTTGTACCCCCTTAAGAGGTGATTGTCTAGCCCTCGTCAGTACAAGTTTATACTGATAAACGGCGAATGAGTAAATGACATAAACACGCGTGACTGCACGGTGTACACGCCAAAACTAACACAAATGTATTCTAGACATATATATGAAGATATGAACTAGTTCAACTCAAGAAAAATCGATGCAAAATACTTGAAATCAAAAATTTCATTAGCTATACATGATTCATTACAAGTTTCACCAAAAGTATACAAACTACAACGGGACAACTGTTACAAAAATTGACATCCGCGATACATGCCCCGGATGCAACACAACTGAATTCTAAAAACCGGTTGACCGTTGTACTCTCCTTGGTGTACAAATCCCAATGATATTTAAACCAGGCATTCACCGCTACCTGTGATATACGAGCCTCCTGAAAGGCATCCACTCTGACCTTACTTGTCATCCCTAGATTAAGAACAAAGTCGAATCTGAGATAGTGCGTTCATACAAATGCACCGATAGCTACAAGGCACTACAAGAACGAACCCAGTAGCCCCGTCACAGACTACGAAACCATGCATCTTTTTCAGGAAAGATGGAAGCTTGGACTATGAACGGCCAGACTCTCCGAAAGCCGCCTTCAACGTCACTTACAAATCTCGAGCAATGGACTCCCAGGCCATGACCTTCTACTTTCCCTAAATCAAAGACAAGAAAAAGGGGCGAAAGCCGCAAGAACTCAGACCCGAGCAGCTCACATTTTTTATCAACAGATAGGACAAAAACAAGTCCCAACATATCCGGGAGAGAACTCTTTGAAAATGACATCTCCGTGGACATCACAGTTGACATTACACTCGGAGAATGATCATATCACGACAAGTTTTTACCTTAAAAACGTAAAAGTAAGAGTCAAGGGTATTCTCGGATAACTCCATAGCTACAAGAATTATCCCAAAATAGTGTGTCAGCGCAAATAACGATAAAAGTAGATGCAATACGTCAAGCGTATACGTGACCAATATAATGCAAAGTTTATTTCAAGACAGGAGACAAACACAGTTTATTTCATTAATCAGCATGAAAGCTACATGTATAGCAGTTGCAAACCCTAACAACCTATGGTTGCAACACGAAAACATCATCAAATCTTATACAAACAAAAGGGAACTCTCGTATATGATCTGTTAAAGCTCACTCCCAAGAAGAAGTAAAAATGGGCAAATATGTTGAAAGAAATCAAAAGCTCTCAACGAGCAATCACCAACATGGCCCGACTGGTATTGGGAAGATAAGTGTCCGATGGTCCCACGGGTCGTAATTCGAGTCTCGAAACCAACCGGAAGCACAAGAAACAACTTTTATCCGCAAGAGATGTGCATAGCACATCGTTATCCGAGCATAAACGAATCGTGTCCCTCAAGCCGAAAAGATCCAACAACTCAGCGACCAGTAGGATGACGTAAGATACATCGAACGACCATCGACGTTCGGTTGTCTCCAATCTATCTGCAGTTAAAGGCGGAATACGTTCGGAAAAATTCAAGGATTCGAAACAAATCTTTAGATCCAAATCGAAGCCTGCAATAAAACAAAACAGCAATAAGAAGGTCGCACAAGAAGAGAAGACAGAAACGGAAAAATACAAATGCTCACCAATGTTGTGGGCAACATGACTCAGCGAATAACGGCAACGCCGTCCTTCGGGCATCAACTGTAGTGACCCGAACTTTTCCATGTTTATATATATATTAAATGAAATTGTTATTTACATGATTAAGTGTTTCCAACATGTTAAGCAATCAAACTTGTTAAGAATTGATTAATTGAAATAGGTTTCATATAGACAATTGACTACCCAAGTTGACCGGTGATTCACGAACGTTAAAACTTGTAAAAACTATACGATGACATATATATGGTTATATATATAGTTAACATGATTTTATTATAAGTATGTATCTCATTAGGTATTTTAACAATGAGTTATATACATAAAAATGAGACTATTAATTTAAGAAACTCGAAAACGATATATATAACGATTATCGTTATAACAACGTCTTACTAGGTACATATGAATCATATTAAGATATTGATACACTTGGTTAATTATGTTAAATGATAAGTAAATATATTATTAAGTATATTAACAATGAAATACATATGTAAAAATAAGACTACTAACTTAATGATTTCGAAACGAGACATATATGTAACGATTATCGTTGTAACGACATTTAACTGTATATATATCATACTAAGATATATTATATATCATAATATCATGATAATATAACAATTTAACATCTCATTTGTTATAATAAACAGTGGGTTAACAACATTCAACAAGATCGTTAACCTAAAGGTTTCAAAACAACATTTACATGTAACGACTAACGATGACTTAACGACTCAGTTAAAATGTATATACATGTAGTGTTTTAATATGTATTCATACACTTTTGAAAGACTTCAAGACACTTATCAAAATACTTCTACTTAACAAAAATGCTTACAATTACATCCTCGTTCAGTTTCATCAACAATTCTACTCGTACGCACCCGTATTCGTACTCGTACAATACATAGCTTTTAGATGTATGTACTATTGGTATATACACTCCAATGATCAGCTCTTAGCATCCCATGTGAGTCACCTAATACATGTGGGAACCATCATTTGGCAACTAGCATGAAATATCTCATAAAATTACAAAAATATGAGTAATCATTCATGACTTATTTACATGAAAACAAAATTACATATCCTTTATATCTAATCCATACACCAACGACCAAAAACACCTACAAACACTTTCATTCTTCAATTTTCTTCATCTAATTGATCTATCTCAAGTTCTATCTTCAAGTTCTAAGTGTTCTTCATAAATTCCAAAAGTTCTAGTTTCATAAAATCAAGAATACATCCAAGATTGCAAGTTTACTTCCAAGTTTTCTAAATCCATTCCAACTAATCATCCAAGATCTAGAAACCTTTGTTACTTACAGTAGGTTATCTTTCTAATACAAGGTAATAATCATATTCAAACTTTAATTCAATTTCTATAACTATAACAATCTTATTTTGAGTGGAAATCTTACTTGAAATTGTTTTCGTGTCATGATTCTGCTTCAAGAACTTTCAAGCCATCCAAGAATCCTTTGAAGCTAGATCTATTTTTCTCATTTCTAGTAGGCTTATCCAAGGAACTTGAGGTAGTAATGATGTTCATAACATCATTCGATTCATACATACAAAGCTATCTTATTCGAAGGTTTAAACTTGTAATCACTAGAACATAGTTTAGTTAATTCTAAACTTGTTCGCAAATAAAAGTTAATCCTTCTAACTTGACTTTTAAAATCAACTAAAAACATGTTCTATATCTATATGATATGCTAACTTAATGATTTAAAACCTGGAAACACGAAAAACACCGTAAAACCGGATTTACGCCGTCGTAGTAACACCGCGGGCTGTTTTGGGTTAGTTAATTAAAAACTATGATAAACTTTGATTTAAAAGTTGTTATTCTGAGAAAATGATTTTTATTATGAACATGAAACTATATCCAAAAATTATGGTTAAACTCAAAGTGGAAGTATGTTTTCTAAAATGGTCATCTAGACGTCGTTCTTTCGACTGAAATGACTACCTTTACAAAAACGACTTGTAACTTATTTTTTTGACAAAAAACCTATACTTTTTATTTTTAGATTCATAAAACAGAGTTCAATATGAAACCATAGCAATTTGATTCACTCAAAACGGATTTAAAATGAAGAAGTTATGGGTAAAACAAGATTGGATAATTGTTCTCATTTTAGCTACGTGAAAATTGGTAACAAATCTATTCCAACCATAACTTAATCAACTTGTATTGTATATTATGTAATCTTGAGATACCATAGACACGTATACAATGTTTCGACCTATCATGTCGACACATCTATATATATTTCGGTACAACCATAGACACTCTATATGTGAATGTTGGAGTTAGCTATACAGGGTTGAGGTTGATTCCAAAATATATATAGTTTGAGTTGTGATCAATACTGAGATACGTATACACTGGGTTGTGGATTGATTCAAGATAATATTTATCGATTTATTTCTGTACATCTAACTGTGGACAACTAGTTGTAGGTTACTAACGAGGACATCTGACTTAATAAACTTAAAACATCAAAATATATTAAAAGTGTTGTAAATATATTTTGAACATACTTTGATATATATGTATATATTGTTATAGGTTTGTGAATCAGCCAGTGGCCAAGTCTTACTTCCCGACGAAGTAAAAATCTGTGAAAGTGAGTTATAGTCCCACTTTTAAAATCTAATATTTTTGGGATGAGAATACATGCTGGTTTTATAAATGATTTACAAAATAGACACAAGTACGTGAAACTACATTCTATGGTTGAATTATTGAAATCGAATATGCCCCTTTTTATTAAGTCTGGTAATCTAAGAATTAGGGAACAGACACCCTAATTGACACGAATCCTAAAGATAGATCTATTGGGCCTAACAAACCCCATCCAAAGTACCGGATGCTTTAGTACTTCGAAATTTATATCATATCCGAAGGGTGTCCCGGAATGATGGGGATATTCTTATATATGCATCTTGTTAATGTCGGTTACCAGGTGTTCACCATATGAATGATTTTTATCTCTATGTATGGGATGTGTATTGAAATATGAAATCTTGTGGTCTATTGTTATGATTTGATATATATAGGTTAAACCTATAACTCACCAACATTTTTGTTGACGTTTAAAGCATGTTTATTCTCAGGTGAATACTAAGAGCTTCCGCTGTTGCATACTAAAATAAGGACAATATTTGGAGTCCATGTTTGTATGATATTGTGTAAAAACTGCATTCAAGAAACTGATTTCGATGTAACATATTTGTATTGTAAACCATTATGTAATGGTCGTGTGTAAACAGGATATTTTAGATTATCATTATTTGATAATCTACGTAAAGCTTTTTAAACCTTTATTTATGAAATAAAGGTTATGGTTTATTTTAAAAATGAATGCAATCTTTGAAAAACGTCTCATATAGAGGTCAAAACCTCGCAACGAAATCAATTAATATGGAACGTTTTTAATCAATAAGAACGGGACATTTCAGTTGGTATCCGAGCGTTGGTCTTAGAGAACCAGAAATTTGCATTAGCGTGTCTTATCGAGTTTGTTAGGATGCATTAGTGAGTCTGGACTTCGACCGTGTTTTCTTTAAAAATGATTGCTTAACATTTTTGTTGGAAACTATATATTATTAACATGTATATATTATGTGATATATTAATCTCTTAACATGTTTGATATTGTGTGATAGATGTCTACCTCTAGCACAAATCCCATTGACTCACCTAATAATAACGAAGAGTCGAATATATATTGGACTGATTCACAAGTTCCCGAAGAAGAACCGGAAGAAGAATCAGAACCGGAAGAGGAGGAACCGGAGGAGGAAATAGAACCGGTGGGGGAAATAATAAAACGGTTAAGTAAAAGAAAATCCTCAACCAACCGACCAAGGTTAATTATGGTCAATGATGTTTCCGCCAAGGAAGCAAAATATTGGGAGGACTACCAATTCTCCGATGAATCGGATTCCGACGAGAATTCTGATGATGTTATAGAAATTACCCCAACTGAATTTAAAAAGGCAAAAGAAAATAATAAGGGAAAGGGCATAAAAATAGAGAAATCTAATTCCAACCCCGATGAACTTTATATGTTTCGTCAACCCCCGAAGCCCTTAAGTTGTAACAATGACCCGGGAACCTCTAAACCACCAGCTTTTTCTAAACCGTTGTGGAAAACGACAGCTCGTATTAGGGGAACATCATATATCCCTAGAAACTTGGCAAAACGAATCAAAACCGAAGAAGAAGAAACGAGCGAGTCGGAATAAGATAGTTGTATTCGTGTGGTGTAATATATGTAATATAGTGTGCTTATGCTTTATGATATATGTAAAAATTTCTTGTATTAATGAGTATTTTTTTATGAATCTAACTCTTGTCTATTTTACAGTATAAAAACACAAAATGGATAGACAACCCAATATTTTAAGAGACCTACCCGGAGACATGATTGATGAAATCTTGTCTAGAGTCGGTCAGAATTCTTCGGCACAACTATTTACGGCGAAATCAGTTTGTAAGACATTCGAAGAACGTTCCAAGAATGTCTTGGTTTATAAGAGACTTTCGTTTGAAAGATGGGGGATATCACATTGGGAAACCCATAAGTTACGATGTGTTTACTTTGACGCATATATTGCGGGGAACCCAAATGCTATTTTACGCAACGGGTTAAGAAATTATTTTGACTCAATGTATCCGAATATAGGACTTCATGATTTAGAAAAAGCAGCTAACATGCAACATAAAGAAGCATGCTATGCTTACGGGTTAGTAATGTTCGCTTCTCACCAAAGTGAGAAAAAGAACATCGGGCTACAACTATTAAACAAAACATTTCCACAAGTGACGGAGTTGGTAATTGGGGTAAGAAATGAGGTTTTTAGGTTATTACGAGACTGTTGGTCATTACGTAACCCTCGTCCCTTTAACGACGTTACAACACTCTGTCTTATCAACGGCCATAACGGTTATGTTCCACAAGACCAAGGATGGGAAGTAGTCCTAGTAAAACTAGAATGCATGACTTGTTTCTGGACGTATGAATTACGTATCTTTATTGACTTTGCTGAACGACTTGTGTACTAGCTAGAATTATCTTCACAACTATCTTGTATCAAAGTTATTGTGTGCTATATTTCATGCTTTATGTAAAATAAGCGGTATTGTAAGTTTGTAAAATATTGTATAAAAGTTTGAACGCGAATTATTATTATAATCAGTTTTTCATATAGAATTGTAGTAGTTGAATTGTATATTAGCTACTAAGTATGAACTTAACGGGTAGGTACTACCCGAATTTAAACTTATAAAACGCTAATATGAAGAAAAAGCTTTTATAAATGAGTTCATATTTTGCTACGAAATATTATTAACTACTCTTAATATTCTGTATGTTTAACTTGATCCATTTGACTATTTTGAAGGAAATGGCACCGACTACTCGACACACCGTGAATATGAATGAAGAGGAATTCCGTACTTTTCTAGCTTCAAACATAGCCGAAGTACAGGCTGCGCTACATACCAACAATAACCTTGGATCTAGCAGTACAGGAAATCGTGTAGGATGCACCTACAAAGAATTCACTACCTGTAAACCTTTGGAATTTGATGGAACCGAAGGACCGATCGGATTGAAACGGTGGACCGAGAAGGTCGAATCGGTGTTTGCCATAAGTAAGTGTACTGAAGAGGACAAAGTGAAGTACGCTACGCATACCTTCACAGGTTCTGCGTTAACTTGGTGGAATACCTATCTAGAGCAAGTGGGACAAGATGATGCGTACGCACTACCGTGGTCAGCATTCAAGCACTTGATGAACGAGAAGTACCGTCCCAGAACTGAGGTCAATAAGCTCAAGACAGAACTTTGAGGGTTACGAACCCAAGGATTTGATATTACCACGTACGAAAGACGATTCACAGAATTGTGCCTATTGTGTCCGGGAGCTTTCGAAGATGAGGAAGAGAAGATCGACGCGTTTGTGAAAGGATTACCGGAAAGAATCCAAGAAGATATAAGTTCACACGAGCCCGCCTCCATACAACAGGCATGTAGAATGGCTCACAAATTAGTGATCCAGATTGAGGAAAGAATTAAAGAACAGATGGCTGAAGAGGCCAATGTGAAGCAAGTCAAAAGAAAGTGGGAGGAAAACGGTGATAAGAATCACCAATACAACAACAATAGCAATTACAATAATAATCGCAACAATTATCCCAACAATTGCAACATCAATCGCAACTACAACAAACGGCCCAACAACAACAACAACAACAACAACAACAACAACAACAACATCAACTACAACAATCATCCCAACAACAATAACAACCGCAACAACAACAACAACAACAATCAGAAGCAGCTATGCCAAAGGTGTGAAAAGTATCACTCGTAGTTCTGCACCAAATTTTGCAACAAGTGTAAAAGAAATGGTCATAGCGCGGCGAAGTGTGACGTCTACGGACCAGGGGTTAACAGAACGAAAGGAACAAATGGTGTCGGAACGAGTAATGGCGGAGCAAGTAGTGTCGGAGCAAGTTATGCCAATGTAGTTTGTTATAAATGTGGAAAACCGGGCCACATTATTAGAAATTGCCCGAACCAGGAGAACACAAATGGACAAGGCCGCGGAAGAGTTTTCAATATTAATGCGGCAGAGGCACAGGAAGACCCGGAGCTTGTTACGGGTACGTTTCTTATTGACAATAAATCTGGTTACGTTTTATTTGATTCGGGTGCAGATAGAAGCTATATGAGTAGAGATTTTTGTGCTAAATTAAGTTTTCCATTGACGCCGTTGGATAGTAAATTTTTACTCGAATTAGCAAACAGTAAATTAATTTCGCAGATAATATATGCCGGAATCGAGAAATTAAACTGGGTAGCGAAATATTTAAGATGGATTTGATACCAGTAGAGTTAGGGAGTTTTGATGTAATAGTTGGCATGGACTGGCTGAAGAAGGTGAAAGCAGAGATCGTATGTTATAAAAATGCAATTCGCATTGTACGAGAAGAAGGAGAACCCTTAATGGTGTACGGAGAAAAGGGCAACATGAAGCTACATCTTATTAGTAATTTGAAGGCACAAAAACTAATAAGAAAAGGTTGCTATGCTATTCTAGCACACGTCGAGAAAGTACAAACTGAAGAAAAGAGCATGAATGATGTTCCCGTCGCAAAAGAATTTCCTGATGTATTTCCGAAAGAATTACCGGGACTACCTCCACATCGATCTGTTGAATTTCAAATAGATCTTGTACCAGGAGCTGCACCAATAGCTCGTGCTCCTTATAGACTCGCACCCAGCGAGATGAAAGAACTGCAAAGCCAACTGCAAGAACTATTAGAACGTGGTTTCATTCGACCAAGCACATCACCATGGGGAGCTCCTATTTTGTTTGTCAAGAAGAAGGATGGTACATTTAGGTTGTGTATTGACTACAGAGAGTTGAACAAACTTACCATCAAAAACCGTTATCCACTGCCGAGAATTGACGACTTATTTGATCAACTACAAGGCTCGTTGGTTTATTCGAAGATCGATTTACGTTCTGGATATCATCAAATGCGAGTAAAGGAGGATGATATTCCAAAAACTGCTTTTAGGACGCGTTATGGTCATTACGAGTTTATGGTTATGCCGTTTGGATTGACTAACGCACCAGCTGTGTTCATGGACCTTATAAACTGAGTGTGTGGGCCATATCTTGACAAGTTTGTCATTGTTTTCATCGATGACATACTTATTTACTCAAAGAATGATCAAGAGCACGAAGAACATTTGAGAAAAGTGCTAGAAGTATTGAGGAAAGAAAAACTGTACGCTAAGTTTTCAAAGTGTGCATTTTGGTTGGAAGAAGTTCAATTCCTCGGTCACATAGTGAACAAAGAAGGTATCCAGGTGGACCCGGCAAAGATCGAAATCGTTGAAAAGTGGGAAACCCCAAAAACTCCGAAGCATATACGTCAATTTTTAGGATTGGCTGGTTACTACAGAAGATTCATCCAAGATTTCTCCAAAATAGCAAAACCCTTGACTGCATTAACGCATAAAGGGAAGAAATTTGAATGGAAGGATGAACAAGAGAAGGCGTTTCAATTATTGAAGAAAAAGCTAACTACGGCACCTATATTGTCATTGCCTGAAGGGAATGATGATTTTGTGATTTATTGTGACGCATCAAAGCAAGGTCTCGGTTGTGTATTAATGCAACGGACGAAGGTGATTGCTTATGCGTCTAGACAATTGAAGATTCACGAGCAAAATTATACGATGCATGATTTGGAATTAGGCGCGGTTGTTTTTGCATTAAAGACTTGGAGGCAGTACTTATATGGGGTCAAAAGTATTATATATACCGACCACAAAAGTCTTCAATACATATTTAATCAGAAACAAATGAATATGAGGCAGTGTAGGTGGATTGAATTGTTGAATGATTACGACTTTGAGATTTGTTACCACCCGGGGAAGGCAAATGTGGTAGCCGATGCCTAGAGCAGAAAGGACAGAGAACCCATTCGAGTAAAATCTATGAATATAATGATTCACACTAACCTTACTACTCAAATAAAGGAGGCGCAACAAGGAGTTTTAAAAGAGGGAAATTTAAAGGATGAAATACCCAAAGGATCAGAGAAGCATCTTAATATTCGGGAAGACGGAACCCGGTATAGGGCTGAAAGAATTTGGGTACCAAAATTTGGAGATATGAGAGAAATGGTACTTAGAGAAGCTCATAAAACCAGATACTCAATACATCCTGGAACGGGGAAGATGTACAAGGATCTTAAGAAACATTTTTGGTGGCCAGGTATGAAAGCCGATATTGCTAAATATGTAGGAGAATGTTTGACGTGTTCTAAGGTCAAAGCTGAACATCAGAAACCATCAGGTCTACTACAATAACCTGAAATCCCGGAATGGAAATGGGAAAACATTACCATGGATTTCATTACTAAATTGCCAAGGACTGCAAGTGGTTATGATACTATTTGGGTAATAGTTGATCGTCTCACCAAGTCAGCACACTTCCTGCCAATAAGAGAAGATGACAAGATGGAGAAGTTAGCACGACTGTATTTGACGGAAGTCGTCTCCAGACATGGAATACCAATCTCTATTATCTCTGATAGGGATGGTAGATTTATTTCAAGATTCTGGCAGACATTACAGCAAGCATTGGGAACTCGTCTAGACATGAGTACTGCCTATCATCCACAAACTGATGGGCAGAGCGAAAGGACGATACAAACGCTTGAAGACATGCTACGAGCTTGTGTTATTGATTTCGGAAACAGTTGGGATCGACATCTACCGTTAGCAGAATTTTCCTACAATAACAGCTACCATTCAAGCATTGACATGGCGCCGTCTGAAGTACTTTATGGTAGAAAGTGCAGGTCTCCGATTTGTTAGAGTGAAGTGGGGGATAGACAGATTACGGGTCCGGAGATAATACAAGAAACTACCGAGAAAATCATCCAAATTCAACAAAGATTGAAAACCGCCTAGAGTCGACAAAAGAGCTACGCGGACAGTAAAAGAAAAGATATAGAGTTTGAAATTGGAGAAATGGTCATGCTTAAGGTTTCACCTTGGAAAGGCGTTGTTCGATTTGGTAAACGTGGGAAACTAAATCCAAGGTACATTGGACCATTCAAGATTATAGATCGTGTCGGACCAGTAGCTTACCAACTGGAGCTACCTCAACAACTCGCCGCTGTACATAACACTTTCCACGTCTCAAATTTGAAGAAATGTTTTGGTAAAGAAGATCTCACTATTCCGTAGGACGAAATCCTAATCAATGAAAAACTTCAATTCATTGAAGAACCCGTCGAAATAATGGATCGTGAGGTTAAGAGACTTAAACAAAACAAGATACCAATTGTTAAGGTTCGATGGAATGCTCGTAGAGGACCCGAGTTCACCTGGGAGCGTGAAGATCAGATGAAGAAGAAATACCCGCATTTATTTCCAGAAGATACGTCAACACCTCCAACTGCTTAAAATTTCGGGACGAAATTTATTTAACGGGTAGCGACTGTAGTCACCCGGACTTTTCCATGTTTATATATATATTAAATGAAATTGTTATTTACATGATTAAGTGTTTCCAACATGTTAAGCAATCAAACTTGTTAAGACTTGATTAATTGAAATAGGTTTCATATAGACAATTGACCACCCAAGTTGACCGGTGATTCACGAACGTTAAAACTTGTAAAAACTATACGATGGCATATATATGGTTATATATATAGTTAAAATGATTTTATTATAAGTATGTATCTCATTAGGTATTTTAACAATGAGTTATATACATAAAAATGAGACTATTAATTTAAGAAACTCGAAAACGATATATATAACGATTATCGTTATAACAACGTCTTACTAGGTACATATGAATCATATTAAGATATTGATACACTTAGTTAATTATGTTAAATGATAAGTAAATATATTATTAAGTATATTAACAATGAAATACATGTGTAAAAATAAGACTACTAACTTAATGATTTCGAAACGAGACATATATGTAACGATTATCGTTGTAACGACATTTAACTGTATATATATCATACTAAGATATATTATATATCATAATATCATGATAATATAACAATTTAACATCTCATTTTTTATAATAAACAATGGGTTAACAACATTCAACAAGATCGTTAACCTAAAGGTTTCAAAACAACATTTACATGTAACGACTAACGATGACTTAACGACTCAGTTAAAATGTATATACATGTAGTGTTTTAATATGTATTCATACACTTTTGAAAGACTTCAAGACACTTATCAAAATACTTCTACTTAACAAAAATGCTTACAATTACATCCTCGTTCAGTTTCATCAACAATTCTACTCGTACGCACCCGTATTCGTACTCGTACAATACACAGCTTTTAGATGTATGTACTATTGGTATATACACTCCAATTATTAGCTCTTAGAAGCCCATGTGAGTCACCTAACACATGTGGGAACCATCATTTGGCAACTTGCATGAAATATCTCATAAAATTACAAAAATATGAGTAATCATTCATGACTTATTTACATGAAAACAAAATTACATATCCTTTATATCTAATCCATACACCAACGACCAAAAACACCTACAAACACTTTCATTCTTCAATTTTCTTCATCTAATTGATCTCTCTCAAGTTCTATCTTCAAGTTCTAAGTGTTTTCAAAAATTTCAAAAGTTCTAGTTTCATAAAATCAAGAATACTTCCAAGATTGCAAGTTTACTTCCAAGTTTTCTAAATCCATTCCAAGTAATCATTCAAGATCAAGAAACCTTTGTTACTTACAGTAGGTTATATTTCTAATACAAGGTAATAATCATATTCAAACTTTAATTCAATTTCTATAACTATAACAATCTTATTTCGAGTGGAAATCTTACTTGAAATTGTTTTCGTGTCATGATTCTGCTTCAAGAACTTTCAAGCCATCCAAGGATCCTTTGAAGCTAGATCTCTTTTTCCCATTTTCAGTAGGTTTATCCAAGGAACTTGAGGTAGTAATGATATTCATAACATCATTCGATTCATACATATAAAGCTATCTTATTCGAAGGTTTAAACTTGTAATCACTAGAACATAGTTTAGTTAATTCTAAACTTGTTCGCAAATAAAAGTTAATCCTTCTAACTTGACTTTTAAAATCAACTAAACACAGGTTCAATATCTATATGATATGCTAACTTAATGATTTAAAACCTGGAAACACGAAAAACACCGTAAAACCGGATTTACGCCGTCGTAGTAACACCGCGGGCTGTTTTGGGTTAGTTAATTAAAAACTATGATAAACTTTGATTTAAAAGTTGTTATTCTGAGAAATTGATTTTTATTATGAACATGAAACTATATCCAAAAATTATGGTTAAACTCAAAGTGGAAGTATGTTTTCTAAAATGGTCATCTAGACGTCGTTCTTTCGACTGAAATGACTACCTTTACAAAAACGACTTGTAACTTATTTTTCCGACTATAAACCTATACTTTTTTTGTTTAGATTCATAAAATAGAGTTCAATATGAAACCATAGCAATTTGATTCACTCAAAACGGATTTAAAATGAAGAAGCTATGGGTAAAACAAGATTGGATAATTTTTCTCATTTTAGCTACCTGAAAATTGGTAACAAATCTATTCCAACCATAACTTAATCAACTTGTATTGTATATTATGTAATCTTGAGATACCATAGACTCGTATACAATGTTTCGACCTATCATGTTGACACATCTATATATATTTCAGAACAACCATAGACACTCTATATGTGAATGTTGGAGTTAGCTATACAGGGTTGAGGTTGATTCCAAAATATATATAGTTTGAGTTGTGATCAATACTGAGATACGTATACACTGGGTCGTGAATTGATTCAAGATAATATTTATCGATTTATTTCTGTACATCTAACTGTGGACAACTAGTTGTAGGTTACTAACGAGGACAGCTGACTTAATAAACTTAAAACATCAAAATATATTAAAAGTGTTGTAAATATATTTTGAACATACTTTGATATATATGTATATATTGTTATAGGTTCGTGAATCAACCAGTGGCCAAGTCTTACTTCCCGACGAAGTAAAAATCTGTGAAAGTGAGTTATAGTCCCACTTTTAAAATCTAATATTTTTGGGATGAGAATACATGCAGGTTTTATAAATGATTTACAAAATAGACACAAGTACGTGAAACTACATTCTATGGTTGAATTATTGAAATCGAATATGCCCCTTTTTATTAAGTCTGGTAATCTAAGAATTAGGGAACAGACACCCTAATCGACAAGAATCCTAAAGATAGATCTATTGGGCCTAACAAACCTCATCCAAAGTACCGGATGCTTTAGTACTTCGAAATTTATATCATATCTGAAGGGTGTCCCGGAATGATGGGGATATTCTTATATATGCATCTTGTTAATGTCGGTTACCAGGTGTTCACCATATGAATGATTTTTATCACTATGTATGGGATGTGTATTGAAATATGAAATCTTGTAGTCTATTGTTACGATTTGATATATATAGGTTAAACCTATAACTCACCAATATTTTTGTTGACGTTTAAAGCATGTTTATTCTCAGGTGAATACTAAGAGCTTCCGCTGTTGCATACTAAAATAAGGACAAGATTTGGAGTCCATGTTTATATGATATTGTGTAAACACTGCATTCAAGAAACTGATTTCGATGTAACATATTTGTATTGTAAACCATTATGTAATGGTCGTGTGTAAACAGGATATTTTAGATTATCATTATTTGATAATCTACGTAAAGCTTTTTAAACCTTTATTTATGAAATAAAGGTTATGGTTTGTTTTAAAAAAGAATGCAGTCTTTGAAAAACATCTCATATAGAGGTCAAAACCTCGCAACGAAATCAATTAATATGGAACGTTTTTAATCAATAAGAACGGGACATTTCATCAACAATAACAACAACATCAATAATTAACCAAGTAAAGAGGCTGTTCATAACATCAAAAGGCAACTTTCGAAGGCTGAGAATCTGTAAAAGTGAAGTAGTATTGAAGAACAGAAATGTAGAATAGTTGGAAGTACAAAAGTGAAAAACTCAGGTGAAAATCGAGGCTATTTATAGCCACAAAGGAAAAGTGGTATACAATTACCCCTTGGAAAACGTTCCAAGACATCGATAAAAGGAAAAAGCATAAAAAGGAGGCGCATTTGCAGAAACTGTCTTTTCAGACTAATAAACATTAAATGCACATCCAATCAGGAAGCGTGGCCTTGTCTCAGAAGTTTGACGATAGTAACCGTCCCGGATACCACCATCAAACTGGGGGGACTTAATGATACACATAATGATCCATCTCAATAATAAGCAAGCGTCTCGGCAAAAATCCTACCCGGTACTACGCGTCCCGGAATGCGTACTTCTTTTCTCGACATCCGTCTGACGTCATCCCGAGAATTTTACCACACCGGGCAAATGGCAAGGCCGAGAACCCGGATGACATACACACAACGGGCACCATGTAGAGACCCGTCCTAATCCACCTGGACGAAGTCTTCAACATTTGGTCCAGTGCGAGGTGCTGACCTCTATATGCCATGAACGACTCCAAGTAATATCTTTAAATTGAGCAAATGCACAGCGGAAGATTTTTTTCATACATGAGAATAAACAAGCTTAAAAGTGTCAACCAAAAGGTTGGTGACTTCATTAGTTTATCATAATAATCATTTCCATAATTTTAATAGACCACAAAATTTCATATTTATAAACAGAACCTCTCGTATGTATAAAAATAAAATCATTCAAATGGTTTGAGCACCTGGTAACCGACATTAACTTTAATGCATAGAATATCTCTAAATAGAACCTCTCATCTGTATAATATAATCTTGAAGTACTAAAGCCATCCATAACCTGAATGGGGATTGTTAGGCCCAATAGATCTATCTTTAGGATTCACGTCAATTAGGAACAGAACCTCTCGTCTACCTAATTCTTAGGTTACCAAGCTAAAAGGGGTGATATTCGGTTTAATAATCCAACCATAAAATGTAGTTTCAATTACTTGTGTCTATTTCGTCAAACATTTATAAAATAGCGCATGTATTCGTAGCATTTAAAAAGGGAGCAAATGAAACTCACAATACTGTATTTCGTAGCAATTATTCATATGTCGGCACTGAACAAGTGCAGGGTTGGCCTCAGATTCACGAACCTATATTAATTATATATATTTAACACATATAATATTAATCAACTAAGTTTATATATATTTTATAATGTATTAAGATTAATATCTTTTTTTATATAATTATATGTAATAGTATGGTATTTGTAATAAATATATTCTTATATAGATAATATTTATTTGTTATAATAATATTGTTAATATGAAAAGTAATAGAAGTAATGATAATAATAATATTGACGTTAATGATAATAATAATAATAATAATAATAATAATAATAATAATAATAATAATAGTAGTAATAATAATAATAATAATAATAATAATAATAATAATAATAATAATAATAATAATAATAATAATAATAATAAGAATAATAATAAGAATAATAATATTGATAATCTTAATAAAAATGATAGTTTTAATAAAAAATGATAATTTTAATAATTTTAATAATAATAATAATAATAATAATAATAATAATAATAATAATAATAATAATAATAATAATAATAATAATAATATTAATAATACTAATAATATTAATAAGAATATATTTATCATAATCATAATGAGTAGTTAAAGATAAAATCAAACATATGGATTAAGGTTTATACCCTTGGTGTAAATCCAGTGAGAGAGTCGAACATTAGTTGCACTTGTGTTTTAAGAGGATTTTTAGCAGCCCATTAAGAATAACAATTTGTTGGGCAAAAATTACACAAAGCTTAAGCCCATTAAGAAAAGCACTTCGATGGCCTGTCTTAAATTGCTCGAGTTCTGTGTGTGTACCAGTTGGTTCATCCCTCAACCATTTCGATACCCCAATTCCTCCAAGATTAATGTCCATAAAATCAAGTCACAAGATCAAGTGAACTGGTTTTCTAGACCCGCGTTTAAGAAGTTTTGTGAAGGAATTAAGGCTAAGAACAACAACAAATTCCAAATTTTGGTTAAGAACAGTGGCAATGGTGATGATGAACATGAAAGTCAGAAATTGAAATTCAAGCGTTTTAGGTATAGGTTTCTTCATGAAAAGTGTTTAGAATCTCTCATAGAACACTCGTAATTGATCAATTGTTTCAGAAACACCTTAGAGTTTATGAATTGAAATGTTGACAGAAAGGCTTTAACCGTTGACTTTGAAATCTGAAAATCTTTGATTGATTTCAGATCGATTTAAAACACCACAAAGCTTGAGTGAACGAGAAGGAATCATAATCTAAGTGTAATTTATTCTGAAAGTCACTGTGTCACTCCAGGAACCGAGACGAGCTCGAAGATGAACTCGAATCAATTAGTAATGAATCTGGTATTGTTTATACTTCCTGATGATTTATGACTGTTATGTTGTTATTATTCAAGAATTTGATTACATAAAGTGTTGATGTTTATAATTTGAGTGATATGAAGTTTGAGTTTATGATGAAATTGAATAGAATTTACGATACAAAATTTGTTGAATAATGTAACATCCCGTCTTTTTCTGTTTACTTTCCGTTTAATTATTTTAAAGTCCGTTATTTAATTATAACATATCCCATTTACTCTACATATTTAAAGTAATTCGTTTGGTTAATTCACGCAACCGTTTGAAACTTGAGGGACCATTATTGACAAGAAGGCAAAAAGATGACTAGGTCAACTAGTCAACCTTCACCCTCCTCCATTCATTCATCCTCCCCATTTATTTTTACTACTTCAACTTTTTCTCTCAAACCCTCAAACAAAGATTCATCATCCATTTTCAATCTAGAAATCAAACATCAAAACAAATTACATATTTGGAATCCTTGCATCTTCCTCTTCAATTCCATACCAACTTCATCTATTTTGGGTAACTTTCTAAAAACACTAGATTTCTTGTTCTTGATGTTTTTAAACTTATAAAGTGTTAATTAGTGTCTATGGCTCAAGTCTAACATGAATATATGATTTGTATGCTCGATCTTGTTGTTTTGAGTAACTAGCTTGAACTTGAAATTTGGTGTGTTTGATCTTGAGGTTTAGTTGCTTAAATATTGTTAGATGTTAAAAGTGCATGTATTAAATGTGTTACTAGCATCACTAGCTTCATTTTCGTATGTAGGTTGACTTGGAAAAACTTCATAAACTTGATTCTTGATTTTGTGATTTTGGTTAGGGTTTGATAGACTTAAATATGAACTTTTGATGCATAGAATGCTTTGCAATGTGGGTTATAAGTGTTTAGTTATATTGTATGCGTAATTATCTACTAAACGGCGTATTATATGTGTGCATTTATTTCCCGAATCATAAATGTGCATTTTTGAACTTGAAGGTATTTATGATGAACATTAAATGAGCATTCAACTTGGATTTGATTTTTGTGAATGATGTTTTTGATTGATGAAAGGTGTTTAGTTGTATTCCTCGTTAAATTACCTTTCCAATGATATAAGATACGCGTTTTAAGTGTTTACGGTTCATAAATTATGCTTGTTTTTGACTCGACCAAGTTTGACTTTTAGTCAAACTTAACCAAATACTTATGCAACCATCCTAACTTGCTTCTATACTTATATCTTACATGAAACTTGACAATTTGATTCACATGCTACATAATCGAGTCGTATTGAGCCATAGGACTAATTAAACATCTTTGACCAACTGTGTTTATCGTTATTGATACAACCTATTTGTTTAGGTCAAGACTAGCATTCGTTCTTGCACATGTTTACTTGTGAAGTACTTTAATACTATTGCACTCAAGGTGAGATCATAGTGTAGTGACCCGAAATTTTCCATGTTTATATATATTAAATGAAATTGACATTTACATGATTAAGTGTTTCCAACATGTTAAGCAATCAAACTTGTTAAGACTTGATTAATTGAAATGAGTTTCATGTATACAATTGACCACCCAAGTTGACCGGCGATTCACGAACGTTAAAAACTTGTAAAAACTACATGATGATATATATGGATATATATATATATATATATATATATATATATATATATATATATATATATATATATATATATATATATGGTTAACATGAGATTATGATAAGTAAGTATCTTACTAAGTGTATTAACAATGAGTGATATACATAAAAATGAGATTATTGAATTAAGAAACTCGAAACGATATATATAACGATTATTGTTATAACAACGTCTTACTAAATACATATGAATCATATTAAGATATAGATACACTATGTTTAACATGATAAAATGATAATTAAGTATATCATTAAGTGTGTTAACAATAAACTACATATGTAAAAACAAGACTACTAACTTAAGGATTTCGAAACGAGACATATATGTAACGATTATCATTGTAACGACATTTTAATGTATATATATCATATTAAGATATATTCATACATCATAATATCATTATAATGTAATAATTTAACATCTCATTAGATATAATAAACAATGGGTTAACAACATTAAATGAGATCGTTAACTTAAAGGTTTCAAAACAACACTTACATGTAACGACTAACGATGACTTAATGACTCAGTTAAAATGTATATACATGTAGTGTATTAAGATGTATTTGTACACTTTTGAGAGACTTCAAGACACATATCAAAGTATTTCTACTTAACAAAAATACTTACAATTACATCCTCATTCATTTTCATCAACAATTCTACTCGTATTCGTACTCGTACAATACACAACTTCTAGATGTATATACTATTGGTATATACACTTCAATGATCAGCTCCTTAGCAGCCCATGTGAGTCATTAAACATGTAGTAACCATCATTTGGCAACTAGCATGAAATATCTCACAAAATTATAAAAAATATTATAAATCATTCATGAATTATTTATATGAAAACAAACTTACACATCCTTTATATCTAATCCATATACCAACGACCAAAAACACCTACAAATACTTTCATTCCTTAATTTTTTTCATCTAATTGATCTCTCTCAAGTTTTATCTTCAAGTTCTAAGTGTTTTTCATAAATTCTATAAGTTCTAGTTTCATAAAATCAAGAATACTCTCAAGTTTACAAGTCTACTTCCAAGCTTTCTAATATATTTCAAGTGATCATCCAATCTCAAGAAATCTTTCTTATTTATAGCAAGATATCTTTCTAATTCAAGGTAATATTCATATTCAAACTTTGGTTCAATTTCTATAACTATAACAATCTTATTTCGAGTGATAATCTTACTTGAACTTGTTTTCGTGTCATGATTCTACTTCAAGAATTTTCAAGCCATCCAAGAATCCTTTGAAGCTAGATCAATTTTTGTCACTTCCAGTAGATTTACCTACTAAACTTGAGGTAGTAATGATGTTCATAACATCATTCAATTCATATATATAAAACTATCTTATTCGAAGATTTGAACATGTAATCACTAGAACATAGTTTAGTTAATTCTAAACTTGTTCGCAAACTAAGTTAATCCTTCTAACTTGACTTTTAAAATCAACTAAACACATGTTCTATATCTATATGATATGCTAACTTAATGATTTAAAACCTGGAAACACGAAGAACACTGTAAAACCGGACATACGCCGTCGTAGTAACACCGCGGGCTGTTTTTTTTTTTTTGGGTAAAGGGTTACCCGGGCAAATATTATTAAAAAATAATAATAAAAGAATGGTACAGTTACGAACACCTGTTACAAGCAAACCTTGTAACCAAGGGATAAAACAAAACCAGGCCACACAGGACCAAACCATAAAACTAGCCGACTAAAGCAATAGACTAGAATGAACACCATGGAAACATCAACCCGGATCAATCTTCCAAATCTGCCTCAAGCGATCTACTTGCGTAGAGTCTTTAAATCGAAAAGAAAGAATCTTCAGCCTAACATTTTCAAAGATCACATCAAATAATTTGTCCTCCGAACGCTTTGCTCCCTTAAAAATGTGTTTATTCCTTTCCTGCCAAATAAAATAAACAGTTGCAGCAACACAAAGTTTGGCCACCACAACACGGGCTATATTGCGCTTCGAGACTGGAACAAGCCTATCCACAATCACCTTCCAATCATAGCTGCTGCTAGGATCAAATAGCATAACTTGTCTCACTTTACTCCAAACATTCGCTGAATAAGAACATCTAAAGAACAAGTGATCGTGTGAGTCGGCACATTGTTTACATAATGAGCAAAAAAGAACAGTTTGATCACGGATTTCCTACGCTTTCATTCTGTCATGAGTCTTCAACCGCTCGCCCATTAAAAGCCACATCAAAAAAGCATGCCGAGGAATACTTTGTGAGTACCAAACTACAGACAGCCATGGGACCTTCTGATTGCGAGCACGCAAAGAATTCCACGCCAGGCTCACCGAAAAAGAATAGGCAATATCATCGTTGTATTTCCAACCAATTCTATCGGGCTCATCATGAAAATGCGGAATGGTTACCGAGTTCAATAAAGGATACATATCAAGCCATTCATGTGGCCAACTACCAGTCTGCATGATATCGCAAACTAGAGACATCGAATGCCACCCAGCTCTGTACACGTCACGACTTGAAACAACTGAAGATAAAGGCCACACATTGCTCCACGAGTCATGCCATGCTGAAGAAGAATGCCCATTACCAATTTGCTTTACAATAAACTGACGTATCATGGGTCAAATCTTTAACATATTACGCCAGCTCCATGAAGCATCTGGTGGAATAGATAAGGGCATTTTGGGTTAGTTAATTAAAAACTATGATAAAATTTGATTTAAAAGTTGTTCTTCTGGGAAAATTATTTTTCTTATGAACATGAAACTATATCCAAAAATCATGGTTAAATTCAAAGTGAAAGTATGTTTTTTAAAATGGTCATCAAGATGTCGTTCTTTCAACTGAAATGACTACCTCTTACAATATTGACTTGTAACCTGTATTTTCGACTATAAACTTATACTTTTTCTGTTTAGTTTCATAAATTTTAGTTCATTATGAAATCATAGCAACTTGAATCACTCAAAACGGATTTAAAACGAAGAAATTATGGGTAAAACAAGATTGGATAATTTTGCTTGTTGCAGTTACGTGAAATTTATAACAAATCTATACAAATCATAACTTAACTAACTTATATTGTATTATACATGTATTCTAACATATACTATATAATCTTGGGATATCATAGACACGAATACAATGTTTTGATATATCATATCGACCCATCTATATATATATTTCAGAACAACTGATGTGTGCGAGGTGTACTAGGAAATAGTATTAATTTTACAATGAAAATACTATTAAATACGATACAATTTTACACAAGTTATTTATTTATTTATAGAGTGGATATACCTAAACCTTGCTACAACACTTATAGGCATTGTACCTAATCGTACAGTAGTGTAGTTTTTAGTAAGTCCGGTTCGTTCCACAGGGATCTTTTAAACAAGCTTAACGCTATATTAGTTTTAACTTATAATTGTAAAAATACAAAAATATATATAAGTAGTATTATTATTATTATAAAGGGGGGTTTTTTACCGTTTAATGACCGGTTTGTCGATTTTGAAACTTTAGTCACAGTTAAAACCTAATGTAAAATATTAAAAATAAATATAACTTAATTTAAAGCGTAAAGTAAATAACGATAATGAAATTGCGATAAATAAAAGTGCGATAAAATAAAATTGCGATAATTAAAGAGTACGATAATTAAAAATGCAATTAAATAAAATGACAATAAATAAAAGTGCGATAATTAAAAGTGCAATTAAATATGAAATAAAAGAATTATGCTTATTTAAACTTCCGTAATCATGACGTTCGACGTGTTGTTTTTAGTTTATTCCCATGGGTTAATTGTCCTTTGTCCTGGATTATTCGATATGTCCATACGGATTTGTCCATAATAGTCCATCAGTCATAATCATAAAGTGCGAAAGTCTTCGTCAAATTATTCTTATTCCCGAAGTTAAACATTCCAACTAATTGGGGATTCGAATTGTAACAAGGTCTTAATACTTTGTTTAATTAATACACCAGGTTATCGACTGCGTGTAGACCAAGGTTTTACTACTTTGTTAACAATTACACCAATTACCCTTGAATGTAATCCATCCCTGTTTCAACAAGTCTATTAACTATTAATCCAGTTCCGTATCCGGTAAAATGAATAATTATTGGTATTTATAGATATCCCGCCCACCGTACCCAGTCAAGCGTATGTGGTTATATATAAATATGTCAAATTATAAGTCTATATATTAAATCAACGAGGTATCATTTAGTTAATATAAAATCCATTAATAGCCCATAGTCTAATTTTCACAAGTGTCGTTCTTTTGTCCAAACCCCAATTATGGTACAAAGCCCAATTACCCAATTTTAATATTTAGCCCAACCTCATGATTACTTCGGCATTAAATAAGCATAATAATAACTTAGCTACAAGACATTAAATTAAAAATAACATTAACCATAACTTATAGTGATTAAAAATAGCGTAGCGTTACACGGACAGAATTTCGATTTACACCCTTACAACATTCGCTAACATACCCTTATTATTAGAATTTAAAATTAAAATTAAAATCATAATATATATATATATATATATATATATATATATATATATATATATATATATATATATATATATATATATATATAGATAGATAGATGGAAAAAGGTGTAAAAATTCGTCCAAAACTCGCGAACTTTATAGGACCAGACCTGTCCCTGTTCACCATGCGATCGCATGGTTTTTTGCCTTCCAGGCCATGCGATCGCATGGCCAGCTTTTCCAGGTCACATGTCTTTGTTTGCATTCTGCCGACGATTTATATAAATATATATAATATATAAATAATTTTAAGAATTATTTAAATATTATATTATATTTATGTGCATAGTTGACATGTAATTTTTAGTCCGTTGCGTCGAGCGTTGAGAGTTGACTTTAGTCCCGGTTCCGGATTTTCGAACGTCCTTGCGTACAATTTAATATCTTGTATTTTGCGTTTCGCGACTTGTACTCTTGTAATTTTGAGACGTTTCTCATCAATAATTTGAACCACTTTGATTGTACTTTGTACTTTTGAGCTTTTTGGTCGTTTGCGTCTTCAATTCATCGAATCTGTCTTTTGTCTTCACCTTTTATTATTTAAACGAATATCACTTGTAAATAGGACGATTGCAACTAAAAGCTTGTCTTTCTTGAGGGATAATGCTATGAAATATATGTTCGTTTTTAGCATTATCAAATATTCTCACACTTGAGCGTTGCTTGTCCTCAAGCAATATAGTCTTGAAATAAAAATACTAGAATCACTTCTTTATTCTTCACACTTTGTACATCAGTGATTTCTATACGGCGGTATGAACAATGGTAGTAACGATGTGGTTTACAGTCCCACATGACTATAAAATTTAGATCCCTTAAGGAAATTGGATCTTTATGAAAATATTTGATCTTTTGAAAATTAAATCTAGCTTTTACCCTAGATAAGTTTTCCGGAATAACCCTTCACCGGTGTTTGCAAAATGTTTTTGTGGGTTTGGTAGGTTTCAGATTTGAAAATTTTAGCTCAAAACTTATGGTTTTGTGTCACCCACTTGCTAACCTTGTATTAGGAAAGCAACACGTCCAGTATACTTGTTCCGTATATTACCTTTCGATAAACTACCATCCGGTTGTAAAGGAAAGCGTTTGAACAAGCAACTGTTAAGGCAATGTCCGCTGACATACTTTTAATTATGGTCTATAATGTGTCGGATGCAATTACTATCCTTTGTAGGAGCAATAGTAAAGCTCACCCTATAGTTTTTTGGTCTGGCACAAGGTCCTGTCTTCGACCATGCTATGCAACCACCGTTCTTATGGTTGACACCCGATTTGGTTCAGGTGACCTAATGAATTCCAGGTGAATTCCTAGGATTTTACGTTCAATGGTAATGAACGCATTAAAAATTGATTTTTCAGAAAACAAATCGGTTTGTAATTTTGATCAAAATATTTTCTCGTTCAAGCTCGAGTTTAGATATCATCGAATTCCATGAGTTTGTAATTCTCAATCTTTAAGATCAATCTCTAGGATTGAGTAATATCAGGCTTAAAAGCTAATTTTTGATCTTTTAAAGAGATTATCCTTTCTGGGGATCTGATTCATTAGTCTTATCAAGCTAATTTGCACGGCGTCCTCCCCATTTTACAAGACAGATCCTCTCATGGTTAGGATAAGTCTGACCACTTGGCGACCCTGTTTGATGCTGAGGTCCGTGGATTTCCTGCTGATTTTAGTGATGACTTTTGTAGATTTTTCGTCAACCTACAGCTGGTCTGGACGACAACTTCATGACCTAAATCAAGAAGCGCGTGTCTTTTTCGGAAGACTTTACTTCCTTTTAATGATGAAATTGATTCATCGTGTTGATCCATCTTTCTTTCAAATATATTATAAAAAATTGGGTAAAACGGTTAATTTTGTCCAAAACAAAAGTATCTTCAGTTATTTGTACAAAAATATGTGATATATGTTCAAAATAACTTGGTAAATTTTTCTCACACTTGGCTTTTATTTTCCTTTTTCTTATCCTCTATTCCATTTTAAATGAATTCTAATATTTTGGTTTGTTTCTCAATTTATGTCCTTTTCGAGGTAACAATAATTTCGGTGTTAACATCTAGTTTTATCGTTCAAAAATATGTATAAACATGATTTTGAGTTCATTTAATTGAAAATTTTTAAAAAATTTTACTAGAATTGGGTAGTCAGTATATAAGACTAGGGCTGTTCTTTATTATCATAGAGCACTAGATTCTAATACAACTACCGCGTTACTAGTATTTCTAATGGTAACCAAGTGTTTAAATTTAAAATTTTAAAAATCCGAAAGAATTTAACCTCTTCCCACACTTAAGATCTTGCAATGCCCTCATTTGCAAGAAATCAGTAATAATTTAAATTATTGAGGGTGATTAGCGTAGAAAAATGATTAAATTTTACCAAAGTTTCCAAACATATTCGCGTTTGTTTGCTGAATGATAAATGGTGCACATCATTTGTTCATTCCGTCTTGTTGTTATATCACATTTGTTTTTCATTTTGTCATCAAAAGTACTATCTTTTGCTGAACTTAATGCCATTCTTTGAAAATGCGCTGTTTTACCCTGTTGTGTACAATTGATAATATACATACATACAAATATAAACATGTATGGTAATTTGAAATGGGACTTAAAATCCCACTTTCAAATCAAATATGAAATATTAGTACCAAATTAAAAAATATTAAACATTACATTAATGTATCATAATATCATATGTTTAAACAATAATAAATAAAAATAATAAAAAGATAAAAATCATAGAAATCACCAACAGGAACTATATCAATCTGGATAGGGGTTCCAGTTCATGTCGTCGTCCGGGTTCCATGCTTGGTGATAGGTGTACTGGTAGGCCTGGTTAGGATCGTAGAGAGTATATGGTGGTCTCATCTCGGGCTGGTGTGGAGGATAGTAAGCGGGTCGGGTCGGAACGTAGTGATCCTGAGGTGACAGCCGGCTCATAATCTGACGCTGATGATAGTCCCATCTATCTTGCTGTCGTTGCCTGGAATGCTCGTAATCATTCCGGGCTTGCCACTGCTCCATCTGACGAAATCTCTCCGCGTTTGTCATATCTACCTCATCTATATGCTGGTAGACATCAGTCATAGCCTCCCGAATGACATCCCTAATGTCATCCGCTTCCTCCATTTCCTCGTCCGAACCTCTCTACCTGAGGATGATTACCTTCATAGGGTACTGGTTGATTGCGTCTACTCTTTAATACCTTAGCACCCGCATAAACCTTCAATCCTAAAGGCTCGACCTGTCCCCTACATTCCAAAAGTGGACCCCCTTGGTTCCTATCTACACCTAAGTACTCTCCAATGAGAGTAACAAAAATACCTCCTCCTATAATCCCCCCTTCCTGTATTCCTTCCACCATTTTTGACAAATAAAAACCAACACAGTAGGGGATATTAACAAAGCTTCTTAGGTCTCGAATACACTTTAGGTAAAATAAATCATGTAAGGTCATTTTCTCCTTGTTGTGACCTCTCTGTGTAATTGAGTTAGCCAAAAATCTATGAATTATACGAAGCTCGGCTTTGTTAATATGTAAGTAGGAGTGTTTTCCTCCCAGTTTAAAAACATTATAGTTTGACATACGCTTCCAGACGGCGTTCGCGTCAAAATTCCTATCTACCCTTTCACCACGATAAATCAAATTCATACAATCAGGTAGTAGCAATTCACTAGGAGTGTAAATATGTAATGCCCTGGCCATGTCCAGCATGGACATCCTGTACATCCTACGGCCAAGTATAAACCTAAGAAAACTTCTATCATCTAACCTATCTACATCTACATTTAACGCTATAGTACTCATCCGCTCAACACACCATTCCTTATATATAGGTCTACGAATGGTGAATAGGCGTTCCCAATCGGGAAAAGAAGAACTGCCATACCTTTGGATCAAATGGAGTCTAACTCAGTTAGCTAGTTGGACCCTTTCCAAAGGATCCCAATCGATTACTCTTGGCACCTCTACATTTTTCGGTAGCAGTTTGAATTTGTTACTTTGATATGATGGGTAATCTCTCCAGCTTCTATCGAATATCAGATTAGGATGCAACGTTTGTTCAGGAATTGTTGGGTATTCTACTGGTGGATGCATCGGAAATACTGTGAAGGCATCAACAAATTGTAGCGGATCATAATAAGGTACGTGTTGATCAGGCTGTTGTTGTGGTTCCTGTTGTTGTTCCGATTCAGGCTCGTATTGCATTTCTGGTTCAGGTTCTGGTTGTGGTTGTGGTTGTCTAGATGATGATGTTGCACCATCAGTATCTGTAAATCTCTGCAAAACACATTAAACACAAAATTTGTGCATCCAAATATGCATTAGTGTTAGCAAAATTCACAAATTGAAACAATTACAATAACATGTTAAATCAAAATTAAACTTATACACATTTTCACAATTTTTACAATTCTACACTTTTTCAAATAAGCATATATGAAAATGTTTACAAAGTTCATAAGCATTCAACTCAAATAACATGTTAAAACATCCATTACTAACAATTAAACAAGTCTCAAATGGCATTTACATCAATTTAATCAAGTTCATGAATTTTATACCTAAAAAGTCCACTTTAATTCTCAAAAATCATGTTTAGGATCAAAGTTTGGATCATTTAGCTACCTAAACATGTTACACTACTTAATTTAGCAACATTTCATGACAAAAATCGGCCATAACATGTTTATATCAAAAAGCCCCAAATTGCTCAAGAACGCAAACCCTAGATTTCTAAAAATTTTGAAGTTTTTGGCTTCAAATCATGTTAAATAGCATCAATCTAGGTTATACATGCATAAAATACTAACAATTTAACTCTAATTACACTAGAAACTAACAAAATCAAATTAGGAAAAATATAACTCAAGAACACTAAAAATCAAATTTAAAGAGGTTTAGGGATGTAATTGTTACCTTTCTTGATAAACTTCTGAACAATTTCATGTTTAGAGCGGATTGTAGCAAGAAATTTGGTGAATTTTGGTGAAAAAAAATGATGAAATTTGAGAGGTTTTGGGAATGTGGTTCGTATATGTGTGTGTGCTGTGGTGAAGAGAGCAGAACATACTGCCTTTTGTTTCTGGCCAAAAATTCCAGCTCCATGCGATCGCATGGATTGGAAGGCCAATTCCCATGCGATCGCATGGGGTTCGGGTACAGTACATTTTTTGCTTTTTTTTTTATATAAAAACCTTATAACTTCTAAAACATAAATTAATAAAATTTTAAAAATTTGTTTCTTTTTAGGAGTGAGGGTGTTTCAGATCGTTGTCCTAGTCCGTCCCTCAACAAAATTTTAAAATTTGTCAATTCAAAGCGTTGTTTTAAAAGCAAAGATTTTCGGGTTTTTTAATGTTTTTGGCATACTTTAATTCAATAAGATTAAAAATAATGATAATAAAAGTTCTCGTCCCTCCCTTGGGTAGAGCAATTTCGGTTCAACGACCTAGTTTTCAACTCACGACGAATTTTAAAAATCATATTTTTAACTTAACGAAATAAAGTAAATTTTTGTTTTTAAATTCACACCAAACTTAAATTTAAAATGCATAAAATTAAAAATTCATATTATGAAAATTATAAATTCACACGAAACTTTTATTATATTTTTGTTTTTATACATACAAACTTATATTAAAAATATAAAATTTTCAAATATTTACAAACTTAAATATATTGATTTTAAAAAGTTTATAATGATAATTTAATATTAATTTTAAAAACAAAGTAAAAAAATAAAATTAAAAATCTTTTTGGTCTTTTATCCCACTTTAATCAATCAAATATTATCAAAAATATACGCCCCTCTTTTCGGTAAAGTAATTTCGGTTCCATAACCTAGTTTAACTCATGATGAATTTTTGAAATATTTTGGGTTGAATGATTAAAGATATTTATACCTTAAGAATAAACGGTAAATTTCGCAGTGATGTAATAAATTTTTGTATGATATCAATAATTTCGGTCGCAAAACCTAATTTTATTGAATACCAATTTAACACTTTATAGCGAATGATTTAGCGTTTATTATCAAAAGGTTAAAAGTAATAAAAATAAACATAAAAACTGTACATACCTACCTGTGAGATAGAATTCTCAGTGACCTGCTTTAGCCCACTCATAAGATAGTCGGACTAATTGGTTTTCCATAGCTACATAGGCGTAACTTCGAGCATTCAACGTTTTTTCTTCGAAACATATGAACGGTCCATCTCTGCATAAAGTAACGAATTCGGTATTGGAATATGTCTGATTCGTCAAGCATTTTCCTTCGTGTGACCATTTTTCGCATTTGTGACATCTTTCTAGGTGTCGTTCTCTTCTTTTTGCTGCGGATTTTGATTTTCCTTTACCAAAATGTAACTTATTATTTTCGTTCCTGGATTCTTTTCTTACTCCGTCCAATTTGCCTCTGATTAATGATACCAATTCACTTGGAAGGGTGTCATTATTCCGTTTAGTGATTAAAGCGTGTAGCATTAGACCATGGTTTAGTTCACAGGAAGTCTTCATCTCGTAAAACCTAAAAATAATAAAAATTCAGAATGGGGGGAGAAGACTAGTTCTTTAGGGTCTGCTAGGGAAAGACCATTCGGGTTCCATTCTCGAGAACTACACGAAAACAGAAAATCTAACTCTAGCAGAAATACATATTATCCTTAAAAGACTTGATTCTCCCCACACTTAGTTAGCTGTGGTGTTGAAATTGTGATTAACTTCGTTGTCAACTTTCATCGGATCATGTATGTAATGTTTAACTCTGTGACCATTAACCTTAAATTCAATCCCATTTGAATTTATTAATTCTACCGTTCCGTACGGGAAAACTCTTTTGACTATGAATGGTCCAGACCATCTTGATTTCAATTTTTTTCAGGAAATAGCTTGAATCGTGAATTGAAAAGAAGAACTCGGTCTCCTTCCTTAAATTCTTTTGAACTTCTGATTCTTTTATCATGCCATTTCTTCATTCTTTCCTTATAGATTAACGAATTTTCGTATGCCTCAAGTCTTAATTCTTCTAATTCGTTTAGTTGACTTAATCGTAGACGTCCAGCTTCATGTAAACCAAGATTACATGTCTTCAAAGCCCAAAATGCTTTGTGTTCAATTTCTACTGGAAGATGACATGCTTTTTCGTAAACGAGTTTAAAAGGTGTGGTTCCAATTGGAGTTTTGTAGGCTGTTCTAAAAGCCCAGAGTGCATCCTCCAATTTCATGGACCATTCCTTTGGATTTGATACGACGGTTTTCTCTAGAATACGTTTTAAAGCTCGGTTGGTATTTTCAACTTTTCCACTTGTTTGTGGATGATATGCGGTGGAGATTTTATGAGTTACTCCATATCTTTTGAGAACTTTCTCAAGTTGATTATTACAGAAATGAGTACCCAGATCACTTATTAAAGCTTTCGGTGTTCCAAACCTTGCAAAAAGACGTTTTAAGAAGTTGACTACAACTCGTGCATCGTTAGTTGGGAGAGCTTGTGCTTCCGCCCATTTAGATACATAATCAATGGCAACGAGAATGTATAGATTATTATGAGATTTTGGAAATGGACCCATAAAGTCAATACCCCAAATGTCAAATACTTCATATACTTGAATGAAATTTTGTGGCATTTCATCACGTTGACTTATTTTTCCGGCCCTTTGACATGCATCACAGGATTTGCAAAGAAGGTGTGCGTCTTTGAAAATTGTAGGCCAATAGAATCCAGCATCGTAAACTTTTCTTGCTGTGAGTTGAGGCCCATAATGCCCTCCTGTTGGTCCTGTGTGACAATGGTTTAAGATTTGACTGGCTTCATCCCCGAATACACATCGACGTATTATTCCATCGGGACAACTTTTAAACAAATGTGGATCTTCCCAGAAATAGTGTTTTATATCGCTAAAGAATTTCTTTCGTTTTTGGTACGATAATCCTTTTTTAAGGAATCCACATACTAAGTAGTTTGCATAGTCTGCAAACCATGGAATTTCATTATAATCTATCTTCAATAGAAATTCATCAGGAAAGTTGTCTTGTATGGCCGATTCATTTAGAACTTCTAATTCAGGATTTTCAAGATGAGAAAGATGATCAGCGGCGAGATTTTCTGCTCCCTTTTTATCTCGGATTTCAATATCGAACTCTTGTAAGAGTAAGATCCAACGGATTAATCGTGGTTTGGCATCTTGTTTCGAAAATAGGTATCTAAGAGCAGAATGGTCGGTATAGACCACCGTTTTAGCTAGAACGAGATATGATCGAAATTTGTCAAAAGCAAATACAATAGCAAGGAGTTCTTTTTCAGTAGTTGTATAGTTCGTTTGTGCTCCTTGTAACGTCTTACTAGCATAATAAATAGGTTGAAATCATTTTTCAATCCTTTGACCTAAAACGGCTCCCATTGCCAAATCACTTGCATCGCACATAAGTTCAAATGGTAGATTCCAATTTGGAGTTATCATGATCGGCGCATTAGTAAGTTTTTCTTTAAGAACATTAAAAGATTTGATGCATTCATCTGAAAAGATGAATGGAGCATCCTTTTCTAGGAGTTTATTCATAGGAGTGGCAATTTTAGAAAAATCTTTTATGAAACGTCGGTAAAAACCGGCATGCCCTAGAAAAATCCTAACTCCTCTAACATTGGTGGGATGTGGAAGTTTAGCAATTACATCTACTTTAGCTCTATCCACTTCAATTCCTTCCTTTGAGATTTTATGACCAAGAACGATGCCTTCTTTAACCATGAAATGGCATTTCTCCCAATTAAGAACTAGATTTGATTGTTCGCATCTAATAAGCATTCGTTCAAGATTAACTAGACATGATTCAAATGTATCACCGAAGACTGAAAAGTCATCCATGAAAACTTCCATGCATTCTTCTATCATGTCGTGAAAAATCGCCATCATGCACCTTTGAAAGGTTGCAGGGGCGTTGCAAAGTCCAAATGGCATGCGTTTGTAAGCAAAAGTACCATAAGGGCATGTGAATGTGGTTTTCTCTTGATCTTCGGGTGCTATTGGAATTTGAAAATATCCGGAAAAACCATCAAGAAAACAATAGTAACTATTTCCGGCTAATCTTTCCAACATTTGATCAATAAAAGGTAAGGGAAAGTGATCTTTTCTGGTGGTGTCATTTAATTTTCTATAATCAATACAAACACGCCATCTTGTTACAGTCCTAGTAGGAATAAGCTCATTTTTTTCATTTGTGATGACAGTCATGCAACCCTTCTTAGGTACGCATTGAACTGGGCTTACCCATGGACTATCAGAAATTGGATAAATTAAACCTGCATCAAGCAGTTTAATAATTTCTTTCTTAAAAACATCTTGCATATTTGGATTTAGTCTTCGTTGGCGTTGTACATACGTTTTATGACCTTCTTCCATAAGGATTTTATGTGTGTAATACGAAGGACTTATTCCTTTAATATCATGAATCTTCCATGCAATAGCTGGTTTATGAGCTTTTAGCACAGAAATGAGTTGAGATTTTTCATTTTCAGTAAGAGAAGACGATATTATTACAGGTAATTCAGATTCACCATGTAAATAAGCATATTCCAAATGGTTTGGAAGTGGCTTTAACTCTAATGTCAGTGGTTCTTCTATCGATGATTTATATCGATATCTGTCTTCCTCTTTTAGCATTTGAATTTCTTCTATTGTTGGTTCATATCGATTAGCCATAAGTGTAGCTAACATTTCAGTTTCATCAATTGGTTCAGTTCCTTCTCCTAAAGAACATTCTCCTGTTCCTTGTAATTCTGGAAATTCTTCTAATAATTCTGCATGTGAATCTATAGTTTGAATATAATAACATGTATCATCTGCAGATTGCGGTTGTTGCATGGCTCTATCAACTGAAAAAGTAACACTCTCGTCCTCTATACTTAGGGTCAGTTTCTTACCGAACACGTCTATTATTGCTTTGGCCGTGTTTAAGAATGGTCTTTCTTATATGAGAGGAACTCGAGAATCTTCTTCCATGTCTAGAATAACAAAATCTACTGGAAATACTAAAGAACCAACTTTAACTAGCATGTTCTCCATTATCCCTCTAGAATATTTTACTGATCGATCGACTAGTTGTATGCTTATTCGTGTTGGTTTCAATTCTCCAAGGTCTAGTTTAGCGTATAGTGAATACGGCATTAGATTTATACTAGCACCTAAGTCTGCCAATGCTTCTATTGAACTAAGACTACCCAGAAAACATGGAATTGTGAAACTTCCTGGATCTGATAATTTTTCTGGTATCTTATTCAACAACACTGCAGAACAATTAGCATTCATAGTAACAGCCGAGAGTTCTTCCATTTTCTTTCTATTCATGATTAGATCTTTCAGAAATTTAGCATATCTAGGCATTCCTGAAATCACATCAATGAAAGGAAGATTTACATTTATTTGGTTAAACATATCCAAGAATTTGGATTGCTCGACTTCAAGTCTCTCTTTTCTCATTTTACTCGGGTAAGGAAGTGGTGGTTGGTATGGTTTAACATAAGGTTTAGCCTTAACTGTGTTATCTTCATTAACCTTTTCAACTACCGGTTCTTTTTCCTTATCTTGTTCAGATTGTGGTTCTTGTGGAGTAGGAATAGCTTCATCAGAAATTACAGGCATTTCAGGTGGTTTAAGTGTAATACCACTTCTTGTGGTAATGGCTTTACCTGTTTCATTCTGGGGGTTAGCATTTGTATCACTTGGTAGACTTCCCGATTTTCTTTCACCTATTAACCTTGCTAGGTTGCTCACTTCTTGTTCCAAGTTTTGAATAGAAGCTTGTTGATTTCTAAATGCTTGAGCATTTTGTTCATTGGTTTGTTTCTGAGATGTGAAAAATAGAGTTTGAGATTCAACTAACTTTGACATCATATCTTCTAAATTTGGCTTTTTATCATCGGTTTGTGGTGGTTTGTTTTGAAAAATAGGTCTTTGTTGATTGTAAGTATTATTGGATACTTGTTGACTACTAGGACCTCGTTGGTTATTGTATGGAACATTTCGATTATAATTCTGGTTTTGATTGTAGTTTGGTCTTGACGGTTGATAATTATTCTGATAATTATTTCCAGGCCTTTAGTTTATGTATGAAACATTCTCTCTTTGTTCCATTGTTAGTTCAATACTGAGACAATCTTTTTTAAATGTGGTCCTCCACACTGCTCACAACTAATTCGTATTGAGTGAATATCTTTAGTCATCTTTTCCATTCGTCTCTCAACAACATCTATCTTTGCGGAAATGGAATCTAAGTCATGGCTAGAATCGGCTCTAGCTGCTTTAGATGATCTAACGATATCTTTTTCTTGATGCCACTCATGTGAGTGGGAATCAATGTTATCAATAATTTTGTAAGCATCAGTTGCTATTTTCTTCATAATGGAATCACCAGCTGCTATATCGATGTCTTTCCTTGTAGTGATGTCGCATCCTTGGTAGAATATTTGTACTATTTGACATGTGTCTAAACCATGTTGCGGACATCCTCTTAATAACTTTCCAAATCTGGTCCATGCTTCATATAAAGTTTCATTTGGTTTTTGTGTGAACGTAACAATTTCTCCTTGAAGTCTCACTGCTTTAGATGCCGGAAAGAATTGTTTAAGAAAATATTCAACTAAAACATCTCATGTATCAATCGCCCCTTCAGGTAACGATTCTAACCAATCTTTGGCTTCTCCCTTTAAAGTCCAGGGAAATAACATGAGATATATCTGTTCATCCTCCACTTCTCTTATTTTAAATAAAGTACAGATCCTATTAAATGTACGAAGATGTTCATTTGGATCTTCCTTCAGCGCACCACTAAATTGGCATTCATTAGTTACCATGTGTAGGATTTGTCCTTTGATTTCATAATCTGGCGCATTAATGTCAGGTTGAGTAATTGCGTGACCTTGGCCAATGCGTTTAGCTCGCATTCGGTCTTCCATACTTAGAGGTTCTAGATTCTCCATTATTGAATTTGTTGAATCTGAATCACTAGAGGATTCTGATTTAATGGTTGGTTACTCGACAATCTCTGTTTAAATGATTGGTGGTTCCGGAGGAAAGATTAATGGTTCAGGATCTCTGAATTGTCCCTGAATATTCTCCGGATTCTCAATTGTGAGGTCAGGTTCAAAAAATGGATTATCGGAAATTTGAATTGGAGTACTTGTTCGACTGGATGACGATTCTAAAGAAAAATCAACGGCGACAATATTTGCTAGATGTCTTGATCGAGTTACAGGTGGTGAACGTACAAAAGGTGGTGAACGTTTTGCTCGGTGCATTCACTGAATATCCTATTAGTTATAAAAATAAGAAAAATTATATAAGTTATCAAATTAATAGACTTTTCTGATTTTGCCCACGTTTCGAATAGCCAAAAGATGCAGCAGAGGGGCAGGATTCGTTTGGTCTCAATATAATTGAGTACTGTTTGGCTCCAATAACCCGGTCCACATACAAATCCAACTATTACTACGAACCAGAAAATTTTGATGTCTATCAATTTAACCACTTAAAATAATTTTTCTTTTTGAAATTTTAGAGAAGAAATAGGAAGAAAAAAAATTTCTATGTCCTATAAACTAGAGCATCGAGAAATAAGAAAGAAAAAGAGTGCGTCGAAAAATGTCGAAAAATAATAAAAAGAACGTAGCGCGTTGAAACTTAAAAAGGAACTAAAAACTAAGAATAAAAAGTTACGTCTAAAAATATTAAAGCTTAGAGAAATACTATATCCCAAATGACAATAACTTAAAAAGGTACTAAAATATAAAAAAACGGCGTCGCAAAATTCTAAAGCACTTAAATCTTAGTCTAAAGAAAATGCACTTAAGGAATTTTACGGCAAAGCCTAGAAATCTAGAAATAAAAATAACTACGGCAAAAACTATATCTTAAAACTAATTACGAACGAAAAATACAAATATTATGAATAAACGATTAAAAAGGTACAAAATATAAAAATATACTTAAAGTTGTAAAAAGTACAATTTTTATAAAAATATTATTTTTATATTATTTATTTTATAAACTATTAATTTTATAATTTATTAAAACTAATTAAACTAAATAAAACAAATTAATTAAATACTTAAAACAAATAATTAAAAACTAAACCCTAATTAGGGTTTATATTAATAATTAATATTAATTAAAACCCTAATTCGATGGATTAGATGTACCGGGCCTGTCCAATCACTCCATGCGATCGCATGGAGTTCTAGTTATGTTTTCATGCTGTCACATGACCTGTAGATTCGGGCCAAATGCTGGGCTGCTACAGTAACGGGCCTAGAGGTTTATATATATATATATATATATATATTTTTTTTAATTTTCTGTTTTAATAGTTATAAAAAGTATTTATATAAATTAAATAAAACTTATAGTTTTACAAACTAAAAATAGAAATAGAAATATTTTATATTTTTTTAAACAACTCTTAAATATATATATATATATATATATATATATATATATATATATATATATATATATATATATATATATATATATATTTTGTTTTTTTTTTCTTTTTATATTTTTGTATTTTTAATATTTAAAACATATATATTTTTATACAAAGAACTTAATAAAAAATCTTTTTTTTTATATATAGCGTTGCGCTTCCGGCGTTTAAGCAAGAAATTCCCCGGCAGCGGCGCCAAAAATACTTGATGTATCCGAGGTGTACTAGGAAATAGTATTAATTTTACAATGAAAATACTATTAAATACGATACAATTTTACACAAGTTATTTATTTATTTATAGAGTGGATATACCGAAACCTTGCAACAACACTTATAGACAGTGTACCTAATCGTACAGTAGTGTAGTTTTTAGTAAGTCCGGTTCGTTACACATGGATCTTTTAAACAAGATTAACGCTATATTAGTTTTAACTTATAATTGTAAAAATACAAAAATATATATAAGTAGTATTATTATTATTATAAAGGGGGTTTTTTTTACCGTTTAATGACCGGTTTGTCGATTTTAAAACTTTAGTCGCAGTTAAAACCTAATGTAAAATATTAAAAATAAATATAACTTAATTTAAAGCGTAAAGTAAATAACGATAATGAAATTACGATAAATAAAAGTGCGATAAAATAAAATTGCGATAATTAAAGAGTACGATAATTAAAAATGCAATTAAATAAAATGACAATAAATAAAAGTGCGATAATTAAAAATGCAATTAAATATGAAATAAAAGAATTATGCTTATTTAAACTTCCGTAATCATGATGTTCGACGTGTTGTTTTTAGTTTATTCCCATGGGTTAATTGTCCTTTGTCATAGATTATTCGATATGTCCATACGAATTTGTCCATAATAGTCCATCAGTCATAATCATAAAGTGCGAAAGTCTTCGTCAAATTATTCTTATTCCCGAAGTTAAATATTCCAACTAATTGGAGATTCGAATTGTAACAAGGTCTTAATACTTTGTTTAATGAATACACACCAGGTTTTCGACTGCGTGTAGACCAAGGTTTTACTACTTTGTTAACAATTACACCAATTACCCTTGAATGTAATCCACCCCTGTTTCAACAAGTCTATTAACTATTAATCCAGTTCCGTATCCGGTAAAATGAATAATTATTGGTATTTATAGATATCCCACCCACCGTACCCAGTCAAGCGTATGTGGTTATATATAAATACGTCAAATTATAAGTCTATATATTAAATCAACGAGGTATCATTTAGTTAATATAAAACCCATTAATAGCCCATAGTCTAATTTCCACAAGTGTCGTTCTTTTGTCCAAACCCCAATTATGGTACAAAGCCCAATTACCCAATTTAATATTTAGCCCAACATCATGATTACTTCAGCATTAAATAAGCATAATAATAACTTAGCTACGAGACATTAAATTAAAAATAACATTAACCATAACTTACAGTGATTAAAAATAGCGTAGCGTTACACGGACAGAATTTCGATTTACACCCTTACAACATTCGCTAACATACCCTTATTATTAGAATTTAAAATTAAAATTAAAATTATAATATAAATATATATATATATATATATATATATATATATACGTGATAGATAGAGAGATGGATGGAAAAAGGTGTAAAAAGTTGTCCAAAACTCGCGAACTTTATAGGACCAGACCTGTCCCTGTTCACCATACGATTGCATGGTTTTTTGCCTTCCAGGCCATATGATCGCATGGCCAGCTTTTCCAGGTAACATGTCTTTGTTTGCATTCTGCCGACGATTTATATAAATATATATAATATATAAATAATTTTAAGAATTATTTAAATATTATATTATATTTATGTGCATAGTTGACATGTAATTTTTAGTCCGTTGCGTCAAGCGTTGAGAGTTGACTTTAGTCCCGGTTCCGGATTTTCGAACGTCCTTGCGTACAATTTAATATCTTGTATTTTGCGTTTCGCGTCTTGTACTCTTGTAATTTTGAGACGTTTCTCATCAATAATTTGAACCACTTTGATTTTACTTTGTACTTTTGAGCTTTTTGGTCGTTTGCGTCTTCAATTAGTCGAATCTGTCTTTTGTCTTCACCTTTTATTATTTAAACGAATATCACTTGTAAATAGGACAATTGCAACTAAAAGCTTGTCTTTCTTGAGGGATAATGCTATGAAATATATGTTCGTTTTTAGCATAATCAACAACCATAGACACTCTATATGCAGTAATGTTTGAGTTAGCTATACAGGGTTGAGGTTGATTCCACAATAATATATATACTTTGAGTTATGATCGAGCCTGAGACTTGTAGATATTGGGTCGTGGATAGATTCGAGATAATATATATTGCTTTATTTCTGTACATCTAACTGTGGACAACTAGTTGTAGGTTACTAAAAGGACTGCTGACTTAACAAATTCAAATCATTAAAATGTAATAAAAATGTTGTAAATATATTTTGAACATACTTTGATATACATGTACATATTTGTTATAGGTTCGTGAATCGACCAGTGGCCAAGTCTTATTCTGACGAAGGAAAAATCTGTGAAAGTGAGTTATAGTCCCACTTTTAAATCTAATATTTTTGGGATGAGAATACATGTAGTTTTATAAAGGTTTTACAAAATAGACACAAGTACTTGAAATTACATTCTATGTTGGATTATGAATACCGAATATCACCCTTTTAGCTTGGTAGCCTAAGAATTAGGGAACAGACACCCTAATTGACGCGAATCCTAAAGGTAGATCTACGGGCACTAACTCCCCCCATACTGGAAAATGGTATGCTTTAGTACTTCGAGTTATTAATACAGATGGATTTCTGTTTTGGGGATATTCTATATGCATTTGTTAATGTCGGTTACCAGGTTAAACCTATAACACACCAACATTTTTGTTGACGTTTAAAGCATGTTTATTTTCAGGTGATTATTAAGAGCTTCCGCTGTTGCATGCTAAAATATGGACAAGATTTGGTGTCAGCATGCTTGTATAAAATTATTTAAAACTGCATTCGAGATTTACTTTGTTGTAACATATTAATATTGTAAACCAATATGTATTGGTCGTGTGTAAGTGTGATATTTTTAGATTATCAAATTCTTGATAATCTAGGTGGTGTCCTTTTAACCTTGTCAATAAAATAAAGGTTATGGTTTTAAAAACGAATGCAGTCTTTGAAAAACGTCTCATATAGAGGTCAAAACCTCGCAAAGAAATCAATTAATATGAAATGGACATTTCAGTTGGTATCCGAGCGTTGGTCTTACAAAACCAGAAATTTGCAATAGTGTGTCTTATCGAGTTTGTTAGGATACATTAGTGAGTCTGGACTTCGACCGTGTTTTCCTTTAAAAACGATTGCTTAACACTTTTGTTGGAAACTATATATTATTAACATGAAAATATTATGTGATATATTAATCTCTTAACATGTTTGATATTGTGTGATATATGTCTACCTCTAGTACAAATCCCATCGACTCGTCTAATAATAATGAAGAGTCGAATATATTTTGGGAAGATTCACAAATTCCCGAAGAAGAACCGGAAGAGGAGGAATCGGAAGAGGAGGAACCAGAAGAGGAGGAACCGAAAGCAGAGGAACCAGAAGAAGAGGAGGTTCCGGAGGAAGAAATATTAATAACTACAGAAAAATGGTTAAATAAAAGAAAATCTTCAACCAATAGTCCAAAATTAATAATGGTCAATGGTGTTTCCGTCGAGGAAGAAAAATATTGGGAAGATTACCAATTTTTCGACGAATCGGATCCCGATGAGGATTTCGATGATGTTATAGAAATTACCCCGACCCAATTTGAAAGAGCAAAAGAAAACCATAAGGGAAAAGCTATCAAAATAGAAAAACCTGATTCCAACCCCGATGAACTTTATATGTATCATCAACATCCGTATTTCCTAAATTGTAACAATAACCCGGGAACCTCTAAACCACCAGGTTTTTCTAAACCATTGTGGAAAATGACGGCTCGTGTTAGAGGAACATCGTATATCCCAAGAAAATTAGGAAAAAGAACCAAGTCCGAAGAAGAAGAAACCAGTGATTCAGATTAGAGAGTTGTAATCATGTTATGTAATATATGTATTGTAGTGTGCTTGTATTTTCATGTTATGTAAAAATTGCTTGTATTGTTTGTTATTTACCTTTTACGAATATAATCCTCGTCTATTTTACAGTATAAAAACACACAATGGACGTTAATGATAGACAACAGAATATTCTTGAAGACCTACCCGGGGACATGATTGATGAAATCTTGTCTAGAGTTGGTCAGAGTTCATCGGCACAATTATTTATGGCGAAATTAGTTTGTCAAACATTTGAAAGACGTTCCAGGCATGCCTTAGTTTATAAAAGGCTTTCCTTTAATAGATGGGGTATATCACATTGGGGAGACCATAAGTTACGCTGTGTTTTCTTTAAAACATTGAATGCGAGGAACCCAGATGCAATTTTATGCTACGGGTTGAGAGCCTATTTTGACTCTACCTATCCCAACATAGGACTTCGTTCTTTAGAAAGAGCTTCTAACATGCAACATAAAGAAGCATGTTATATCCACGGGTTATTAATGTTCGCTTCTCACCAAATTGAGAAAAAGAACATAGGATTGCAACTACTAAATAAAACATTCCCACAAGTGACGGATTCAGTAGTTGGGGTGAGAAATGAGATTTTTAGATTATTACGGGGCTGTTGGGCATTACAAAACCCTCGTCCTTTTGACGGCATTACAACATGCTGCCTAGCCAACGGTCATAACGGTTATTTTCCACAAGACCAAGGATGGGAAATAGTCTTAGTAAAACCAGAATGTATGACTTGTTTCTGGACTTATGAATTACGTGTCTTTATTGCCTTTGCTGAACGACTTGCGTACTAGCTAGAATTATCTTATATCAAAGTTATTGTGTGCTATATTTCATGCTATATGTAAAATAGTGGTATTGTAAGTTTGTAAAATATTGTATAAGAGTTTGAACATTATTATAAACAGTTTTTCATATAGAATTGTAGTAGTTGAATTGTATATTGGCTATTAAGTATGAACTTAACGGGTAGGTACTACCCGAATGAAAAATTATAAAACGCTAATATGAAGAAAAAGCTTTTATAAATAAGTTCATATTATGCTACGAAATACTATTGACTACTCTTAATATTCTATATGATTAACTTAATTCTTTTGGCTATTTTTGAAGGAAATGGCACCGACTACTCGTCAGAACTTGAACATGAGCGAGGAAGACTTCCGTGTTTTCCTTGCAGCAAACGTAGCCGCAGTACAGGCTGCAATGCAAAATAATAATAACTCTGGATCTAGCAGTGGAACTAATTCCACAAGAAATCGTGTAGGATGCTCCTACAAAGAATTCACTGTCTGCAAACCTCTGGAATTCGATGGAACCGAGGGTCCAATTGGATTAAAATGGTGGGCCGAGAAGGTTGAATCGGTGTTTGCCATAAGTAAGTGCACTGAAGAAGATAAAGTAAAGTACGCTACACATACCTTCACAGGCACTGCGTTAACATGGTGGAATACCTATCTCGAGCATGTGGGACAAGATACTGCCTACGCATTACCGTGGTCAGCATTCAAGCACTTGATGAACGAGCAGTATCGTCCCAGAAACGAGGTCAATAAGCTCAAGGTAGAGCTTAGAGGATTACGAATGCAAGGATTCGACATTACCACGTATGAGCGACGATTCGCAGAGTTGTGCCAATTATGTCCAAGAGTGTTCGAAGATGAAGAAGTGAAGATCGACGCATTTGTTAAAGGGTTACCAGAAAGGATTCAAGAAGATGTAAGTTCACACGAGCCCGCCTTCATACAAAAGGCAAGCCGTATGGCTCACAAAGTAGTAAACCAGATTGAGGAAAGGATTAAGGAGCAGGCGGGCGAAGAGGCCAACATGAAACAAGTCAAGAGAAAGTGGGAAGAAACCAGTGACAAGGGTCACCAATACAACAACAATAATTACAACCACAATTGCAACAACTATCCCAACAACCGCAATCCTAACAATAACTGCAATAAACGTCCCAACAACCACAACAACAACCATCCCAACGATAATAACAAAAGGCAAAAACCATGTCAGAGGTGTGAAGGATACCATCCGACTGGGTTCTGCACGACAACATGTACTAAGTGTAATAGAGGTGGTCATAGCGTGACGAAGTGTAAAATCTACGGACCAGTGATTAACAAAAATAATGCAACCAGTAATGTCGGGACAAGTAATGCCGCCTTTATTTGTTATGGATGTGGAAAACTGGGCCACGTCAAGAGTAAATTCCCAAATCAAGGAAATACAAATGGGTAAAGCCGTGGAAGAGTCTTCAACATTAATTCAGCAGAAGCGTAGTAAGACCCGGAGCTTGTTACGGGTCCGTTTCTTCTTGATGATAAATCTGCTTATGTTTTATTTGATTCAGGTGCGGATAGAAGCTATATGATTAGAGATTTTTGTGATAAACTAATTTGCCCATTGACGCCTTTGGATAATAAATTTTTACTCGAAATAGCAAACGGTAAATTAATTTCAGCAGATAATATATGTCGGGATAGAGAAATTAAACTGGGTGATGAAATGTTTAAGATTGATTTAATACCAGTCGAGTTAGGGAGTTTTGATGTAATAATTGGCATGGATTGGTTGAAAAAGGTGAGAGAAGAGGTCGTTTGTTACAAAAATGCGATTCGTATTATGCGCGAAAAAGGAAAACCTTTAATGGTGTACGAAGAAAAGAACAACGTGAAGTTAAATCTTATTAGTAGTTTGAAGGTGCAAAAACTAATAAGAAAAGGTTGTTACATCATTCTAGCACACATCGAGGAAGTTAAACCTGAAGAAAAGGACATCAGTGATGTTCCCGTCGCAAAAGAATTTCCCGATGTATTTTCGAAAGAATTACCGGGATTACCCCCACATCGATCCGTTGAATTTCAAATACACCTTGTACCAGGAGCTACACCAATAGCTCGTGCTCCATATAGACTCGCACCCAGTGAAATGAAAGAATTACAAAGTCAGTTACAGGAACTTTTGGAGCGTGGCTTCATTCGACCAAGTACATCACCATGGGGAGCTCCTGTTCTGTTTGTCAAGAAGAAAGATGGTACATTCAGGTTATGTATCGACTACCGAGAGTTGAACAAACTTACCATCAAGAACCGTTACCCATTACCAAGAATCGACGACTTATTTGATCAACTACATGGCTCGTCGGTTTATTCGAAGATTGATTTACGTTCTGGATATCATCAAATGCGGGTGAAGGAGGATGATATTCCGAAGACTGCTTTTAGGACGCGTTACGGTCATTATGAGTTTATGGTTATGCCGTTTGGATTGACTAACGCACCAGCTGTGTTCATGGACCTCATGAACCGTGTGTGTGGGCCATATCTCGATAAGTTTGTCATAGTTTTCATCGATGACATACTTATCTACTCAAAGAATGATCAAGAGCAGAAAGAACATTTAAGAAAAGTGTTAGAATTGTTGAGGAAAGAAAAACTGTACGCTAAGTTTTCAAAGTGTGCATTTTGGTTGGAAGAAGTTTAATTCCTCGGTCACATAGTGAACAAAGAAGGTATTCAGGTGGATCCGGAAAAGATTGAAACCGTTGAAACGTGGGAAACCCCGAAAACTCCGAAACACATACGCCAATTTTTAGGGCTGGCTAGTTATTACGGGAGATTCATCCAAGATTTTTCAAAAATAGTAAAACCCTTGACTGTGTTAACACATAAAGGGGAGAAATTTGAATGGAAGGATGAGCAGGAAAAATCGTTTCGATTGTTGAAGAAAAAGATAACTACGGCACCTATATTGTCATTATCTGAAGGGAGTGATGATTTTGTGATATATTGTGACGCCTCAAAGCAAGGTCTCGGTTGTGTATTAATTCAACGAACGAAGGTAATTGCTTATTCGTCTAGATAATTGAAGATTCACGAGCAGACTTACACGACACATGATTTGGAATTAGGCGCGGTTGTTTTTATATTAAAGACTTGGAGGCACTACTTATATGGGGTCAAAAGTATTATATATACCGACCACAAAAGTCTTCAACACATATTTAACTAGAAACAACTGAACATGAGGCAGCGTAGGTGGATTGAATTATTGAATGATTATGACTTTAAGATTCGTTACCACCCGGGGAAGGCGAATGTGGTAGCCGACGCTTTGAGTAGAAAGGACAGAGAAAATATACGGGTAAAAGCTATGAATATAATTATTTGTACTAACCTTAATACTCAAATAAAGGAGGCGCAACAGGGAGTTGTAAAAGAAGGAAATTTAAAGAATGAAATACCCAAAGGATCAGAGAAACATCTTAATATTCGGGAAAATGGAACCCGGTATAGGGATGACAGAATTTGGGTACCAAATTTTGGGGATGTAAGAGAAATGGTACTTGGGGAAGCACATAAAACGAGATATTCAATACATCCCGGAGCGGGGAAGATGTACAAAGATCTCAAGAAACACTTTTGGTGGCCGGGTATGAAAGCCGATATTGCTACATATGTAGGAAAATGTTTGACTTGTTCTAAAGTCAAAGTTGAACATCAAAAACTATCAGACCTACTTCAGCAACCTGAAATCCCGGAATAGAAATGGGAAAACATTACCATGGATTTCATTACTAAATTGCCAAGGACTGCAAGTGGTTATGATACTATTTGGGTAATAGTTGATCGTCTCACCAAATCAGCACACTTTTTCCAATGAGAGAAGATGATAAAATGGAAAAGTTAGCACGTTTATACTTGAAGGAAGTCGTCTCCAGACATGGAATACAAATCTCTATTATCTCTGATAGGGATGGCAGATTTGTTTCAAGGTTTTGGCAGACATTACAGCAAGCATTGGGAACTCGTCTAGACATGAGTACTGCCTATCATCCACAAACTGATGGGCAGAGTGAAAGGACGATACAAACGCTTGAAGACATGCTACGTTCATGTGTTTATGATTTCGGAAACAGTTGGGATCGACACCTACCGTTAGCAGAATTTTCCTAAACAACAGCTACCATTCAAGCATTGAGATGGCGCCGTTTGAAGCAATTTATGGTAGAAAGTACAGGTCTCCGATTTGTTGGAGTGAAGTGGGGGATAGACAGATTACGGGTCTGGAGATAATACAAGAAACTACCGAGAAGATCATCCAAATTCAACAACGGTTGAAAACTGCCCAAAGTCGACAAAAGAGCTACGCTGACATTAAAAAAAATATATAGAATTTGAAATTGGAGAGATGGTCATGCTTAAAGTTGCACCTTGGAAAGGCGTTGTTCAATTTGGTAAACGAGGGAAATTAAATCCAGGGTATATTGGACCATTCAAGATTATTGATCGTGTCGGACCAGTAGCTTACCGACTTGAGTTACCTCAACAACTCGCGGCTGTACATAACACTTTCCACGTCTCGAATTTGAAGAAATTTTTTGCTAAAGAAGATCTCACTATTCCGTTAGACGAAATCCAAATCAACGAAAAACTTCAATTCATCGAAGAACCCGTCGAAATAATGAATCGTGAGGTTAAAAGACTTAAGCAAACACAGATACCAATTGTTAAGGTTCAATGGAATGCTCGTAGAGGACCTGAATTCACCTGGAAGCGTGAAGATCAGATGATGAAGAAATACCCGCACCTATTTCCAGAAGATTCGTCAACACCTTCAACAGCTTAAAATTTCGGGACGAAATTTATTTAACGGGTAGGTACTGTAGTGACCAGAACTTTTCCATATATATATATATATATATATATATATATATATATATATATATATATATATATATTAAATGAAATTGACATTTACATGATTAAGTGTTTCCAACATGTTAAGCAATCACACTTGTTAAGACTTGATTAATTGAAATGAGTTTCATGTAGACAATTGACCACCCAAGTTGACCGGCGATTCACGAACGTTAAAAACTTGTAAAAACTACAGGATGATATATATATATATATATATATATATATATATATATATATATATATATATATATATATATATATATATATATATATATATATATGGTTAACATGAGATTATGATAAGTAAGTATCTTACTAAGTGTATTAACAATGAGTGATATACATAAAAATGATATTATTGAATTAAGAAACTCGAAACGATATATATAACGATTATCGTTATAACAACATCTTACTAAATACATATGAATCATATTAAGATATGGATACACTATGTTTAACATGATAAAATGATAATTAATTATATCATTAAGTGTGTTAACAATGAACTACATATGTAAAAACAAAACTACTAACTTAAGGATTTTGAAACGAGACATATATATAACGATTATCATTGTAACCACATTTTAATGTATATATATCATATTAAGATATATTCATACATCATAATATCTTGATAATGTAATAATTTAACATCTCATTAGATATAATAAACAATGGGTTAACAAAATTAAATGAGATCGTTAACTTAAAGGTTTCAAAACAACACTTACATGTAACGACTAACGATGACTTAACGACTCAGTTAAAATGTATATACATGTAGTGTATTAAGATGTATTCGTACACTTATGAGAGACTTAAAGACACATATCAAAGTACTTCTACTTAACAAAAATGCTTACAATTACATCCTCATTCATTTTCATCAACAATTCTACTCGTATGCACCTGTATTCGTACTCGTACAATACACAGCTTCTAGATGTATATACTATTGGTATATACACTTCAATGATCAGCTCCTTAATAGTCCATGTGAGTCATTAAACATGTAGGAACCATAATTTGGCAACTAGCATGAAATATCTCACAAAATTACAAAAAATATTATAAATCATTCATGAATTGTTTACATGAAAACAAACTTACACATCCTTTATATCTAATCCATATACCAACGACCAAAAACACCTACAAACACTTTCATTCTTCAATTTTCTTCATCTAATTAATCTCTCTCATGTTCTATCTTCAAGTTCTAAGTGTTCTTCATAAATTCTATAAGTTTTAGTTTCATAAAATTAAGAATACTCTCAAGTTTACAAGTCTACTTCCAAGCTTTCTAATCCATTTCAAGTGATCATCCAATCTCAAGAAATCTTTATTATTTATAGTAAGATATCTTTCTAATTCAAGGTAATATTCATATTCAAACTTTGGTTCAATTTCTATAACTATAACAATCTTATTTCGAGTGATAATCTTACTTGAACTTGTTTTCGTGTCATGATTCTACTTCAAGAACTTTCAAGCCATCCAAGAATCCTTTGAAGCTAGATCAATTTTTGTCACTTCCAGTAGGTTTACCTACTAAACTTGAGGTAGTAATGATGTTCATAACATCATTCAATTCATATATATAAAACAATCTTATTCGAAGATTTGAATATGTAATCACTAGAACATAGTTTAGTTAATTCTAAACTTGTTCGCAAACAAAGTTAATCCTTCTAACTTGAATTTTAAAATAAACTAAATACATGTTCTATATCTATATGATATGCTAACTTAATGATTTAAAACTTGGAAACACGAAGAACACCGTAAAATTGGACATACGCCGTCGTAGTAACACCGCGGGCTGTTTTGGGTTAGTTAATTAAAAACTATGATAAACTTTGATTTAAAAGTTGTTCTTCTGGGAAAATTATTTTTCTTATGAACATGAAACTATATCCAAAAATCATGGTTATACTCAAAGTGGAAGTATGTTTTTCAAAATGGTCATCAAGACGTCGTTCTTGCGACTGAAATGACTACCTCTTACAATATTGACTTGTAACCTGTATTTCCGACTATAAACTTATACTTATACTTTTTCTGTTTAGTTTCATAAATTTCAGTTCATTATGAAACCATAGCAACTTGAATCACTCAAAATGGATTTAAAACGAAGAAATTATGGGTAAACAAGATTGGATAATTTTGTTTGTTGTAGCTACGTTAAATTTGTAACAAATCTATAAAAATCATAACTTAACTAACTTATATTGTATTATACATGTATTCTAAGATATATTATGTAATCTTGGGATACCATAGACACGAATACAATGTTTTGACATATCATATCGACCTATCTATATATATATATATTTCGGAACAACCATAGACACTCTATATGCAGTAATGTTTGAGTTAGCTATACAGGGTTGAGGTTGATTCCAAAATAATATATATACTTTGAGTTGTGATCGAGTTTGAGACTTGTAGACACAGGGTCATGGATTGATTCAAGATAATATATATTGCTTTATTTCTGTACATCTAACTGTGGACAACTAGTTGTAGGTTACTAACGAGGACTGCTGACTTAACAAACTCAAATCATTAAAACGTAATAAAAATGTTGTAAATATATTTTGAACATATTTTGATATACATGTACATATTTATTATAGGTTCGTGAATCGATCAGTGGCCAAGTCTTATTCTGACGAAGGGAAAATCTGTGAAAGTGAGTTATAGTCCCACTTTTAAATCTAATATTTTTGGGATGAGAATACATGTAGTTTTATAAAGGTTTCACAAAATAGACACAAGTACTTGAAATTACATTCTATGTTGGATTATGAATACCGAATATCACCCTCTTAGCTTGGTAGCCTAAGAATTAGGGAACAGACACCCTAATTGACGCGAATCCTAAAGGTAGATCTACGGGCACTAACTCCCCCCATACTGGAAAATGGTATGCTTTAGTACTTCGAGTTATTTATACAGGTGGATTTATGTTTTGGAGATATTCTATATGCATTTTGTTAATGTCGATTACCAGGTGTTCAACATATGAATGATTTTTATACAGATTGTATGTTATTGAAAGATGAAATCTTGTGGTCTATTATTACGATTTGATATATATAGGTTAAACCTATAACACACCAACATTTTTGTTGACGTTTAAAGCATGTTTATTTTCAGGTGATTATTAAGAGCTTCCGCTGTTGCATGCTAAAATATGGACAAGATTTGGTGTCAGCATGCTTGTATAATATTATTTAAAACTACATTTGAGATTTACTTTGTTGTAACATATTAATATTGTAAACCAATATGTATTGGTCGTGTGTAAGTGTGATATTTTTAGATTATCAAATTCTTGATAATCTAGGTGGTGTCCTTTTAACCTTGTCAATAAAATAAAGGTTATGGTTTATTTTAAAAACGAATGCAGTCTTTGAAAAACGTCTCATATAGAGGTAAAAACCTCGCAAAAAAAATCAATTAATATGAAACGTTTATAATCGATATGAACGGGACATTTCACATAGTCCCACTTTTACTCCTTTAAACTTACATTCGGGATGAGAAAACATAAACGTTTCGTTTTACAAAGTGAACACAAGTATGAAAACAAACATTCTACATACGAGTTAGAACAAAAATCCTCAATTCGATTATCATTAGTTACACTTGCCGGGTGTAAGCGAGAACTTATGTTGTATGGCCATATGGGTTTGACAAACCCTCATTTGGACGGTTCGCTACTGTTATTCGGATGAAATATATTTTCAAGAAACAGTGTATGTTCTAACACTATTGTGATGGGGTTCTATGGATGAAAAGTTAAGTGCTCGTGATAACAAATTTTAGAATGGTTTACTATTATTTCAATTATATAAATCTTGTGGTTCATTTGTACTTAATTGCTTACTTAAACCTATGATTTCACCAACGTTTTCGTTGACAGATTTCTATGTTTTTCTCAGGTCCTTGAACGTTTGTGATACATGCTTCCGCTCATTATTTTGATACTTGCATTGGATGTCAAGTATATATGCATATATGGAGCATCTTTTGGCTACTTTCAAATTGTGTCGCATAGGTTTCATTTGTACTTATAACATTCTAACGTAACTTGTGGTTGAACTATTCTTGTAAACTTTGAAAAAATCGTTACATTTGAAATGAATGCAACATATTTTTGGTCAAACGTTGTTTTAAAGACTTATGACCACGTAACGGGACCTAAGTAGACGGCGCCATCAATGACGATTTTGTCGGGTCACTACAGATGGTATCAGAGCGTTGGTTGTAGGGATTTAGAGTTCATTGGTGTCAACCCCGAGTCATAGGGTACATTAGTGAGTCTAGACTACAACCGATATATAGACTTGAAGTAGGAATTACTTGACTACTTGTGCATTTATACTCGAACTTTTCTATTCATACCTAACTCTTATTCCATCTTAATATCATGTTGTTTAATTTGATTGACACGCCACCTTGACTATATGAAATAATGTTGAATGCACATATGAATCAGGGTAATATAATTTCCGGGATTATATTACGGTGTACATATGAACATTCAGACATTATGACATAAAGAATTTAAGGCGAGTCAAGGAAAATTTTCTCTCTATCCATATTCCATATCATGGTTAGTATTATTGAGAATACTAATCAACAGTATTCTTATGTTTTGAAGGAACAATGCCTCCTCGAGGTGTACCACGCAATGAAACTCCTAAACAAGCTCTTCAACGAATGATAGCCACCGCCGTAGATGCGGCCATGGCCGGTCACTCATCCAACAACAACAACAATAACAACAACCACAACAACAACAACAATGGAGCCGGTAATTCAAACGAGGGATGCTCCTATAAAGCTTTCATGGTGTGCAAACCTCACACTTTCGATGGAACCGTAGGACCGATTGTGCTCACCCGATGGTTTGAGTAAACGAAAGCCGTCTTTAGCATAAGCGGTTGTTGGGACCAAGACAAGGTAAAGTACTCCACTCACACTTTCGTCGGTGTCGCGCTCACTTGGTGGAACACCTATGTACAATCGGTGGGTACCGATGAAGCCCACGCCCTCTCTTGGGCCGATTTAAGGGAAAAGATGATCATCGAATATTTTCCTCATGAAGAAACCCGAAGGCTCGAACAAGAGCTAAGAACTTTAAAAGCGGTCGGAAACGATCTCAAGGCCTATAATCAACGATTTTCTGAACTAGCCTTGATGTGCCCAAACCTTGTGAACCCCGAGTCTCTAAGGGTTTAACTTTACATGGATGGTCTTCCAAAGAGCATCAAACACGTGGTAATGTCATTAAAACACGCTAATCATTAAGAAGCTTTGAAGATGGCCCGCAAATTGATAGAAACGGTGGACTAAATTGTAGTGCCGGCACCTAAGGCCGAGGATAAATTGGGTGGCAACAAAAGAAAGTGGGAAGCCCCCCAATCAAGCAACAACAACAACAACAACAACTTCGCCAAGAAGCCTTTCACCTCCGACGGCAAGAAGGGTTATGCCGGAAACCTACCTCTTTGCAACAAATGCAACAAGCATCACTTTGGTGAATGTGGCAAGCTAATTTGCCATCGGTGCCAAGGAATTGGTCATAAGGCCAATGATTGTAAAAGTGCCGCCCCGTCGCTCAAAAGGGGCCGCCCCGTCGCTCGAAAGGGGCCCAATGCACCAAAGACGATCACTTGTTACGAATGTGGCCAAATGGGTCATTATAGAAATGCATGCCCAAAGAAGAAAGATAACCCCAATACGCGCGGCCGAGCTTTCAACATTAACACCGAGGAAGCCCGAGATGACAATGAACTAGTCACGGGTGCGTTTCTTCTCAACAATTCTTATGTATCTTGCTTATTCGATTCGGGTGCCGATAAGAGTTTTGCATCCAATACTTTGACTCATTCTTTTAGCACTCCACCACTCCCACTAGACACCACTTATACCATTGAAGTAGCCAACAGGAAACTATTGAGTGCCGACAAATTTATCAGGGGTGTACGTTAAACTTAATGGGTAAAGAGTTTGAAATTGACTTGATACCTATAGAACTAGGGAGCTTTGATGTAATCATTAGTATGGATTGGTTAAACAAAACGAAATCTCACATCCTTTACGATCTTAAAGCGATTTAGATTCCTATCGAGAATGGTGAACCCTTGATTGTCTATGGCGATAAGAGTTGCACCGGACTCAACCTCGTCTCGTGCCTTAAATTTGAAAAATACCTTCGTAAAGGTTGTTTCACGATTCTAGCCCATGTCAAGAAAGTCGAGATCGACGAGAAGCATATCGATGATGTGCCAATTATTAGTGACTTTTTCAATGTTTTTCCCGACGAATTGCTGGGCCTTCCACCTCATCGACCGGTAGAATTCCAAATCGATCTAATTCCAGGAGCCACACCCGTGGCACGAGCACCGTATAGACTTGCTCCATCCGAAATGCAAGAATTGCAAAGTCAAATCCAAGAACTACTTGACCGTGGTTTTATCCAACCTAGCCATTCACCATGGGGCGCTCCGATTTTGTTCGTTAAGAAGAAAGATGGATCCCTACGAATGTGCATTGATTATCGTAGATAAATAAATTGACGGTTAAGAACTGATATCCTCTTCCACGCATCGATGACCTCTTTGATCAACTACAAGGGTCTTGTGTATATTCAAAAATCGATCTCCTCTCGGGTTATCATCAACTAAGGGTTAAGGGGGAAGATGTCTCCAAAACTGCTTTCTGAACTCGTTATGGTAGTTATGAATTTCTTGTAATGCCATTTGGTCTAACTAACGCACCGGCGGTGTTCATGGACCTCATGAACCGCGTGTGCAAACCATACCTCGACAAATTCGTTATCGTGTACATCGATGATATTTTGGTCTATTCTAAAAGCGAAGAAGAGCATGAACAACATCTCCGACTTATGCTTGAACTCTTGAGACAAGAACGACTCTATGCCAAATTCTCCAAGTGTGAATTTTGGTTGAAGGAAGTTCAATTTATTGGTCATGTTGTAAGTAGGTATTAGAGTCGATCCCGCAAAAATCGAAGCCATTAGCAAATGCGAAACTCCTACTACTCCTACTCACATTCGTCAATTCTTGGGTCTTGCCAGATACTATCATAGATTCATCAAGGATTTCTCCTTGGTTACTTGTCCTCTAACCGCGTTAACTCACAAGGGAAAGAAATTCATTTGGGCAACCGAACAAGAGTCCTCATTTTAAATCTTGAAGATAAAGCTAACCATCGCTCCTATCTTGTCACTTCTCGAAGGCAATGATGATTTTATTGTGTATTGCGATGCCTCGAAACTTAGTTTTGGGTGTGTATTGATGCAACAAAAGAAATTCATTGCTTATGCCTCTCGACAACTAAAAATTCATGAACGAAACTACACGACACATGATCTCGAACTCAGAGCCGTCATCTTTGCACTTAAAATGTGGAGACACTATCTTTATGGAACCAAGAGTACTATCTTCATCGATCACAAAAGCCTCCAACACATCTTCGACCAAAAGCAACTACACATGAGACAACGACGATGGTTTGAAACTTTGAACGATTACGATTGTGAGCTTTGTTACCATCCCGGGAAGGCAAATGTAGTAACCGATGCCTTAAGTCGAAAGAAAAGAGTGGTGCCTCTTCGTGTCCTAGTTTTAAACATCACCATCTACACCAATCTCAATAATCAAATTCGTGTAGCCCAAGACGAGGCTCTCAAGTATGAAAACATCTCTCTCGAACGCTTGAACGTCCTCACCTCTCGATTCGAAGTTAAGTAGACCGGACTCCGATATTTCGCCGGAATAATTTGGGTGCCTAGTTATGGGGACTTGCAAAGCCTTATTCTAGACGAAGCCCATAAGTCAAGGTATTCGATTCACCCCGGTGCCAATAAGATGTACCACGACCTTAAGGAACAATATTGGTAGCCGAACATTAAAAGGGACGTCGCTACTTATGTTGGAAAATGCCTAACTTGCTCTAAAGTCAAAGCCGAACGTCAAAGACCGTCCGGACCACTTCAACAACCCGAAATCCCACAATGGAAGTGGGAGAGAATAATGATGGATTTTATCACCAAACTACCAAGAACGGCGAGCGGTTATGATACTATTTGGGTTATTGTAGACCGTCTCACCAAATCCGCCCACTTCCTAGCCATGAAGGAAACTGACAAAATGGAGAAACTTGCACAACTTTACATTAAAGAGATCGTTGCCCATCACGGTGTGCCTTTACTGAAAGGACCCATTCATATACATTATAAATGATTCACAATAGTTGATTACATCGCGAGGTATTTGACCTCTATATGATACATTTTACAAACATTGCATTTGTTTTTAAAAGACAAACTTTCTTTACATTGAAAATTGACAGGCATGCATACCATTTCATAATATCCACTATCCAACTATAAATTAACTTAATAATAATCTTTGATGAACTCAATGACTCGAATGCAACGTTCTTCGAAATATGCCATGAAAGACTCCAAGTAATATCTTTAAAATGAGCAAATGCACAGCGAAAGATTTCTTTAATACCTGAGAATAAACATGCTTTAAAGTGTCAACCAAAAGGTTGGTGAGTTCATTAGTTTATCATAATCGATCATTTTCATCATTTTAATAGACCACAAGAATTTCATTTCCAGTTCTCATAAATATACGTCCCATGCATAAAGACAAAAATCATTCATATGGTGAACATGGTAACTGACATTAACAAGATGCATATAAGAATATCCCCTATCAGTCCGGGAAATCCTTCGGACATGATAAAAACAACATCGAAGTACTAAAGCATCCGGTACTTTGGATGGGGTTCGTTAGGCCCAATAGATCTATCTTTAGGATTCGCGTCAATTAGTAGATCGGTTTACTAATTCTTAGGTTACCAAGCAAAAGGGGCATATTCGGCTTCGATCATTCACCCATATAATGTAGTTTCAATTACTTGTATCTATTTCGTAAAACATTTATAAAAATTGTGCATGTATTCTCAGACCAAAAATATAAAGGGTAAAAAGTAAATGAAACTCACCATACTGTATTTCGTAGTAAAAATACATATAACGTCATTGAACAAGTGCAAAGTTGGCCTTGGATTTACGAACCTATATTAATTATATATTTATGTGTTGGTCAATACTTGTCTAACCAATTAGGTCAAGTCATAGTGTACCACAATCCTAATGCTCGAGACTAATATGCAAAAGTCAACAAAAGTCAATTTGACTCAAAATGTTTTCCAAAATTTATACATGATTATTATATAGTTTAAATATCGTCGTTTTATATTTTTAAATATTTTTAAAAGATTTTATTAGAATAAATAATATAATTCATTTATTATAATAGAAATATACTTTCATATATCTTAAGTAACAAAATTTATAAAGTTCATTTAATGTCATAAAATATTATGATAGATTTTATTAAGGTAATTTATATTATTTGTATTACATATTTATTCGATAAAATAACATTGATAGTAATAATAAGTAAAAGTTGTATTATTTTGTAATAATAATTATTATTATTCTATTGATAAAAATATCAATTTTTATATTTACTAAAAAAGATATTATGATAATAAAAAAAATGAAATTTTATAATAACAATGATATAAAATAATAATTTTATAAGAATGATACTTTTAATATTAATAGTACTTTTAATAATAATAGTGATAAAAATAATGAAAAACGATAATTTTATCTGAATCAATATCTTACGATATTTAAATTTCATCATGATACTCATACTCATCATTTCCTAATTAATTTTTGTTAATAGTTTTTAAATCGTCTTTTATATCGTGTTCATTTAAATAACAATAATAGTAATTATAATAATTAAGTGTTACTAATATTAGTTTTAATTATAATAATACTAATAATAATAAATATTATGATAAGGATAATACTAATAACTAATTTAATGATAATAATAATAATAATACTAATTATAACTTTAACGATAATAACGTTAATAAAATCAACAATTTTTATTGATAATACTTTTTATGGATAACAATAATAATAATAATAATAACAATAATAATAACAATAATAATCATAATAATAATAATTTGATAAAAACTAGAACGAAGATAATAACGACGATAAAAATAATCATTTTTAATAATAATACAAAAATTTGATTGACCATAACTTCTAATCCGTTCCTCGAAACCATTCGATATCTAAAGGAAAAGTTCTTAATTTTTAGCTAGCTTTCCAAGGACATGCATATCTTATACCTTATCTCAACCGCAGGTATAACTAATTCAAGATTCAACATAATCTATCTAAGGGCAATATCAATAGTACAGGCATGCATAATTCTATATACTCGAGCACTAGTCAGGGATACACTATTAATATGTAAAAATTTAATTATGAGTGCTTACGTATTAATATTGAGATTCAATATTGCAGGAAAGTACGTAGACACAACGGAGATGAAAAACACTAGATTGACCTCACGAACAACACCCATGAATCATACCCATCACCTCCATAGCTATAACCCATAATTTCCTTAGCCCTATCCTACTCGAAAAACTCAATTTGAACTCACGCGGGCAGAACCTCGTCGTAGTATTTTATGCTTAATACATAATATTATCGCTCCTAATACTACTAATAATAATATCATAATAATCTCTTAATAATAAAATTAATAAATAAATAAAATAAATAAGTAAATGATACGGAGTAATGTTTGATGAAAATGAATCACAGAAAACTAAAACACTCGATTAAATAGACTTAGCCTCACCTAACACACTATTATCAACCAATTAAAACTACCGACACTACTCGTATTACATATTACATATAAGTTTATATATTATTTAATATATAATATATTTAATCTTTATAATTAATTAAATATTCTATTATATTTACGTGCGTAGTAAAAATGTAATTTTTGTTCAAATGACTCGTACGTTGTCACTCGACTCATGTACCACTTTCGGTTTTTCGAACGCACTTTCGTACGTTTAGAAAACTAGCCTTTTACGTTACGCGACATGTACCCTTATTAAAAATTTCACTTTCTCATCAACAAATTACTTTATAAAAAATGTAACTTATATAGTTGAGTGTTGTGGTCATTTGCTTCTATAAATCAGTGACTCGTTGTTTGTCAAAATATTTTATTTTAAATCAGAACGTTTTATGACTAAGTTAAAAATATGTATATGTTTTTATTTAAAACTGAAAATTTGTACAATATATATATATATATATATATATGTTTGAAATATTTATCTAATGATATAATATTTAGTCTTTCAAAACCAATTACATTTCAAAGTTTGTTTTATATAATTTACTTGTTTCAAATAATAGTAGTTATTTTACCAAATAATATTTTTAATATGAATACTAAAGAGTTGATTTATCAAGGGACGCGAGTTAATCAAGTAAAGTACATTTTTGAATTTTAAATGGAAATGATTACTAACTTTTGACTAACTCTCGCTAAAGACACTTTTTTAAATCACTTTTACCAGATATTCCGGATACCGTTAAAAGGAAAGGTTTTCTAAATCAAAGTGGACATCTCAATAGAGACTCGTAATCATAATTCCAGGTATCTGATAATTCAATCATTTGAATATTATCTTTTAATTCCATCGATAATTATTTGAATATATTTTGCAGCAAATACGTTTGTAAAGTATTATACGTCCAATACTTTGTTAAAGTTTTCAAGCTATAGTATATATACACATATACATACATATTCATATCCGTTCATATAATGGTTCGTGAGTCGTCGAAACTTGGTCGAGGTTTAAATGAATGTATAAACACAGTTTACAATTCTTGAGATTCAACTTAACAAACTTTGCTTATCGTGTCGGAAACATATAAAGATTAAAGTTTAAATTTGGTCGAAAATTCCCGGGTCGTTACAGTACCTACCTGTTAAAGAAATTTCGTCCCGAAATTTGATCGTGGTCGTCATGGCTAACCATAAAAATGTTTTCATGACGAATGTGAGTTAGTATATAGAGTTTTATCACCATTTAGTAATATAGACATTGCCTTAACAGTTTCTTGTTCATCACTTTCCTTTACAACCGGACGGTAGTTTGCCGAAAGGTAATATACGGGACAAGTATACTGGACGTGTTGCTTTCCCAATACAAGGTTAGCAAGTGGGTGACACAAAACCATAAGTTTTGAGCTAAAATTTTCAAATCTGAAACCCACAAAACCCACAAAAACATTTTGCAAACACCGGTGAAGGGTTATTCCAAAAAACTTATCTAGGGTAAAAGCTAGAATGAACTTTCAAAAGATCAAATGTTTTCATAAAGATCCAATTTCCTTAAAGGATCTAAATTTTTATAGTCATGTGGGACTGTAAACCAGAACGTTACTATCGTTGTTTATACCGCCGTATCAAAATCACTGATGTATAAAGTGTGAGAATAAAAAAATGATTCGAGTGAAGTGTGATTTTATTTCAAGTTATGTATTGCTTGAGGACAAGCAACGTTCAAGTGTGAGGATATTTGATAGTGCTCCAAATGAACATATATTTAGTAGCAATATCCTCCCAATATGTAAATTATTTAGTTATAATTGTCCTATTTTAAGTTGTAATCGTTTATTTTAAATAAGTGTGAAGACAAAAGGCAAAAACGACGATTTGAAGACGCAAATGACCAAAAAGCTCAAATGTACAAGATACAATCCAAGTGGTTCAATTTATTGATGAGAAACGTCTAAAAATGGCAAAAGTACAAGTTGCGGAACGCAAAGTACAAGATATTAAATTATACGAAAGGACGTTCAAAAATCCGAAACCGGGACCTGAGCCAACTATCAACACCCGACGCAACGGAGCAAAAATTACGAGTCTACTATGCACAAGAATATAATATAATATATATATAATTATATAAAATTATATATATTATATTATATAATAAAATATAACGTCGACAAGCTAGAAAACAAAGCAATTGGGCATGGCCAGACTGGCCATACGATCGCATGAGATTAACACTGAGAACCCATGCGATCGCATGGGCCTCAGGATCAGACCACATCTATAAAAGGCAACGAGTTTTGGCCATAATAAGAATAATAATACTCTGTAATAAATAAATAAATAAATAAATATATATATATATATATATATATATATATATATATATATATATATATATAATATATATATAGTATAGGGTAGTTTTATATTAGATTAGTTTGGGTTATGTAAAAGTTATTTTACGGGTTTTAAAGTCGGAGCTCTGTTCGTGTAACACTACGCGATAAATAATCAATGTAAGCTATGTTCTCCTTTTTAAATTAATGTCTCGTACTTAAGTTATTATTATGCTTATTTAAGACGAAGTAATCATGATGTTGGGCTAAAAATATTAAAATTGGGTAATTGGGCTTTGTACCATAATTGGGGTTTGGACAAAAGAACGACACTTGTGGAAATTAGACTATGGGCTATTAATGGGCTTTATATTTGTTTAACTAAATGATAGTTTGTTAATTTTAATATAAAGATTTACAATTGGACGTACCTATAAATAATCATATACACTCGATCGGACACGATGGGCGGGGTATTTATATGCACGAATAATCGTTCATTTAACCGGACACGGGAATGGATTAATAGTCTATGGAATTATTAAAACAGGGGTGAAATTATGTACAAGGACACTTGGCATAATTGATAACAAAGTATTAAAACCTTGGGTTACACGCAGTCGATATCCTGATGTAATTATTAAACAAATTATTAAGACCTTGTTACAGTTTAAGTCCCCAATTAGTTGGAATATTTGACTTCGGGTATAAGGATAATTTGACGATGACACTCGCACTTTATATTTATGACTGATGGACTGTTATGGACAAAAACCAGACGGACATATTGAATAATCCAGGACAAAGAACAATTAACCCATGGGAATAAAATAAAATCAACACGTCAAACATCATGGTTACGGAAGCTTAAATAAGCATAATATATTTTATTTCATATTTCCTTTTACTTTTATTTATTGTCATTTTAATTATTGTTATTTATTTTATATTGTTATTTAAATATCGTCATTTACTATACGCTTCGCTTAAAATATAAATCGAGAAACCGGTCATTAAACGGTAAACCCCCTTTTATATATTATTATATATAATTATATATATTTTGTACAAATATAGTTGTTTAAAAATATAGTGTGCAATAAGCCCGCTCCCTGTGGAACGAACCGGACTTACTAAAAACTATACTACTCTACGATTAGGTACACTGCCTATAGTGTTGTAGCAAGGTTTAGGTATATCCATTTTGTAAATAAATAATTAAAACTTGTGTAATATTTCGTCGTATTTCGTATTTAAATTAATACTATTTCGTACACCCCGCTGCACACATCAAGTTTTTGGCGCCGCTGCCGGGGACTCGGCGAAACGCTATATTTTTAATATATATTTGTATACATATATTTATATATCATTTTTAGAAAAACAATAAAAAAAAAAAAAAAAAACCTGGAACCCAGACCCATGCGATCGCATGAGCCGGGTGTTGTAAAGCCATGCGATCGCATGGCCTGATCTGACACGCCAGAAACCCTATTTCAGCATTTATTACGGGGTATTATTTATTATTATTATTTAGGGTTATTTATAATAATATTTAGTTTTAGTTTTAATTTAATTTGTAATTTAAGTTTTAATTAGTTTTATAATTATAAAAAAATTAATACTTTTATAAAATATATAATATAAAAATAATATTTTTATAAAATTTATATTTTTATCATTTTAATTACAATTTGTATTTTTATCGTTTATTCGTAATATTTGTATTTTTATCGTTCGTAATTAGTTTTAAGACTAGTATTTTGCCGTAGCTTATTTTATATTTCTAGATTTTTAGGTTTTGCAAATCACTTAAGTGCCTTTTCTTTAGATTAAGATTTAGGTGCTTTAGAATTTTGCGACGCTGTTTATAAATTTTAGTACCTTTTAAGTTTCGACGTTTTTCTTTCTTATTTTTATTTTTCGACGTTTTTCGACGCGCTTCTTTTTCTTTCTTATTTCTCGACGATCTAGTTTTTAGGACATAGAATTTTCTATTTCTTCTCTAAAATTTCAAAAACGAAAAAATTATTTTAAGCGGTTAAATTGATAGACATTCAAATTTTCTGGTTTGTAGTAATAGTTGGATTTGTTAGTGGCTGAGTTGTGAGCTTCCGATTTAAAGGGTTCTGGCTCCCTGCTGCATCTATTGGCTATTTGAAACGTGGGCAAAATCAGAAAAGTCTATTAATTTGATAACTTATATAATTTTTATTTTTATAACTAATAGGATAATTAAGTAAATGCACCACATTGTAGCTAAAATTTGGTAATAAGCGCATTATGGAAAATCTCGAGAATATTTTGGAAACTCTTTATAACATCCGAAATCAATCTAATCAATACTCTCAAACGGGTGTTGATGACAATTCGTTCGGTCAATCTTGGATCACGAATGACGAAACAATAACTGGTTGTGAAATCTGTGGAGATTATCACTCAACATGGGAATGTTATTATTACGTTCCTATGGAAAATTATGCACCCATGGAACCTGAATGGAATGATTACGAAGAATACAATTCAAATTGGGATTATTCCCAAGAATATTTCCAAACTCAACAACCAGAAGACGAGGAAAATTATGTGTCTGAAAATTCTTTAGATTATATGAAAATCAAACTCGAAGAACTTGATGCTCAAAATGAACAAATGAGAAAGTTTGTAAATAGGCAAGCTGAAACTCTATCAGACTACACACCTGTTGATCTGAGGAGTCATGTACAAGAAAATCTCATATCATCGAATTTTGTTGAATTCGAGAGCTCCGAAATCACCAACTATCCCGATGATACTTTTTTTTCAGCTTTACCAATTTCACAACATATCGACACATTAGCCTCTACCGACGAAATCATCGATCAATAAATGAATGAAGAAGAAGTAAGGGTGACAAATTTGTACTCTTGGGAAAACGATAACGTTGAAAATTTTACCCCCGAGACCAAAGTGGTGGAACCGATAAGTATCGTTAAAGAAGAAGAATCTACTTCGATCCCGGAATTCACCATTCCACAACCTTCCAACCCAATATTCTCAATAGACGAGTCATCTACTGAAGATGAACTACGGGCTGTAATAGATAATTACACATTGGATTTCACCCAATTGGGTAATAGAGGTGAAACCTTTGATCCCGAGAATAAAAGGAAGAAAATGTTAGGAATTTTCCACCCTATAGTATGTATGTCGGTGTATATCGATCCATTTGACCAAGAACCAGAAAAGAGACATATCCATTTACTAAAAGCTACACTTAAAAAAGAATTAAGTAGTGAAGATCAGGTGGGTTTAAACTTTAAACCCATTGATATATTTTATACCACCCGAGATGTAAATAACTGGCTCACTATTTTAATTCGTGGAACTTATTCTACCGACTTCACATATCGTCAGCTAAGTGTGGGAAAGTCTAACCCCACTTAATGTTAAATTAGGGGTTCGAGTTAGTGCATAACTCGTTAATAAACATGCATAATAAGTAAGGGTAAAAGACGCATTTTCAAATATTAACAAACAGCTCAGAAAATCAGCCGTTTTTGAAGGAAAAAAAACATGTGTGATAAAACAAGAAGGGATGAACAATGAGGCGCGCCATCTATCATTCGACGAGCTTTGTAATTACAAAACTGGGTATCTTTAACTACTTTTCTGCACTAATCACCCTCATGAATTTATAATTAGAGTCTGATTTCATGCAAATGAGGGCATTGCATGATCTCAAGTGTGGGGAAGGGTTATAAATTCTCTCAGGTTTACACTTGGTTTAATGGCCAAATTTTGTGAAAATTTGAAAAATTTTCAACTAAATGAATTCAAAATCATGTTTATACATATTTATGAACGATGAAAACTAGGTGTTAATACCGAAATTATCGTTACCTCGGAAAGGACATAAAATTGAGAAACACCCTAAAACACTTGAATTCATTTAAAATGGAATAAAGGAGAATAAAAAGGCAAAGAAAGAAACTAAGTGTGGGGAGAATGTACCAAGTTATTCAATTAAAAAAAAAACTATCTATCACATGTTTCTGTAAAGTTATTGCAGGTGCTTTTGTTTTGGACTAAATTGACTGTTTTACCCGCAATATTATAATAAAGATAAAAGAAAAGATGGATCTACACGATGAATCAATTCCATCATTAAATGGAAGTAAAGTCTTCCGAAAAAGACACGCGCTTCTTGATTTAGTCAAGAAGTTGTCGTCCAGACCAGCTGTAGGTTGACGAAAAATCTAGAAAAGTCATCTCTAAAATCAGCAGGAAATCCACGGACCTCAGCATCAAATAGGGTCGCCAAGTGGTCAGACTTATCCTAACCATGAGAGGATCTGTCTCGTAAAATGGGGAGGGCGCCGTGCAAATTAGCTTGATAAGACTAATGAATCAGATCCCCAGAAAGGATAATCTCCTTAAAGATTAAAAATCAGCTTTTAAGCCTGATATTACTCAATCCTAGAGATTGACCTTAAAGATTGAGAATTCAAACTCATGGAATTCAATGATATCTAAACTCGAGCTTGAACGAGAAAATATTTTGATCAAATTATAAACCGATTTGTTTTCTGAAAACCCATTTTTAATGCGTTCATTACCATTGAACGTAAAATCCTAGGAATTCACCTGGAATTCATTAGGTCATCTGAACCAATTCGGGTGTCAACCGTAAGAACGGTGGTTGCATAGCATGGTCAAAGACAGGACCTTGTGCCAGACCGAAAAAAAATTATAGGGTGATCTTTACTATTGCTCCTACAAAGGATAGTAATTGCATCCGACACGTTTTAGACCATGAACAAGTGCATGTTATTAGACATTGCCTTAACAGTTTCTTGTTCATCGCTTTCCTTTACAACCGGACGGTAGTTTGCCGAAAGGTAATATACGGGACAAGTATACTGGATGTGTTGCTTTCCCAATACAAGGTTAGCAAGTGGGTGACACAAAACCATAAGTTTTGAGCTAAAATTTTCAAATCTGAAACCCACAAAACCCACAAAAACATTTTGCAAACACCGGTGAAGGGTTATTCCGAAAAACTTATCTAGGGTAAAAGCTAGAATGAACTTTCAAAAGATCAAATGTTTTCATAAAGATCCAATTTCCTTAAAGGATCTAAATTTTTATAGTCATGTGGGACTGTAAACCACAACGTTACTATCGTTGTTTATACCGCCGTATCAAAATCACTGATGTATAAAGTGTGAGAATAAAAAAATGATTCGAGTGAAGTGTGATTTTATTTCAAGTTATGTATTGCTTGAGGACAAGCAACGTTCAAGTGTGGGGATATTTGATAGTGCTCCAAATGAACATATATTTAGTAGCAATATCCTTCCAATATGTAAATTATTTAGTTATAATTGTCCTATTTTAAGTTTTAATCGTTTATTTTAAATAAGTGCGAAGACAAAAGGCAAAAACGACGATTTGAAGACGCAAATGACCAAAAAGCTCAAATGTACAAGATACAATCCAAGTGGTTCAATTTATTGATGAGAAACGTCTAAAAATGGCAAAAGTACAAGTTGCGGAACGCAAAGTACAAGATATTAAATTATACGAAAGGACGTTCAAAAATCAGAAACCGGGACCTGAGCCAACTATCAACGCCCGACGCAACGGACCAAAAATTACGAGTCTACTATGCACAAGAATATAGTATAATATATATATAATTATATAAAATTATATATATTATATTATATAATTAAATATAACGTCAACAAGCTAGAAAACAAAGCAATTGGGCATGGCCAGACTGGCCATGCGATCGCATGAGATTAACACTGAGAACCCATGCGATCGCATGGGCCTCAGGATCAGACCACATCTATAAAAGGCAACGAGTTTTGGCCATAATAAGAATAATAATACTCTGTAATAAATAAATAAATAAATATATATATATATATATATAATATATATAGTATAGGGTAGTTTTATATTAGATTAGTTTGGGTTATGTAAAAGTTATTTTACGGGTTTTAAAGTCGGAGCTCTGTCCGTGTAACACTACGCGATAAATAATCAATGTAAGCTATGTTCTCCTTTTTAAATTAATGTCTCGTACTTAAGTTATTATTATGCTTATTTAAGATGAAGTAATCATGATGTTGGGCTAAAAATATTAAAATTGGGTAATTGGGCTTTGTACCATAATTGGGGTTTGGACAAAAGAACGACACTTGTGGAAATTAGACTATGGGCTATTAATGGGCTTTATATTTGTTTAACTAAATGATAGTTTGTTAATTTTAATATAAAGATTTACAATTGGACGTACCTATAAATAATCATATACACTCGATCGGACACGATGGGCGGGGTATTTATATGCACGAATAATCGTTCATTTAACCGGACACGGGAATGGATTAATAGTCTATGGAATTATTAAAACAGGGGTGAAATTATGTACAAGGACACTTGGCATAATTGATAACAAAGTATTAAAACCTTGGGTTACACGCAGTCGATATCCTGGTGTAATTATTAAACAAATTATTAAGACCTTGTTACAGTTTAAGTCCCCAATTAGTTGGAATATTTGACTTCGGGTATAAGGATAATTTGACGAGGACACTCGCACTTTATATTTATGACTGATGGACTGTTATGGATAAAAACCAGACGGACATATTGAATAATCCAGGACAAAGAACAATTAACCCATGGGAATAAAATAAAATCAACACGTCAAACATCATGGTTACGGAAGCTTAAATAAGCATAATATATTTTATTTCATATTTCCTCGTACTTTTATTTATTGTCATTTTAATTATTGTTATTTATTTTATATTGTTATTTATATATCGTCATTTACTATACACTTCGCTTAAAATATAAATCGACAAACCGGTCATTAAACGGTAAACCCCCTTTTATATATTATTATATATAATTATATATATTTTGTACAAATATAGTTGTTTAAAAATATAGTGTGCAATAAGCCCGCTCCCTGTGGAACGAACCGGACTTACTAAAAACTATACTACTCTACGATTAGGTACACTGCCTATAGTGTTGTAGCAAGGTTTAGGTATATCCATTTTGTAAATAAATAATTAAAACTTGTGTAATATTTCGTCGTATTTCGTATTTAAATTAATACTATTTCGTACACCCCGCTACACACATCAACACGGTTTGTAATTTATGTGTTGTTATCGGGTTTTATATCTTCCCTTACATTTCGATGTTCCTGCTTTTGTCTTCAATAATCATTGTTATCCCCAGTTAATGCTCTCTTTTATTTTCTGCGATTTATACTCCAATTTCTATTTCGGAGTTTTGTCCTTTCGTTTCTTCTTCTTGCGATTAAGCACCGCTTGTAATGGTCCAGAATTCACAGATATGAATTTCGGAATGAACATTGTTAATGTTCTAGGAAGGAAATTGTAATGGCACGATCTTGACTTGTCAAATTACCAGAATACCTTGGAAAAGGCCGAATCATCAAGAAATATTTTCTTGATATTTTAGAGGTTAAATAGAATACAAGAGTCGTATAACATGGCACATGATGATGTTATGATCTGTGAATCATCACGTTCCATTTAGAAACTCAGCATGACTTACTGTAATATAATCACGTTGATCAAGTGTCATTATATTATACTAATTCATGCTTCAGTTCCCAACACTACTTCAAAACATTCTTATTTTAAACTCGAAGGTTTCAAAATTTAGAAACTAAAACAGTTTCTTTTATGATGTAATACAGATAGCGCGAAGAGGTAAATGATTTCAGATAAGAATAATTATGAAAATATCTTCAGAATTATGGAGGATATTTATAATGAAATGTACGATGATATCTTAGAATTTCTAATATTAGAGGATAATGAAGAATATTGTTCGTAGGGGTTTAGAGTTAGGAGCAAGGTATTCATTAATGACTTCAGCAGGTACTGAATCATTTGGATTCTTTGAAGTCAGGTTCAGTCTTTGTGATTTATCCACAGCCTCCTTCATACTTTGCTCAATCTGGTTTCCAGTTCCAAGACTTCTCTTTTTCTGTGCTTTGCCAGCACACTTATTCATTATCATCAAACTTTTACTGTTAAAGTCGTTTATAGTTTTCTTTTGCTGCTTTATCAGCATTTTTCCATTTTCGGAGAACCAATTCGTAGTTCGGAGTATTTTTCAGAAACTTCACATTCAAATTAAGTCCAGAAGATAGACGTTATATATACACATATAACTGTTGGCGTAGACATGCTACGAGATTTCAAAATACTGATTGCTAATTCCCGATGATTCGTATGGCAATTCTCGTTACAATATGCGAATGAGTAAATGATGGGGTTTCAATGAATAACTATAATGACTTTTTGGAGAGGCTAAAGTCAAAGGGTGATGAAGTTGTTGGTACATCTGCTAATAATGTGGTGGAATGTAAAAGGTTCCCCGGTAACGATGGTGTATATCTCAAGGTTATAATAAGGTTAGTCTGACTGAAAAGTCGAAGTTGACTTGCTGGAGCTGTGATAAAACTGGCTACTTTGAAAAGGAATCACAAAGTTATTTTTTTGCTAATAAATGCCAAAGAATCTGATGCGGATACGTTGTTTAAACTTTTACTTTGGTTTCAAGAATTTTTTAGGTACATAACTGTGGGTAACATGTGGTTGGATCATCATCTCGATTGCTCATCATTTGAAGTGTCTTCAGAAATTTTCGAAGGGTTTGAACACATATTGTAATCGTTAATATACATTTGATGTTCTAACACAGTTTTGAAGTCAAAATATAGCTTTGAAAGATGTAGGAATCTAAAAGTGATGGTACCGGTTATATCTCGAATTTAATTCTGAGGTTTCAAAATCAGAATATGTAATTGAGTTTGAATGAATATGGTTGTTTTGATTTCTATGAAAGAATGTATATTATTGTGAAAGTAGGAAGTATAGTTGATAATTTGCTTAATCAGATTCGAAGAATGTAACATATTAATTGTGAATATATATATATATATATATATATATATATATATATATATATATATATATATATATATATATATATATATATATATATCTCGGGTATTACCTACCCGTTAAAAAAAATTTCACAATTAATATTTTGTACAAAAGAATTTTATTACAGTCTTTATGAAAATATACATGTATATATTCTCTTCAGATGTAACATAGATTTTAATGAGTTAATACTAAATTAAACTCATTCGATTTACGGTTGGAACTAGAATTGAATAATCCCTTGAAGGCTTTAGAGATTACATAAGTATTTCTTCAATAATATTGAAATTATGAATCAATACTTCGTTATATGTTGAGGCGTGATGTTGGTTTTTGTTAAATTCTTATGAACTTCGCAAAGTATGAATGATGGTATCTAAAAAGTTTTGGGTACATCGATGATGAAAGTGTAAAATCAAATATATACTTGATTTATTATGAATTGGAATTTTTGGAATTGAGGCAGAGATTATAGTTAACGATGGTTAAGTTATGGCCGAAGGACGTACATTATTGCATATATGTAATATAAATTAACCGAGTAGTTAAGATTCACACACAATAGCTTAGCACGGAAAGATTTATTTTTATTTCAAAATATATATATAAAATATACATATAATTTCTTCAGAGGTAATGAGTTAATTCTTCATAACTCGTTGATACAATATACGCGTTATTGATTCGTAATGATGTCTACAGTGATTCTTGAACTGACGGAGTTTGTGATATTATAGATGTTGTTGATTCTGATGCTGACTGCACTAACGATGCTTGAGACGCTGACGGTACTGATGATGTTGTTGGTAAAAACAAGTTTAGCTGGTTAATCACACACCATTTTTCTCAGGGTTTCTACTATTCCTTCTATCATTTTGGTTCGCTTAACTGATTTATGGTTAGGGCTAGATTAGATAATCTCTAAGACTTTAGAGATTACATAATCACCGCGGAATGTTTCTCCAATGAAGTTATGAATTAATACTTCGTCAGTTATTGTTGTTGGTACTCCTTGGTATCCATGGTGCGTATAACGTTGATGATCGTGGGACAGATTATGAAGTTGAGATTTACGACGCGGTTGTGGTTGGGGGTGGTAATGGTAATTTTGGCGTTGATGATGGTGGTACTAGTTATGCTGCTTGTGCTGCTGCTGGTGTTTGTAACCTTTGCACCATATTCTCCAAAGCCACTACCCGAGCGCGAAGCTTGTTGACTTCTTCTATTACACCGGGGTGATTGTCGGTTCGGACGAGTGGATAAATAAAATCTAGAATTTGATGTAGTATATAATCGTGACGAGGTACTCTATAAATGAGAGAGAAAATGGTATTTCGGCCAGGTTCGCCGGTAAGTGCTTCAGGTTCTTCGCCAAGAGGGCAATGTGGTGGATGGAAGGGATCACCTTCTTCTTGTCTCCAATGATTAAGGAGACTACGAACCCATCCCCAATTCATCCAGAATAGATGATGGCTAATTGGTTGATCCATTCCGGTCACACTGCTTTCGGAGCTTGAGTGGGATTCCATTTCGGAATTCGAGGGACTTGAACTAATGATGAATTCCATTTTGTTCGATTGAATAAAGGATTTTTCAATATGAAATGATTTTCCGGCTATCGGGTGGTATTCTAATTACATAGAATATCTATATATATAGCGCAAAAGATTTCGTAGATTATGGAGGAATTTACGGGATATGTCAGGCAAAGTTTAAAGTAACAGATACGATAATATATGATTTAGCAGATACGCTAAGATATGAATTTTGTCTATACACTACTCATGCAATTAATGTAGCAAGACGTGTCTAGACTAATAATGATAAGCAAGTAATTTCCTAAGGATGATAAGCAGATGATTTTCGACTAGAAATGATAAGCAAAACTTTTGACATGCAGACACGGTCGAAGTCCAGACTCACTAATGCATCCTAACGACTTATCAGTTAGACACACTAATGCAGACCTGGTTCGCTAAGACCACCGCTCTGATACCAACTGAAAGGACCCGTTCATATACATTATAAATGATTCACAATAGTTGATTACATCGCGAGGTATTTGACCTCTATATGATACATTTTACAAACATTGCATTCGTTTTTAAAAGACAAACTTTCTTTACATTGAAAATTGACATGAAGGTATTTCGTATGCCCAAGAGACATATTAAATTAACGTGGCCACTATGTTATGATCCAAGTCAGGTCATACCCAATAACAAGCTTACCAACACTTTATATGTATTTATTTTAACGGTTGGATTGTTAAATGAATACGCGACACTTGAACTTTAGAAAATCGGTTTTCTAAAGTATAATCACTTGAGATAAATTATTTGGATAACTTATATATGATGTGGATTTAATTATTTATAGTTTTAAATAATTATGTTGTGTTATATTTTATAAAATGGTTTATAAAATTATTGCAAGTAACAAATACATGTATATTTATACAAGTTTTATAAAATTATTACTAGTTTTATAAAATTAAGTCTTGTTATAAAATATAAAGAGTATGGGCAGTTTTTGGGACTCCTAGGAGACAACCCATGCTCATTTTGGAACTTCCAACACATACACAACTTCATAGGTGCATGCTATATACTTGTACCTACGCTTGACCACTTTTTTCAAGTGAGATAATAAACAAAAGAAGCTTGTAAACTGCACAGAATCTGCTGGAAATCAGCTGAAGGCCGTGGCCTTTTATTGACCAAAGGGAGTTCTAATTTTAGTTTTAACAAGCTCATATCTAGTGTTAATTAAATCCTAACTAATTACAAAGGTCTTGGGGTTATTGCTTGTGGGTATTACTTGCTTGAGGCTTCAAGTTAGAAGCTCTATAGTTCATCATCTTCATCATCATCTTCATCATCTCCTTCTCCAAGAATCACTACCCTCAATTTACTTGAGGAGGTATATTTCTATGTCTCCTCTTTTACTAGTAAGCATATGTTTCAAAACTTGATATTAACATGGAATTTAACATAAATGGTTAAAACATATAACATGAACTTTTGCATGCTTCCGCTTACTTTTATCTACATAAAATGGGTTTTATGAACTTGTTAATATGTAGAACATGTTGTTTAAAAGATTGTTAAATTCCATCATGGCAGGCATGCATACCATTTCATAATATCCACTATCCAACTATAAATTGACTTAATAATAATCTTTGATGAACTCAATGACTCGAATGCAAAGTTCTTCGAAATATGCCATGAAAGACTCCAAGTAATATCTTTAAAATGTGCAAATGCACAGCGAAAGATTTCTTTAATACCTGAGAAAAAACATGCTTTAAAGTGTCAACCAAAAGGTTGGTTAGTTCATTAGTTTATAATAATCGATCATTTTCATCATTTTAATAGACCACAAGAATTTCATTTCCAGTTCTCATAAATATACGTCCCATGCATAGAGACAAAAATCCTTTAAAGGGTGAACACCTGATAACCGACATTAACAAGATGCATATAAGAATATCCCCTATCATTCTGGGAAATCCTTCAGACATGATAAAAATAACATCGAAGTACTAAAGCATCCGGTACTTTGGATGGGGTTCGTTAGGCCCAATAGATCTATCTTTAGGATTCGCGTCAATTAGTAGATCGGTTTACTAATTCTTAGGTTACCAAGCAAAAGGGGCATATTTGGCTTCGATCATTCACCCATATAATTTAGTTTCAATTACTTGTGTCTATTTCGTAAAACATTTATAAAAATTGTGCATGTATTCTCAGCCCAAAATTATAAAGGGTAAATACTCAAATGAAACTCACCATACTGTATTTCGTAGTAAAAATACATATAATGTCATTGAACAAGTGCAAAGTTGGCCTTGGATTCACGAACCTATATTAATTATACATTTATGTGTTGGTCAATACTTGTCTAACAAATTAGGTCAAGTCATAGTGTACCACAATCCTAATGCTCGAGACAAATATGCAAAAGTCAACAAAAGTCAATTTGACTCAAAATGTTTTCCAAAATTTATACATGATTATTATATAGTTTAAATTGAAATGACCCGTTCATGTACATTATAAACGATTCACAATAGTTGATTTCATCGCGAGGTTCTTGACCTCTATATGATACATATTACAAACATTGCATTCGTTTTTAAAAGGCAAACTTTCATTTACATCGAAAGTTGACAGGCATGCGTACCATTTCATAATATATCAAACTATCACTGACTAATCTATCATTTACTTAAATCATAATCTTTACTGAACTCAACGACTTGAATGCAACGTCTTTTGAAATATGTCATGAATTACTCCAAGTAATATCTCTAATATGAACAAACGCACAACGGAAGATTTCTTTCATACCTGAGAATAAACATGCTTTAAAGTGTTAACCAAAAGGTTGGTGAGTTCATTAGTTTAACATAAATAATCATTTCCATCATTTTAATAGACCACAAGAATTTTATTTCCAGTTCTTATAAATATACGTCCCATGCATAGAGACAAAAATCATTCATATGGTGAACACCTGGTAACCGACATTAACAAGATGCATATAAGAATATCCCCTATCATTCCGGGAAATCCTTCTGACATGATATAAAACAACATCGAAGTACTAAAGCATCCGCTACAACGGATGGGGTTCGTTAGGCCGAATAGATCTATATTTAGGATTCGCATCAATTAGTAGACTAGTTTACTAATTCTTAGGTTACCAAGTAAAAAGGGGCATATTCGGCTTCGATCATTCAACCATATAATGTAGTTTTGATTACATGTGTCTATTTCGTAAAACGTTTATAAAAATTGCGCATGTATTCTCAGCCCAAAAATATAAGGGGTAAAAAGGCAAATGAAACTCACCATACTGTATTTTGTAGTAAAAATACATATGACGTTATTTAACAAGTGTAGGGTTGACCTCGGATTCACGAACCTATATTATTCATATATATATATATATATATATATATATATATATATATATATATATATATATATATATATATATATATATATATATATATATATATATATATATATATATATATATATATATATATATATATATATATATATATATATATATATCTATTAAAACATATAATCGTAATCGAATAATTTATATATTATATCCTAAATTATATATATTATATATTTAATTTGTATATATATATATATATTCAAAATAATTAATATTTATATAGTTTTATGAATATATATATATATATATATATATATATATATATATATATATATATATATATATATATATATATATATATATATATATATATGATTAGTATTATATTAAAAATTAATAATTTGTTATATGTAAATATTTATAATATTAATACATAATTACATGTAATGTTATGGTATTTGTAATAAATGTACTTTTACATAAAAAAATATATTTATTTGTCATAATATTATTGTTAATATGAAAGTAATAATAATAATAGTAATAAATTTAAGAGTTATATTATATTTATATTAATAATAATAATAATAATAATAATAATAATAATAATAATAATAATAATAATAACAAAAATAATATTACTAATATTACTACCTTAAAAGGAAGAACTTTAAAAAGGAAATAAACTGCTTTAGCCCGGGTTCGAACCCGAGACCTCTCGTTTAACACCAACATCCTTAACCATCTCGCTGACCATGCTTTTCTATTCTATTTCGCGATTAAATTTTTATTTAACCTTTTTTTTTCTTTTTCATAACCCAAAATCCAAACAACATTTTTATCATCACTTTTATTATTATCATCACCACTTCGTGATCAATACCTTTCGTGAATCATGATCATCATCATAATCAATGGGTATTAATATTATCATCGTAACTCATCTATCATCTTATTTATATCATTATCTTCTTAACTACATTATCACCCATCGTACACCCTATTCATCTATCCCTAAGCTTCATCAATCTAATCTCCTTTTATGCTTTAACATCGACACCAACGTAAGATTCACTCTCGCTGTGGTTATAGATTGAAAGAAAGATAAAATGTATTACGCAGCATCAGAAGGGTTTTGCAGACCTGCTTGCTCGTGGCTGTCAAAACAGATGGGAGGGTTCTGAAAGGACCCGTTCATATACATTATAAACGATTCACAATAGTTGATTATATTGTGAGGTATTTGACCTCTATATGATACATTTTACAAACATTGCATTCGTTTTTAAAAGACAAACTTTCTTTACATCGAAAATTGACAGGCATGCATACCATTTTATAATATCCACTATCCAACTATAAATTGATTTAATAATAATCTTTGATGAACTCAATAACTCGAATGCAACGTTCTTCGAAATATGCTCTGAAAGACTCCAAGTAATATCTTTAAAATGAGCAAATGCACAGCGGAAGATTTCTTTAACACCTGAAAATAAACATGCTTTAAAGTGTCAACCAAAAGGTTGGTGAGTTCATTAGTTTATCATAATCATTTATTTCCATCATTTTAATAGACCACAAGAATTTCATTTCCAGTTCTCATAAATATACGTCCCATGCATAGAGACAAAAATAATCATTCATATGGTGAACACCTGGTAACCAACATTAACTAGATACATATAAGAATATCCCCTATCATTCCGGGATCCTCCTTCGAACATGATATAAATTTCGAAGTACTAAAGCATCCGGTACTTTGGATGGGGTTTGTTAGGCCCAATAGATCTATCTTTAGGATTCGCGTCAATTAGGGTGTCTGTTCCCTAATTCTTAGATTACCAGACTTTAATAAAAAGGGGCATATTCGATTTCGATAATTCAACCATAGAATGTAGTTTCAATTACTTGTGTCTATTTCGTCAAACATTTATAAAAGCGCATGTATTCTCAGTCCCAAAAATATAAAGGGTAAAAAGGCAAATGAAACTCACCATACTGTATCTCGTAGTAAAAATACATATAACGTCATTGAACAAGTGCAAGGTTGGCCTCGAATTCACGAACCTAAATTAATTATATATAATTATGTGTTGGTCAATATTTGTCTAACAAATTAGGTCAAGTCATAGTGTACCACAATCCTAATGCTCGAGACTAATATGCAAAAGTCAACAAAAGTAAATTTGACTCAAAATAATTTCCAAAAATCTATACATGATTAATATATAGTTTAAATATCGTCGTTTTATATTTTTAAATATTTTTAAAAGATTTATTAGAGTAAATAATATAATTTATTTATTAATAAATAAAATTTTATATTAAATTTATATAATATAATATACTTTTATATATATTAAGTAATAAAATTTATAGGGTTCATTTAATATCATAAAGATAATATGATAGGTATTATTAAAGTAAGTTATTACACGTAGTAGAATATGTTTGTATCACATATTTATTTGATAAAATAATATCTATAATGATAGTAAGTAAAAATTGTATTATTTTGTAATAATAATTATTATTATAAAAATATCGATATTTATAATTACTAAGATGACATTATGATAAAACGATAATTCTAATTATGATAACTTTAATATTTACAATAATTTTTAATATTATCTTTAAAATAATAATTCTATTTAAAATAATAATAATAATAATAATGATATTTTATAGTAACAATGACATTTCTATTAAAATGATAATTTTTGTTAAAATGATAGTTTTAATACTAACGATACTTTTAATAATAATAGTAATGATAAAAATAATAAGAACGATAATTTTATCTAAATCAATATCTTATAATATTGTAATTTCATCATGATACTCTTACTCATTATTTCCTAATCGTTTCGTTTAATAGCTTTTAATCATCTTTTATATCGTGTTCATAATAATGATAATAATAGTAATCAAAATAATTAGGTGTTACATATATTTGTTTTAATTACACTAACATTAATAATGATAGTTACTATAACATTATTAACGATAATACTAATAATTATCTTAATGATAATATAGTAATAATAATAATAACAATAACAATAACCATTTTTAAATAATGATATATATATTAATAGTGATAATAATAATAATAATACTAATAATAATAATAATAATAATAATAATAATAATAATAATAATAATAATAATAATTGGATAATAATAATACTAATTATAACTTTAACGATAATAACGATAGTAATAATAAAAAAAATAAAATTTTTTAATGATAAATCCCTTTTATTGATAAGGATAATAATAATGATAATAATAAGATTAAACTAGAACGACGATAAAAACGACGATAATAATAATCATTTTTAATTAAAATGTCGAAAATTCAATTGATTATAACTTCTAATCCGTTCATCGAAACCATTCGATATCTAAAGGAAAAGTCCTTAATTTTTTGCTAGCTTTCCAAGGACATGCATATCTTATACCTTATCTCAACCGCAAGTGTAACTAATTCAATATTCAACCTAACCTGCCTAAGGGCAATATCAAAAGTACAAGCATGCATAATCCTAAATACGCGAGCACTAGTCAGGGATACACTATTAGTATGTAAAAGTTAAATTATAAGTACTCACGTATCAATATTGGGATTCAATATTGCAGGAAAGGTACGTAGACGCAACGGAAATGATAAACACTATATTGACCTCACGAGCATACCCATGAACCATACTCAATCACCTCTATAGCTATAACCCATAATTTCCTTAATCCTATCCTACTCGAAAAATAATTTCGAAATCACTCGGACAGCACTCCATCGTAATATTTTATGTATACTAATAATATCTTGAAATAATACGGAGTAAATATATATATGTAAATCGATTGAGAGAGTTTAGAGAAAAATATTTTCAAGTTTCTATGAAATAAAGAAACCTATTGAATTCTATTTATAATAGATTTTTGAATTATTAAAGTGAATTATTAAAGTATGAATTATTAAAGTGAATTATTAAAGTATGAATTATTAAAGTATGAATTATTAAAGTGAATTATTAAAGTATGAATTATTAAAGTGAATTATTAAAGTATGAATTATTAAAGTGAATTATTAACGTTAAAGTAAAGTAAAAATAAAGTAAAGGTAAAATTTAAGTATAGTAAAAGTATAAAACTATGTACGTATAATACGCGTATAAATATATATAATATTAATTTAAATCGTTATATATATTTAATAAAATAAAATATAAATATCGTTATCTTTATCATACTAGTTAAGTAATGAGTTATCAAAAGTGGTTTTAGATATTTATAAAAGTTATATACGATTTAATAATAAAGTTCTTTTTAAACTGAAAACGTTTTTGTACGTTTGAAACTAAATAGATCAATCGAGTCTTTATGAGATTCAATCTTCCACTATCCTTTGTCTAGTTCTCAATGATTGACAATTTGTTCTTATTTATAAATCACTTTACTATTTTCCGAATATTGTTAAAATGGAAAGATTTCTCAAATCAACGTGGGCCTTTCAACGGAGACTTGTAATCATAATTCAATATATCTAATAATTCTATCATTTGATCTTATCTTCTAAGTCCATTGATAAACATTTTGAAACAGATACAATCATATAAAGTATTTAATCTAATATTTTGTTTACGTTTCAAGTTATAATATATATATACACATATACATATATAATCATATTCGTTTAATGGTTCGTGAATCTATGGAACTTGGTCGAGGTTGAATGAATGTATGAACATAGTTTAAAATTCTTGCAATTTAACTTAATAAATATTGCTTATCGTGTCGGAAACATATAAAGATTAAAGTTTAAATTTGGTTGGAAATTTCCGGGTTATCACAGTACCTACCCGTTAACGAAATTTCGTCCCGAAATTTGAGTGGAAAGGTCATGAATGATAATAAGTATGTTTTCATGATGCATACGGGCTGAAAATTAGAGTTTTATCATCAGCGAATAATTTGGATAAACAATCCCTTTATATGAAGAGTACGAATGAAGCTAACATAGAAGAGTGAAATGAGTAAGTGTAGATTCATCTTATCATTTGACGTAGATATGATTGATTCCCAGATTTTAAGGGATTTGAAGAAAATCTTCTTAATAAGATTTGACTCTCCGGTAATCAAGGGAATTAGGATCCGCTTTAAATGCGATCATCCATTTTAATTGTTCTGTCGGAGATTTTCTTATAAATTCACCTCCTTCGTTTCCTTACAACTCACACCTTCTGTTGATGCATTTTATGCAAGTCCCTAGACATCTACCCAAGTCCATTGCAGGTACAACAGTTTACAGGCCACCATGATTGCTCGTTATTATCCTATCCGTGTTTGTATGTGGTTACAGGAATTGCAGGAACGAGATTTAGATGTTTGACTATGTTAGACTTAGTCAGACGTACGAGTGAAGCCTCACTAGTACAGCTGACAGGCTCATACGCACGGTTGATGCTGAGCTAAGTCACTATTACAACCTACATGAGAAGACACAAGTGAGTGATCACCCGTACGGCTGATGAAGCCAACTCGTACATGTGATGAATGAATCGTACGGGTGAGTCAACAGCAGGGGTATATAAAGTCTTATGTTCTTCATTTTAGGTTAAGCCTCTCATTTGTTACACACACTTAGATCTAGTGAGCTCCTCCGATTCTCTCTCAGTCCAAATCACCCAGGTGGTGAATAATAGCTCTAGGTGTTGATCTAATCACACTTGATTTAGTTGTGGTTTGACTAAATTAATCAAAAAAAAAACTTAACCTATTCACTAGAGGGTTTGATTCACTTATTCTGCCATTGTGTGAGTTAAATCTGTTGATTTCTAAGTTCCTAGTCATGTTTCATCACCTTCTATTCTTTCCCCCTCAACTCATATTTTAAAGTATTCATCAATATGCTCCATCCAGTTCTGATTCTCGATATACTTCTAACTTTCATATCGTTCATTCTTCTTTTTCATCTACCGCCGGAAGAATCTATTTACTTCTACTATACTCTTGGGTTTATAGTGTTTCTTGTTCTCCCGTGTCTTTATATTGCTATATGCATCGATATATATGGTTTATAATTTCTGGTTTGTCGTTGGGATTTATATGTTCCCTTATATTTCAAAGTCTGTGCTTCTGTCTTCTATAATCATTATCATTCATAGTTAACGCTCTCTTTTATTTGCTACAATTTATACCCCAATTTCTATTTCGGAGTTTTGTCCTTTCGTTTCTTCTTCTTGCGATTAAGCACCGCTTGTAATGGTCCAGAATTCACATATATGAATTTCGGAATGAACATTGTTAATGTTCTAGGAAGGAAATTGTGATGGCACGATCTTGACTTGTTAAATTACTAGAATACCTTGGAAAAGGCCGAATCATCAAGAAATATTTTCTTGATATTTTTGAGGTTAAATAGAATACAAGAGTCGTATAACATGGCACATGATGATGTTATGATCTGTGAATCATCACGTTCCATTTAGAAACTCAGCATGACTTACTGTAATATAATCACATTGATCAAGTGTCATTATATTATACTAATTCATGCTTCAGTTCCCAACATTACTTCAAAATATTCCTACTTTAAACTTGAATGTTTCAGAATTTAGAAACTAAAATAGCTTCTTTTATGATGTAATACAGATAGCGCGAAGAGGTAAATGATTTCAAATAAGAAAAATTAAGAAAATATCTTCAGAAATATGGAGGATATTTATAATGAAAGATATGATGATATTTTAGAATTTCTAATATCAGAGGATGATGAAGAATATTGTCCGCAGGGGTTTAGAGTCAGGAGCAAGGTATTCGTTAATGACTTCAGCAGGTACTGAATCATTTGGATCCTTTGAAGTCAGGTTCAGTCTTTGTAATTTGTCCACAGCCTCCTTCCTACTTTGCTCAATCCATTTTCCCGTTCCAAAACTTCTCTTTTTCTGCACTTTGCCAGCACACTTCATCATTATCATCCAGCTTTTACCGTTTAAAGTCGTTTATAGTTTTTGCTGCTTCATCAGCATTTTTTTTTCCATTTTCAGAGAACCAATTCGTAGTTCGGAGTGTTTTTCAGAAACTTCACATTCAAATTAAGTCCAGAAGATAGACGTTATATATACACATATAACTGTTGGCGTAGACATCCTGTGAGATTTCAAAATACTGATTGCTAATTCCCAATGATTCATATGGCAATTCTCATTACAAGATGCAAATGAGTAAATGATGGGGTTTCAATGAATAATTATAATGACTTTTTGGAGAGACTAAAGTCAAAGGGTAATGAAGTTATTGGTACATCTGCTAATAATGTGGTGGAATGTAAAAGGTTCCCTGATAACGATGGTGTATATCTCAAGGTTATAATAAGGTTAGTCTGACTGAAAAGTTGAAGTTGATTTGCTGGAGCTGTGACAAAAATTGGCTACTTTGAATAGGAGTCGCAAAGTTATTTTTGCTAATAAATGCCAAAGAATTTGACGCGGATACGTTGTTTAAACTTTTACTTTAGTTTCAAGAGTTTTTTGGGTACATAACTGTGGGTAACATGTGGTTGGATCATCATCTCGATTGCTCATCATTCGAAGTGTCTTCAGAAATTTTCGAAGGGTTTGAACACAGATTGTAATTGTTAACATACATTTGATGTTCTAACACAGTTTTGAAGTCAAAATATAGCTTGTGAAAGATGTAAGGATCTAAGAGTGATGATTTTGGTCATATCTCAAGTTGAATTTTGAGATTTCAAAATCAGAATATGTAATTAAATTTTGAATGTGTATGGTTGTTTTAATTTCTATAAAAGAATGTATATTGTTGTGAAAGTAGGGAGTATAATGGATGATTTGCTGAATCAGATTCGAAGAATGTAACATATTAATTGTGAATTTATATATCTCTCGGGTATTACCTACCCGTTAAAAAAAATTTCACAATTAATATTTTGTACAAAAGAATTTTATTACAGTCTTTATGAAAATATATATATGTATATTTTCTTCAGATGTAACATAGATTTAATGAGTTAATGTTAAATTAAACTCATTTGATTTACGGTTGAAACTAGAATTGAATAATCCCTAAAGGCTTTAAAAATTACATAACTTTTACGCAGTATTTCTTTAATGACACTGAAATTATGAATCAATACTTCGTTATTTGTTGATGTATGATGTTCGGTTAGTGGAATTCTTGTGAATTTCGCAAAGTACGAATGATGTTATCTGAAAAGTTTCGGGTACATCGATGATGAAGTGTAAAATCAAATATATACTTGATTTATTATGAATTGGAATTTGTTGAATTGTGACAGAGATTGTAGTTAACGCTGGTTAAGTTGCAACCGAAGGACGTACAATATTGCATATTTGTAATATGAATTAACCGAGTAGTTAAGATTCACACACAATATCTTAGCACGGAAAGATTTATTTCAAAATATATATATATATATATATATATATATATATATATATATATATATATATATATAATATACATATAATTTCTTCAGATGGAATGAGTTAATTCTTCATAACTCGTTGATACAATATACACGTTATTGATTCGTAATGATGTCCACAGTGATTCTTGAACTGACGGAGTTTGTGATGTTATCGGTGTTGTTGATTCGGATGTTGACTGTACTGACGATGCTGGTAACGCTGACGGTACTGTTGATGCTGTTGGTAAAGCAAGTTTAGCTTGTTAATCACACACCATTTTTGTCAGGGTTTCTACTCTTCCTTCTATCATTTTGGTTCGCTTAACTGAGTTATGGTTAGGGCTAGATTAGATAATCTCTAAGACTTTAGAGATTACATAATCGCCGCGGAATGTTTCTCCAATGAAGTTATGAATTAATACTACGTCAGTTATTGTTGTTGGTACTCCTTGGTATCTATGGTGCGTATGATGTTGATGCTCGTGGGACAGATTGTGAAGTTGAGGTTTACGACGCGGTTGTGGTTGGAGGTGGTAATGGTATTGTTGGCGTTGATGATGGTGGTACTGGTTATACTGCTGATGCTGCTGCTGGTGTTTGTAATCTCTGCACCATATTCTCCAAAGCCACTACCCGAGCGCGAAGCTCGTTGACTTCTTCTATTACACCAGGGTGATTGTCGGTTCGGACGAGCGGATAAATAAAATCTAAAATTTGATGTAATATATAATCGTGACGAGATACTCTGGAAATGAGCGAGAAAATGGTGTTTCGGACATGTTCGCCGGTAAGTGCTTCAGGTTCTTCGTCAAGAGGGCAATGTGGTGGATGGAAGGGATCACCTTCTTCTTGTCTCCAATGATTGAGGAGGCTACGAACCCATCCCCAATTCATCCAGAATAGGTGATGACTGATTGGTTGATCTATTCCGGTCACACTGCTTTCGGAGCTTGAATGGGATTCCATTTCGGAATCTGAGTGACTTGAACTGATGACGAATTCCATTTCGTACGATTGGATAAAGGATTTTTTTTTTCGATATGAAATGATTTTGGCTAACGGATGGTATTCTAATTACATAGAATATATATATATATATATATATATATATATATATATATATATATATATATATATATATATATATATATATATATATATATATATATATATATATATATATCAAAAGATTTCGTAGATTACGGAGGACTTTGCGGGATATGTCAGGCAAAGTTTAAAGTAACAGATACGATAAGATATGATTTAGCAGATATGCTAAGATATGAATTGTTGTCTATACACTATTCATGCAATCAATGCAGCAAGACGTGTTATAGACTAAAAATGATAAGCAGGTAATTTCCTGAGGATGATAAGTAGTTAATTTTTGACACAAAATGATAAGCAAAACTTTTGACATGCATACACGGTCGAAGTCCAGACACACTAATGCAGGTAAATATTTATAATATTAATACATAATTACATGTAATGTTATGGTATTTGTAATAAATGTACTTTTACATAAAAAAATATATTTATTTGTCATAATATTATTGTTAATATGAAAGTAATAATAATAATAGTAATAAATTTAAGAGTTATATTATATTTATATTAATAATAATAATAATAATAATAATAATAATAATAATAACAAAAATAATATTACTAATATTACTACCTTAAAAGGAAGAACTTTAAAAAGGAAATAAACTGCTTTAGCCCGGGTTCGAACCCGAGACCTCTCGTTTAACACCAACATCCTTAACCATCTCGCTGACCATGCTTTTCTATTCTATTTCGCGATTAAATTTTTATTTAACCTTTTTTTTTCTTTTTCATAACCCAAAATCCAAACAACATTTTTATCATCACTTTTATTATTATCATCACCACTTCGTGATCAATACCTTTCGTGAATCATGATCATCATCATAATCAAAGGGTATTAATATTATCATCGTAACTCATCTATCATCTTATTTATATCATTATCTTCTTAACTACATTATCACCCATCGTACACCCTATTCATCTATCCCAAAGCTTCATCAATCTAATCTCCTTTTATGCTTTAACATCGACACCAACGTAAGATTCACTCTCGCTGTGGTTATAGATTGAAAGAAAGAAAAAATGTATTACGCAGCAGCAGAAGGGTTTTGCAGACCTGATTGCTTGTGGCTATCAAAACAGATGGGAGGGTTCTGAAAGGACCCGTTCATATACATTATAAACGATTCACAATAGTTGATTACATTGCGAGGTATTTGACCTCTATATGATACATTTTACAAACATTGCATTGATTTTTAAAAGACAAACTTTCTTTACATCGAAAATTGACAGGCATGCATACCATTTCATAATATCCACTATCCAACTATAAATTGATTTAATAATAATCTTTGATGAACTCAATGACTCGAATGCAACGTTCTTCGAAATATGCTATGAAAGACTCCAAGTAATATCTTTAAAATGAGCAAATGCACAGCGAAAGATTTCTTTAACACCTGAAAATAAACATGCTTTAAAGTGTCAACCAAAAGGTTGGTGAGTTCATTAGTTTATCATAATCATTTATTTCCATCATTTTAATAGACCACAAGAATTTCATTTCCAGTTCTCATAAATATACGTCCCATGCATAGAGACAAAAATAATCATTCATATGGTGAACACCTGGTAACCAACATTAACTAGATACATATAAGAATATCCCCTATCATTCCGGGATCCTCCTTCGGACATGATATAAATTTTGAAGTACTAAAGAATCCGGTACTTTGGATGGGGTTTGTTAGGCCCAATAGATCTATCTTTAGGATTCGCGTCAATTAGGGTGTCTGTTCCCTAATTCTTAGATTACCAGACTTTAATAAAAAGGGGCATATTCGATTTCGATAATTCAACCATAGAATGTAGTTTCAATTACTTGTGTCTATTTCGTCAAACATTTATAAAAGCGCATGTATTCTCAGTCCCAAAAATATAAAGGGTAAAAAGGCAAATGAAACTCACCATACTGTATCTCGTAGTAAAAATACATATAACGTCATTGAACAAGTGCAAGGTTGGCCTCGGATTCACGAACCTAAATTAATTATATATAATTATGTGTTGGTCAATATTTGTCTAACAAATTAGGTCAAGTCATAGTGTACCACAATCCTAATGCTCGAGACTAATATGCAAAAGTCAACAAAAGTAAATTTGACTCAAAATAATTTCCAAAAATCTATACATGATTAATATATAGTTTAAATATCGTCGTTTTATATTTTTAAATATTTTTAAAAGATTTATTAGAGTAAATAATATAATTTATTTATTAATAAATAAAATTTTATATTAAATTTATATAATATAATATACTTTTATATATATTAAGTAATAAAATTTATTGGGTTCATTTAATATCATAAAGATAATATGATAGGTATTATTAAAGTAAGTTATTACACGTAGTAGAATATGTTTGTATCACATATTTATTTGATAAAATAATATCTATAATGATAGTAAGTAAAAATTATATTATTTTGTAATAATAATTATTATTATAAAAATATCAATATTTATAATTACTAAGATGACATTATGATAAAACGATAATTCTAATTATGATAACTTTAATATTTACAATAATTTTTAATATTATCTTTAAAATAATAATTCTATTTAAAATAATAATAATAATAATAATGATATTTTATAGTAACAATGACATTTCTATTAAAATGATAATTTTTGTTAAAATGATAGTTTTAATACTAACGATACTTTTAATAATAATAGTAATGATAAAAATAATAAGAACAATAATTTTATCTAAATCAATATCTTATAATATTGTAATTTCATCATGATACTCTTACTCATTATTTCCTAATCGTTTCGTTTAATAGCTTTTAATCATCTTTTATATCGTGTTCATAATAATGATAATAATAGTAATCAAAATAATTAGGTGTTACATATATTTGTTTTAATTACACTAACATTAATAATGATAGTTACTATAACATTATTAACGATAATACTAATAATTATCTTAATGATAATATAGTAATAGTAATAATAATAATAATAACAATAACAATAACCATTTTTAAATAATGATATATATATTAATAATGATAATAATACTAATAATAATAATAATAATAATAATAATAATTGGATAATAATAATACTAATTATAACTTTAACGATAATAACGATAGTAATAATAAAAAAAATATAATTTTTTAATGATAAATCCCTTTTATTGATAAGGATAATAATAATGATAATAATAAGATTAAACTAGAACGACGATAAAAATGACGATAATAATAATCATTTTTAATTAAAATGTCGAAAATTCAATTGATTATAACTTCTAATCCGTTCATCGAAACCATTCGATATCTAAAGGAAAAGTCCTTAATGTTTTGTTAGCTTTCCAAGGACATGCATATCTTATACCTTATCTCAACCGCAAGTGTAACTAATTCAATATTCAACCTAACCTGTCTAAGGGCAATATCAAAAGTACAAGCATGCATAATCCTAAATACTCGAGCACTAGTCAGGGATACACTATTACTATGTAAAAGTTAAATTATAAGTACTCACGTATCAACATTGAGATTCAATATTGCAGGAAAGGTACGTAGACGCAACGGAAATGATAAACACTATATTGACCTCACGAGCATACCCATGAACCATACTCAATCACCTCTATAGCTATAACCCATAATTTCCTTAATCCTATCCTACTCGAAAAATAATTTCGAAATCACTCGGACAGCACTCCATCGTAATATTTTATGTATACTAATAATATCTTGAAATAATACGGAGTAAATATATATATGTAAATCGATTGAGAGAGTTTAGAGAAAAATATTTTCAAGTTTCTATGAAATAATGAAACCTATTGAATTCTATTTATAATAGATTTTTGAATTATTAAAGTGAATTATTAAAGTATGAATTATTAAAGTGAATTATTAAAGTATGAATTATTAAAGTGGATTATTAAAGTATGAATTATTAAAGTGAATTATTAAAGTATGAATTATTAAAGTGAATTATTAAAGTATGAATTATTAAAGTGAATTATTAAAGTTAATGTAAAGTAAAAATAAAGTAAAGGTAAAGTTTAAGTATAGTAAAAGTATATAAAACTATGTACGTATAATACGCGTATAAATATATATAATATTAATTTAAATCGTTATATATATTTAATAAAATAAAATATAAATATCGTTATCTTTATCATACTAGTTAAGTAATGAGTTATCAAAAGTGGTTTTAGATATTTATAAAAGTTATATACGTTTTAATAATAAAGTTCTTTTTAAACTGAAAACGTTTTTGTACGTTTGAAACTAAATAGATCAATCGAGTCTTTATGAGATTCAATCTTCCACTATCCTTTGTCTAGTTCTCAATGATTGACAATTTGTTCTTATTTATAAATCACTTTACCATTTTCCGAATATTGTTAAAATGGAAAGATTTCTCAAATCAACGTGGGCCTTTCAACAGAGACTTGTAATCATAATTCAATATATCTAATAATTCAATCATTTGATCTTATCTTCTAATTCCATTGATAAACATTTTGAAACAGATACAATCATATAAAGTATTTAATCTAATATTTTGTTTACGTTTCAAGTTATAATATATATACACATATACATATATAATCATATTCTTTTAATGGTTTGTGAATCGTTGGAACTTGGTCGAGGTTGAATGAATGTATGAACATAGTTTAAAATTCTTGCAATTTAACTTAACAAATATTGCTTATCGTGTCGGAAACATATAAAGATTAAAGTTTAAATTTGGTTGGAAATTTCCGGGTTGTCACAGGTTCGGCCACTCATCAGGATGTTAACAGCCCAATCATTAGAAGAGGGTGCGGCCCGAAATTCTAACACCTAGTTCACAGCCCAACAAATACATAGCAGTAACCCAACAGCATATTCATACCAGCCCAACAGCAGCCCAAACGAAAAAAAGATCCAGCAATAAACTATTTGGAACATTTGCAACAAGAAGGAAACAAAATATAATTTTTTGATGCGTGGAATTAGGATTCCCTAATCGACCGAAAGTAAGCTGTACAGCAGCTGTAAAGGTGGGGTTCGAAGACCTTAAAATAATATTGATAACATGATAGCATGAAGTGCGACTGATTTAAAATAAAAAAGGTTGTGAGTGGTATTTGATAAGTAATTGTATCCGTAAATTGACAATCATTTCCCTTGTGGGGTTCTAGTCGACATATAATATATATGGGAGGATTTTTGGAAAAAAAATATATGGCGAAAAGGATATCCATGTTTCTCCTTGAATACTCTTCAATCATTACTAGCAACCCTTCATATTATTCTTTAGCAATTACTCACTTCATTATTCAAAGAAATGGTTCGGTGTATATATACTTTATATATATGGGAGTACGTTTGTGTTGGACAAAGAAACAGAAGAAAATGGCGTAGTTGTAGGGTAGTAGAAATGATAAGAAAATGATGTTTTAAATGGGTCATAAGTGGTGGTTTGTTGAAGATGGTTCGTGAGGTTTGTCGAGATTGGAACAAAGAACATGAATTAGGGATCGTTGTTGTAGGTTGTGAGTTTCAAGAGGAAAATTATAGATGGTGGTTTCGAGTTTCAAATGGTAACTACCGTGTTAGTTCATCAAGAAGAAAGTAATAAGGTATGTGTATATCTCATATGTATCTGTGTGTATATATTTAGTGTGTTTGTGTATGTAATTCGAATAATTTAATTGATAAACTTGATTTTATCTACTGTTATATCATCAGGTGGTGTCGTCAGATAATATTCTAGCCAAGGAGAAGAAAACACAAGAATATAAAAGCAGAAAGAGATTGGAAACAGATTCGTACAATTTATGATTCTATAACAATAGGGATAATTGATTTATGATGCAGAGTGTGAGTGTGATGACCCGGAAATTTCTGACCAAATTTAAACTTTATCTTTAAATGATTTAATATTTTCGACACAATAAGCAAAGTCTGTAATGTTGAGTCACAAAAGTTTTGGAACTATATTCATGTAATCAATTATTCTTGGACTGTTCTCGAAGATTCATGAACAATATATATATAATTTAATGTGCATATATATATATATATATATATATATATATATATATATATATATATATATATATATATATATATATATATGATTTCAAGTTATTTAGTAAATGATAGTAGCATTCGATTATTGATTCGATTGATATTTAGATAAGTTAACTAAAACATTTAAGATGAACCAGTAAAACACTAATTTGCTACAGTATTTTCGAATTTCTACTGTACCCGAAAAGCTACAGTGTTTTTGAATATCACTATTTACTACAGTATAAAAAACTTTGCTACAGTAAAACACTATTTTAAAATGTAGTCAATGAGCTTCACGCTCGGGTAGTGGCTTTGGAGAATATGGTGCAAAGGTTACAAGCACTAGCAGCATCACCGGCATCAACAATACCACCATCAGCAACACCAATAGTACCATCACCACCACCAACAACAACATCCGCATCCCACACCTCAACATCACAATCTGTACCTCGAACATCAACGTCATACGCCCCATAGATACCAAGGAATAAAAACAACAACAAACGATGAAGTATTGATTCATAACTTCACCGAAGAAATATTCTGCAGAGAATATGTAGTGTCAAAAAGTTTTAGAGATTACTTATTCTAGTTCAATTTATAAACCAGATGAATGAGCGAATAGAAATGATGAAATAAAACCCTAATCGGAATGGTGCACGATTTACAAGCTAGATCTGTTAGCAGCAGCACCGTCAGTACCATCAGCATCGTCAGCATCAGCAGCATCTATAACAACCACAAGCTCCGCCAGATCCATAATCACCGCAAACATCATCACTAATCAACAACGCGTGTATCGTATCAACGAGTTATGAAGTATTAACTCATTCCCTCTAAAGAAATTATATGTATATTTTATATGAATTCTGAGATCAAAATAAATCTTTTCGTACAAAGCTATTACGTGTGAATCTTAACTAGTAGGTACTACTCAGGTAATTCATATTACTAATATGCTATGATGTACATCCTTCGTTAACGACTTAACCATTGTTAACTACAACCTCTGTTTCAACTTAATGAATTCCATTTCATAATAAACCAAGTGTATTATTCAATTACATAATTGATTTTACATTTTCATTTTCGATATACTCGAAACTTTCCAGAAAACATCATCTGTGCCTTGTAAGGTTCACAAAAATTCCACGAGCATCAACATCCTTCATCGAGGAATAAGAATGAATAATGAAGTATTGATTACATTAGTGAAATACTCTGCGAAGATTATGAAATCTTTAATATTTTAGAGATTATTCATTTCTAATCTAGCCAAAAATCAAATGAGCTTAATATGATATTAATTCATTAAATCTGTATTACATCTGAAGAAAATATACATACATATATTTTCATAAAGACTGTAATAAAATTCTCTGGTACAAAATATTACTTGTGAAACTTTTAACGGTAGGTAATACCCGAAAGATATATAAATTCACAAGTAATATGTTACATTATTCGATTCTGATTCAACAAATCATCAACTATACTCACTACTTTCACAACGATATACATTCTTTCCGAGAAATCAAAACAACCATTCACATCCAAATTTGATTACATATTCTGATTTTGAAAAATCAGAATCCAAGCCAAGATTTAACAGAAAACATCACTCTTAGATTCTTACATCTTTCAAAGCTATACTTTGACTTCAAAACTGTGCTAGAACATCACTTCTATTCATAAACCCTGAAAAAATATTTGTATCATTCAAAAATTCTAGAACATCATATGTATCTTGACAATTACAAGCTTCATGCAAACCCTTCAAACTTTTGAAAACACCTCGGATTGATAATCGACGATTCGGTTATGAAGCAGCAAAAACTGTAAACGATCTTAACAGCCAAAAGTTTGATGATAAAGAATAGTGTGTTGGCAAAACTCAGAAAAAAAAAAGAAGGTTTGGAACTGAAAAACGGATTGAGCAAACCATGAAGGAAGCTGTGGACAAATCACAAAGACTAAACCTGCCTTCAAAGAATCCAAATGATTCAGTATCTGCTGAAGATATTAACGAATACCTTGCTCCTGACTCTAAACCTTCACAGACAAATCTTCTTCACCATCCGTTGATATTAGAAATTCTAAGATATTATCATATCTTTCATTATAAATATCTTCGATATTTCTGAAGATATCTTCATAACTATCATTGTCCGAGATTATTTATCTCTTCACGCTATCTGTGTTATATCATAAAAGAAACTGTTTTAGTTTCTAGATTCTGAAAATTTTGAATTTAAAATACGAATGTTTTTGAAGTAGTGTTTGGGAACTGAAGCATGAGTTAGTATAATATAATGACACCTGATCAACGTGATTATATTACAGTAAGTCATGCTGAGTTTCTAATGGAACGTGATAAAGGTTTACAGATCATACCCTCATCATGAACCATGTTACATAACTCTTTCATTCTATATAATCTCTAAAAATATCAAGAAAATATTTTCTTAATGATTCGGACTTTTTCGAGGTGTTCTGGTAATTTGACAAGTCAGATTGTGCTATTACCATTTCTTTCTTAGAACATTAGTTATGTTCATATGAAACTTCATACCTACAAATTCTGGACCATTATCCGCTTGACTTAAGGTCAGGAAGAGAAAATGAAGCATGAAGCTCCGAAATATAATGGAGAATATAAAGCCCGATAACAATCCCGAAATTACAAACTGTGTATATCAATGCGTATAGCAATATAAAGACACGGGAGAATGAAAAACACTATAACCCCAAGGTAATAGTAGAAGAAAATAACTTTCTCTGGTGGCAGATAAAAAAGAAGAATGAAGGATACGATAGCCAGGAAAATATCAAGAATCAGAACTGGATTAAGCATTTTCACAATCTATTGGGATGTATGAAATAAGAAAGAAGATTATAGGAGTGGTGAAAATAAATGAAATGGAAGAGGTCAATTTATAGTGAAATATCAGACATAGCAATCAAGGCAGATTACGCATTTAATCAAAGAAAATCCTAATTTCTGCAAATTTCGAAGAATCAAATCTTATATAGATTATGAAGATTTTTTATTCCTTAAATTCCGGAAATCAATCGTTAATACATCAAAAGTTAAGATGAATTTCTATTCCCTCATTTCACTTTATTACGATAACTTCCCTCATACGCTTCGAGTAATCGGATTGTTTTGTCCATATTATTAAACAGTGATAAAATTCTATTTATCAACTCATATTCGTCATGAAAACATTTTTATTGTTAGCCATGACGACCTCACTCAAATTTCGGGACGAAATTTCTTTAACGGGGAGGTACTGTGATGACCCGGAAATTTCTGACCAAATTTAAACTTTATCTTTAAATGATTTAATGTTTTTGACACGATAAGTAAAGTTTGTAATGTTGAGTCACGAAAGTTTTCGAACTATATTCATGTAATCAATTATTCTTTGACTGTTCTCGAAGATTCACGAACAACATATATATAATTTAATGTGCATATATATATATATATATATATATATATATATATATATATATATATATATATATATATATATATATATATATATATGATTTCAAGTTATTTAGTAAACGATAGTAACATTCGATTATTGATTCGATTGATATTTAAATAAGTTAACTAAAACATTTAAGATGAACCAGTAAAACACTAATTTGCTACAGTATTTTCAAATTTCTACAGTACCCGAAAAGCTACAGTGTTTTCGAAAATCAATATTTGCTACAGTAAAAAAACACCTTTCCTGCAGTAACTTTGCTACAGTAAAACACTATTTTAAAATGAAAATATATATATATATATATATATATATGTATGTATGTATGTATATACTACGAGACGATGATTTATAGAAGCAAATAACCAAAATACTTAATTGATTAAAGCTACACTTCGAATGACATAGTTTATCAATGATTAAGTTTAATTTTTGATAAAGGTACACGTCTTGTAACGAAAAAGTACTAGTTTTCTAAGCGTACGAAAATGCATTCAAGAAACCAGAACCGGGACATAAGTCGAGTGACAACGTACGAGTCAACGGACCAAAAATTACAAGTCCACTATGCACGTGAATTTAATATAATATATAATTAATTATATAAATTAATTATATTATAATTATATTTAATTATGTCGACAAGCGTTAGGACAAAATCAGATGTGAGCTGGAAATGGGAGCCATGCGATCGCATGGCATCCCCTCACACAAACCATGCGATCGCATGGCTGTGGTGGACAGGACAAGTCTATAAAGCTCGAATGTTTTTCAGTTTGTGTATCACTCTATCTCTCGCACACATACACTTACATAATAATAATAATAATATTATTATTATTATTATTATTATTATTATTATTATTATTATTATTATTATTATTATTATTATTATTATTATTATTATTATTATTATTATTATCAAGATTAATATTATTATTAATCTTATAATTAGGAGTATTATTATTAGTATATTACATAAAATACTACGACGAGGTTATAAGCGTATCACTTTCAAAAATGGGTTTTCGAGCGGGATAGAGCTAAGGAAACTATGGGTTATAACTATGGAGGTTATGGGTAATGTTCATGGGTATTATTGGCAAGTCAAACCTAGTGTTTATCATCTCCGTTGCGTCTATGTACTTTCCTGCAATATTGAATCACAATATTGATACGTTGAGATCTACGGTTATTTGGTAATCCGAGTTTCAGTCACATTTTGGTGAACGACTTTATATGTTGCTAAGGTGAGTTTCATTTGCTCCCTTTTTAATTGCTTTTGCAATATATATTTTTGGGCTGAGAATACATGCACTTTATTTTAAACGCAATGGATACAAGTACTTACTAAATTCTACACCGAGTTTGAACCAAAAATCCCTTAACTTTGGTAACTAGTAGCTGCCGGTTATAAGAACTGGTGGGCGCGAATAGTAGTATATGGATCCATAGGGCTTGATATCCCCGTCCGAGCTAGAGCGCTAGCCTTTTAACGAACGTATGCTATTTGAGAAGCGTACACGTTGGTTTGCGTGTGTTATTAAGATGATTATACAAATGGTACAAATTATATATACGTTAAGTTTAGTTACCAGGGTGCTCAATTTCGTAGAATATTTTGATAAGCGTTTCTGGATGAAACAACTAAAATCTTGTGATCCACCTTTATGTACAGATTATGCAAAACATTAAAACTATGAACTCACAAACCTTTGTGTTGACACTTGTTAGCATGTTTATTCTCAGGTTCCCTAGAAGTCTTCCGCTGTTTACTTATATGTTAGACAAGCTATGTGCATGGAGTCTTACATGACATATTTTTCAAGGAAGCGTTGCATTCACCAAATCATCACCATGTATCTTATTTTGACTGCATTGTCAACGGAAGTACTATTGTAAACTATTATTTACGGTGATTGTCTATATGTAGAAATCATCAGATGTCGAAAACCTTTGATTTAAATATTCATTTATGGTGTGCCTTTTCAAAAGATTGCAATGTTTACAAAACGTATCATATAGAGGTCAAATACCTCGCAATAAAATTGATGAATGACGTATTCGTCCATATAGATTTGTAGCGATCGTCACAGTGAGTGTCATTGGTAATAATCGAGCAGTCAAGGCAATAAAAAAATATAAATAAAAAGTGACAAAGACTCCAAACTGAATTTGTTTCTATATTTGTGGAATGATATTCGATGGCCAAACAGAAAACAAAATCGTGCAGTGGAAGGAGAAGAAAAAAATAAAGTAGGAATGGATCGTACCAGTTTGCAGATAAAAAATGACTCATGACATAGTTGATAATGATAGGAACAGATTTTAATTATCTTAATATTAATTACGTATGTATATTTATTTATAAATATATATAATTATATTTATAATAGTTATAAATAGTAGTGATATTAAGAATAAAATTGATAATCTTAACAAGTTTACTAATAACCATCATAATAAAACAATAACAATAATATTTTTATTAATACTAATAATAGTACTACTCATCATAATATTGTTGATAATAATAATATTAGAAATTTTGATAATATAATAACTTATATCAAATTTCATATATACCTATATATCTGTATATTAAATATATAATGAATCATAATAACATTAATTATACAAAATTTAATATCTAATATTAATGAAATAGTTGATAATAATAATAACAATGGAATTTATGATGATAATAAAACTAATGTTAAATTTCATATATACATTATATAATAGTATTAATGATATAAATATTGAGGATAATAATGAATTTAATGGTAATACTATTAATATTACAAATATATTACTATTAACTATATAACTTATTGAATCTTTAATATTTATAAATTACAATATATATAATATTACTTATGTATAGCATTTGTTTATACATATTTATTTACTTAGTTATTTACACACAATTGTTCGTGAATCGTCGTGAGTAGTCAAATGCTAAATGAATCCGTGTAAATTGTTCAAAAATTTTAAGACGCAACATAACAGACTTTGCTTATCGTTCGAATTCATATAAAGATTAAGTTTAAATTTGGTCGGAAATTTCCGGGTCGTCACATAAATATCGTCGTTTTATATTTTTAAATATTTTTAAATGATTTTATTAGAGTAAATAATATAATTCATTTATTATAACAAAAATATACTTTCATTTATCTTAAGTAACAAAATTTATAAAGTTCATTTAATGTCATAAAATATTATGATAGGTTTTATTAAGGTAATTTATATTATTTGTATTATATATTTATTCGATAAAATAACATTGATAGTAATAATAAGTAAAAGTTGTATTATTTTGTAATAATAATTATTATTATTCTATTGATAAAAATATCAATTTTTATATTTACTAAAAATGATATTATGATAATAAAAATAATGAAATTTTATAATAACAATGATATAAAATAATAATTTTATAAGAATGATAATTTTAATATTAATAGTACTTTTAATAATAATAGTGATAAAAATAATGAAAAATGATAATTTTATCTAAATCAATATCTTACGATATTTAAATATCATCATGATACTCATACTCATTATTTCCTAATTAATTTTTGTTAATAGTTTTTAAATCGTCTTTTATATCGTGTTTATTTAAATAACAATAATAGTAATTATAATAATTAAGTGTTACTAATATTAGTTTTTAATTATAATAATACTAATAATAATAAATATTATGATAAGGATAATACTAATAACTATTTTAATGATAATAATAATAATAATACTAATTATAACTTTAACGATAATAACATTAGTAATAATAATAAAATTAATAATTTTTATTGATAATACTTTTTATGGATAACAATAATAATAATAATAATAATAATAATAATAATAATAACAATAACAATAATAATAACAATAATAATCATAATAATAATAATAATAATAATAATAATAATAATTTGATAAAAACTAGAACGACGATAATAACGACGATAAAAATAATCATTTTTAATAATAATACAAAAATTCGATTGACCATAACTTCTAATCCGTTCATCAAAACCATTCGATATCTAAAGGAAAAGTTCTTAATTTTTCGCTAGCTTTCCAAGGACATGCATATCTTATACCTTATCTCAACCGCAGGTATAACTAATTCAAGATTCAATATAATCTTTCTAAGGGCAATATCAATAGTACATGCATGCATAATTCTATATACTCGAGCACTAGTCAGGGATACACTATTAATATGTAAAAATTTAATTATGAGTGCTTACGTATCAATATTGAGATTCAATATTACAGGAAAGTACGTAGACGCAACGAAGACGACAAATACTAGATTGACCTCACGAAAAACACCCATGAATCATACCCATCACCTCTATAGCTATAATGTAGTGACCCGAACTTTTCCATGTTTATATATATTAATTGAGATTGATATTTACATGATTAAATGTTTCCAACATGTTAAGCAATCAAACTTGTTAAGACTTGATTAATTGAAATATGTTTCATATAGATAATTGACCACCCAAGTTGATCGGTGATTCACGAACGTTAAAACTTGTAAAAACTATATGATGACATATATATGGATATATATATATATATATATAGTTAACATGATACTATGATAAGAAAACATATCATAAAGTATATTAACAATGAACTACATATGTAAAAACAAGACTACTAACTTAATGATTTTTAAACGAGACATATATGTAACGATTATCGTTGTAAAGACATTTAATGTATATATATTATATTAAGAGATATTCATACATGATAATATCATGATAATATAATAATTTAAAATCTCATTTGATATTATAAACATTGGGTTAACAACATTTAACAAGATCGTTAACCTAAAGGTTTCAAAACAACACTTACATGTAACGACTAACGATGACTTAACGACTCAGTTAAAATGTATATACATGTAGTGTTTTAATATGTATTTATACACTTTTGAAAGACTTCAATACACTTATCAAAATACTTCTACTTAACAAAAATGCTTACAATTACATCCTCGTTCAGTTTCATCAACAATTCTACTCGTATGCACCCGTATTCGTACTCGTACAATACACAGCTTTTAGATGTATGTACTATTGGTATATACACTCCAATGATCAGCTCTTAGCAGCCCATGTGAGTCACCTAACACATGTGGGAACCATCATTTGGCAACTAGCATGAAATATCTCATAAAATTACAAAAATATGAGTAATCATTCATGACTTATTTACATGAAAACAAAATTACATATCCTTTATATCTAATCCATACACCAACGACCAAAAACACCTACAAACACTTTCATTCTTCAAATTTCTTCATCTAATTGATCTCTCTCAAGTTCTATCTTCAAGTTCTAAGTGTTCTTCATAAATTCCAAAAGTTCTAGTTTCATAAAATCAAGAATACTTTCAAGTTTGCTAGCTCACTTCCAATCTTGTAAGGTGATCATCCAACCTCAAGAAATCTTTGTTTCTTACAGTAGGTTATCATTCTAATACAAGGTAATAATCATATTTAAACTTTGGTTCAATTTCTATAACTATAACAATCTTATTTCAAGTGATGATCTTACTTGAACTTGTTTTCGTGTCATGATTCTGCTTCAAGAACTTCGAGCCATCCAAGGATCCATTGAAGCTAGATCTATTTTTCTCTTTTCCAGTAGGTTTATCCAAGGAAATTAAGGTAGTAATGATGTTCATACAATCATTCGATTCATACATATAAAGCTATCTTATTCGAAGGTTTAAACTTGTAATCACTAGAACATAGTTTAGTTAATTCTAAACTTGTTCGCAAACAAAAGTTAATCCTTCTAACTTGACTTTTAAAATCAACTAAACACATGTTCTATATCTATATGATATGCTAACTTAATGATTTAAAACCTGGAAACACGAAAAACACCGTAAAACCGGATTTACGCCGTCGTAGTAACACCGCGGACTGTTTTGGGTTAGTTAATTAAAAACTATGATAAACTTTGATTTAAAAGTTGTTATTCTGAGAAAATGATTTTTATTATGAACATGAAACTATATCCAAAAATTATGGTTAAACTCAAAGTGGAAGTATGTTTTCTAAAATGGTCATCTAGACGTCGTTCTTTCGACTGAAATGACTACCTTTACAAAAATGACTTGTAACTTATTTTTCCGACTATAAACCTATACTTTTTCTGTTTAGATTCATAAAATAGAGTTCAATATGAAACCATAGCAATTTGATTCACTCAAAACGGATTTAAAATGAAGAAGTTATGGGTAAAACAAGATTGGATAATTTTTCTCATTTTAGCTACGTGAAAATTGGTAACAAATCTATTCCAACCATAACTTAATCAACTTGTATTGTATATTATGTAATCTTGAGATACCATAGACACGTATACAATGTTTCGACCTATCATGTTGACACATCTATATATATTTCGGAACAACCATAGACACTCTATATGTGAATGTTGGAGTTAGCTATACAGGGTTGAGGTTGATTCCAAAATATATATAGTTTGAGTTGTGATCAATACTGAGATACGTATACACTGGGTCGTGGATTGATTCAAGATAATATTTATCGATTTATTTCTGTACATCTAACTGTGGACAACTAGTTATAGGTTACTAACGAGGACAGCTGACTTAATAAACTTAAAACATCAAAATATATTAAAAGTGTTGTAAATATATTTTGAACATACTTTAATATATATGTATATATTGTTATAGGTTCGTGAATCAACAGTGGCCAAGTCTTACTTCCCGACGAAGTAAAAATCTGTGAAAGTGAGTTATAGTCCCACTTTTAAAATCTAATATTTTTGGGATGAGAATACATGCAGGTTTTATAAATGATTTACAAAATAGACACAAGTACGTGAAACTACATTCTATGGTTGAATTATCGAAATCGAATATGCCCCTTTTTATTAAGTCTGGTAATCTAAGAATTAGGGAACAGACACCCTAATTGACGCGAATCCTAAAGATAGATCTATTGGGCCTAACAAACCTCATCCAAAGTACCGGATGCTTTAGTACTTCGAAATTTATATCATATCCGAAGGGTGTCCCGGAATGATGGGGATATTCTTATATATGCATCTTGTTATTGTCGGTTACCAGGTGTTCACCATATGAATGATTTTTATCTCTATGTATGGGATGTGTATTGAAATATGAAATCTTGTGGTCTATTGTTACGATTTGATATATATAGGTTAAACCTATAACTCACCAACATTTTTGTTGACGTTTAAAGCATGTTTATTCTCAGGTGAATATTAAGAGCTTCCGCTGTTGCATACTAAAATAAGGACAAGATTTGGAGTCCATGTTTGTATGATATTGTGTAAAAACTGCATTCAAGAAACTGATTTCGATGTAACATATTTGTATTGTAAACCATTATGTAATGGTCGTGTGTAAACAGGATATTTTAGATTATCATTATTTGATAATCTACGTAAAGCTTTTTAAACCTTTATTTATGAAATAAAGGTTATGGTTTGTTTTAAAAAGGAATGCACTCTTTGAAAAACGTCTCATATAGAGGTCAAAACCTCGCAACGAAATCAATTAATATGGAACGTTTTTAATCAATAAGAACGGGACATTTCAGTTGGTATCAGAGCGTTGGTCTTAGAGAACCAGAAAATTTGCATTAGTGTGTCTTATCGAGTTTGTTAGGATGCATTAGTTAGTCTGGACTTCGACCGTGTTTTCTTTAAAAATGATTGCTTAACATTTTTGTTGGAAACTATATATTTTTAACATATGAATATTATGTGATATATTAATCTCTTAACGTGTTTGATATTATGTGATAGATGTCTACCTCTAGAACAAGTTCCATTGACTCACCTAATAATAATGAAGAGTCAAATGTAAATTGGAATGATTTGTGGACTGACTCACAAGTTCCCGAAGAAGAACCGGAAGAAGAGTCGGAACCGGAAGAAGAATCGGAACCGGAAGAAGAATCGGAACCGGATGAAGAAATAGAACCGGTGGGGGAAATAATAAAACGGTTAAGTAAAAGAAAATCCTCAACCAACCGACCAAAGTTAATTATGGTCAATGGTGTTTCCGCCAAGGAAGCAAAATATTGGGAGGATTACCAATTCTCCGATGAATCGGATTCCGACGAGAATTCCGATGATGTTATAGAAATTACCCCAATTGAATTTAAAAAGGCAAAAGAAAATAATAAGGGAAAGGGCATAAAAATAGAGAAATCTAATTCCAACCCCGATGAACTTTATTTGTATCGTCAACCCCCGAAGTCCTTAAGTTGTAACAATGACCCGGGAACCTCTAAACCACCAGGTTTTTCTAAACCAATGTGGACAACGACGGCTCGTATTAGGGGAACATCATATATCCCTAGAAAGTTGGCAAAACGAACCAAAACCGAAGAAGAAGAAACGAGCGAGTCGGAATAAGATAGTTGTATTCGTGTGGTGTAATATATGTAATATAGTGTTCTTATGCTTTATGATATATGTAAAAATTGCTTGTATTAATAAGTATTTTTTTTATGAATCTAACTCTTGTCTATTTTACAGTTTAAAAACACAAAATGGATAGACAACCCAATATTTTAAGAGACCTACCCGGAGACATGATTGATGAAATCTTGTCTAGAGTCGGCCAGAATTCTTCGGCACAACTATTTAAGGCGAGATCAGTTTGTAAGACATTCGAAGAACGTTCCAAGAATGTCTTGGTTTATAAGAGACTTTCGTTTGAAAGATGGGGGATATCACATTGGGAAACCCATAAGTTACGATGTGTTTACTTTGACGCATATATTGCGGGGAACCCAAATGCTATTTTACGCAACGGGTTAAGAAATTATTTTGACTCAATATATCCGAATATTGGACTTCGTGATTTAGAAAAAACGGCTAACATGCAACATAAAGAAGCATGTTATGCTTACGGATTAGTAATGTTCGCTTCTCACCAAAGTGAGAACAAGAACATCGGGCTACAACTATTAAACAAAACGTTTCCACAAGTGACGGAGTCGGTAATTGGGGTAAGAAATGAGGTTTTTAGATTATTACGGGACTGTTGGACATTACGTAACCCTCGTCCCTTTGATGACGTTACAACACGCTGTCTTATCAACGGCCATAACGGTTATGTTGCACAAGACCAAGGATGGGAAGTAGTCCTAGTAAAACCAGAATGCATGACTTGTTTCTGGACGTATGAATTACGTGTCTTTATTGCCTTTGCTGAACGACTTGTGTACTAGCTAGAATTGTCTTCACAACTATCTTGTATCAAAGTTATTGTGTGCTATATTTCATGCTTTATGTAAAATAAGCGGTATTGTAAGTTTGTAAAATATTGTATAAAAGTTTGAACGCGAAATATTATTATAATCAGTTTTTCATATAGAATTGTAGTAGTTGAATTGTATATTAGCTACTAAGTATGAACTTAACGGGTAGGTACTACCCGAATTTAAACTTATAAAACGCTAATATGAAGAAAAAGCTTTTATAAATGAGTTCATATTATGCTACGAAATACTATTAACTACTCTTAATATTCTGTATGATTAACTTGTTCCATTTAACTATTTTGAAGGAAATGGCACCGACTACTCGACACACCGTGAATATGAATGAAGAGGAATTCCGTACTTTTCTAGCTTCAAACATAGCCGCAGTACAGGCTGCGCTACATACCAACAATAACCTTGGATCTAGCAGTACAGGAAATCGTGTAGGATGCACCTACAAAGAATTCACTGCCTGCAAACCTTTGGAATTTGATGGAACCGAAGGACCGATCGGATTGAAACGGTGGACCGAGAAGGTTGAATCGGTGTTTGCCATAAGTAAGTGTACTGAAGAGGACAAAGTGAAGTACGCTACGCATACCTTCACAGGTTCTGCGTTAACATGGTGGAATACCTATCTAGAGCAAGTGGGACAAGATGATGCGTACGCACTACCGTGGTCAGCATTCAAGCACTTGATGAACGAGAAGTACCGTCCCAGAACCGAGGTCAATAAGCTCAAGACAGAACTTAGAGGGTTACGAACCCAAGGATTTGATATTACCACGTACGAAAGACGATTCACAGAATTGTGCCTATTGTGTCCGGGAGCATTCGAAGATGAGGAAGAGAAGATCGACGCGTTTGTGAAAGGATTACCGGAAAGAATCCAAGAAGATATAAGTTCACACGAGCCCGCCTCCATACAACAGGCATGTAGAATGGCTCACAAACTAGTGAACCAGATTGAAGAAAGAATTAAAGAACAGACTGCTGAAGAGGCCAATGTGAAGCAAGTCAAAAGAAAGTGGGAGGAAAACGGTGATAAGAATCACCAATACAACAACAACAGCAATTACAACAATAATCGCAACAATTATCCCAACAATCGCAACATCAATCGCAACTACAACAAACGGCCCAACAACAACAACAACAACAACAGCAACTACAACAATCATCCCAACAACAATAATAACCGCAACAACAACAACAATTAGAAGCAGCTATGCCAAAGGTGTGAAAAGAATCACTCGGGGTTCTGCACCAAATTTTGCAACAAGTGTAAAAGAAATGGTCATAGCGCGGCGAAGTGTGAGGTCTACGGACCAGGGGTTAATAGAACGAAAGGAACAAATGGTGTCAGAACGAGTAATGGCGGAGCAAGTAGTGTCGGAGCAAGTTATGCCAATGTAGTTTGTTATAAATACGGAAAACCAGGCCACATTATTAGAAATTGCCCGAACCAGGAGAACACGAATGGACAAGGCCGTGGAAGAGTTTTCAATATTAATGCAGTAGAGGCACAGGAAGACCCGGAGCTTGTTACGGGTACGTTTCTTATTGACAATAAATCTGCTTACGTTTTATTTGATTCGGGTGCGGATAGAAGCTATATGAGTAGAGATTTTGGTGCTAAATTAAGTTGTCCATTGACGCCTTTGGATAGTAAATTTTTACTCGAATTAGCAAATGGTAAATTAATTTCAGCAGATAATATATGTCGGAATCGAGAAATTAAACTGGTTAGCGAAACATTTAAGATTGATTTGATACCAGTAGAGTTAGGGAGTTTTGATGTGATAATCGGTATAGACTGGTTGAAAGAAGTGAAAGCGGAGATCGTTTGTTACAAAAATGCAATTCGCATTATACGAGAAAAAGGAAAACCCTTAATGGTGTACGGAGAAAAGGGCAACACGAAGCTACATCTTATTAGTAATTTAAAGGCACAAAAACTAATAAGAAAAGGTTGCTATGCTGTTCTAGCACACGTCGAGAAAGTACAAACTGAAGAAAAGAGCATCAATCATGTTCCCATTGCAAAAGAATTTCCCGATGTATTTCCGAAAGAATTACCGGGATTACCCCCACAACGATCCGTTGAATTTCAAATAGATCTTGTACCAGGAGCTGCACCAATAGCTCGTGCTCCTTACAGACTCGCACCCAGCGAGATGAAAGAACTGCAAAGCCAATTACAAGAACTTTTAGAGCGTGGTTTCATTCGACCAAGCACATCACCGTGGGGAGCTCCTGTTTTGTTTGTCAAGAAGAAAGATGGTACATTCAGGTTGTGTATCGACTACCGAGAGTTGAACAAACTTACCATCAAGAACCGCTACCCACTACCGAGAATCGACGACTTATTTGATCAACTACAAGGCTCGTCTGTTTATTCAAAGATTGACTTACGTTCCGGGTATCATCAAATGCGGGTGAAAGAAGATGATATTCCAAAGACTGCTTTCAGAACACGTTACGGTCATTACGAGTTTATGGTCATGTCGTTTGGTTTAACTAATGCACCAGCTGTGTTCATGGACCTTATGAACCGAGTGTGTGGACCATACCTTGACAAGTTTGTCATTGTTTTCATTGATGACATACTTATTTACTCAAAGAATGACCAAGAACACGGTGAACATTTGAGAAAGGTGTTAGAAGTATTGAGGAAGGAAGAATTGTACGCTAAGTTTTCAAAGTGTGCATTTTGGTTGGAAGAAGTTCAATTCCTCGGTCACATAGTGAACAAAGAAGGTATTAAGGTGGATCCGGCAAAGATAGAAACTGTTGAAAAGTGGAAAACCCCGAAAATCCGAAACACATACGCCAGTTTTTAGGACTAGCTGGTTACTACAGAAGGTTCATCCAAGACTTTTCCAGAATAGCAAAACCCTTGACTGCATTAACGCATAAAGGGAAGAAATTTGAATGGAATGATGAACAAGAGAAAGCGTTTCAGTTATTGAAGAAAAAGCTAACTACAGCACCTATATTGTCATTGCCTGAAGGGAATGATGATTTTGTGATTTATTGTGATGCATCAAAGCAAGGTCTCGGTTGTGTATTAATGCAACGAACGAAGGTGATTGCTTATGCGTCTAGACAATTGAAGATTCATGAACAAAATTATACGACGCATGATTTGGAATTAGGCGCGGTTGTTTTTGCATTAAAGACTTGGAGGCACTACTTATATGGGGTCAAAAGTATTATATATACCGACCACAAAAGTCTTCAACACATATTTAATCAGAAACAACTGAATATGAGGCAGCGTAGGTGGATTGAATTATTGAATGATTACGACTTTGAGATTCGTTACCACCCGGGGAAGGCAAATGTGGTAGCCGATGCCTTGAGCAGGAAGGACAGAGAACCCATTCGAGTAAAATCTATGAATATAATGATTCATAATAACATTACTACTCAAATAAAGGAGGCGCAACAAGGAGTTTTAAAAGAGGGAAATTTAAAGGATGAAATACCCAAAGGATCGGAGAAGCATCTTAATATTCAGGAAGACGGAACCCGGTATAGGGCTGAAAGGATTTGGGTACCAAAATTTGGAGATATGAGAGAAATGGTACTTAGAGAAGCTCATAAAACCAGATACTCAATACATCCTGAAACGGGGAAGATGTACAAGGATCTCAAGAAACATTTTTGGTGGCCGGGTATGAAAGTCGATGTTGCTAAATACGTAGGAGAATGTTTGACGTGTTCTAAGGTCAAAGCTGAGCATCAGAAACCATCAGGTCTACTTCAACAACCCGAAATCCCGGAATGGAAATGGGAAAACATTACCATGGATTTCATCACTAAATTGCCAAGGACTGCAAGTGGTTTTGATACTATTTGGGTAATAGTTGATCGTCTCACCAAATCAGCACACTTCCTACCAATAAGAGAAGATGACAATATGGAGAAGTTAACACGACTGTATTTGAAGGAAGTCGTCTCCAGACATGGAATACCAATCTCTATTATCTCTGATAGGGATGGCAGATTTATTTCAAGATTCTAGCAGACATTACAGCAAGCATTAGGAACTCGTCTAGACATGAGTACTGCCTATCATCCACAAACTGATGGGCAGAGCAAAAGGATGATACAAACGCTTGAAGACATGCTACGAGCATGTGTTATTGATTTCGGAAACAGTTGGGATCGACATCTACTGTTAGCAGAATTTTCCTACAACAACAGCTACCATTCAAGCATTGAGATGGCGCCGTTTGAAGCACTTTATGGTAGAAAGTGCAGGTCTCCGATTTGTTGGAGTGAAGTGGGGTATAGACAAATTACGGGTCCGGAGATTATACAAGAAACTACCGAGAAGATCATCCAAATTCAACAACGGTTGAAAACCGCCCAAAGTCGACAAAAGAGCTACGCTGACATTAAAAGAAAAGATATAGAATTTGAAATTGGAGAGATGGTCATGCTTAAAGTTGCACCTTGGAAAGGCGTTGTTCGATTTGGTAAACGAGGGAAATTAAATCCAAGGTATATTGGACCATTCAAGATTATTGATCGTGTCGGACCAGTAGCTTACCGACTAGAGTTACCTCAACAACTCGCGGCTGTACATAACACTTTCCACGTCTCGAATTTAAAGAAATGTTTTGCTAAAGAAGATCTCACTATTCCGTTAGATGAAATCCAAATCAACGAAAAACTTCAATTCATCGAAGAACCCGTCGAAATAATGGATCGTGAGATTAAAAGACTTAAGCAAAACAAGATACCAATTGTTAAGGTTCGATGGAATGCTCGTAGAGGACCCGAGTTCACCTGGGAGCGTGAAGATCAGATGAAGAAGAAATACCCGCATCTATTTCCAGAAGATTCGTCAACACCTTCAACAGCTTAAAATTTCGGGACGAAATTTATTTAACGGGTAGGTACTGTAGTGACCCGAAATTTTCCATGTTTATATATATTAATTGAGATTGATATTTACATGATTAAATGTTTCCAACATGTTAAGCAATCAAACTTGTTAAGACTTGATTAATTGAAATATGTTTCATATAGACAATTGACCACCCAAGTTGATCGGTGATTCACGAACGTTAAAACTTGTAAAAACTATATGATGACATATATATGGATATATATATATATATATAGTTAACATGATACTATGATAAGAAAACATATCATAAAGTATATTAACAATGAACTACATATGTAAAAACAAGACTACTAACTTAATGATTTTTAAACGAGACATATATGTAACGATTATCGTTGTAAAGACATTTAATGTATATATATTATATTAAGAGATATTCATACATGATAATATCATGATAATATAATAATTTAAAATCTCATTTGATATTATAAACATTGGGTTAACAACATTTAATAAGATCGTTAACCTAAAGGTTTCAAAACAACACTTACATGTAACGACTAACGTTGACTTAACGACTCAGTTAAAATGTATATACATGTAGTGTTTTAATATGTATTTATACACTTTTGAAAGACTTCAATACACTTATCAAAATACTTCTACTTAACAAAAATGCTTACAATTACATCCTCGTTCAGTTTCATCAACAATTCTACTCTTATGCACCCGTATTCGTACTCGTACAATACACAGCTTTTAGATGTATGTACTATTGGTATATACACTCCAATGATCAGCTCTTAGCAGACCATGTGAGTCACCTAACACATGTGGGAACCATCATTTGGCAACTAGCATGAAATATCTCATAAAATTACAAAAATATGAGTAATCATTCATGACTTATTTACATGAAAACAAAATTACATATCCTTTATATCTAATCCATACACCAACGACCAAAAACACCTACAAACACTTTCATTCTTCAATTTTCTTCATCTAATTGATCTCTCTCAAGTTCTATCTTCAAGTTCTAAGTGTTCTTCATAAATTCCAAAAGTTCTAGTTTCATAAAATCAAGAATACTTTCAAGTTTGCTAGCTCACTTCCAATCTTGTAAGGTGATCATCCAACCTCAAGAAATCTTTGTTTCTTACAGTAGGTTATCATTCTAATACAAGGTAATAATCATATTCAAACTTTGGTTCAATTTCTATAACTATAACAATCTTATTTCAAGTGATGATCTTACTTGAACTTGTTTTCGTGTCATGATTCTGCTTCAAGAACTTCGAGCCATCCAAGGATCCATTGAAGCTAGATCCATTTTTATCTTTTCCAGTAGGTTTATCCAAGGAAATTAAGGTAGTAATGATGTTCATAACATCATTCGATTCATACATATAAAGCTATCTTATTCGAAGGTTTAAACTTGTAATCACTAGAATATAGTTTAGTTAATTCTAAAATTGTTCGCAAACAAAAGTTACTCCTTCTAACTTGACTTTTAAAATCAACTAAACACATGTTCTATATCTATATGATATGCTAACTTAATGATTTAAAACCTGGAAACACGAAAAACACCGTAAAACCGAATTTACGCCGTCGTAGTAACACCGCGGACTGTTTTGGGTTAGTTAATTAAAAATTATGATAAACTTTGATTTAAAAGTTGTTATTCTGAGAAAATGATTTTTATTATGAACATGAAACTATATCCAAAAATTATGGTTAAACTCAAAGTGGAAGTATGTTTTCTAAAATGGTCATCTAGACGTCGTTCTTTCGACTGAAATGACTACCTTTACAAAAATGACTTGTAACTTATTTTTCCGACTATAAACCTATACTTTTTCTGTTTATATTCATAAAATAGAGTTCAATATGAAACCATAGCAATTTTATTCACTCAAAACGGATTTAAAATGAAGAAGTTATGGGTAAAACAAGATTGGATAATTTTTCTCATTTTAGCTACGTGAAAATTGGTAACAAATCTATTCCAACCATAACTTAATCAACTTGTATTGTATATTATGTAATCTTGAGATACCATAGACACGTATACAATGTTTCGACCTATCATGTTGACACATCTATATATATTTCGGAACAACCATAGACACTCTATATGTGAATGTTGGAGTTAGCTATACAGGGTTGAGGTTGATTCCAAAATATATATAGTTTGAGTTGTGATCAATACTGAGATACGTATACACTGGGTCGTGGATTGATTCAAGATAATATTTATCGATTTATTTCTGTACATCTAACTGTGGACAACTAGTTATAGGTTACTAACGAGGACAGCTGACTTAATAAACTTAAAACATCAAAATATATTAAAAGTGTTGTAAATATATTTTGAACATACTTTAATATATATGTATATATTGTTATAGGTTAGTGAATCAACAGTGGCCAAGTCTTACTTCCCGACGAAGTAAAAATCTGTGAAAGTGAGTTATAGTCCCACTTTTAAAATCTAATATTTTTGGGATGAGAATACATGCAGGCTTTATAAATGATTTACAAAATAGACACAAGTACGTGAAACTACATTCTATGGTTGAATTATCGAAATCGAATATGCCCCTTTTTATTAAGTCTGGTAATCTAAGAATTAGGGAACAGACACCCTAATTGACGCGAATCCTAAAGATAGATCTATTGGGCCTAACAAACCCCATCCAAAGTACCGGATGCTTTAGTACTTCGAAATTTATATCATATCCGAAGGGTGTCCCGGAATGATGGGGATATTCTTATATATGCATCTTGTTATTGTCGGTTACCAGATGTTCACCATATGAATGATTTTTATCTCTATGTATGGGATGTGTATTGAAATATGAAATCTTGTGGTCTATTGTTACGATTTGATATATATATAGGTTAAACCTATAACTCACCAACATTTTTGTTGACGTTTAAAGCATGTTTATTCTCAGGTGAATATTAAGAGCTTCCGCTGTTGCATACTAAAATAAGGACAAGATTTGGAGTCCATGTTTGTATGATATTGTGTAAAAACTGCATTCAAGAAACTGATTTCGATGTAACATATTTGTATTGTAAACCATTATGTAATGGTCGTGTGTAAACAGGATATTTTAGATTATCATTATTTGATAATCTACGTAAAGCTTTTTAAACCTTTATTTATGAAATAAAGGTTATGGTTTGTTTTAAAAAGGAATGCAGTCTTTGAAAAACGTCTCATATAGAGGTCAAAACCTCGCAACGAAATCAATTAATATGGAACGTTTTTAATCAATAAGAACAGGACATTTCATATAACCCATAATTTCCTTAGCCTATCCTACTCGAAAAACTCAATTTGAACTCACGCGGGCAGAACCACGTCGTAGTATTTTATGTTTAATACATAATATTATCGCTCCTAATACCACTAATAATAATATCATAATAATCTCTTAATAATAAAATTAATAAATAAATAAAATAAATAAGTAAATGATACGAAGTAATGTTTGATGAAAATGAATCACAGAAAACTATGACACTCGATTAAATAGACTTGGCCTCAAATAACACACTATGATCAACCAATTAAACCTACCGACACTACTCGTATTACATATTACATATAAGTTTATATATTATTTAATATATAATATATTTAATCTTTAGAATTAATTAAATATTATATTATATTTACGTGCGTAGTAAAAATGTAATTGTTGTTCAAATGACTCGTACGTTGTCACTCGACTCATGTACCACTTTCGGTTTTTCGAACGCACTTTCGTACGTTTAGAAAACTAGCCTTTTACGTTACGCGACGTGTTCCTTATTAAAAATTTGACTTTCTCATCAACAAATTACTTTATAAAAAATGTAACTTATATAGTTGAGTGTTGTGGTCATTTGCTTCAATAAATCAGTGACTCTTTGTTTGTCAAAATATTTTATTTTAAATCAGAACGTTTTATGACTAAGTTAAAAATATGTATATATTTTTATTTAAAACTGAAAATTTGTACAATATATATATATATATATATATATATATATATATATATATATATATATATATATATATATATATATATATATATATATATATATATATGTTTGAAATATTTATCTAATGATATAATATTTAGTCTTTCAAAACCAATTACATTTCAAAGTTTGTTTTATATAATTTACTTGTTTCAAATAATAGTAGTTATTTTACCAAATAATATTTTTAATATGAATACTAAAGAGTTGATTTATCAAGGGACGCGAGTTAATCAAGTAAAGTACATTTTTGAATTTTAAATGAAAATGATTACTAACTTTTGACTAACTCTCGCTAAAGACACTTTTGTAAATCACTTTTACCAGATATTCCGGATACCGTTAAAAAGGAAAGGTTTTCTAAATCAAAGTGGACCTCTCAATAGAGACTCGTAATCATAATTCCAGGTATCTGATAATTCAATCATTTGAATATTATCTTTTAATTCCATCGATAATTATTTGAATATATTTTGCAGCAAATACGTTTGTAAAGTATTATACATCCAATACTTTGTTAAAGTTTTCAAGCTATAATATATATACACATATACATACATATTCATATCCGTTCATATAATGGTTCGTGAGTCGTTAAAACTTGGTCGAGGTATAAATGAATGTATAAACACAGTTTACAATTCTTGAGATTCAACTTAACAAACTTTGCTTATCGTGGCGGAAACATATAAAGATTAAAGTTTAAATTTAGTCGGAAATTCCCGGGTCGTCACATTTATCGATTATTTCTGACCGAGATGGCCGTTTTGTTTCTAGATTTTGGCGTACTTTACAATAAGCGTTGGGAACTCGTTTAGACATGAGCACCGCATATCATCCACAAACCGATGGACAAAACGAACGCACAATTTAAACCTTGGAAGACATGCTACGAGCTTGTGTTATCGATTTCGGAAAAGCTTGGGACAAGCACTTGCCTCTCGCTGAATTCTCCTACAACAACAGTTATCACGCGAGTATTAACGCCGCACGATTCGAAGCGTTATATGTCTGCAAATGTCATTCACCTCTTTGCTGGGCCGAAGTGGGCGACACACAAATCACCGAACCCGAACTCATTCATGAAACAACCGAGAAGATCGTTCAAATCCGAGATAGGCTTAGGACGGCCCGTAGTCGTCAAAAGAGCTATACCGACATTAGACGCAACGACCTCGAATTCCAAGTCGGTGACCGGGTAATGTTAAAAGTCGCACCTTGGAAAGGTGTAATCCGTTTTGGGAAACGCGGGAAGTTAAATCCACGGTATATTGGTCCTTTCAAAATCTTGGAGCGTGTTGGAACCGTTGCTTATCGTTTAGATCTTCTGCCTCAATTGAGCTCCGTTCATCCTACCTTCCATGTATCCAACTTGAAAAAGTGCCTTGCCGAACCCGATGTCGTCATCCCTCTCGAGGAGCTTACTATTGATGACAAACTTCATTTCGTGGAAGAACCGGTTGAAATTGTGGACAACTCCGTCAAAACGCTAAAACAAAGCCGAATCCCAATCGTTAAAGTTCGTTGGAACGCCAAAAGAGGACCCGAGTTTACTTGGGAATGACAAGATCAAATGCAAAGGAAGTACCCTCATTTATTCGCGGAATTGGAAACGCAAGATCACGAGGAAGAAACAACGACTACTACGCCTACTTAAATTTTAGGACAAAATTTCTTTTAAGGAGTAGGTAATGTAACATCTCGTCTTTTTCCATTTACTTTCCGTTTAATTATTTTAAAGTCTGTTATTTAATTATAACATCTCCCGTTCACTCTACATATTTAAAGTAATTCGTTTGGTTAATTCACGCACCCGTTTGAAACTTGAGGGACCATTATTGTCAAGAGGGCAAAGAGATGACTAGGTCAACTAGTCAACCTTCACCCTCCTCCATTCATTCATCCTCCCCATTTCTTTTTACTACTTCAACTTTTTCTCTCAAACCCTCAAACAAAGATTCATCATCCATTTTCAATCTAGAAATCAAACATCAAAACAAATTACGTATTTGGAATCCTTGCATCTTCCTCTCCAATTTCATACCAGCTTCATATATTTTGTGTAACTTTCTAAAAATACTAGATTTCTTGTTCTTGATGTTTTTAAACTTATAAAGTGTTAATTAGTGTCTATGGCTTAAGTCTAACATGAATATATGATTTGTATGCTCGATCTTGTTGTTTTGAGTAACTAGCTTGAACTTGAAATTTGGTGTGTTTGATCTTGAGATTTAGTTGTTTAAATATTGTTAGATGTTAAAAGTGCATGTATTAAATGTGTTACTAGCATCACTAGCTTCATTTTGGTATGTAGGTTGACTTGGAAAAACTTCATAAACTTGATTCTTGATTTTGTGATTTTGGTTAGGGTTTGATAGACTTAAATATGAACTTTTGATGCATAGAATGCTTTTCAATGTGGGTTGTAAGTGTTTAGTTGTATTGTTGTAACATCCTGTTTTCCCGTACGTATCGAAAGGTACATACTTAATCATTGTACATTTATAACTCGTTAGCTTATGCGTAAATGTATGAATATATGTGTAGATATATATATATACATATATGTATACTTGATAATGTGTGCATATATAAGTTTAAACATGGGTTTTGTTAGCGTTAAGTCTTGTGAGACTATTGTTGAAGGCTAGGTGAAAATAGGAAGCGGGTTTGGAATGTACAAATTAAATAAAATCGAAAATTGTTTAAGGTGGTCGACCTATTCAGATGCAGCCTTAAGCCGCGTCGCGACAAATGGGTCCGCGCCGCGGCATATCAAGCAAACCTGGATCAGAAAGGGTGTTAAGAAAGGTCGATTTTTCCGTTGTACGTCGCGCCGCGACGAATTAAGCCGCGCCGCGGCAATACTGCTTGACAGACTCCAATTTTAGCTCAAATTAAATAAATTTAAGGGGCAAATTGGTAATTTAACGTGTAGATCTGATGGGAGCATTAAATCTCCACCACTTGTTCATTTAATTCATTTCTTTTTCTCTTTTCTTTCCATTTTCTCTCCCAAAACACAAAACCCATTTAGATTAAATTTAAGATTTGGAGTTGGAGAATTGTGAATCAAACCTTGGAGCAAGATTTAAAGTTGTTCCTTGTGTCTCTAGCTACACGTTGATAGTCTCGGTAAGTTCTAACTTTATGTTTTAAGTTTTAATTGGTTAATGGCTAAGGTTTTGGTTACTAGAGACTTGTATGACCCATTTGAGGGTAAAATGGGTGAATTTGGGTTATGTTGTTGTAATGAAACCCTAATAGCCACAAACTAGGGTTTTGGTCTTGTGATTTGGGGTTGTAAGTGTCAAATGGTGTTGCTAGTCACTAATACACTTTTAGATTATGAAAGAAGTGTTAATGGGTAAGTTTGGCTTGATTGTGAGGCTAAGTAATTTAAAATGGGTCAAAATGTACAAGTTTACCTAGTTTGGGTGAAATGGGTATGAATTACCCTAAGTTTGTGTTAATTGAAGTTAGTAGACTTTAATGCACTAGCTTTAGTGATTAAAGTTGGGTCTTGGCCATTTAAGGGCGGTATTGGTGTGGTCGAGTCATTTAATGCGAATTGGGTCATTAAATGCTCAAGTATGTGTAATGTGGTTAATTCCACTAGTTGGTGTATTGAAATTGTACTTAATGTATTAGGTACATTGCTTTGAAGTTCGGAAGTGCATATTCATCGTCCTTGTGTCAAGGTGAGTGGAGTAATTATGCGTGTACGTATATAATGTATTTATTTGTGTTGTATGAATGTGGAATTGTCGCGGTGTTCACGACACCACATTCTAGTAGCGAGTAGTATTGTCGCGGTGTTTAAGACACTACTCATAGTTGATTGACATGTGGTATTGTCGCGGTGTTTAAGACGTCACATTGTCATGAGAGTGGAATAGTCGTGGTGTTCAAGACACCACTTATTGTTTTGATTGACGTGTGGATTCATCGTGGTGTTTAAGACGCCACATTGTTTTGAGGGTGAGTTAGTAGCGGTGTTCAAGACATCACCCGGGGGATTAGTGAATACGCGGTGTTTAAGTAACACTAATGGATGTTATGAACCCAAACGGGCTTTCATGTACCGTTCCCTTGTACGATTGGATAACCATGGTTGTGTGAATGGGTATTTAGCATATTACATTGCGAACTATATGCTACTATTGACGCTAGCTTCTTGTGAATTGCGGATCTTGGTTTATGCTTAATGTTTGCATAGTTGTCGAATTGCTAGCTTGTGTACGGTATTGTGTAAGTGATGCAAGTAAGTAGGTTATATATGAACATGTATAATTATTGCATTCACTAAGCGTTAGCTTGCCCCTCTCGTTGTTTATCTTTTTAGTCGCAGGTGCGGATAAGAGCAAAGGGTTTATCGGGCATTAAGTGGCCCTTGATGATGTTTTGTTGAAGCTTGGAAGTTGGCCTAACGTTTTGGGTAGTTTAGTCCCAAACCATGCTCAAGTGTCGTTTGGATTATAAGCTATCATTTGTAGTGGGTCAAACTTGTATTGAACTTAATTAATGGCCTTCGTGCCTTTTGTAAACATTTAAATTGTCGTACGTTTAAATGAACTTTGTGGAATGGTTTACATGTTTAATTGGCGCGTAAATGCGTATTATTTTAAAAAAAAATATTTATCGTATGGAATATGGGTTGGGTTGTTTCAAGTGGTATCAGAGCATGGTCTAAGGGATTTAGGCGACTTGAGATAGGTGCCTAGACTTAGACTTTATTGTGTATGCGCTTTTATGCGGGACTTGTAGGACTTCGGGTCGAAATGGGAATTGTTAGTGCTTAGGTTTATGTGATCTAACCATGCACTAATTGTTTTGTGTTGAAGTTGAAATCATCAAGCGAGATAGACGTTGTACTAACGAGTTGATGCGACGTGCTCGCGTAGCAATGACTAGCTACCATTGCTACGAGTGTAAATCGCGTCAAACAAGCGATGTACGACGATTGTTGAGCAAGATGGGGTGGAATGGAGTGTATGTGTATATATATGTGTCATGTCTTTTGTTTCGTTGTTTGATCTTTTCCGTTTTATAGAATGAAGATGAGAAACGGACACTACACCGATAATGGAGGTATGAGTGAGGACGCCGAGTTGACGGCCAAGATTGAGGCCATCCTTAAAGTTCAAAAGGCGGAGTATCTCATAGATATAAAGAAGATGTTCCTATATTCAATTGACGAACAATTAGTCAATGTAGTAAGGGAACAAGTTAAGGCCGTCCTACATGAAGATAATGTGGGAAGACGCGACTTTTTCTTTAAAAATTTCAAAGATGCTCAACCACCTACTTTTGAGGGTGAAAGAGACCCGTTGAAGAGTGCCCGGTGGATCTCCGATATGGAGGGGGCTTTCCGTACTTGTGAATGCCCTCTTGATAAGAAGACAAGGTATGGTTGTAGCATGTTGAGAGGTGATGCTAAGCTATGGTGGGATGCGAAAATCCAAGTTTATGGTGAAGAACAATGCATGGATTTTACTTGGGATGAATTCAAGGTGGAGTTTTTCGATGAGTACCGAACTTCGGCCGATCTTACTAGGCTTAAGGACGAGTTATGTTCCTTGAGGCAAGGGTCGATGGATTTGAACACTCTCAAATCCGTGTTTTTGTCCAAGACCCAATTTTGCCCGGAGTATGTCGGGAATGATATGATGTTGAAAGAAGATTTCTATCAGGTCTTGAATGATAGTTATCAAGAGAAGATAAGTGTGAATGTAGTAAAAAGCTTTGATGAGTTGTTTAACATGGCCAAAGGTTTTGAGGCACTTGTGTTGAGAAAAAGTGGCTTTACCTTGGGCAAAAAGAAGTTTGAAGCTACTAGTCAATCGAATTTTTCTAACAAGAAGCATAAGAAGGGCTCCGAGAGTGTTGGTAGCGTGAAGAAAGGTGCTTTGGGGGATTTTCCTTATTCTTGTCACAATTGTGGGCGAAGGGGGCATATGGCCCGTGATTGCACCAAACCATCTTCCACAACCAAACTCACTTGTTATAATTGTGGTAAGGAAGGGCACAAGAAGCTGGAATGTCCCGATTTGATTAATGAAAATGTTAAGAGGTTAGAGAAGGCGGCGGGTACGGCCCTGGGGCAAAATTATTTGATGACCAATGATGAGGCCAAGCATTCCAATGAAGTTGTCTCAGGTACTTTCATGGTTAACTCTAATCCGGCAAGGATATTATTTGATAGCGGTGCTAATTTGTCTTTTGTGTCGCCTCAATTTGTATCTAAGCTTAACAAACCGCTAGCTAAATTAAGTCGTCCGGTAGAAGTCGAAATAGCGAACGGCAAGACGGTGCTAGTGGTTGATGTGTGTAAAAATTGTGATGTTGTGTTTGGTGCCAAAAACTTTAAAATTGATCTCATCCCTATGACTTTGGGCGATTTTGATATCGTTGTTGGTATGGATTGGCTCGATCGAAATAGAGCCGATATCGCATGCCATGAAAAATCTATTCGAGTGAAGACCCCAAGTGGGGAAGAGCTAATTATTCACGGTGATAAGCGTAGGAGACTTGTGCCGATATGCACTTTTGCACGGGCACGTCATTCTCTTGTTAGTGGTGGCATGGCTTTTCTTGCCCATGTTGTTGATACTCGTGACGAGCCACCACCTATACGTGAAATTCCGGTGGTTAGTGAGTTCGAAGATGTTTTTCCGGATGAGTTACCGGGGGTTCTGGAGGAAAGACAAGTAGAATTTCGCATTGAGTTGGTTCCAGGAGCTACTCCCATTGCTAAAACTCCTTATCGTTTAGTGCCAACGGAAATGCAAGAGTTGTTAAATCAAACCCAAGAGTTGCTTGAAAAGGATTTCATTCGACCGAGTTCCTCGCCATGGGGTGCTCCGATTTTGTTTGTGAAAAAGAAAGATGGAAGTATGCGGATGTGCATCGATTATAGGGAGTTGAATAAAGTGACGATCAAGAATCGTTATCTATTGCCTCGGATTGACGATTTGTTTGACCAACTCCAAGGTGCGACGTATTTTTCTAAGATTGACTTACGGTCCGGCTATCATCAAGTGCGGGTCCGTGAGGAAGACATAGAGAAAATGGCGTTTCGAACACGTTATGGGCATTTTGAGTTTGTAGTTATGCCTTTTGGTCTTACGAATGCACCGGCGGCATTCATGGATCTTATGAACTGAGTGTGCCAACCTATGTTGGAAAAGTCGGTAATTGTGTTCATTGACGACATACTTGTTTATTCTAAGAGTATGAAGGAACATGAACACCATTTGCGTGAAGTATTGAAGACGTTGCGAAAGGAGAAATTGTATGCTAAGTTCTCCAAATGTGAATTTTGGCTAAGGGAAGTTCAATTCCTTGGCCATGTTGTGAATCAAGAAGGTATTCAAGTAGATCCGGGGAAGAAAGAAACGGTGAAGAGTTGGGGGCGACCGACTACGCCTACGGAAATCCGAAGTTTTCTCGGACTGGCCGGTTATTATCGTCGGTTTATCCAAGACTTTTCTAAGATTGCTTCTCCTTTGACGAAGTTAACGAGGAAGAACATAAGGTTCAATTGGGAGAACGAGCAAGAAATTGCTTTTCAATTGTTAAAAGAGAATTTGTGTCAAGCTCCGGTGTTGGTATTGCCGGAAGGGGTAGAAGACATGACGGTTTATTGTGATGCTTCTTTAAATGGGCTCGGGTGTGTTTTAATACAAAGAGGTAAAGTCATCGCTTATGCCTCTCGACAATTAAAGGAACACGAAAAGAGATACCCGACTCACGATCTTGAATTAGCGGCGGTGGTACATGCGTTGAAAATTTAGCGCCACTACTTGTATGGTGTCAAGTGTACGATTTATTCGGATCATAAGAGTTTGAAACACCTTTTTACTCAACGAGATTTGAATTATCGTCAACGTAGATGGATGGATGTGGTAAAAGATTATGATTGTGAAATACTTTATCATCCGGGCAAGGTGAATGTGGTCGCGGATGCGTTAAGTCGAAAGAGTCATCACCCGGCATTACGATTGGGATTGTTACGTATGATTATTACTAATGATTTTCTTGTAAAGCTTGGTGAGATTCAAATAGAGGCTTACGTTCACAACAAACACGAAGAACGAATTGTAGGGCAATCGGAGTTCATCACTATGGGCTCGCGTGATTTGTTGTCTTTTCAAGAAAGAGTGTGGGTGCCTAAGATGGGTGATTACCGGCGAGTGCTACTTGATGAAGCACATAAGTCAAAGTATTCCATTCATCCGAGCGCGACGAAAATGTATCATGATTTAAGGAAAGATTATTGGTGGCCGGGCATGAAACGTGATGTTGTGAAGTATGTGGAGGAATGTGTCACGTGTTTGCAAGTTAAGGCCGAGCACCAAAAGCCGTATGGTAAGTTACAACCGTTAGAAATCCCGAAATGGAAATGGGAGCACATTACCATGGATTTCATTACAAAGTTACCTAAAACGGCGAGAACCCAATTTGATTCGATTTGGGTGATTGTTGATCGATTAACGAAAAGTGCTTTGTTTCTAACCATTCGGGAAGCGATATCATCAGAGACCTTGGCTAAGTTGTTTATCAAGGAAGTCATCTCTCGACATGGAGTTCCTATATCTATTATTTCGGATCGATATACCCGTTTTACAACTCGATTTTGGGAAAAGTTTCACGAAGATATGGGTACACAATTGAAGTTGAGCACGGCATACCATCCTCAAACGGACGGTCAAACCGAACGTACGAATCAAACTTTGGAACATATGTTACGAGCGTGCATTATTGATTTCGGTGGTAGTTGGGATGAGCATTTGCCTTTGGTGGAATTCTCGTATAATAATAGTTATCATACTAGTATCGGGATGTCGCCATATGAGATGCTTTATGGGCGTAGATGTCGAACCCCGATTTGTTGGGGTGAAGTGGGACAAAAGGAAATCGGGAGTACCGATTTGGTTTTAGAGAAGAATAGCAAGATTGATACGATTCGAGAGCATTTGAAAAAGGCTCAAGATAGGCAAAAGTCGTATGCCAACAAACGTAGACGAACGATCGAATTCCAAGAAGGTGACTGAAATGTCCCGTTCTTATTGATTAAAAACGTTCCATATTAATTGATTTCGTTGCGAGGTTTTTGACCTCTATATGAGACGTTTTTCAAAGACTGCATTCATTTTTAAAACAAACCATAACCTTTATTTCATAAATAAAGGTTTAAAAAGCTTTACGTAGATTATCAAATAATGATAATCTAAAATATCCTGTTTACACACGACCATTACATAATGGTTTACAATACAAATATGTTACATCGAAATCAGTTTCTTGAATGCAGTTTTTACACAATATCATACAAACATGGACTCCAAATCTTGTCCTTATTTTAGTATGCAACAGCGGAAGCTCTTAATATTCACCTGAGAATAAACATGCTTTAAACGTCAACAAAAATGTTGGTGAGTTATAGGTTTAACCTATATATATCAAATCGTAACAATAGACCACAAGATTTCATATTTCAATACACATCCCATACATAGAGATAAAAATCATTCATATGGTGAACACCTGGTAACCGACATTAACAAGATGCATATATAAGAATATCCCCATCATTCCGGGACACCCTTCGGATATGATATAAATTTCGAAGTACTAAAGCATCCGGTACTTTGGATGGGGTTTGTTAGGCCCAATAGATTTATCTTTAGGATTCGCGTCAATTAGGGTGTCTGTTCCCTAATTCATAGATTACCAGACTTAATAAAAAGGGGCATATTCGATTTCGATAATTCAACCATAGAATGTAGTTTCACGTACTTGTGTCTATTTTGTAAATCATTTATAAAACCTGCATGTATTCTCATCCCAAAAATATTAGATTTTAAAAGTGGGACTATAACTCACTTTCACAGATTTTTACTTCGTCGGGAAGTAAGACTTGGCCACTGGTTGATTCACGAACCTATAACAATATATACATATATATCAAAGTATGTTCAAAATATATTTACAACACTTTTAATATATTTTGATGTTTTAAGTTTATTAAGTCAGCTGTCCTCGTTAGTAACCTACAACTAGTTGTCCACAGTTAGATGTACATAAATAAATCGATAAATATTATCTTGAATCAATCCACGACCCAGTGTATACGTATCTCAGTATTGATCACAACTCAAACTATATATATTTTGGAATCAACCTCAACCCTGTATAGCTAACTCCAACATTCACATATAGAGTGTCTATGGTTGTTCCGAAATATATATAGATGTGTCGACATGATAGGTCGAAACATTGTATACGTGTCTATGGTATCTCAAGATTACATAATATACAATACAAGTTGATTAAGTTATGGTTGGAATAGATTTGTTACCAATTTTGATGTAGCTAAAATGAGAAAAATTATCCAATCTTGTTTTACCCATAACTTCTTCATTTTAAATCCGTTTTGAGTGAATCAAATTGATATGGTTTCATATTGAACTCTATTTTATGAATCTAAACAGAAAAAGTATAGGTTTATAGTCGGAAAAATAAGTTACAAGTCGTTTTTGTAAAGGTAGTCATTTCAGTCGAAAGAACGACGTCTAGATGACCATTTTAGAAAACATACTTCCACTTTGAGTTTAACCATAATTTTTGGATATAGTTTCATGTTCATAATAAAAATCATTTTCTCAGAATAACAATTTTTAAATCAAAGTTTATCATAGTTTTTAATTAACTAACCCAAAACAGCCCGCGGTGTTACTACGACGGCGTAAATCCGGTTTTACGGTGTTTTTCGTGTTTCCAGGTTTTAAATCATTAAGTTAGCATATCATATAGATATAGAACATGTGTTTAGTTGATTTTAAAAGTCAAGTTAGAAGGATTAACTTTTGTTTGCGAACAAGTTTAGAATTAACTAAACTATGTTCTAGTGATTACAAGTTTAAACCTTCGAATAAGATAGCTTTATATGTATGAATCGAATGATGTTATGAACATCATTACTACCTTAAGTTCCTTGGATAAACCTACTGGAAAAGAGAAAAATTGATCTAGCTTCAATGGATCCTTGGATGGCTCGAAGTTCTTGAAGCAGAATCATGACACGAAAACAAGTTCAAGTAAGATCATCACTTGAAATAAGATTGTTATAGTTATAGAAATTGAACCAAAGTTTGAATATGATTATTACCTTGTATTAGAATGATAACCTACTGTAAGAAACAAAGATTTCTTGAGGTTGGATGATCACCTTACAAGATTGGAAGTGAGCTAGCAAACTTGAAAGTATTCTTGATTTTATGAAACTAGAACTTGTAAAATATATGAAGAACACTTAGAACTTGAAGATAGAACTTGAGAGAGATTAATTAGATGAAGAAAATTGAAGAATGAAAGTGTTTGTAGGTGTTTTTGGTCGTTGGTGTATGGATTAGATATAAAGGATATGTAATTTTGTTTTCATGTAAATAAGTCATGAATGATTACTCATATTTTTGTAATTTTATGAGATATTTCATGCTAGTTGCCAAATGATGGTTCCCACATGTGTTAGGTGACTCACATGGGCTGCTAAGAGCTGATCATTGGAGTGTATATACCAATAGTACATACATCTAAAAGCTGTGTATTGTACGAGTACGAATACGGGTGCATACGAGTAGAATTGTTGATGAAACTGAACGAGGATGTAATTGTAAGCATTTTTGTTAAGTAGAAGTATTTTGATAAGTGTATTGAAGTCTTTAAAAAGTGTATAAATACATATTAAAACACTACATGTATATACATTTTAACTGAGTCGTTAAGTCATCGTTAGTCGTTACATGTAAATGTTGTTTTGAAACCTTTAGGTTAATGATCTTGTTAAATGTTGTTAACCCAATGTTTATAATATCAAAAGAGATTTTAAATTATTATATTATCATGATATTATGATGTACGAATATCTCTTAATATGATATATATATACATTAAATGTCATTACAACGATAATCGTTACATATATGTCTCGTTTCAAAATCATTAAGTTAGTAGTCTTGTTTTTACATATGTAGTTCATTGTTAATATACTTAATGATATGTTTAATTATCATAATATAATGTTAAATATATATATAACCATATATATGTCATCATATAGTTTTTACAAGTTTTAACATTCGTGAATCACCGGTCAACTTGGGTGGTCAATTGTCTATATGAAACATATTTCAATTAATCAAGTCTTAACAAGTTTGATTGCTTAACATGTTGGAAACATTTAATCATGTAAATATCAATCTCAATTAATATATATAAACATGGAAAAGTTCGGGTCACTACAGTACCTACCCGTTAAATAAATTTCGTCCCGAAATTTTAAGCTGTTGAAGGTGTTGACGAATCTTCTGGAAATAGATGCGGGTATTTCTTCTTCATCTGATCTTCACGCTCCCAGGTGAACTCGGGTCCTCTATGAGCATTCCATCGAACCTTAATAATTGGTATCTTGTTTTGCTTAAGTCTTTTAACCTCACGATCCATTATTTCGACGGGTTCTTCGATGAATTGAAGTTTTTCGTTGATTTGGATTTCATCTAACGGAATAGTGAGATCTTCTTTAGCAAAACATTTCTTCAAATTCGAGACGTGGAAAGTGTTATGTACAGCCGCGAGTTGTTGAGGAAACTCAAGTCGGTAAGCTACTGGTCCGACACGATCAATAATCTTGAATGGTCCAATATACCTTGGATTTAATTTCCCTCGTTTACCAAATCGAACAACGCCTTTCCAAGGTGCAACTTTAAGCATGACCATCTCTCCAATTTCAAATTCTATATCTTTTCTTTTAATGTCAGCGTAGCTCTTTTGTCGACTTTGGGCGGTTTTCAACCGTTGTTGAATTTGGATGATCTTCTCGGTAGTTTCTTGTATAATCTCCGGACCCGTAATCTGTCTATCCCCCACTTCACTCCAACAAATCGGAGACCTGCACTTTCTACCATAAAGTGCTTCAAACGGCGCCATCTCAATGCTTGAATGGTAGCTGTTGTTGTAGGAAAATTCTGCTAACGGTAGATGTCGATCCCAACTGTTTCCGAAATCAATAACACATGCTCGTAGCATGTCTTCAAGCGTTTGTATCGTCCTTTCACTCTGCCCATCAGTTTGTGGATGATAGGCAGTACTCATGTCTAGACGAGTTCCTAATGCTTGCTGTAATGTCTGCCAGAATCTTGATATAAATCTACCATCCCTATCAGAGATAATAGAGATTGGTATTCCATGTCTGGAGACGACTTCCTTCAAATACAGTCGTGCTAACTTCTCCATCTTGTCATCTTCTCTTATTGGCAGGAAGTGTGCTGATTTGGTGAGACGATCAACTATTACCCAAATAGTATCAAAACCACTTGCAGTCCTTGGCAATTTAGTGATGAAATCCATGGTAATGTTTTCCCATTTCCATTCCGGGATTTCGGGTTGTTGAAGTAGACCTGATGGTTTCTGATGCTCAGCTTTGACCTTAGAACACGTCAAACATTCTCCTACGTATTTAGCAACATCGGCTTTCATACCCGGCCACCAAAAATGTTTCTTGAGATCCTTGTACATCTTCCCCGTTCCAGGATGTATTGAGTATCTGGTTTTATGAGCTTCTCTAAGTACCATTTCTCTCATATCTCCAAATTTTGGTACCCAAATCCTTTCAGCCCTATACCGGGTTCCGTCTTCCCGAATATTAAGATGCTTCTCCGATCCTTTGGGTATTTCATCCTTTAAATTTCCCTCTTTTAAAACTCCTTGTTGCGCCTCCTTTATTTGAGTAGTAATGTTATTATGAATCATTATATTCATAGATTTTACTCGAATGGGTTCTCTGTCCTTCCTGCTCAAGGCATCGGCTACCACATTTGCCTTCCCCGGGTGGTAACGAATCTCAAAGTCGTAATCATTCAATAATTCAATCCACCTACGCTGCCTCATATTCAGTTGTTTCTGATTAAATATGTGTTGAAGACTTTTGTGGTCGGTATATATAATACTTTTGACCCCATATAAGTAGTGCCTCCAAGTCTTTAATGCAAAAACAACCACGCCTAATTCCAAATCATGCGTCGTATAATTTTGTTCGTGAATCTTCAATTGTCTAGACGCATAAGCAATCACCTTCGTTCGTTGCATTAATACACAACCGAGACCTTGCTTTGATGCATCACAATAAATCACAAAATCATCATTCCCTTCAGGCAATGACAATATAGGTGCCGTAGTTAGCTTTTTCTTCAATAACTGAAACGCTTTCTCTTGTTCATCATTCCATTCAAATTTCTTCCCTTTATGCGTTAATGCAGTCAAGGGTTTTGCTATTCTGGAAAAGTCTTGGATGAACCTTCTGTAGTAACCAGCTAGTCCTAAAAACTGGCGTATGTGTTTCGGAGTTTTCGGGGTTTCCCACTTTTCAACAGTTTCTATCTTTGCCGGATCCACCTTAATACCTTCTTTGTTCACTATGTGACCGAGGAATTGAACTTCTTCCAACCAAAATGCACACTTTGAAAACTTAGCGTACAATTCTTCCTTCCTCAATACTTCTAACACCTTTCTCAAATGTTCACCGTGTTCTTGGTCATTCTTTGAGTAAATAAGTATGTCATCAATGAAAACAATGACAAACTTGTCAAGGTATGGTCCACACACTCGGTTCATAAGGTCCATGAACACAGCTGGTGCATTAGTTAAACCAAATGGCATGACCATAAACTCGTAATGACCGTAACGTGTTCTGAAAGCAGTCTTTGGAATATCATCTTCTTTCACCCGCATTTGATGATACCCGGAACGTAAGTCAATCTTTGAATAAACAGACGAGCCTTGTAGTTGATCAAATAAGTCATCGATTCTCGGTAGTGGGTAGCGGTTTTTGATGGTAAGTTTGCTCAACTCTCGGTAGTCGATACACAACCTGAATGTACCATCTTTCTTCTTGACAAACAAAACAGGAGCTCCCCACGGTGATGTGCTTGGTCGAATGAAACCACGCTCTAAAAGTTCTTGTAATTGGCTTTGTAGTTCTTTCATCTCGCTGGGTGCGAGTCTGTAAGGAGCACGAGCTATTGGTGCAGCTCCTGGTACAAGATCTATTTGAAATTCAACGGATCGATGTGGGGGTAATCCCGGTAATTCTTTCGAAAATACATCAGGAAATTCTTTTGCGACGGGAACATCATTGATGCTCTTTTCTTCAGTTTGTACTTTCTCGACGTGTGCTAGAACAGCATAGCAACCTTTTCTTATTAGTTTTTGTGCCTTCAAATTACTAATAAGATGTAGCTTCGTGTTGCCCTTTTCTCCGTACACCATTAAGGGTTTTCCTTTTTCTCGTATAATGCGAATTGCATTTTTGTAACAAACGATCTCTGCTTTCACTTCTTTCAACCAGTCCATACCGATTATCACATCAAAACTCCCTAACTCTACTGGTATCAAATCAATCTTAAATGTTTCGCTAACCAGTTTAATTTCTCGATTCCGACATATATTATCTGCTGAAATTAATTTACCATTTGCTAATTCGAGTAAAAATTTACTATCCAAAGGCGTCAATGGACAACTTAATTTAGCACAAAAATCTCTACTCATATAGCTTCTATCCGCACCCGAATCAAATAAAACGCAAGCAGATTTATTGTCAAAAAGAAACGTACCCGTAACAAGCTCCGGGTCTTCCTGTGCCTCTGCCGCATTAATATTGAAAACTCTTCCGCGGCCTTGTCCATTCGTGTTCTCCTGGTTCGGGCAATTTCTAATAATGTGGCCCGGTTTTCCACATTTATAACAAACTACATTGGCATAACTTGCTCCGACACTACTTGCTCCGCCATTACTCGTTCCGACACTATTTGTTCCTTTCGTTCTATTAACCCCTGGTCCGTAGACCTCACACTTCGCCGCGCTATGACCATTTCTTTTACACTTGTTGCAAAATTTGGTGCAGAACCCCGAGTGATTCTTTTCACACCTTTGGCATAGCTGCTTCTGATTGTTGTTGTTGTTGCGGTTATTATTGTTGTTGGGATGATTGTTGTAGTTGCTGTTGTTATTATTGTTGTTGTTGTTGGGCCGTTTGTTGTAGTTGCGATTGATGTTGCGATTGTTGGGATAATTGTTGCGATTATTGTTGTAATTGCTGTTGTTGTTGTATTGGTGATTCTTATCACCGTTTTCCTCCCACTTTCTTTTGACTTGCTTCACATTGGCCTCTTCAGCAGTCTGTTCTTTAATTCTTTCTTCAATCTGGTTCACGAGTTTGTGATCCATTCTACATGCCTGTTGTATGGAGGCGGGCTCGTGTGAACTTATATCTTCTTGGATTCTTTCCGGTAATCCTTTCACAAATGCGTCGATCTTCTCTTCCTCATCTTCGAATGCTCCCGGACACAATAGGCACAATTCTGTGAATCGTCTTTCGTACGTGGTAATATCAAATCCTTGGGTTCGTAACCCTCTAAGTTCTGTCTTGAGCTTATTGACCTCGGTTCTCGGACGGTACTTCTCGTTCATCAAGTGCTTGAATGCCGACCACGGTAGTGCGTACGCATCGTCTTGTCCCACTTGCTCTAGATAGGTATTACACCATGTTAACGCAGAACCTGTGAAGGTATGCGTAGCATACTTCACTTTGTCCTCTTCAGTACACTTACTTATGGCAAACACCGATTCAACCTTCTCGGTCCACCGTTTCAATCCGATCGGTCCTTCGGTTCCATCAAATTCCAAAGGTTTACAGGCAGTGAATTCTTTGTAGGTGCATCCTACACGATTTCCTGTACTGCTAGATCCAAGGTTATTGTTGGTATGTAGCGCAGCCTGTACTGCGGCTATGTTTGAAGCTAGAAAAGTACGGAATTCCTCTTCATTCATATTCACGGTGTGTCGAGTAGTCGGTGCCATTTCCTTCAAAATAGTCAAATGGAACAAGTTAATCATACAGAATATTAAGAGTAGTTAATAGTATTTCGTAGCATAATATGAACTCATTTATAAAAGCTTTTTCTTCATATTAGCATTTTATAAGTTTAAATTCGGGTAGTACTTACCCGTTAAGTTCATACTTAGTAGCTAATATACAATTCAACTACTTCAATTCTATATGAAAAACTGATTATAATAATATTTCGCGTTCAAACTTTTACACAATATTTTACAAACTTACAATACCGCTTATTTTACATAAAACATGAAATATAGCACACAATAACTTTGATACAAGATAGTTGTGAAGATAATTCTAGCTAGTACACAAGTCGTTCAGCAAAGGCAATAAAGACACGTAATTCATACGTCCAGAAACAAGTCATGCATTCTGGTTTTACTAGGACCACTTCCCATCCTTGGTCTTGTGCAACATAACCGTCATGGCCGTTGATAAGACAGCGTGTTGTAACGTCGTCAAAGGGACGAGGGTTACGTAATGTCCAACAGTCCCGTAATAATCTAAAAACCTCATTTCTTACCCCAATTACCGACTCCGTCACTTGTGGAAACGTTTTGTTTAATAGTTGTAGCCCGATGTTCTTGTTCTCACTTTGGTGAGAAGCGAACATTACTAATCCATAAGCATAACATGCTTCTTTATGTTGCATGTTTGCCGCTTTTTCTAAATCACGAAGTCCAATATTCGGATATATTGAGTCAAAATAATTTCTTAACCCGTTGCGTAAAATAGCATTTGGGTTCCCCGCAATATATGCGTCAAAGTAAACACATCGTAACTTATGGGTTTCCCAATGTGACATCCCCCATCTTTCAAACGAGAGTCTCTTATAAACCAAGACATTCTTGGAACGTTCTTCGAATGTCTTACAAACTGATCTCGCCTTAAATAGTTGTGCCGAGGAATTCTGGCCGACTCTAGACAAGATTTCATCAATCATGTCTCCGGGTAGGTCTCTTAAAATATTGGGTTGTCTATCCATTTTGTGTTTTTAAACTGTAAAATAGACAAGAGTTAGATTCATAAAAAAAATACTTATTAATACAAGCAATTTTTACATATATCATAAAGCATAAGAACACTATATTACATATATTACACCACACGAATACAACTATCTTATTCCGACTCGCTCATTTCTTCTTCTTCGGTTTTGGTTCGTTTTGCCAAGTTTCTAGGGATATATGATGTTCCCCTAATACGAGCCGTAATTTTCCACATTGGTTTAGAAAAACCTGGTGGTTTAGAGGTTCCCGGGTCATTGTTACAACTTAAGGACTTCGGGGGTTGACGATACATATAAAGTTCATCGGGGTTGGAATTAGATTTCTCTATTTTTATGCTCTTTCCCTTATTATTTTCTTTTGCCTTTTTAAATTCAGTTGGGGTAATTTCTATAATATCATCGGAATTCTCGTCGGAATCCGATTCATCGGAGAATTGGTAATCCTCCCAATATTTTGCTTCCTTGGCGGAAACACCATTGACCATAATTAACCTTGGTCGGTTGGTTGAGGATTTTCTTTTACTTAACCGTTTTATTATTTCCCCCACCGGTTCTATTTCTTCATCCGGTTCCGATTCTTCTTCCGGTTCCGATTCTTCTTCCGGTTCCGACTCTTCTTCCGGTTCCTCTTTGGGAACTTGTGAATCAGTCCACGAATCATTCCAATTTACATTTGACTCTTCATTATTATTAGGTGAGTCAATGGAACTTGTTCTAGAGGTAGACATCTATCACATAATATCAAACGCGTTAAGAGATTAATATATCACATAATATTCACATGTTAAAAATATATAGTTTCCAACAAAATTTATTAAGCAATCATTTTTCAAGTAAACACGGTCGAAGTCCAGACTCACTAATGCATCCTAACAAACTCGATAAGACACACTAATGCAAAATTCTGGTTCTCTAAGACCAACGCTCTGATACCAACTGAAATGTCCCGTTCTTATTGATTAAAAACGTTCCATATTAATTGATTTCGTTGCGAGGTTTTTGACCTCTATATGAGACGTTTTTCAAAGACTGCATTCATTTTTAAAACAAACCATAACCTTTATTTCATAAATAAAGCTTTAAAAAGCTTTACGTAGATTATCAAATAATGATAATCTAAAATATCCTGTTTACACACGACCATTACATAATGGTTTACAATACAAATATGTTACATCGAAATCAGTTTCTTGAATGCAGTTTTTACACAATATCATACAAACATGGACTCCAAATCTTGTCCTTATTTTAGTATGCAACAGCGGAAGCTCTTAATATTCACCTGAGAATAAACATGCTTTAAACGTCAACAAAAATGTTGGTGAGTTATAGGTTTAACCTATATATATCAAATCGTAACAATAGACCACAAGATTTCATATTTCAATACACATCCCATACATAGAGATAAAAATCATTCATATGGTGAACACCTGGTAACCGACATTAACAAGATGCATATATAAGAATATCCCCATCATTCCGGGACACCCTTCGGATATGATATAAATTTCGAAGTACTAAAGCATCCGGTACTTTGGATGGGGTTTGTTAGGCCCAATAGATCTATCTTTAGGATTCGCGTCAATTAGGGTGTCTGTTCCCTAATTCATAGATTACCAGACTTAATAAAAAGGGGCATATTCGATTTCGATAATTCAACCATAGAATGTAGTTTCACGTACTTGTGTCTATTTTGTAAATCATTTATAAAACCTGCATGTATTCTCATCCCAAAAATATTAGATTTTAAAAGTGGGACTATAACTCACTTTCACAGATTTTTACTTCGTCGGGAAGTAAGACTTGGCCACTGGTTGATTCACGAACCTATAACAATATATACATATATATCAAAGTATGTTCAAAATATATTTACAACACTTTTAATATATTTTGATGTTTTAAGTTTATTAAGTCAGCTGTCCTCGTTAGTAACCTACAACTAGTTGTCCACAGTTAGATGTACATAAATAAATCGATAAATATTATCTTGAATCAATCCACGACCCAGTGTATACGTATCTCAGTATTGATCACAACTCAAATATATATATTTTGGAATCAACCTCAACCCTGTATAGCTAACTCCAACATTCACATATAGAGTGTCTATGGTTGTTCCGAAATATATATAGATGTGTCGACATGATAGGTCGAAACATTGTATATGTGTCTATGGTATCTCAAGATTACATAATATACAATACAAGTTGATTAAGTTATGGTTGGAATAGATTTGTTACCAATTTTCACGTAGCTAAAATGAGAAAAATTATCCAATCTTGTTTTACCCATAACTTCTTCATTTTTAAATCCGTTTTGAGTGAATCAAATTGCTATGGTTTCATATTGAACTCTATTTTATGAATCTAAACAGAAAAAGTATAGGTTTATAGTCGGAAAAATAAGTTACAAGTCGTTTTTGTAAAGGTAGTCATTTCAGTCGAAAGAACGACGTCTAGATGACCATTTTAGAAAACATACTTCCACTTTGAGTTTAACCATAATTTTTGGATATAGTTTCATGTTCATAATAAAAATCATTTTCTCAGAATAACAACTTTTAAATCAAAGTTTATCATAGTTTTTAATTAACTAACCCAAAACAGCCCGCGGTGTTACTACGACGGCGTAAATCCGGTTTTACGGTATTTTTCGTGTTTCCAGGTTTTAAATCATTAAGTTAGCATATAATATAGATATAGAACATGTGTTTAGTTGATTTTAAAAGTCAATTTAGAAGGATTAACTTTTGTTTGCGAACAAGTTTAGAATTAACTAAACTATGTTCTAGTGATTACAAGTTTAAACCTTCGAATAAGATAGCTTTATATGTATGAATCGAATGATGTTATGAACATCATTACTACCTTAAGTTCCTTGGATAAACCTACTGGAAAAGAGAAAAATTTATCTAGCTTCAATGGATCCTTGGATGGCTCGAAGTTCTTGAAGCAGAATCATGACACGAAAACAAGTTCAAGTAAGATCATCACTTGAAATAAGATTGTTATAGTTATAGAAATTGAACCAAAGTTTGAATATGATTATTACCTTGTATTAGAATGATAACCTACTGTAAGAAACAAAGATTTCTTGAGGTTGGATGATCACCTTACAAGATTGGAAGTGAGCTAGCAAACTTGAAAGTATTCTTGATTTTATGAAACTAGAACTTGTAAAATATATGAAGAACACTTAGAACTTGAAGATAGAACTTGAGAGAGATCAATTAGATGAAGAAAATTGAAGAATGAAAGTGTTTGTAGGTGTTTTTGGTCGTTGGTGTATGGATTAGATATAAAGGATATGTAATTTTGTTTTCATGTAAATAAGTCATGAATGATTACTCATATTTTTGTAATTTTATGAGATATTTCATGCTAGTTGCCAAATGATGGTTCCCACATGTGTTAGGTGACTCACATGGTCTGCTAAGAGCTGATCATTGGAGTGTATATGCCAATAGTACATACATCTAAAAGCTGTGTATTGTACGAGTACGAATACGGGTGCATACGAGTAGAATTGTTGATGAAACTGAACGAGGATGTAATTGTAAGCATTTTTGTTAAGTAGAAGTATTTTGATAAGTGTATTGAAGTCTTTCAAAAGTGTATAAATACATATTAAAACACTACATGTATATACATTTTAACTGAGTCGTTAAGTCATCGTTAGTCGTTACATGTAAATGTTGTTTTGAAACCTTTAGGTTAATGATCTTGTTAAATGTTGTTAACCCAATGTTTATAATATCAAAAGAGATTTTAAATTATTATATTATCATGATATTATGATGTACGAATATCTCTTAATATGATATATATACATTAAATGTCGTTACAACGATAATCGTTACATATATGTCTCGTTTCAAAATCATTAAGTTAGTAGTCTTGTTTTTACATATGTAGTTCATTGTTAATATACTTAATGATATGTTTAATTATCATAATATAATGTTAACTATATATATAACCATATATATGTCATCATATAGTTTTTACAAGTTTTAACGTTCGTGAATCACCGGTCAACTTGGGTGGTCAATTGTCTATATGAAACATATTTCAATTAATCAAGTCTTAACAAGTTTGATTGCTTAACATGTTGGAAACATTTAATCATGTAAATATCAATCTCAATTAATATATATAAACATGGAAAAGTTCGGGTCACTACAGTGACATGGTGATGCTTAAGGTTTCGCCATGGAAAGGTATTATTCGATTTCGAAAACGGGGAAAGTTAGCTCCTCGGTTTATTGGACCATTTAAGATTTTAGCTCGTGTTGGTGAAGTCGCGTATCGTTTGGAATTACCCGAAGAGCTTGCGGGGATCCATAATATATTTCATGTTTCCCATCTCCGTAAGTGTCTTGCGGATGATTCATCTTGGGTGCCATTAGACGAGATCGAGCTAAACAATAAGTTAGAGTATATTGAAGAGCCGATTGCCATACTTGATGAGAAGGTCAAAAGGTTGAGACATAAAGAGATTAGGACTTTTAAGGTTCAATGGCGTCATAGTAAGGGTTTCGAGTTTACTTGGAAGCCCGAAGAGTTTGTATTGGTTTATCTTCTTTCTTGTCATGCGGCTTGGATCGCGAGGACGCGCTCCGATTCAAGTGGGGAGAGTTGTAACATCCCTTTTTCCCGTACGTATCGAAAGGTACATACTTAATCATTGTACGTTTATAACTCGTTAGCTTATGCATAAATGTATGAATATATGTGCAGATATATATATATATATATATATATATATATATATATATATATATATATATATATATATATATATATATATATATATATATACATATATATATATATATATACATATATGTATACTTGATAATGTGTGCATATATAAATTTAAACATGGGTTTTGTTAGCGTTATGTCTTGTGAGACTATTGTTGAAGGCTAGGTGAAAATAGGAAGCGGGTTTGGAATGTACAAATTAAATAAAATCGAAAATTGTTTAAGGTGGTCGACCTGTTCAGATGCAGCCTTAAGCCGCGCCGTGACAAATAGGTCCGCGCCGCGGCATATCAAGCAAACCTGGATCAGAAAGGGTGTTAAGAAAGGTCGATTTTTCCGTTGTACATCGCGCCGTGACGAATTAAGCCGCGCCGCGGCAATACTGCTTGACAGACTCCGATTTTAGCTCAAATTAAATAAATTTAAGGGGCCAATTGGTAATTTAACGTGTAAATCTAATGGGAGCATTAAATCTCCACCACTTGTTCATTTAATTCATTTCTTTTTCTCTTTTCTTTCCATTTTCTCTCCCAAAACACAAAACCCATTTAGATTAAATTTAAGATTTGGAGTTGGAGAATTGTAAATCAAACTTTGGAGCAAGATTTAAAGTTGTTCCTTGTGTCTCTAGCTGCACGTTGATAGTCTCGGTAAGTTCTAACTTTATGTTTTAAGTTTTAATTGGTTAATGGCTAAGGTTTTGGTTACTAGAGACTTGTATGACCCATTTGAGGGTAAAATGGGTGAATTTGGGTTATGTTGTTGTAATGAAACCTTAATAGCCACAAACTAGGGTTTTGGTCTTGTGATTTGGGGTTGTAAGTGTCAAATGGTGTTGCTAGTCACTAACACACTTTTAGATTATGAAAGAAGTGTTAATGGGTAGGTTTGGCTTAATTGTGAGGCTAAGTAATTTAAAATGGGTCAAAATGTACTAGTTGACCTAGTTTGGGTGAAATGGGTATGAATTACCCTAAGTTTGTGTTAATTGAAGTTAGTAGACTTTAATGCACTAGCTTTAGTGATTAAAGTCGGGTCTTGGCCATTTAAGGGCGGTATTGGTGTGGTCGAGTCATTTAATGTGAATTGGGTCATTAAATGCTCAAGTATGTGTAATGTGGTTAATTCCACTAGTTGGTGTATTGAAATTGTACTTAATGTATTAGGTACATTGCTTTGAAGTTCGGAAGTGCATAGTCATCATCCTTGTGTCAAGGTGAGTGGAATAATTATGCGTGTACGTATATAATGTATTTATTTGTGTGGTATGAATGTGGAATTGTCGCGGTGTTCACGACACCACATTCTAGTAGCGATTAGTATTGTCGCGGTGTTTAAGACACTACTCATTGTTGATTGACATGTGGTATTGTCGCGGTGTTTAAGACTCCACATTGTCATGAGAGTGGAATAGTCGCGGTGTTCAAGACACCACTCATTGTTTTGATTGACGTGTGGATTCGTCGCGGTGTTTAAGACGCCACATTTTCATGAGGGTGAGTTAGTCGCGGTGTTCAAGACATCACCCGGGGGATTAGTGAATACGCGGTGTTTAAGTAACACTAATGGATGTTATGAACTCCAACGGGATTTCATGTACCGTTCCCTTGTACGATTGGATAACCATGGTTGTGTGAATGTGTATTTAGCATATTACATTGCGAACTATATGCTACTATTGACGCTAGCTTCTTGTGAATTGCGGATCTTGGTTTATGCTTAATGTTTGCATAGTTATCGAATTGCTAGCTTGTGTACGGTATTGTGTAAGTGATGCAAGTAAGTACGTTATATATGAACATGTATAATTATTTCATTCACTAAATGTTAGCTTACCCTTCTTGTTGTTTATCATTTTAGTCGCAGGTGCGGATAAGGGCAAAGGGGTTATCGGGCATTAAGTGGCCCTTGATGATGTTTTGTTGAAGCTTGGAAGTTGGCCTAACGTTTTGGGTAGTTTAGTCCCAAACCATGCTCAAGTGTCATTTGGATTATAAAATATCATTTGTAGTGGGTCAAACTTGTATTGAACTTAATTAATGGCCTTCGTGCCTTTTGTAAACATTTAAATTGTCGTACGTTTAAATGAACTTTGTGGAATGGTTTACATGTTTAATTGGCACATAAATGCGTATTATTTTAAAAAAAAAATTATCGTATGGAATACGGGTTGGTTTGTTTCAATGGTATGCGTAATTATCTACGAAACGGCATATTATATATGTGCATTTATTTCCCGAATCATAAATGTGCATTTATGAACTTGAAGGTATTTATGATGAACATTAAATGAGCATTCAACTTGGATTTGATTTTTGTGAATGATGTTTTTGATTGATGAAAGGTGTTTAGTTGTATTCCTCGTTAAATTACCTTTCCAACAATATAAGATACGCGTTTTAATTGTTTACAGTTAATAAATTATGCTTGTTTGAAGTTTGGCTCGTTTTGACACTTGAAAACTACCCAGATTACTGATCAGATACTCACCGCGGTGCGGGCCTCTAGGCCACGGCACGGTTTAACACAGACTTAGATGGTCTGAGACCATCAAAAGCCTCGACTCTCAAAACATGCTTTAGCCCGCGGCGCGGGTGTTCTAGCCGCGGCGCGGCTTAAACCCAGAGAAAAATGACTGTTTAAATTAAAATTTTACATTAAATTCTAACTATGCTACGCACCTCTGATTACCATGTAACTTGTTCTAACATGCTTATATATGATTAAAAACCTCAGAAAAATAGTTCGAGACCCGACCCGAATGTGTTGACTTTTTTGTTGACTTTGACTCGACCAAGTTTGACTTTTAGTCAAACTTAACCAAATACTTATGCAGCCATCCTAACTTGCTTCTATACTTGTATCTTGCATGAAACTTGACAATTTGATTCACATGCAACATAATCGAGTTGTAACGAGCCATAGGACTAATTGAACATCTTTGACCAACTGTGTTTACCGTTATTGATACAACCTATTTGTTTAGGTCAAGACTAGCATTCGTTCTTACACACGTTTACTTGTGAAGTACTTTAATACTATTGCACTCAAGGTGAGATCATAGTCCTACTTTTACTCCTTTAAACTTACATTTAGGATGAGAAAACATAAACGTTTCGTTTTACAAAGTGAACACAAGTACGAAAATAAACATTCTACATACGAGTTAGAACAAAAATTCTCAATTCGATTATCATTAGTTACACTTGCCGGGTGTAAGCGAGAACATATGTTGTATGGCCATATGAGTTTGATAAACCCTCATTCGGACAGTTCGCTACCGTTATTCGGATGAAATATATTTTCGAGAAACAGTGTATGTTATAACACTATTGTGATGGGGTTCTATAGATGGAAAGTTAAGCCTTGATAATTGGGTGCTCGTGATAACAAATTTTAGAATGGTTTACTATTATTTCAATGATATAAATCTTGTGGTTCATTTGTACTTACTTGCTTACTTAAACCTATAATTTCACCAACGTTTTCGTTGATAGATTTCTATATTTTTCTCAGGTCCTTGAACATTTTGTGATACATGCTTCCGCTCATTATTTTTATATTTTCATTGGATGTCGAGTATATATGCATACATGGAGCGTCTTTTGGCTACTTTTAAAATATCTCGCATAGGTTTCATTTGTACTTATAACGTTGGAACGTAACTTGTGGTTGAACTATTCTTGTAAACTTTGAAACAATCTTTACATTTGAAATGAATGCGACATATTTTTGGTCAAACGTTGTTTTAAAGACTTATGACCACGTAACGGGACTGATAATGCTAAAAACGAACATATATTTCATAGCATTATTCCTCAAGAAAGACAAGCTTTTAGTTGCAATTGTTCTATTTACAAGTGATATTCGTTTAAATAATAAAAGGTGAAGACAAAAGACAGATTCGACGAATTGAAGACGCAAACGACCAAAAAGCTCAAAAGTACAAAAGACAATCAAAAAGGTTCCAATTATTGATAAGAAACGTCTCGAAATTACAAGAGTACAAGATTTAAAACGCAAAGTACAAGATATTAAATTGTACGCAAGGACATTCGAAAATCCGGAACCGGGACCAGAGTCAACTCTTAACGCTCGACGCAACGGACTAAAAATTACAAGTCAACTATGCACATAAATATAATATAATATATAATTAATTATATTAATTATATATATATTATATTTATAAATAAAAACTGTCGGCAGAGAAAGACTCCAAAGTTGTGAGCTGTAATTTCAAACTCCACGACTCGCGGAGTTTGAAGGCCAAAATGGCCGCGAGTCGCGGAGCCCCCAGTTTTGAAACTCCCTATAAAGCAAACCGAAATCTGATCATTTTCATCATCTTTTTCTTCTTCTCTCATATATACGTAAAATATATATATATATAATTTATATTTTAATTTAAATTTTAATTATAATTCTAATAATAAGGGTATGTTAGCGAATGTTGTAAGGGTGTAAGTCGAAATTATGTCCGTGTAACGCTACGCTATTTTTAATCATTGTAAGTTATGTTCAACCTTTTTACATTAATGTCTCGTAGCTAAGTTATTATTATGCTTATTTAAAACGAAGTAATCATGATGTTGGGCTAATTACTAAAATTGGGTAATTGGGCTTTGTACCATAATTGGGGTTTGGACAAAAGAACGACACTTGTGGAAATTAGACTATGGGCTATTAATGGGCTTTATATTTGTTTAACTAAATGATAGTTTGTTAATGTTAATATAAAGATTTACAATTGGGCGTCCCTATAAATTACCATATACACTCGATCGGACACGATGGGCGGGGTATTTATATGTACGAATAATCGTTCATCTAACTGGACACGGGAATGAATTAATAGTCACTAGAATAATTAAAACAGGGGTGAAATTATGTACAGGGACACTTGGTATAATTGATAACAAAATATTAAAACCTTGGGTTACACTCAGTCGACATCCTAGTGTAATTATTAAACAAAATATTAAAATCTTGTTACAGTTTAAGTCCCCAATTAGTTGGAATATTTAACTTCGGGTATAAGGATAATTTGACGAGGACACTCGCATTTTATGTTTATGACTGATGGACTGTTATGGACAAAAACCAGACGGACATATTAAATAATCCAGGACAAAGGACAATTAACCCATGGGCATAAAACAAAAATCAACACGTCAAACATCATGATTACGGAAGTTTAAATAAGCATAATTCTTTTATTTCATATTTAATTTCCTTTATTTTATATTTAATTGCACTTCTAATTATCGCACTTTTATTTATTGTTATTTAATCGCACTTTTAATTATCGTACTTTTTAATTATCGCAATTTTATTTTATCGCACTTTTATTGCAATTTCATTATCGTTATTTATTTTACGCTTTAAATTAAGTCTTTTATTTATTTAATATTTTACATTAGGTTTTAACTGCGACTAAAGTTTTAAAATCGACAAACCGGTCATTAAACGGTAAAAACCCCCCTTTATAATAATAATATTACTTATATATATGTTTGTATTTTTATATAGTGTTGAGCTTTGTTTAAAAAAAGATTCTCTATGGAACGAACCGGACTTACTAAAAACTACACTACTGTACGATTAGGTACACTGCCTATAAGTGTTGTAGCAAGGTTTAAGTATATCCGTTCTCTAAATAAATAAATATCTTGTGAAAAAAATGTATCGTATTTAATAGTATTTCTAGTAAAAATTTAATAACTATTTTATATACACCCCGCTGCACATCAAGTATTTTTGGCGCCGCTGCCGGGGAACTCTCTTAAAAGCCGGAAGCGCAACACTAATATAAAAAAAAAATTAGTTAACTTTTATTAAAATTCGTTTTTGTAAAAATACGTTTTAATTATTCGAAAATATAAAAAGAAAAATAAAAATTTTTGTATTTTTAGGAGTTTGATAAATATAAGTTTTATTTTCTAAAAATCTGAGTTTTATTTAATTTATTTTATAAATATATTTTATAAATATAAAAAACCGAAAAAAAAAAGAAAAAATATATATATATATAAATCTATTTTATTTATTGTTATAAAGTATTTTATTTTTATCTTAGTTATTAAAGATAAGTTTTATTTAGATTACATAAATATTTTAATAAGATAATATAAACAGAAAATATAAAAACAGAAAAAAAAAAAAAACGTCGAGTTTTAAACTGTTCCAGGGTTGAATTTTGAAACCCCGCGACTCGCGGGGTTTGTAGCTTTGAATACCGCAAGTCGCGGAGGGGACCTGACACACGAACAGGAAGCCCTAATCCTGCATTTATTACGGATTATTATTAATTATTATTATTATTAACCCTAATTATTATTATTATTATAATTAAGTTTATTTTTAATTTAAGTTTTATTTAATTTATATTTTAGTTTATTAAGTTTAATTAAATTGTAAAATTAATAGTTTAATAAAATAAATAATATAAAAATAATATTTTTATAAAAATTGTAATTTTTACAACTTTTTGTATATTTTTATATTTTGTCCCTTTTTAATCGTTGTAGCGTAATATTTGTATTTTTTCGCTCATATTTAATTTTAAACTTAGTTTTTGCCATAGTTATTTTTACTCCTAGATTTTTAGGCTTTGCCGTAGAATTTCTTAAGTGCTTTTTCTTAGATTAAGATTTAGGTACTTTAGAATTTTGCGACGCCTTTTTAAGTTTTAGTTTCTTTTTAAGTTATTTCCATTTGGGATATAGTTTTTCCTGTAAGCTTTAATATTTTTAGACGACTTTTACCTATGTATCAATTATCATTCCAATTAGTAATATCAATTTGCGATTATAATTTTAAGTTAGTTGTAGTAATAAGGTTAGGTTAGTCAAGTATTTTTAAGTTTTATAAGTTTCTTTTATTTTTTCGTCACCTTTTATTTTTCAACCATTTTTATTTTTCGACCTTTTTCGACGAACTCTTTTTCTTTCTTATTTCTCGCTATTCTAGTTTTAGGACATAGATTTTTATTCTACTTCTTATCTAAATTTCTTAAAATTACGAAAATTTATTTTGAGTGGTTAAATTGATAGACATCAAAATTTTCTGGTTCGTAGTAATAGTTGGATTTGTACGTGGACCGGGTTATTGGAGCCAAACAGTCCTCAATTATATTGAGACCAAACGAATCCTGCCCCTCTGCTGCATCTTTTGGCTATTCGAAACGTGGGCAAAATCAGAAAAGTCTATTGATTGGATAACTTATTATAATTTTTCTTTCCTTTTTAAAACTAATAGGATATTCAGTGAATGCACCTAGCAAGACGTTCACCACCTTTTGTACGTTCACCACCTGTAACTAGATCAAGACATTTAGCAAATATAACCGCCGTTGATTTTTCTTTAGAATCGTCATCCAGTAGACCAAGTACTTCAGTTCAAATTTCCGATAATCCATTTTTTGAACCCGACCTCACAATTGAGAATCCGGAAAATATTCAGGAACGGTTCGTAGATCCTGAACCATTAAACTTTCCTCCGGAGCCAACAATCATTCAAACAGAGATTGTTGAGGAACGAACCATTAAATCAGAATCATCTAGTGATACCGATTCAACAAATTCAATTATGGAGAATCTGTAACCTTTAAGTATGGAAGACCGAATGAGAGCTAAACGCACTGGCCAAGGTCACGCAATTACTCATCCAGACATTAATGCGCTTGATTATGAAATCAAAGGACAAATTCTACACATGGTGACTAATCAATGCCAATTTAGTGGTGCGCCTAAGGAAGATCCAAATGAACATTTACGTACCTTTAATAGGATCTGCACATTATTCAAAATCCGAGAAGTGGAGGATGAACAGATATATCTCATGTTATTTCCCTGGACTTTAAAGGGAGAAGCCAAAGATTGGTTGGAATCGTTACCTGAAGGGGCGATTGATACATGGGATGTTTTAGTTGACAAATTTCTTAAACAATTCTTTCCTGCATCTAAAGCCGTAAGACTTCAAGCAAAAATTGTTACGTTTACACAGAAACCAAATGAAACTCTATATGAGGCATGGACAAGATATGGAAAGTTGTTAAGAGGATGTCCGCAACATGGTTTAGACACCTGTCAAATAGTACAAATATTCTACCAAGGATGCGACATCACTACAAGAAAAGACATAGATATAGCAGCTGGTGGTTCTATTATGAAGAAAACCGAAACTGATGCTTATAAAATTATTGATAACACTGCTTCCCACTCACATGAGTGGCACCAAGAAAAAGATATCGTTAGATCATCTAAAGCAGCTAGAGCCGATTCTAGCCATGACTTAGATTCCATTTCCGCAAAGATAGATGCTGTGGAGAGACGAATGGAAAAGATGACTAAAGATATTCACTCAATACGAATTAGTTGTGAGCAGTGTGGAGGACCACATTTGACAAAAGATTGTCTCAGTATTGAATTAACAATGGAACAAAGAGAGAATATTTCATACATAAACCAAAGGCCTGGAAATAATTATCAGAATAATTATCAACCGCCAAGACCGATTTACAATCAAAACCAGAATTATAACAGAAATATTCCATACAACAACCAACAAGGTCCTAGCAATCAACAAGTATCCAATAATACTTACAATCAGCAAAGACCTAATTTTCAAAACAAACCACCACAACAAACCGATGATAAAAAGCCGAATTTAGAAGATATGATGACGAAGCTAGTTGAAACTCAAACGCAGTTTTTCACATCTCAGAAACAAACAAATGAACAAAATGCTCAAGCATTTAGAAATCAACAAGCTTCTATTCAAAATCTAGAACAAGAAGTGAGTAACCTAGCAAGGTTAATAGGTTAAAGAAAACCGGGAAGTCTACCTAGTGATACAAATGCTAACCCCCGGAGTGAAACAGCTAAATCCATTACCACAAGAAGTGGCACAACACTTAAACCACCTGAAATACCTGTAACTTCTGATGAAGCCATTCCTACTCCACAAGAACCACAACCTGATCAAGATAAGGAAAAAGAACCGGTAGTTGAAAAGGTTAATGAAGATAACACAGTTAAGGATAAACCTTATGTTAAACCATACCAACCACCACTTCCTTACCTGAGTAAAATGAAGAAAGCGAAACTTGAAGCCGAGCAATCCAAATTCTTGGATATGTTTACACAGATAAATGTAAATCTTCCTTTCATTGATGTGATTTCAGGAATGCCTAGATATGCTAAATTCTTGAAATATCTAATTTCAAATAGAAAGAAAATGGAAGAACTCTCGGCTGTTACTATGAATGCTAATTGTTCAGCAGTGCTGTTGAATAAGATACCAGAAAAATTATCTGATCCAGGAAGTTTCACAATTCCATGTTTTCTGGGTAGTCTTAGTTCAATAGAAGCATTGGCAGACTTAGGTGCTAGTATAAATCTAATGCCGTATTCACTATACACTAAACTAGACCTTGGAGAATTGAAACCAACAAGAATAAGCATACAACTAGCCGATAGATCAATAAAATATCCTAGAGGGATAATGGAGAACATGCTAGTTAAAGTTGGTACTTTAGTATTTCCAGTAGATTTTGTTGTTCTGGACATGGAAGAAGATTCTCAAGTTCCTCTCATATTAGGAAGACCATTCTTAAACACGGCTAAAGCAATGATAGACGTGTTCGGTAAGAAATTGAACCTAAGTATAGAGGATGAGAGTGTTACCTTTTCAGTTGATAGAGCAATGCAACAACCACAATCTGCAGATGATACATGTTATTATATTCAAACTATAGATGCACATGCAGAATTATTAGAAGAATTTCCAGAATTACAAGGAACAGGAGAATGTTCTTTAGGAGAAGGTAATGAACCAATTGATGAAGCTGAAATGTTAGCTACACTTATAGCTAATGGATATGAACCAACAACAGAAGAAATTCAAATGCTAAAAGAAGAAGACAGATATCGATACAAATCATCGATAGAAGAACCTCCGAAATTAGAGTTAAAGCCACTTCCAAACCATTTGGAATACGCTTATTTACATGGTGAATCTGAATTACCTGTAATAATATCGTCTTCTCTTACTGAAAATGAGAAATCACAACTCATTTCTGTGTTGAAAGCTCATAAACCAGCCATTGCATGGAAGATTCATGATATTAAAGGAATAAGTCCTTCGTATTGCACACATAAAATCCTTATGGAAGAAGGTCATAAAACGTATGTGCAACACCAACGAAGACTAAATCCTAATATGCAAGATGTAGTTAAGAAAGAGATTATTAAACTGCTAGATGCAGGTCTAATTTATCCAATCTCTGATAGTCCATGGGTAAGCCCAGTTCAATGCGTGCCTAAGAAGGGTGGCATGACTATCATTACAAATGAGAAAAATGAGCTTATTCCTACTAGGACTGTAACAGGATGGCGTGTGTGTATTGATTATAGAAAATTAAATGACGCCACCAGAAAAGATCACTTTCCCTTACCTTTCATTGATCAAATGTTGGAAAGATTAGCCGGAAATAGTTACTATTGTTTTCTAGATGGATTTTCCGGATATTTTCAAATTCCAATAGCACCCGAGGACCAAGAGAAAACCACATTCACGTGCCCTTATGGTACTTTTGCTTACAAACGCATGCCATTTGGACTTTGCAACGCCCCTGCAACCTTTCAAAGGTGTGTGATGGCGATTTTTCATGACATGATAGAAGAATGCATGGAAGTATTCATGGATGACTTTTCAGTCTTCGGTGATACATTTAAATCATGTTTAGTTAATCTGGAACGAATGCTAATTAGATGCGAAAAATCAAATCTAGTACTTAATTGGGAGAAATGCCATTTCATGGTTAAAGAAGGCATCGTTCTTGGACATAAAATTTCAAAAGAAGGAATTGAAGTGGATAGAGCTAAAGTAGATGTAATTGCTAAACTTCCACATCCCACCAATGTTAGAGGAATTAGGAGTTTTCTAGGGCATGCCGGTTTTTACCGACGTTTCATAAAAGATTTTTCTAAAATTGCCACTCCTATGAATAAACTCCTAGAAAAGGATGCTCCATTCATCTTTTCAGATGAGTGTATCAAATCTTTTAATATTCTTAAAGAGAAACTCACTAATGCGCCGATCATGATAACACCAAATTGGAATCTACCATTTGAACTAATGTGCGATGCAAGTGATTTTGCAATGGGAGCCGTTTTAGGACAAAGGATTGAAAAACGATTTCAACCTATATATTATGCTAGTAAGACGTTACAAGGAGCACAAACGAACTATACAACTACTGAAAAAGAACTCCTTGCTATTGTCTTTGCTTTTGACAAATTTCGATCATATCTCGTTCTAGCAAAAACGGTGGTCTATACCGACCATTCTGCTCTTAGATACCTATTTTCAAAACAAGATGCTAAACCAAGATTAATCCGTTGGATCTTACTCTTACAAGAGTTTGATATTGAAATCCGAGATAAAAGAGGAGCAGAAAATCTCGCCGCTGATCATCTTTCTCGTCTTGAAAATCCTGAGTTAGAAGTTCTAAATGAATCGGCCATACAAGACAACTTTCCTGATGAATATCTATTGAAGATAGATTATAAAGAAATCCCATGGTTTGCAGACTATGCAAACTACTTGGTTTGTGGATTCCTTGAAAAAGGATTATCGTACCAAAGACGAAAGAAATTCTTCAGTGATATAAAACACTATTTTTGGGAAGATCCACATCTGTTTAAAAGTTGTCCCGATGGAATAATACGCCGATGTGTATTTGGAGATGAAGCTAGTAAAATATTAAACCATTGTCACACAGGACCAACAGGAGGGCATTATGGGCCTCAACTAACAGCAAGAAAAGTTTATGAAGCTGGATTCTATTGGCCTACAATTTACAAAGACGCACATCTTCTTTGCAAATCCTGTGATGCATGTCAAAGGGCCGGAAAAATAAGTCAACGTGATGAAATGCCATAAAATGTCATCCAAGTATGTGAAGTATTTGACATTTGGGGTATTGACTTTATGGGTCCATTTCCAAAATCTCATAATAATCTATATATACTCGTAGCCATTGATTATGTATCTAAATGGGCGGAAGCACAAGCTCTCCCAACTAACGATGCACGAGTTGTAGTCAACTTTTTAAAACATCTTTTTGCAAGGTTTGGAACACCGAAAGCTTTAATAAGTGATCGGGGAACTCATTTCTGCAATAATCAACTTGAGAAAGTTCTTAAAAGATATGGAGTAACTCATAAAATCTCCACCGCATATCATCCACAAACAAGTGGACAAGTTGAAAATACCAACCGAGCTTTAAAACGTATTCTAGAGAAAACCGTAGGATCAAATCCGAAGGAATGGTCCATTAAATTGGAGGATGCACTCTGGGCTTTTAGAACAGCCTACAAAACTCCAATTGGAACCACACCTTTTAGACCTGTTTATGGAAAAGCATGTCATCTTCCAGTAGAAATTGAACACAAAGCATTTTGGGCTTTGAAGACATGTAATCTTGATTTACATGAAGCCGGACGTCTACGATTAAGTCAACTAAATGAATTAGAAGAATTAAGACATGAAGCATACGATAATTCGTTAATCTATAAAGAAAGAACGAAGAAATGGCATGATAAAAGAATCAGAAGTTCAAAAGAATTTAAAGAAGGAGACAGAGTTCTTCTTTTCAATTCACGATTCAAGCTATTTCCTGGAAAATTGAAATCAAGATGGTCTGGACCATTCATGGTTAAAAGAGTTTTCCCATACGGAACGATAGAATTAATAAATTCAAATGGGATTGAATTTAAAGTTAATGGTCACAGAGTTAAACATTACATACATGGTCCGATGGAATTCGACAACGAAGTTAATCACAATTTCGACACCACAGCTAACTAAGTGTGGGGAGAATCAAGTCTTTAAAGGATAATATGTATTTCTGTTAGAGTTAGATTGTCTGTTTTCGTGTAGTTCTCGAAAATGGAACCCGAATGGTCTTTCCCTAGCAGACCCTAAAGAACTAGTCTTCTCCCCCCATTCTGAATTTTTATTTTTTTAGGTTTTTACAAAATGAAGACTGCCTGTGAACTAAACCATGGTCTAATGCTACACGCTTTGATCACTAAACGTAATAATGACATACTACCGAGTGAAATAGTATCAGTAATCAGAGAAAGAATGGACGGAGTTAGAAAAGAATCCAGATGCGAAGATAATAAGTTACAATTTGGTAAAGGAAAATCAAAATCTGCAGCGAAAAGAAGAGCACGACACTTAGAAAGATGTCACAAATGCGGAAAATGGTCACATGGAGGTAAATGTTCAAATAATCAAACCTATTCAAATACCGAATTTGTTACTTTATGCAGAGACGGACCATTCATATGTTTAGAAGAAAAGACACTGAATGCTCGAGGTTACGCCTATGTAGCCATGGAAAACCAATTAAACCGACTATCTTATGAATGGGATAGATCATATAACTAAGAAATGTATTTCACAGGTATGTCTGTACAGTTTTTATTTTTATTTTTAACCTTTTGATAATAAACGCTAATTTGTTCGCTAAAAAGTATTAAATTGGTATTGAATAAAATTAGGTTTGGCGACCGAAATTATTGATATCATTCAAAAATTTATTACATCACTGCGAAATTTAACGTTTATTCTTAAGGTATAAATATCTTTAATCAATCAACACAAAATATTTCAAAAATTCGTCATGAGTTAAATTAGGTCTTGGAACCGAAATTACTTTACCGAAAAGAGGGGCGCATATTTTTGATAATATTTGATTGATTAAAGTGGGATAAAAAGACAAAAAGATTTTTAATTTTATTTTTACCATGTTTTTAAAATTAATATTTAAATCTTAAATTAATATTGTAAACTTTGTAAAAACAATATATTTAAAATTGTAAATATTTGAAAAATTAATATAAGTTTGGTATGAATTTATAATATGAATTTTTAAATTAAGTTTGGTGTGAATTTTTAATTTTTAAAATATGAATTTTTAATTTTATGCATTTTAAATTTTAAGTTTAGTGTGAATTTTTAATATTAATTTTGAATTTTATATTTAAGTTGTGTGAATTTAAAAACAAAAATTTACTTTATCTCATTAAGTTAAAAATATGATTTTTAAAATTCGTCGTAAGTTGAAGACTAGGTCTTTGAACCGAAATTGCTTTACCCAAGGGAGGGACGAGAACTTTTATTATCATTATTTTTAATCTTATTGAATTAAAGTATGCCAAAAACATTAAAAAACCCAAAAATCTTAACTTTTAAAACAATCGCTACAAAAAGACAAATTTTAAAATTTTGTCGAGGGACGGACTAGGACATCGATCCGAAACGACCTCGTCCTAAATAACAAAGGAAACGAAATTTTAAAATTAAGTACTTAATTGTTTTATAAGTTAATGATTATAAAAAAAAAAAAAAAATATCAAACTCCGCGACTCGCGGAGTTTGGAGGTTTAATCCCCGCGAGTCGCGGAGGGACCAATTTACAGAAAAAAATAAAACGTAAAAACACAGATCAGTGCACTCCACAAAACCGAAAACCTGCGAAAAACTGCTCGAAAAAACACCCAAAAACACCCCCAAAATCACAATTTTTAACCGTTAATCACCAAATCTTTTACTAAAATCATGTTGAGAAGGATGCTATCTAGGAATTACTCAAGAAAAATGGTAAATTTCTACACCTAAACACCATTTAATCCTAAATTAGTGTTCTTGAGCAATTTTTTCCCCAATTTGATTTTGATGCTTTTTAGTGTAATTAGGCTTAAATTGTTTATGTATTATGCTTGTATAACCTAGATTGATGTTGTTTAACATGATTAGAAGCCTTAAACTTCAAATTTTGAGTAATCTAGGGTTTGTGTTCTTGAGCAATTTGGGGCTTTTTGATATAAACAGGTTATGGTCGATTTTTGTCATGAATTGTTGCTAAATTAAGTAGTGTAACATGTTTAGGTAGTTAAATGATCCAAACTTTGAGCCTAAACATGATTTTGAGAATTAAAGTGGACTTTTTCAAGTCTAAAATTCATGAACTTGATTTTTGAAAGATAATGTCATTTGAGACTTGTTTAATTGCTAGTAATGATTATTTTGACATGTTATTTGAGTTGAATGATTATGAACTTGGCGAACATTTTCGTATATGCTTATTTAAAAAAGTGTAGATTTGATGAAAATATGAAAATAAGCTTAAGTTTGATATAAATTGATAATGTCATTGTAATTATTTTGATTGATGATTTTGCTGACACTAATGCATATTTGGATGCACAAAAAATTGTGTTTGATGTGTTTTGCAGACTGAAAGGGTTAATCTTCATCCCAAGCCCGCAATGCTCCTGCTGAGAATGTGGAACAACAGGAGGTGGATAACTACTACAAGCAGGATATACCTCATCCAGTCATGACCTTTTCTGATATGCACTTGGAAGAATTGCACCCGAACCTGAGATTTGACAGACTTTGGATAGATTATCCAAAATATCAAAGGGGTTTGCATACTCTTCATTCTAAGGTTGTTGAGGTACCGAGGGTCATAGAATGGGGACCCTTAGAAGCTGTAGAATTGGCAGGGCCAATTAGGGAATTACTTATACAGAGGTATGGTAATTCTTCTTTTAATGACTGGGTACGTTTATTCACCATGCGTAGACCTGTATATAAAGTATGGTGTGAAGAATTGTTATGTAGTATAGAGTTGAATGATCGGGTAGCTAGTTTAACCGATCGTTCTTTTATTAGATTTTTGTTAGGCGGTTCGATGCGCCACATGTCTTTACTGGACATGGCTCAGGCTTTACGTATATATACGCCTGAGGAGTTAGCGTCTGCCGATTGTAGAGGATTGATACTAAATGGTAGAAAGATAGATGAAAATTTTGATACACACGGTGTGTGGAGTCAAATGACAAGCCATCACCGTTTCAAAGGGGGAAATTACTCTTATTTGGATATAGATAGAGCCGAATTAAGAGTGATACATAGGTTTTTAGCTAATTCGATTACACAAAGGGGTAAGAACAAGGAAAAAGTAAATGGACAGGATTTGTTTTACCATATGTGTATTCGAGACCCACAAAGCGCTGTAAGTATACCGTATTGTGTGGGTTATTATTTATCAGCTATGGTTCGGGGGATGCGACCGCATAGCATAATAGGAGGTGGTATTTTTATTACTTTGATTGGTGAATATCTCGGTGTGGATATAAGTCGGGGGGATTATTAGTAGAAGAACCAGAACCCCGCGATACTATAGGTTTAAATGTATACCATGGTGCGAAAGTTTTGAAGAGGCGAAATAACGCCGCAGTACGATACCATGGTAGACATCCACAGGTGGAGAGAAACCAACAGCAAGGTAATGTAGGAGGGGGGAATGAGATGCAAGAAATGCAAAGGTTTATAGCTTTTCAGGAATACGAAAATGCTAGACAGAGAGCATTTGAAGATTGGCAAGTTCATCAGAACCAAATCATAGCTCATTGCCAACATATAGGTAGAAACTATATTCCTACACCGAAACCCATCTTCCCTCCCTGGTCTATAGAGATGCAGCCACCGTATCCTACGTATAACCCTGCCGAAGCATTTTCAACAGTTTATCTTATGTACACAACAGGGTAAAACAACGCATTTTCAAAGACTGGCATTAAGTTCAGTAAAAGCAACTAATTTTGACGACAAGATGCAAAATATATGTGAAATAACAACAAGACGGAATGAACAAATGATGTGCACCATTTATCATTCAGCAAACAAACGCCAATATATTTGGAAACTTTGGTAAAATTTAATCATTTTCACACAAATCACCCTCAATAATTTAAATTGTTACTGATTTCTTGCAAATGAGGGCATTGCAAGATCTTAAGTGTGGGAAGGGGTTAAATTCTTTCGGATTTTAAAAAATTTTTACTTTATACACTTGGTTACCATTAAAAATACTAGTAAAGCAGTAGTTGTATTAGAATCTAGTGCTCTCTGATAATAAAGAACAGCCCTGGTCTTATATACTGACTACCCAATTCTAGTAAAAATTTTTCAAAATTTTCAATTAAATGAACTAAAAATCATGTTTATACATATTTATGAACGATAAAACTAGGTTTTAACACCGAAATTATTGTTACCTCAAAAAGGACATAAATTGAGAAATAAACCAAAATGTTAAAATTCATTTAAAATGGAATAGAGGACGATAAAAAGGAAAATAAAAGCCAAGTGTGGGAAAATTTACCAAGTTATCTTAAACATATGTCACATATATCTGTAACAAATAACTGAAAATACTTTTGCTTTGGACTAAACTAAACTGTTTTACCCGATGAAAGAAAAGAAGAGATGGATCTACACGATGAATCAATTCCATCATTAAAAGGAAGTAAAGTCTTCCGAAAAAGACACGCGCTTCTTGATTTAGGTCATGAAGTTGTCGTCCAGACCAGCTGTAGGTTGACGAAAAATCTAGAAAAGTCATCACTAAAATCAGCAGGAAATCCACGGACCTCAGCATTAAACAGGGTCGCCAAGTGGTCAGATTTATCCTAACCATGAGAAGGATTTATCTCGTACAATGGGGGGCACCATGCAAATTAGCTGGACAAGACTAATGAATCAGATCCCCAGAAAGGATAATCTCCTTAAAGATTAAAAATCAGCTTTTAAGACTGATATTACTCAATTCTAGAGATTGACCTTAAAGATTGAGAATTACAAACTCATGGAATTCAATGATATCTAAACTCGAGCTTGAACGAGAAAATATTTTGATCAAAATTACAAACCGATTTATTTTCTGAAAACCCTATTTTCAATGCGTTCATTACCATTGAACGTAAAATCCTAGGAATTCACCTGGAATTCATTAGGTCACCTGAACCAAATCGGGTGTCAACCGTAAGAACGGTGGTTGCATAGCATGGTTAAAGACAGGACCTTGTGCCATACCGAAAAATTATAAGGGTGAGCTTTACTATTGCTCCTACCAAGGATAGTAATTGCGTCCGACACGTTATAGACCATAATTAAAAGCATGTCAGGGGACATTGCCTTAACAGTTGCTTGTTCAACGCTTTCCTTTCAACCGGACGGTAGTTTACCGATAGGTAATATACGGGACAAGTAAACTGGACGTGTTGCTTTCCAAATACAATGTTAGCAAGTGGGTGACACAAAACCACAAGTTTTGAGCTAAAATTTTCAAATCTGAAACCCACCAAACCCACAAAAATATTTTGCAAACACCGGTAAAGGGTTATTCCGGAAAACTTATCTAGGGTAAAAACTAGATTTAATTTTCAAAAGATCAAATGTTTTCATAAAGATCCAATTTCCTTAATGGATCTAAATTTTTATAGTCATGTGGGACTGTAAACCATATCGTTACTACCATTGTTTATACCGTCGTATAGAAAATCACTGATGTACAAAGTGTGAAGAATAAAGAAGTGATTCTAGTATTTCAAGACGATATTACTTGAGGACAAGCAACGCTCAAGTGTGGGAATATTTGATAATGCTAAAAACGAACATATATTTCATAGCATTATTCCTCAAGAAAGACAAGCTTTTAGTTGCAATTGTTCTATTTACAAGTGATATTCGTTTAAATAATAAAAGGTGAAGACAAAAGACAGATTCGACGAATTGAAGACGCAAACGACCAAAAAGCTCAAAAGTACAAAAGACAATCAAAAAGGTTCCAATTATTGATAAGAAACGTCTCGAAATTACGAGAGTACAAGATTCAAAACGCAAAGTACAAGATATTAAATTGTACGCAAGGACGTTCGAAAATCCGGAACCGGGACCAGAGTCAACTCTTAACGCTCGACGCAACGGACTAAAAATTACAAGTTAACTATGTATATAAATATAATATAATATATAATTAATTATATTAATTATATATATATTATATTTATAAATAAAAACCGTCGTCAGAGAAAGACTCCAAAGTTGAGAGCTGTAATTTCAAACTCCGCGACTCGCGGAGTTTGAAGGCCAAAATGGCCGCGAGTCGCGGAGCCCCCAGTTTTGAAACTCCCTATAAAGCAAACCGAAATCTGATCATTTTCATCATCTTTTTCTTCTTCTCTCATATATACGTAAAATATATATATATAATTTATATTTTAATTTAAATTTTAATTATAATTCTAATAATAAGGGTATGTTAGCGAATGTTGTAAGGGTGTAAGTCGAAATTCTGTCCGTGTAACGCTACGCTATTTTTAATCATTGTAAGTTATGTTCAACCTTTTTACATTAATGTCTCGTAGCTAAGTTATTATTATGCTTATTTAAAACGAAGTAATCATGATGTTAGGCTAATTACTAAAATTGGGTAATTGGGCTTTGTACCATAATTGGGGTTTGGACAAAAGAACGACACTTGTGGAAATTAGACTATGGGCTATTAATGGGCTTTATATTTGTTTAACTAAATGATAGTTTGTTAATGTTAATATAAAGATTTACAATTGGGCGTCCCTATAAATTACCATATACACTCGATCGGACACGATGGGCGGGGTATTTATATGTACGAATAATCGTTCTTCTAACCGGACACGGGAATGGATTAATAGTCACTAGAATAATTAAAACGGGGGTGAAATTATGTACAGGGACACTTGGTATAATTGATAACAAAATATTAAAACCTTGGGTTACACTCAGTCGACATCCTGGTGTAATTATTAAACAAAGTATTAAAATCTTGTTACAGTTTAAGTCCCTAATTAGTTGGAATATTTAACTTCGGGTATAAGGATAATTTGACGAGGACACTCGCATTTTATATTTATGACTGATGGACTGTTATGGACAAAAACCAGACGGACATATTAAATAATCCAGGACAAAGGACAATTAACCCATTGGCATAAAACAAAAATCAACACGTCAAACATCATGATTACGGAAGTTTAAATAAGCATAATTCTTTTATTTCATATTTAATTTCCTTTATTTTATATTTAATTGCACTTCTAATTATCGCACTTTTATTTATTGTTATTTAATCGCACTTTTAATTATCGTACTTTTTAATTATCGCAATTTTATTTTATCGCACTTTTATTGCAATTTCATTATCGTTATTTATTTTACGCTTTAAATTAAGTCTTTTATTTATTTAATATTTTACATTAGGTTTTAACTGCGACTAAAGTTTTAAAATCGACAAACCGGTCATTAAACGGTAAAAACCCCCCTTTATAATAATAATATTACTTATATATATGTTTGTATTTTTATATAGTGTTGAGCTTTGTTTAAAAAAAGATTCCCTGTGGAACGAACCGGACTTACTAAAAACTACACTACTGTACGATTAGGTACACTGCCTATAAGTGTTGTAGCAAGGTTTAAGTATATCCGTTCTCTAAATAAATAAATATCTTGTGAAAAAAATGTATCGTATTTAATAGTATTTCTAGTAAAAATTTAATAACTATTTTATATACACCCCGCTGCACATCAGGGACCTAAGTAGACGGCGCCGTCAATGACGATTTTGTCGGGTCGCTACAAATAATATGAATATTTGTTTCTCTCTTCTTTTCTGTTTTATTTTTCGAATAGCAGCAGTTAAAACAGGTGACCGAAATAAAAAGATTACAGTGATAGTTGCAGGTGTTCGTTTGAAGTAACCGAAGGTGAGTTTAGTGGGTTGAAATCGAAACAGTAGCAACAATATGTAGTAGTAATGATCTTGTTTAGGGTTGTGTGGTTGATGGGTTTAAAATAGAAAAGATATAAAGTAGCAGCAGTCATGTGGGTGTGTTTGATCAGGAAAGAAACAGGAACAAGCGAACAAGTTGTAGCAGTAGTATGTAGCTGCAATGTTGCAGCTGCAACCATCGAACAGAATAGAAAACATGGTGGTGATGTAGATTGTACCTCAAACAGCAACAGAATAATAGGTGCAACAGATAGATGGCGGTCTTTGGTGATCAAGATAGAAAAATTGAGCAGTTGGTGGCTTGGGTGATCGAAGGTTGTTGAAAAAAAAATATAAGAGGAAGGAGGTGGTGATCAAAATTGCAGGTGGTGGTTGGTAGGTTTGTAAATGTAACAAAATGAGATGTAAGATGATGGTGGTTATGTTGATGGTTGTACCCGAAGTTGGAACAGAAAAGAAAAACGAGTACAAAGGTGTTGGTTATGAAGTTGGTGGATCAAACAGAAAAAGGAATCATGAGCAGTAGTAATTCATGAGTGAAGTATTAAAGTGGTTTGTTGTGGTGATCTTACTCATCAAAAATAGCAACCATCAGGGTGATGAGTTCGGGTGTGGGGATGTCGAACAATCATGGGTTGGTTTGATGAAGATGCTCTATGATGGAGTGATAATTAAAGAACCATGGTACTAGTCATAAGGTGAAGGTGAGATTGTTTTGAATGGTAATAGCAAAAGTTTCAAATGATTTAATGAGTATATGATTTTTCAAGTTTTGTGGGTTTTCGAGCTTCAAAACATAAAACAAAAGTAGTAGCTAGTTTGGTTTTGTATGGCGATTAAAACAGAAAAATAAGATTCATATTTGTCAATCAAGATTAAAGAATAGAAAAGGCAAGATGACGGATGGTGTGACAACCCGGAAATTTCCGAGTTGATTTAAACAAAAACTTTATATGGTTTCATTTAACCTCGACTAATTCCGACGATTCACGAACAATTATTTGTAAATAGTTACGCATTAATTTGATATATTAATATTATTATTATTATTAATATCCTTTTTAAACAAGATATCAATAATTAATATCTTTATTATCAGTATTGTTATTATGAATAAAAAAATATATTGACAAATATTCTTGGAAAAGTAGTAAATCAATTTGTTTATTTTAAAAAAAATATATATAAAAAAAAATCCTTAAAATAAATGATTTTTTTAATAAAATAAATAAATAAATAAATAAATTACTTTTTAATTAAAAATTATAATGGAAAACTACTTTTATTATTTTATTTTGTGCATTATCCCATGACCTAACATTTAATACTTTTAAATTTTAAAATCCCATTAAAAATTAAAATATTTCTTTTTCTTTTAATTATTTTATTCTTTTTACCTAATTTTTTCAAGTATAAATACCCCTCATTTCTCATTCAAACTCACATCAAAATTTCTCTCATTCTCTCTTTGAAGAATTACTACTAGTAAGTATTTTTTTCTTACTTTTTACTTTTTACTTTTTACTTTTTACTTTTTACTTTTTTACTTTTTACTTTTTACTATTTACTTCGGTTTATTATTTTTTTACCGAAACATGTAAATAATGTTATAAATTATATGCAATTAAAATTAAAATAAATAACATGTTATAATTAGTAATATATGTTACTAAAAATTATAAAAGTATTTTTATGAATTAATATATAGGAGTTATAATTAAAATCGAATTAATGAATATATATGTATATACGCACCTAACGTGAAGGTTATAATTAAAGATAGCGTACAAAGACTACAAACATCACCGCTACTTGTGGCCTAGGGTGATCCTTGTTACTATTATGGGATGCTTGTGGATCTCGAATGCCAAGACTTAGATTCTGGTCAAGAGATCCTGGGCCGCTCGGTAACAATAGATCATTCGAGTGACTTCCATGTTAGCGACGAAGTTTGGGCGAGATTGTATAACATCTTTGTTAAGAATTATAACCCGAACATTCTTAAACTAGAAGCTTACTATAAGTGGAAGTTTTTCATAAATAGTAGGTTTCCAAAAATAGAAACTTTTGAGAAATAGGAACTTTTCTCGAAAACCGTCACTGTCAATATAGTTGCTATATTAATAAACATACTTTATGTCAAGTTAGACATTAACTAATCAAACGTTATACCTCAAGGTTGATATCCATATCACTTACTTACTTTACTTTCCTTCTTGCGTGGAATACTTCAACTGCTATTTAATGTGAGTTCATCTGCTCCCTTTTTCTATATTTTTGGGCTGAGAATACATGCGCAACTTTTATAACTGTTTTACACGTATCAACTATTAAACTGTGATATGTTGGGCTATGACCAGCAAGTCCCCAACCGACAAGTATAAACGATAACTTGTTACGGGGCAAACTTGAAAGTCTAGTCTAAATACAAGTACCAACTGTTAAACTGTGATATGTTGGGCTATGACCAGCAATTCCCCAACCGACAAGTATAAACGATAACTTGTTACGGGGCAAACTTGAAAGTCTAGTCTAAATATCAGTACCAACTGTTAAAACTATGCTATACCCGGCTATGTCCGACTAAGTCCCTACAGTGATATTTTTAATTGCTGCGGCATTCTTAATTATTTGGGATAGGCCTATCGGGAGTAACGTCCCCGATACATTTGACGAAGTCTTTGTATTACTTAATAATGAAATTAAAACGACAAGGACAGAACAACTTGTCACGGGGCAAACAACGTTTAGTCTAAATATCACGCACTGGCATAACTTTTGATCCTGCGGGAGATCAACTTTACAAACTAAATTTTGTGTTCTAACACTATTACTGAAATTATTATTTATGACAAACCTATGAACTCACTCAACCTCGTGTTGACCTTTTTAAGCATGTTTATTCTCAGGTACTTAAATATTGCTTCCGCTGTATATCTACTGCTTTGATGATGATTGCTTGCTATGCTTGGAGTCTTCATTACATATCATATCAATTAAAGACATATTTATCTTCCGCTGTAAAACTCAACAAAACGTCTCATGTAGAGTCGTTCTCGTTTATACAACTGTGATTTGATATAATTAGTCACAAATACCCCAGGCCCTATTTGGGGGTGTGATAGATTGGTATCAGAGCAGGTTGTTGTAGAGAATCAGGATTGCATTTTATGTGTGCCTTATACAATTAGGTACCTTAGCAATGTAGGTCTACAACTTTTCCTGACCATAGTGCCTTTAATTGTTGCCTTAAACAGTTAAATGCTATACTATACTTTAGAAACTTTACTTATCTTAGAATGTCGTGCCAACCTAAGAACTCTGCTCACTTTCCTAAGTATTATCCAATTACGCCACCGCACTTAAATGCGACACCATGATTTCTGAAATTCTTGACATTCCTATGTCATCTATCATGGTTTTGTGTATTACATATGTATTACATGAAATATTATCCATGATTTTTGAAACTCCTATAATTGTTACTATTCATACTCAAACGTATATAACTCCCTGTTATATCACGTACCTATATGCCTTATACCTTTATGCATCGATTTGCGAACCGGAAAATGTCATTGGGTTATCACAGTATACGAATTGAAAGTCTTTAATCGAAAGATTATTAGATTACATACTTATCATTTTATAATCTCAACACGTCATACTGCCATTATTTTAGTATAGACAAATCATATCTTATCATATCTATCCCAATAGACCTTGTCAACCACTTTTCCTAAATTTCCTTCGTAAATTACGGAAATCTTTTTGCTATAAATACGTATTCAAGGAGACGAATATATCATTCAGTATTCAATACCCATTTCATATCAAACCCTATTCCAAACACATAATATGGATTTCTCACCCGATTCTTCAAATTCCTCTAGTTCCGAAGACAGCATGACGGGGACCCACCAACCGATCAATTACCGTAATTTCTTCAGAAAATGGGGATGGGTTCGCGAAATACTCACCCTATGGAGAAATGAAGAAGGTACTCCTTATCACGAGCCAAACTTACCACCAAACGTCGGAGTACTCGATCCGCTTACCGGCGAACCTATTCATAATACCGTTTACACTCTTTTCGTAAGGATTTTCCGCCTCGAAGGTCGACTCGATGTAGCCCAAGACAGTATTCGTCCTCTACTCCCAAATTCTAATCAGATAGGATTACTAGAAGAAGTTAGAAGACTTCGAACTGAATATCAAGAATTGACAAACCTTACGGAGGAATGGGTAGAACAAATCCATAGACTGGAGCGTAAAGTAGAAACCCTGGAGGAAACGGTGCACGATTTGGAAGCTAGGCTCACACCTACTACCCAAGTACCACAAGCAACACCAGCAACACCACTAGTACCATCAGTACCACCAACATTACCAACACCACAAGAATTGTAAGCACCATCAGCATCACCACCAACAGCATCAGCTTCATCAACAACAACATCCGCATCCCACGCCTCAACATCACACTCAGTACCTCAAACATCAACATCATACGCCCATAGATACCAAGGAATATTAGTAATAATGAGTTAAGATGTATTGACTCATTCTTCGCGAAGAATTATATATGTATACTTTATATATATATATGATTTGGAACAATAATAAATCTTGTCGTACTAAGCAATTACGTGTGAATCTCAACTAGTATGTACTACTTGGTTAATTCATATCACTAATATGCTATGATGTACACCCTTCGTTAATGACTTAACAATTGTTAATCACTGCTTCAACACAATAAACTCCATTTCAAAATAAATCAAGTGTAATGATGAATGTATTGATTCATAACTTCATTAGCGAAATATTTCGCGACAATTATGAAATCTCTAAGGTTTTGGAGATTATTTACTCTCGTTCCAAACCGCAAATCAGATGAGTTTAATATATATTAACTCATTAAATCCATGATTTCATCTGAAGAATACATATGTGAACGTATATCTTCATAAAGATTGTAAATTCTGTTGTACAAACTGTTAATTGTGAAAATATTTTAACGGGTAGGTAATACCCGAGAAATATTTACATCTCACATTAATACACTGTACATTCTTCAATTTCGATTCATAAATCATTAATTATACGCACTACCTTCACAATGATACACAATCATCTTCATACAAAATCAATTACACATTCTGAAATTAACATATCGGAATTCAAGTAAAGCTTTAGCAGGTGTTATCTTCCTAAAGATTACTACATTCATGAATTATATTCATTCGTATTCTGCAATGAATTATCACATCAAACCACCGAAATTATCATTCATTACTTTTGAAATCAACAACGCCTATTCGTCAACCATTAGATCCGTTGACGATTACAGTCAGCGTTTAATCATCTAAAAATAAAATTTCTTGAAACCATTGATAACCGATGATTCAAATACGGCTGCATTAAATGCAGAGGAAACATTGTAAAAGGTCTTAAGGGCCAAAACTTTGATAATAAAGAATGGTATAAGCTCAGATTTGGGACTAGAAAACAGATTGAGCAAAGTATGAAGGAGGCTGTGGACAAATCACAAAGATTAAACCTGCCTTCAAAGAATCCAAATGATTCAGTATCTGCTGAGGTCATTGACGAATACCTTACTCCTGACTCTAAACCTTTACGGACAAATCTTCTTTATCATCCTTCGATCTTAGAAATTCTAAGATATCATTGTATCATTCGTTATAGATATCCTCTATATTTCTGAAGATATCTTCATAACGATTCTTGACCGCAATTAACTATCTCCTTGCGATATCTTTATTACATCATAAAGGAAACTGTATTAGTTTTTATATTCTGTAAAAATTCAAGCTTAAATTATGAATGATTTGAAGTAGTGTTGGGAATTAAAGCATGAGTTAGTATAATATAATGACGTCAGGCCAACGTAATTATATTACAGTAAGTCATGCTAAATTTTTAATGGAAGATGATGATTCATAGATTTTATGATCATCATTTGTCATGTTACACGACTCTTACATTCTACTTAAACTCTGAACATATCAAGAAAATATATTCTTGATAGTTCTATTCTCAGCAATTCTGGTAATTTACCAAATCAAATCATGATATTATGCTTAGAACAGTAGGTCCATTCGAAACTCCATACCTACAAATTCTGGACCATTACTCGCTTTACTTAGAGTCGAGAGGAGAATAAAAAGGAAAAGAGCTCCGACATATAAGGAAAAATATAAAGCCCGATAACGACACCGAAATTACAAACCGTGTATATCAATGCGTATAGCAATATAAAGACACGGGAGAACTAAAAATACGATAAATACTAGAGCATAATAGAAGTAAACAGACTCCTCTGGTGGGAGTTAGAAAAGAAGGAAGATTGTGGCAATAACCAATATAAGGTCAAGAACAAGAACTGGATTGAGCATATTAACAAAACTTTTGGAAGTATGAATTGAGAAAGAAAGTATAGAAGTGGTGAAGATAATGAAACGGAAGAAGCTAATTTATAGCAAAATTCCAGACACAGCAATCGAGGCAATTCACCGCATTTAATTAAAGAAAATCCTAATTTCGGTAATTACCGGAGAATCAAATCTTATAAAGATTTCGAAGATTTCTTTAATTCCTTGAAATATGGAAATCAATCGTAACTACGTCAAAAGTTAAGGCGGACATTTAATTTTCTCATTCACTCTTTTACGATAGCTTCATTTATACTCTTTTTATAATCGAATCATTTTATCCATATTATTTAATGTCGATAAAACTCTAATTTTCAACTCATATTTATCATTCTTGTTGTAAACAATGACGATCTCTATCAAAATTTCATGATCGTGATTTTCACGAACTCCTCTCTGTTTATCTACCCAAATATTGTGACATAAACGCTAAAGGTTTAAATAAGCTCACTATTATTCATAACACATTTCATGTGTATTGAAATGCTTGTATAGCGTCATCAATCCTTCTGAGGAAACCTAATCAAATGACACTCTTGTTAAATCCTTTAGATAACCTCCGCATTAATAATAAAATGCACTTCGTAGAATTTATGATCGTAAGATTTAAACGATATTCTATTTGTTGAAATTCACACAAGGCCCCAAGTATACCTGGGAACGTGAAAACCAAATAAAACAAAAATATCCTCACCTGTTTACAAACAACGCCGATGGATGGCAACAACTAAAATTTTGGGACGAAATTTCTATTAACAGGGGGATACTGTGACAACCCGGAAATATCCGAGTTGATTTAAACAAAAACTTTATATGATTTCATTTAACCTCGACTAATTCCGACGATTCACGGACAATTATTTGTAAATAATTATGCATTAATTTGATATATTAATATTATTATTATTATTAATATCCTTTTTAAACAAGATATCAATAATTAATATCTTTATTATCAGTATTGTTATTATGAATAAAAAAATATATTGACAAATATTCTTGGAAAAGTAGTAAATCAATTTGTTTATTTTAAAAAAAAATATATAAAAAAAATCCTTAAAATAAATGATTTTTTTAATAAAATAAATAAATAAATTACTTTTTAATTAAAAATTATAATGGAAAACTACTTTTATTATTTTATTTTGTGCATTATCCCATGACCTAACATTTAATACTTTTGAATTTTAATATCCCATTAAAAATTAAAATATTTCTTTTTCTTTTAATTATTTTATTCTTTTTACCTAATTTTTTCAAGTATAAATACCCCTCATTTCTCATTCAAACTCACACCAAAATTTCTCTCATTCTCTCTTTGAAGAATTACTACTAGTAAGTATTTTTTTCTTACTTTTTACTTTTTACTTTTTACTTTTTACTTTTTTACTTTTTACTTTTTACTATTTACTTCGGTTTATTATTTTTTTACCGAAACATGTAAATAATGTTATAAATTATATGCAATTAAAATTAAAACAAATAACATGTTATAATTAGTAATATATGTTACTAAAAATTATAAAAGTATTTTTATGAATTAATATATAGGAGTTATAATTAAAATCGAATTAATGAATATATATGTATATACGCACCTAACGTGAAGGTTATAATTAAAGATAGCGTACAAAGACTACAAACATCACCGCTACTTGTGGTCTAGGGTGATCCTTGTTACCATTATGGGACGCTTGTGGATCTCGAATGCCAAGACTTAGATTCTGGTCAAGAGATCCTGGGCCGCTCGGTAACAATAGATCATTCGAGTGACTTGCATGTTAGCGACGAAGTTTGGGTGAGATTGTATAACATCTTTGTTAAGAATTATAACCCGAACATTCTTAAACTAGAAGCTTACTATAAGTGGAAGTTTTTCATAAATAGTAGGTTTCCAAAAATAGAAACTTTTGAGAAATAGGAACTTTTCTCGAAAACCGTCACTGTCAATATAGTTTCTATATTAATAAACATACTTTATGTCAAGTTAGACATTAACTAATCAAACGTTATACCTCAAGGTTGATATCCAGATCACTTACTTGCTTTACTTTCCTTCTTGCGTGGAATACTTCAACTGCTATTTAATGTGAGTTCATCTGCTCCCTTTTTCTATATTTTTGGGCTGAGAATACATGCGCAACTTTTACAACTGTTTTACATGTATCAACTATTAAACTGTGATATGTTGGGCTATGACCAGCAAGTCCCCAACCGACAAGTATAAACGATAACTTGTTACGGGGCAAACTTGAAAGTCTAGTCTAAATACAAGTACCAACTGTTAAACTGTGATATGTTGGGCTATGACCAGCAATTCCCCAACGTACAAGTATAAACGATAACTTGTTACGGGGTAAACTTGAAAGTCTAGTCTAAATATCAGTACCAACTGTTAAAACTATGATATACCCGGCTATGTCCGACTAAGTCCCTACAGTGATATTTTTAATTGCTGCGGCATTCTTAATTATTGGGGATAGGCCTATTGGGAGTAACATCCCCGATACATTTGACGAAGTCTTTTTATTACTTAATAATGAAATTAAAACGACAAGGACAGAACAACTTGTCACGGGGCAAACAACGTTTATTCTAAATATCACGCACTGGCATAACTTTTGATCCTGCGGGAGATCAACTTTACAAACTAAATTTTGTGTTCTAACACTATTACTGAAATTATTATTTATGACAAACCTATGAACTCACTCAACCTCGTGTTGACCTTTTTAAGCATGTTTATTCTCAGGTACTTAAATATTGCTTCCGCTGTATATCTACTGCTTTGATGATGATTGCTTGCTATGCTTGGAGTCTTCATTGAAAGGACCCGTTCATATACATTATAAACGATTCATAATAGTTGATTACATTGCGAGGTATTTGACCTCTATATGATACATTTTACAAACATTGCATTCATTTTTAAAAGACAATCTTTCTTTACATCGAAAATTGACAGGCATGCATACCATTTCATAATATCCACTATCCAACTATAAATTGATTTAATAATAATCTTTGATGAACTCAATGACTCGAATGCAACGTTCTTCGAAATATGCTATGAAAGACTCCAAGTAATATCTTTAAAATGAGCAAATGCACAGCGGAAGATTTCTTTAACACCATACTGTATTTCGTAGTAAAAATACATATAACGTCATTGAACAAGTGCAAGGTTGGCCTCGGATTCACGAACATATCAATATTGAGATTCAATATTGCTGGAAAGGTACGTAAACGCAACGGAGATGATAAACACTATATTGACCTCACGAGCATACCCATGAACCATACTCAATCACCTCCATAGCTATAACCCATAATTTCCTTAATCTTATCCCACTCGAAAAAAACAACTTCGAAATCACTCGGACAGCACTCCGTCGTAATATTTTATGTATACTAATAATATCTTGAGATAATACGGAGTAAATATATATATGTAAATCGATTGAGAGAGTTTAGAGAAAACTATTTTCAAGTTTCTATGAAATAATGAAACCTATTGAATTCTATTTATAATAGATTTTTGAATTATTAAAGTGAATTATTAAAGTATGAATTATTAAAGTATGAATTATTAAAGTAAATTATTAAAGTATGAATTATTAAAGTGAATTATTAAAGTATGAATTATTAAAGTTAAAGTAAAGTAAAAATAAAGTAAAGGTAAAGTTTAAGTATCGTAAAAGTATAAAACTATGTACGTATAATACGCGTAAAAATATATATAATATTAATTTAAATCGTTATATATATTTAATAAAATAAAATATAAATATCGTTATCTTTATCATACTAGTTAAGTAATGAGTTGTCAAAAGTGGTTCTAGATATTTATAAAAGTTATATACGTTTTAATAATAAAGTTCTTTTTAAACTGAAAACGTTTTTGTACGTTTGAAACTAAATAGATCAATCGAGTCTTTATGAGATTCAATCTTCCACTATCCTTTGTCTAGTTCTCAATGATTGACAATTTGTTCATATTTATAAATCACTTTACCATTTTCCGAATATTGTTAAAATGAAAAGATTTCTCAAATCAACGTGGGCCTTTCAACAGAGACTTGTAATCATAATTCAATATATCTGATAATTCAATCATTTGATCTTATCTTCTAATTCCATTGATAAACATTTTGAAACAGATACAATCATATAAAGTATTTAATCTAATATTTTGTTTACGTTTCAAGTTATAATATATATACACATATACATATATAATCATATTCGTTTAATGGTTCGTGAATCGTTGGAACTTGGTCGAGGTTGAATGAATGTATGAACATAGTTTAAAATTCTTGAAATTTAACTTAACAAATATTGCTTATCGTGTCGGAAATATATAAAGATTAAAGTTTAAATTTGGTTAGAAATTTCCGGGTTGTCACGGTACCTACCCGTTAAAGAAATTTCGTCCCGAAATTTGAGTGGAAAGGTCGTGAATGATAATAAGTATGTTATCATGATGCATACGGGCTGAAAATTAGAGTTTTATCATCAGCGAATAATTTGGATAAACAATCTATTTATATGAAGAGTACGAATGAAGCTAACATAGAAGAGTGAAATGATTAAGTGTAGATTTGTCTTATCATTTGACGTAGATATGATTGATTCCCAGATTTTAAGGGATTTGAAGAAAATCTTCTTAATAAGATTTGACTCTCCGGTAATCAAGGGAATTAGGATCCGCTTTAAATGCGATCGTCCATTTTAATTGTTCTGTCGGAGATTTTCTTATAAATTCACCTCCTTCATTTCCTTACAACTCACACCATCTGTTGATGCATTTTATGCAAGTCCCTAGACATCTACCCACGTCCATTGCAGGTACAACAGTTTACAGGCCACCATGATTGCTCGTTATTATCCTATCCGTGGTTGTATGTGGTTACAGGAACTACAGGAACGAGATTTAGATGTTTGACTATGTTAGACTTAGTAACGTATGAGTGAAGCCTCAATAGTACGGCTGACAGGCTCATACGCATGGTTGATGCTGAGCTAAGTCACAATTACAACCTAAATGATAAGACACGAGTGAGTGATCACCCGTACGGTTGATGAAGCCAACTCGTACGTGTGATGAATGAATCGTATGGGTGTGTTAACAGCAGGGGTATATAAAGTCTTATGTTCTTCATTTTAGGTTAAGCCTCTCATTTGTTACACACACTCAGATCTAGTGAGCTCCTTCGATTCTCTCTCAGTCCAAATCACCCAGGTGGTGAATAATAGCTCTAGGTGTTGATCTAATCACACTTGATTAAGTTGTGGTTTGACTAAATTAATCAAAAAAAAAACTTAACCTATTCACTAGAGGGATTGATTCACTTATTCTGCCATTGTGTGAGTTAAATCTGTTGATTTCTAAGTTCCTAGTCATGTTTCATCACCTTCTATTCTTTCCCCCTCAACTCATATTTTAAAGTATTCATCAATATGCTCCATCCAGTTCTGATTCTCGATATACTTCTAACTTTCATATCGGTCATTCTTCTTTTTTTTCATCTACCGCCGGAAGAATCTATTTACTTCTACTATACTCTTGGGTTTATAGTGTTCCTAGTTCTCCCGTGTCTTTATATTGCTATATGCATCGATATATATGGTTTATAATTTCTGGTTTGTCGTTGGGCTTTATATGTTCCCTTATATTTCAAAGTCTCTGCTTCTATCTTCTATAATCATTATCATTCACAGTTAATGCTCTCTTTTATTTGCTGCAATTTATACCCCAATTTCTATTTCGAAGTTTTGTCCTTTCGTTTCTTCTTCTTGCGATTAAGCACCGCTTGTAATGGTCCAGAATTCACAGATACGAATTTCGAAATGAACATTGTTAATGTTCTAGGAAGGAAATTGTGATGGCACGATCTTGACTTGTCAAATTACTAAAATACCTTGGAAAAGGCCGAATCATCAAGAAATATTTTCTTGATATTTTAGAGGTTAAATAGAATACAAGAGTCGTATAACATGGCACATGATGATGTTATGATCTGTGAATCATCACGTTCCATTTAGAAACTCAGCATGACTTACTGTAATATAATCACATTGATCAAGTGTCATTATATTATATTAATTCATGCTTCAGTTCCCAACACTACTTCAAAATATTCCTATTTTAAACTTGAATGTTTCAGAATTTAGAAACTAAAATAGTTTCTTTTATGATGTAATACAGATAGCGCGAAGAGGTAAATGATTTCAAATAAGAAAAATTAATATCTTCAGAAATATGGAGGATATTTATAATGAAAGATATGATGATATTTTAGAATTTCTAATATCAGAGGATGATGAAGAATATTGTCCGCAGGGGTTTAGAGTCAGGAGCAAGGTATTCGTTAATGACTTCAGCAAATACTGAATTATTTGGATCCTTTGAAGTCAGGTTCAGTCTTTGTAATTTGTCCACAGCCTCCTTCCTACTTTGCTCAATCCGTTTTCCAGTTCCAAGACTTCTCTTTTTCTGCGCTTTGCCAGCACACCTATTCATTATCATCAAACTTTTACTGTTAAGGTCGTTTATAGTTTTTTTGCTGCTTCATCAGTATTTTTCCATTTTCGGAGAACCAATTCGTAGTTCGAAGTGTTTTTCAGAATCTTCACATTCAAATTAAGTCCAGAAGATAGACGTTATATATACACATATAACTGTTGGCGTAGACATGCTGCGAGATTTCAAAATACTGATTGCTAATTCCCAATGATTCGTATGGAAATTCTCATTACAAGATGCGAATGAGTAAATGATGGGGTTTCAATGAATAATTATAATGACGTTTTGGAGAGGCTAAAGTCAAAGGGTAATGAAGTTGTTGATACATCTGTTAATAATGTGGTGGAATGTAAAAGGTTCCCTGGTAACGATGGTGTATATCTCAAGGTTATAATAAGGTTAATCTGACTGAAAAGTCGAAGTTGACTTGCTGGAGCTGTGACAAAACTGGATACTTTGAATAGGAGTCGCAAAGTTATTTTTGCTAATAAATGCTAAAGAATCTGACGCGGATACGTTGTTTAAACTTTTACTTTGGTTTCAAGAGTTTTTCAGGTACATAACTGTGGGTAACATGTGGTTGGATCATCATCTCGATTGCTCATCATTCGAAGTGTCTTCAGAAATTTTCGAAGGGTTTGAACACAGATTGTAATCGTTAACATACATTTGATGTTCTAACACAGTTTTGAAGTCAAAATATAGCTTGTGAAAGATGTAAGGATCTAAGAGTGATGATTTTGGTCATATCTCAAGTTGAATTTTGAGATTTCAAAATCAGAATATGTAATTAAATTTTGAATGAGTATGGTTGTTTTGATTTCTATAAAAGAATGTATATTGTTGTGAAAGTAGGGAGTATAATGGATGATTTGCTGAATCAGATTCGAAGAATGTAATATATTAATTGTGAATTTATATATCTCTCGGGTATTACCTACCCGTTAAAAAAAATTTTCACAATTAATATTTTGTACAAAAGAATTTTATTACAGTCTTTATGAAAATATATATATGTATATTTTCTTCAGATGTAACATAGATTTAATGAGTTAATGTTAAATTAAACTCATTTGATTTACGGTTGAAACTAGAATTAAATAATCCCTAAAGGCTTTAAAAAGTATATAACTTTTACGCAGTATTTCTTTAATGACATTGAAATTATGAATCAATACTTCGTTATTTGTTGATGTATGATGTTCGGTTCGTGGAATTCTTGTGAATTTCGCAAAGTACGAATGATGTTATCTGAAAAGTTTCGGGTACATCGATGATGAAAGTGTAAAATCAAATATATACTTGATTTATTATGAATTGGAATTTGTTGAATTGCGACAGAGATTGTAGTTAACGCTGGTTAAGTTGCGGCCGAAGGACGTACATTATTGCGTATTTGTAATATGAATTAACCGAATAGTTAAGATTCACACACAATAGCTTAGCACGGAAAGATTTATTTTTATTTCAAAATATATAAAATATACATATAATTTCTTCAAAGGGAATGAGTTAATTCTTCATAAATCGTTGATACAATATACGGGTTATTGATTCGTAATGATGTCCATAGTGATTCTTGAGCTGACGGAGTTTGTGATGTTATAGGTGTTATTGATTCTGATGTTGACTGTACTGATGATGCTGGTGACGCTGACGGTACTGTTGATGCTGTTGGTAAAACAAGTTTAGCTTGTTAATCACACACCATTTTTGTCAGGGTTTCTACTCTTCCTTCTATCATTTTGGTTCGCTTAACTGATTTATGGTTAGGGCTAGATTAGATAATCTCTAAGACTTTAGAGATTACATAATCTGCGCGGAATGTTTCTCCAATGAAGTTATGAATTAATACTTCGTCGGTTATTGTTGTTGGTATTCCTTGGTATCTACAGGGCGTATGACATTGGTGCTCGTGGGACAGAGTGTAAAGTTGAGGTTTATGACGTGGTTGTGGTTGGGGTGGTAATGGTACTATTGGCGTTGATGATGGTGTTACTGGTTATGCTGCTGATGCTGCTGCTGGTGTTTGTAATCTCTGCACCATATTCTCCAAAGCCACTACCTGAGCGCGAAGCTCGTTGACTTCTTCTATTACACCGGGGTGATTGTCGGTTCGGACGAGCGGATAAATATAATCTAAAATTTGATGTAATATATAATCGTGACGAGATACTCTGGAAATGAGCGAGAAATTGGTGTTTCGGACAGGTTCGCCGGTAAGTGCTTCAGGTTCTTCGTCAAGAGGGCAATGTGGTGGATGGAATGGATCACCTTCTTCTTGTCTCCAATGATTGAGGAGGCTACGAACCCATCCCCAATTCATCCAGAATAGGTGATGACTGATTGGTTGATCTATTCCGGTCACACTGCTTTCGGAGCTGGAGTGGGATTCCATTTCGAAATTCGAGGAACTTGAATTAATGATGAATTCCATTTCGTACGATTGAATAAGGATTTTTTTTTTCGATATGAAATGATTTTCGGTTATCGGATGGTATTCTAATTATATAGAATATCCATATATATAGAACAAAAGATTTCGTAAATTACGGAGGAATTTACGGGATATATCAGGCAACGTTTACAGTAATAGATACGATAAGATATGATTTAGCAGATACGCTAAGATATGAATTTTTGTCTATACACTATTCATGCAATCAATACAGCAAGACGTGTCTTAGACTAAAAATGATAAGCAGGTAATTTCCCGAGGATGATAAGTAGTTAATTTTTGACACAAAATGATAAGCAAAACTATTGACATGCAGACACGGTCGAAGTCCAGACTCACTAATGCATCCTATCGACTTATCTGTTAGACACACTAATGCAGACCTAGTTCGCTAAGACCACCGCTCTGATACCAACTGAAAGGACCCGTTCATATACATTATAAACGATTCATAATAGTTGATTACATTGCGAGGTATTTGACCTCTATATGATACATTTTACAAACATTGCATTCGTTTTTAAAAGACAATCTTTCTTTACATCGAAAATTGACAGGCATGCATACCATTTCATAATATCCACTATCCAACTATAAATTGATTTAATAATAATCTTTGATGAACTCAATGACTCGAATGCAACGTTCTTCGAAATATGCTATGAAAGACTCCAAGTAATATCTTTAAAATGAGCAAATGCACAGCGGAAGATTTCTTTAACACCATACTGTATTTCGTAGTAAAAATACATATAACGTCATTGAACAAGTGCAAGGTTGGCCTCGGATTCACGAACATATCAATATTGAGATTCAATATTGCTGGAAAGGTACGTAAACGCAACGGAGATGATAAACACTATATTGACCTCACGAACATACCCATGAACCATACTCAATCACCTCCATAGCTATAACCCATAATTTCCTTAATCTTATCCCACTCGAAAAAAACAACTTCGAAATCACTCGGACAGCACTCCGTCGTAATATTTTATGTATACTAATAATATCTTGAGATAATACGGAGTAAATATATATATGTAAATCGATTGAGAGAGTTTAGAGAAAACTATTTTCAAGTTTCTATGAAATAATGAAACCTATTGAATTCTATTTATAATAGATTTTTGAATTATTAAAGTGAATTATTAAAGTATGAATTATTAAAGTGAATTATTAAAGTATGAATTATTAAAGTGAATTATTAAAGTATGAATTATTAAAGTGAATTATTAAAGTATGAATTATTAAAGTTAAAATAAAGTAAAAATAAAGTAAAGGTAAAGTTTAAGTATCGTAAAAGTATAAAACTATGTACGTATAATACGCGTATAAATATATATAATATTAATTTAAATCGTTATATATATTTAATAAAATAAAATATAAATATCGTTATCTTTATCATACTAGTTAAGTAATGAGTTATCAAAAGTGGTTCTAGATATTTATAAAAGTTATATACATTTTAATAATAAAGTTCTTTTTAAACTGAAAACGTTTTTGTACGTTTGAAACTAAATAGATCAATCGAGTCTTTATGAGATTCAATCTTCCACTATCCTTTGTCTAGTTCTCAATGATTGACAATTTTTTCATATTTATAAATCACTTTACCATTTTCCGAATATTGTTAAAATGAAAAGATTTCTCAAATCAACGTGGGCCTTTCAACAGAGACTTGTAATCATAATTCAATATATCTGATAATTCAATCATTTGATCTTATCTTCTAATTCCATTTATAAACATTTTGAAACAGATACAATCATATAAAGTATTTAATCTAATATTTTGTTTACGTTTCAAGTTATAATATATATACACATATACATATATAATCATATTCGTTTAATGGTTCGTGAATCGTTGGAACTTGACAAAACGTCTCATGTAGAGTCGTTCTCGTTTATACAACTGTGATTTGATATAATTAGTCACAAATACCCCAGGCCCTATTTGGGGGTGTGATAGATGGATGATGGTGTTATGATTGTGGGTTATAGTAGAAGTAACAATAGAAACAATCATAAACTCGATCATGGCAGCAGCTGAATGAAGCAAAAGGAAGTTATTTTGGGGTCTCAGTTGTAGTACATAGATGATTTGTATCATGGTGACTAATTATATATATATATATATATATATATATATATATATATATATATATATATATATATATATATATATATATATATATATATATATATATATATATAATATCCTTGTACTAATAATATAAATATAAATAGATAGTTGGACATGTGTTAGTTGATTAATATCAACTAGTTAATGGGATTAGAAATTGACATCAAACAAACTTTGAATATGGCAGACAAATTAAGTTGGAATCATATGCACTATCTTTCAGTATACAATAATATACTCTGTAATGTTTTAATATTATTAGTACAAATCAAATACAGTGATCAGTTAGTAATTTCCATATAATTAGTCAAAAGGTAATAGTAATACTAAAAGTTTGGATTCAATTCACGGAGGCAAAACAGAATAATATTAATAATATAATAATAATTATAATATTATTTATAATATAAAACGTTTGCAATTCATAGCCGCCATCAATTATTCATTTACGGACTGAAATTCATGCTCCGTTGATAATCAGCGACGGATAAAAGGCTTCGAAAAAATCTCAAATTTTTATATTAAGTTTCTTTAATTATTTCATTCATCATGGTATAAAATTTGTCCATTAATTATTTAAAATTATTAATTAAAAATTAACTCAACTGTCCGCACTCGATTCCCGGGTAAAATATAAAAAGTGTTAAAATTTAACAACTAGATCCTAAATACATTTTTAGTAACCCTAAAATTTATAGAACTCATTTTCGAATCACTGTTTATTTTAATATTATATAAGTTTGAATTTAGACTTGTCTAATATCAATCGGAACATCCCACAAGTATTACAATAATTTATTATTTATTTTTAATATACCTTTATTTATATATAGATATATTTTTAAATAATAATTATTATTATTATATCATATTTCATTACAACAACATTTAATATTTCAAATGATACTTCCAATTATTATTTATATATATACACACATATCTATTTACAAATAGTTGTTCGTGAATCATCGGAAATGGTCGAAGGTCAATTGAATATATGAAACAGTTCAAAATTTTTGAGACTCAGTTTAACAGACTTTGCTTATCGTATCAAAATTATAATATCGTATCAAGAGTTTGGTTTAAAATTAGTCGAAATTTTTCGGGTCATTGCAGTACCTACCCGTTAAATAAATTTCGTCCCGAAATTTGATCGTGGTCGTCATGGCTAACAATAAGAATGTTTTCATAACGAATATGAGTTGATAAATAGAGTTTTACCATCATTGAGTAATATGGATAAAACAATTCGATTACGCGAAGAGTATAAGTAAAGCTATCGCAAAAGAGTGAAATGAATGAAGTTAAAGTTTCGTCTTAACTTTTGACGTAGTCATGGTTGATTTCCGGAATTCAAGAAATTTAAAGAAAATCTTTGAAATCTATATAAAATTTGATTTTTCAGTAATTGAGGAAATTATGATCCTATTAAATGCGACAATATTCCTAGATTGCTATGTCTGATATTTTACTATAAATTCATCTCTTCCGTTCCAATATTTTCACCACTCCTTTATTTCCTTCCTTAATTCATACTTCCACAATATCCGATAATATGCTTAATCCAGTTCTGATCCTTGATATTTTTCTGACTATCGTATCTGTCATTCTTCTTTTTCAACTCCCACTGGAGGAATCTGTTTACTTTTACTACTACCTTGGGGTTATAGTGTTTTTAATTCTCCCGTGTCTTTACGTTGCTATACGCATTGATATACACGATTTATAATTTCTATGTTGTAATTGGGCTTTATATTTTTCCTTATATTTCAGAGTTCCGTGCTTTTGTTTCTTCTTCCCGACTTTAAGTCAAGCGAATAATGGTCCAGAATTCGTAGATATAGAGTTTCGAATGATCATAATGTTCTAAGCAGGAAGGAACGTAATAGCACGATTTGATTTGGTAAATTACCAGAATCACAGAGGATAGAACTATCAAGAATATATTTTCTTAATATGTTCGGAGGTTAAGTAGAATGAAAGAGTTATGTAACATGGTACATGATGAGGGTATGATCTGTGAACCATCATCATGTTCCATTAGAAATTCAGCATGACTTATTGCAATATAATCACGTTGGTCGGGCGTCATTATATTATACTAATTCATGCTTCAATCCCCAACACTTCTCCATGAATCATTCATAATTTAAACTCAAATTTTATAGAAGGATAGAAACTAAAACTGTTTCTTTTGTGATGTAACCAGATAGCACGAAGAGATAGATAATTTCTGACAAGAATATTTATGAAAATATCCTCAGAAATATCGAAGATATTTATGATGATATTTTTAGAATTTCTAAGATCGAAGGTTAATGAAGAAAGATTCTTCACAAGATTTAACATGAGTACGGAGCAAGATATTCTCTAAGGATTTCATCGGATATAGAATTATCCGGATTCTTTGAATATAGGGTTTGGTCCTTGTATTCGTCCGCAGTCTCCTTCATAGTTTTGCATAATCCGCTTCCCTGTACCAAATTTTCTATCGAGCGTTCCCAACACTCCATTCTTTATCATCAAACTTTTGGCCATTTAGACCATCTACAATTTTGATGTTTCCTCTGCATTTAATGCTACCATATCTGAATCATCGGTTATCAATCCGAGGTGATTTCAAGAGGATTGTGTTTTTAGATGATTAAACGCTGATTGTAATCGTCAAAATATAAAGGATGTTTAAGATGAAATCGAGTGGCAAACTTGAAGAAATGTTTAACTGTAGTAGATGTAATTTATTAACGATATTTTAAGTCAAAATGTGTTGTAATTAATATTTCCTACTCTTTTAATACTTTTTAATTATCCAAGGTTAGTAGTCCAATAGTTCAATATATAATCTAGTTAATCAAAATTTTATATTGTCTCGGGATTAACCAAGACGAGTATATCATGATAGTATTTAAATGACGATATTTAAAGTGCATAAAATAAATAACAGTATATAAATGACGATAAATAAAATTTGCGAGTATTAAAATTGCGATAATTAAAATGACCATAAATAAAATGTAATAAGGAAATAGTCATAACGGGTATAGGAACAGTTAGCTAGGATTTGGTTAGTATAGATTTAAAATTTTACGTAGTTAATTAATTAGTTACTAATCAATTTTATTTTGTCCATTATTTTCTTCATTATGCCACTTGTCAAATCTTGACATGGATTCTGATCGGTAAAAATCGTATATGATATTGGTTTTGAATGAAAATTGTTGTTCTTCGGTGAACGGATACGTATATATGTGGATTTGAGCAGTATTGTTAATGACTGCTGAATCTGAATTGAAGAATGTACAATATAACATGTTAATATGAGATCTAAATATTTCTAGGGTATTACCTACCCGTTAAAATATTTTCATCATTAATAGTTTGTACAAAAGAACATTTAATTACAATCTTTATGAAAATATATATACATATATATTTTCTTCAGATGTAATCATGGATTTAATGAGTTAATATAATATTAAACTCATTTGATTTACCGTTAGAACTAGGATACATAATCTCTAAAACCTTATAGATTACATATTCGCCATGTATAACGAAGATAATGATGTAGAATGATACGTAGAATGAAGATAAAGATTATAGATATCGATTGTTAAATGGTTGATGAAAAATGTGAATGATAGCATATGTGAATTAAATATGATAAAAGCCCTTTAAAGCTTCTTTTATCTTTCTCGGGTATTACCTACCCGTTAAAAATTCACACGTCATAGTTAATATGAAAAGAATTTTTATTACGATCTCGAGATATACATAAACATATATATACATATATATTTTAATCGTGAACCGAAAGTAATGAATTAATATTTCATAATTCATCATTCTCGGTACTCTTCGGTGTCTGTGGTTCCTACGGGGTGATGAGAATGATGTTGGTGCTGGTGGTGTTGCTGATGCTGTTGGTATTGATGGTGGTACCTGCGTAGTAGGTGCGAGCCTCGCTTCCAAGTCGAACACCGTCACTTACAGGGTTTCTACTTTACGCTCGAATCTATGAATTAGTTCTACCCATTCTTTCGTAAGGTTTGTCTAACATCTCTGTTTTCTTCATACGTGTCTTAAGGTACTTATTTAATCATTAGAACGTTTATATTTCGCTTGTTTATGTGGTTAAACGATTTAAAGTGTTAACTCGATGTATACGAGATATATTCATATATTACGTTTGAGATTGGATGCATGTATAAGTATATGTATAGGTTTTGATAGCGTTCAGTCATGTGAGACTTAAAGACGAAGTTTAAATGAATATAGGAAGCTTGAACGAGGTGTACAAGTCGAATAAATCATTGTTGATTTAAAATAGTCGAAATGGCCAGTTACAGGCCATTGCCGCGCCGCGAGGCTCTTGGGCGCGCTGCGACAAATAAAGCAAATCAAAGTCAGGAGTGGATTAAGACAGCTCGAAAATCCAGTGTATTGCCGCGCCGCGACAATTGAGGTCGCGACGCGACAAAGCTGCAGATCTGACCCGTTTTTCCTATTTAAAAAGGGGTGGTCCAAGGGTATTTTCATCTTTTCACGTATGGATCTGATTGGAGCATTAAACCTCAACCACTTACCTCATTTATTCAATCTCTTTTCTCTTTTCTTCTTCTATTTACTCTCAAATTGTAAAACCCATTTAAATTAAAAGTAAGATTTGAGAGTGAAGAATTGTGAATCGATCTTTGGAGTAAGAAGTAAAGCTGTTCTCCTTGTTCTTAACTATAAATGGATAGTGTTGGTAAGTCTTAACTCTATGTTTTGAGTTTTAGTTAATTTATGGCTAGGGTTTGGGTCATTTGAGGCTTGTAAGACCCATTTGGGGGTTAAATGGGTGAATTTGGGTATTATTGATGTAAGAAAACCCTAATAGCTATAATCTAGGGTTTGGTCATGAAAATTGGGATTTGTAAGTGTTAAATGTGTTGTTAGTCACTAATACACTTGTTTAATGATGGAAGATTTGTTAATGGGTTTAAGTTTGACCAAAGTTGGAAGTCTAAATGTAAAATGGGTCAAAAGAGTCAATATTGACCTAGTTGGGCAAAGATGAGTATGAAAATACCCTAAAAGGTGGTAGTTATTGTTATTGAACTATAATCACTAGTTTTTAGTGATTTATGATGAGTCTTGGCCATTAATGGGCGGTTTGGAGTAAATGGGTCATTTAATGCAAATGAGTCATTAAATGCTTAAGTGATAAATGTTGGTGTCAAGTCCAACTAGTTTCGTGTATTGAATTTGTACTTATTGTATTAGGTACTTCACTTTGAAGCTTGCGGAGTTGTTAATTCATCACCTAGTTTATAAGGTGAGTGGAGTAATTATACGTATGTGTATATGGCGTATTTATTTGTGAATGTTATGGTATGAACCATCGAGCCGGTAGTGCCATAACATGTATGTGACGAGTGTCAAAGTGTGAACCATCGAGCCGGTAGCACTATAAAATGAGGCATGAACCATCGAGCCGGTAGCGTCGAAGTGTGAACCAAAGAGCCGGTAGCACTATAAAATTATGATATGAACCATCGAGCCGGTAGTATCAAAGTTTGAACCATCGAGCCGGTAGCACTATAAAATTATGATGTGAACCATCGAGCCGGTAGCATCAAAGTGTGAACCACGAGCTGGTAGCACTATAAAACAAAGTGTGAACCATCGAGCCGGTAGCACTATAAAAGAGTATGACTCAAATGCGTATGGTGTGAACCATCGAGCCGGTAGCACCATAGCGTTATGGTTAACCATATGGGGGTTTATTGATTGTTAGCATATTATATATAGATTGTGTTGAGTATATACTAATGTGGTTTTGTGATATTGTACGACTTGTTAGTATTACGAGTATGAGGGCATGCTATTTGAGTTACAAGTTTGTATACGATACTGTGTAAGTGGTTGCAAGTAAGTAGGTTATATATGTATATGTATAACTATTGCACTCACTAAGCTATAGCTTACCCTCTCGTTGTTTACATTTTTAGGTGCGAACTCGGAGAAAGGAAAAGGGGTTATTGGGAATTAGATTCCCAAGATACGTGCTAGTTAAAGCTTTTGGAAGATGACCTAATGCTTTTGGGTAGTTTAGCCCCAAACCATGCTCGGGTGTAGTTTGGTTTAAAACTATCATCTAAAATGGGTCGAACTTGTAATACATTTGATCAATGGCCTAGTGCCTTTTGTAAACACTAAACTTGTTGTACGTTTTAAATGGGTTGTATGGAATGGTTTATATCATTCCAATGGCACGTTATTGTTCGTTACTTTATAAAAAAAATTATCCGGTTGAATACAGGTTGGGTTGTTTCAAGTGGTATCAGTGTATGGTCTAAGGGATTTAGGCGACTTGAGATAGGTGCCTAGACTTATACTTTATTGAGTATGCGTTTTATGCGGGACTTGTAGGAGACGGGTCGGACCGGGGGATTTGTTAGTGCCTAGTTTTATGCGCTAATTGTTTTGTGTTGTGTTATGCAATCATCAAGCGAGATAGACGTTGTACTAGCGAGTTAATGCGACGTGCTCGCGTAACAATGATTAGCTACCATTGTTGCTGGTTCAAATCGTGTCAAACAAGCGATGTACGGCGATTGTTGAGCAAGATGGGGCGGTGAGGTGAATATGTATTTGTGTCATGTCTTTTCGTTCGTTGTATAATATTTTTCGTTTTATAGAATGAAGATGAGAAATGGCACGATACCAATGAGGGAGGCACGAGCGAGGACGTTGAACTCACGGCCAAGGTTGAGGCCATCTTTAAAAAGCTAAAGGTGAAATTTCTCGACGATGTCCGAAAGGTCTTCTAAGAATCGGTTGATGGGCAAGTAATCGAAATGATAAATGAGCAAATGAATGCCGCGATCGAGGAGGCATTAGAAGCTAGAAACATTCATCCTCGTGGTGAAGGGGATGATGGTAATGGTGGTTATGGAAGGCGAGACTTCTACTACAAAAATTTCAAGGATGCTCAACCTCCTATGTTCAATGGGGTACGAAATCCGTTGAAAAGCATGTGTTGGATCTCCGACATCGAGGAGGATTTATGTACCGCGGAATGTCCTCCCGAGAAAAAGACGAGATACGGTTCTAGCATGTTACGTGAAGAGGCCAAGTTATGGTGGGACGATAAAATTAAGTTTTATGGTGAAGAGCAATGCATGAGCTTGACGTGGGAAGAGTTCAAAAAGCAATTTTTTAAAGAATACCGAACTCCTTCCGACCTTGATAAAATCCGGGACGAGTTGCACAATTTTCGACAAGGTTCAATGGACTTGGTTACCCTCAAGTTGACCTTTTTGTCAAAGACTCGTTTTTGCCCAGAGTATGTTGGCGAAGATCACAAGTTGATGCTAGATTTTTATCGTACACTAAGCGATGAGTTAAAGCGTAAGATTAGTCGGGGCCCGGGGCTTCGAACCGGAAGTCCCAAAGCAAAGCGATTTCTCTTTCTCTAAGAGAAAATTTGAAGGTTCGAGTCATTCGAACTTTTCAAACAAAAAGTTTAAGAAAGGTTCCGAAAGTGCTAATAGCGTGAAGAAGGGTGGTTCTTTGAGTTATGGGCCCACGTGTTTCAATTGTAATCAAAGGCGGCACTTGGCCCGTGATTGTACCAAGGCGTCGAGCAAGCTTACTTGTTATAATTGTGGTAAAGAAGGGCACCGAAGGCCAGAGTGTCCCGATTTAAACACCGATCATGTTAAACGGTTAGAAAAGGAGGCGGGTACGGCTAGGGGACGCAATTATTTGATGACTAATGATGAGGCCAAGCAATCAAACGAAGTTGTCTCAGGTACTTTCATGGTTAACTCTAATCCGGCAAGGATCCTATTTGATAGTGGTGCTAATTTATCGTTTGTTTCTCCAAAATTTGTGCCTGAACTTAATAAGCCGCTAGCTAAGTTAAGTCATCCGGTAGAAGTTGAAATAGCGGATGGTAAGACTGTGCTAGGGGTTGATGTTTGTAATGATTGTGATATTGTGTTCGGTTCCGAAACGTTTAAAATTGATCTCATTCCGATGGTGAGTTTGATGTTGTCGTTGGTATGGATTGGCTCGATCGTTATAGAGCCGATATTGCATGCCATCAAAAGTCTATTAGGGTAAAGACCCCATGTGGGGGAGAACTAATTATTCATGGCGAGAGACGGAGAAGACTTGTGCCGTTATGCACTATTGCACGGGCGCGTCGTTTTCTTAATAGTGGTGGTATGGCTTTTCTTGCTCATGTAGTTGATACTCGTGAAGAGCCACCATCCATTCGTGAAATTTAGGTGGTTAGTGAATTCGAAGACGTTTTTCCGGATGAGTTGTCGGGTGTTCCGGCGGAAAGACAAGTTGAATTTCGCATTGAGTTGGTTCCGGGTGCTACCCCCATTGCTAAAACTCCTTATCGTTTAGCGCTGACCGAAATGCAAGAATTGTTAAATCAAACCCAAGAGTTACTTGAGAAGGGTTTTATTCGACCGATTTCTTCGCCATGGGGCGCTCCGGTTCTATTCGTGAAAAAGAAGGACGGTAGTATGCGGATGTGCATCGATTATCGGGAGTTGAATAAAGTGACGATAAAGAATCGTTATCAATTGCCTCGGATTGACAATTTATTTGACCAACTCCAAGGTGCAACTTATTTCTCTAAGATCGACCTACGGTCCGGGTATCACCAAATGCGGGTCTGTGAGGAAGATATTGAGAAAACGGCCTTTCAAACGCGTTACGGGCATTTTGATTTTGTAGTTATGCATTTTGGTCTTACGAATGCAACGACGGCATTCATGGATCTTATGAACCGAGTGTGCCAACCTATTTTGGACAAGTTGGTAATTGTGTTCATTGATGACATACTTGTCTATTCGAAAAGTATGAAGGAACATGAACATCATTTGCGTGGTGTGTTGAAGACATTGCAGAAGGAGAAGTTGTATGCAAAATTCTCCAAATGTGAATTTTGGCTAAGGGAATTTCAATTCCTTGGCCATATTGTGAACAAAGATGGTATTCAAGTAGATCCGGCGAAAATTGAGACGGTGAAAAGTTGGGGGCCGACCGACTACGCCTACGGAAATCCAAAGTTTTCTCGGATTGGCCGGTTATTATCGTCGGTTTATCCAAGACTTTTCTAAGATCGCCTCTCCATTGACGAAGTTGACGAGGAAGAACGCGAGATTTAATTGAGAAAACGAGCAAGAAATTTCTTTTCAATTATTAAAAGAGAAGTTGTGTCAAGTTCCGATGTTAGTGTTGCCGGAAGGTGTAGAAGACATGACGGTCTATTGTGATGCTTCATTAAATGGGCTCGGTTTTGTTCTAATGCAAAGAGGCAAAGTCATCGCTTACGCCTCTCGACAATTAAAGGAACACGAAACGAGATATCCGACTCATGATCTTGAGTTGGCGGCGGTGGTACACGCGTTGAAAATTTGGAGCCATTACTTGTATGGTGTTAAGTGTACGATTTATTCGGATCATAAGAGTTTAAAACATCTCTTTGCTCAACGAGATTTGAATTATCGTCAACGTAGATGGATGTATGTGGTAAAAGACTATGATTGTGAAATACTTTACCATCCGGGTAAGGCGAATGTGGTCACGGATGCGTTGAGTCGAAAGAGACAACATCCGGCGATACGAGTAGGATCGTTACGCATGATTATTACGAACGATTTCCTTGTAAAGCTCGGTGATATTCAAATTGAAGCTTATGTTAATAATAAGCATGAAGAACGAATCGTGGGGCAAACGGAGTCTATTACCTTAGGTCCGCATGGTTTGTTATCCTTTCAAGGACGGGTGTGGGTGCCTAAAATGGGTGATAATCGACGAGTGATACTTGATGAAGTGCATAAGTCAAGGTATTCCATTCACCTGGGCGCAACGAAAATGTATCTTGATTTAAGAAAGGAGTATTGGTGGCTAGGCATGAAACGTGATGTTGTTAAGTATGTTGAACAATGCGTCATGTGTTTGCAAGTTAAGGCCGAACACCAAAAGCCGTATGGTGTGTTACAACCGTTAGAAATCCCGAAATGGAAATGGGAGCACATTACCATAAATTTCATTACAAAGTTACCAAAGACAGCGAGAACCCAATTTGATTCGATTTGGGTGATAGTTGATCGGTTGACAAAGAGTGCCTTGTTTCTTCCCATTCGGGAAGCGATATCATCAGAGACTTTGGCTAAGTTGTTCATCAAGGAAGTGATATCAAGGCATGGGGTTCTTATATCTATTATTTCGGATCGAGATACCCGTTTCACATCTCGGTTTTGGGAAAAGTTTCATGAAGATATGGGTACACAATTGAAATTGAGCACGGCGTACCATCCTTAAACGGACGGTCAAACCGAACGTACGAATCAAACATTGGAGGATATGTTGCGGGCGTGTATTATCAATTTTGGTGGTAGTTGGGATGAGCACTTACCCTTGGTGGAATTCTCGTACAATAATAGCTATCATGCTAGTATTGGAATATCACCGTACGAGATGCTTTATGGGCGTAGGTGTCGAACCCCGATTTGTTGGGGTGAAGTGGGTCAAAGAGAAATCGGGAGTACCAATTTGGTTTTAGAGATGAATAGCAAGATCGATATGATTCGGGCTCATTTGAAAAAGGCTCAAGATAAACAAAAGTCGTATGCCGAAAAACGAAGGCGACCGATCGAATTCCAAGAAGGCGACATGGTGATGCTTAAAGTTTCGCCATGGAAGGGTGTTATTCGGTTTCGAAAATGAGGAAAGTTAGCTCATCGGTTTATTGGTCCGTTTAGGATTTTATCTCGTGTTGGTGAAGTCGCGTATCGTTTGGAGTTACCCGAAGAGCTAGCGGGGATCCATAATACATTTCATGTTTCCCATCTCCGTAAGTGTTCTTGCGGATGATTCTTCCGGGTACCATGAGACGAGATCGAACTAAACAACAAGTTAGAGTATGTTGAGAAGCCGATTGATATACTCGATGAAAAGGTAAAGAGGTTGAGACAAAAGGAGGTGAGAACTTTTAAAGTTCAATGGAGTCGTAGTAAAGGTTCCGAGTTTACATGGGAACCTGAGGAGTTTGTATTGGTGTATCTTCCGGCTTGTCACGCGGCTTGGATCGCGAGGACGCGCTCCGATTCAAGTGGGGGAGAGTTGTAACATCCCGTTTTCTTCATACGTGTCTTAAGGTACTTATTTAATCGTTAGAACGTTTATATTTCGCTTGTTTATGTGGTTAAACGATTTAAAGTGTTAACTCGATGTATACGAGATATATTCATATATTACGTTTGAGATTGGATGCATGTATACGTATATGCATAGGTTTTGATAGCGTTCAGTCATGTGAGACTTAAAGACGAAGTTTAAACGAATATAGGAAGCTTGAACGAGGTGTACAAGTCGAATAAATCATTGTTGATTTAAAATAGTCGAAATGGCCAGTTACAGGCCATTGTCGCGCCGCGAGGCTCTTGGGGGCGCCGCGACAAATAAAGCAAATCAAAGTCAGGAGTGGATTAAGACAGCTCGAAAATCCAGTGTATTGCCGCGCCACGACAATTGAGGTCGCGACGCGACAAAGCTGCAGAGCTGACCCGTTTTTCCTATTTAAAAAGGGGTGGTCCAAGGGTATTTTTGTCTTTTCGCGTATGGATCTGATTGGAGCATTAAACCTTAACCACTTATCTCATTTATTCAATCTCTTTTCTCTTTTCTTCTTCTATTTACTCTCAAAACATAAAACCCATTTAAATTAAAAGTAAGATTTGAGAGTGAAGAATTGTGAATCGATCTTTGGAGTAAGAAGTAAAGTTGTTCTCCTTGTTCTTAACTATGAGTGTATAGTGTTGGTAACTCTTAACTCCATATTTTGAGCTTTAGTTAATTTATGGCTAGGGTTTGGGTCATTTGAGGCTTGTAAGACCCATTTGGGGGTTAAATGGGTGAATTTGGGTATTATTGATGTAAGAAAACCCTAATAGCTATAATCTAGGGTTTGGTCATGAAAATTGGGATTTGTAAGTGTTAAATGTGTTGTTAGTCACTAATACACTTGTTTAATGATGGAAGATTTGTTAATGGGTTTAAGTTTGACCAAAGTTGGAAGTCTAAGTGTAAAATGGGTCAAAAGGGGCAATGTTGACCTAGTTGGGCAAAGATGAGTATGAAAATACCCTAAAAGGTGGTAGTTATTGTTATTGAACTATAATCACTAGTTTTTAGTGATTTGTGATGAGTCTTGGCCATTAATGGGCGTTTTGGAGTAAATGGGTCATTTAATGCAAATGGGTCATTAAATGTTTAAGTGATAAATGTTGGTGTCAAGTCCAACTAGTTTCGTGTATTGAATTTGTACTTATTGTATTAGGTACTTCATTTTAAAGCTTGTGGAGTTGTTAATTCATCGCCTAGTCTATAAGGTGAGTGGAGTAATTATACGTATGTGTATATGGCGTATTTATTTGTGAATGTTATGGTTTGAACCATCGAGCCGGTAGTGCCATTACATGTATGTGACGAGTGTCAAAGTGTGAACCATCGAGCCTGTAGCACTATAAAATGAGGCGTGAACCATCGAGCCGATAGCACCGAAGTGTGAACCAAAGAGCCAGTAGCACTATAAAATTATGATATGAACCATCGAGCCGGTAGTATCAAAGTGTGAACCATCGAGCCGGTAGCACTATAAAATTATGATATGAACCATCGAGCCAGTAGCATCAAAGTGTGAACCACGAGCTGGTAGCACTATAAAACAAAGTGTGAACCATCGAGCCGGTAGCACTATAAAAGAGTATGACTCAAATGCATATGGTGTGAACCATCGAGCCGGTAGCACTATAGCGTTATGATTAACCATATGGGGGTTTATTGATTGTTAGCATATTATATATAGATTGTGTTGAGTATATGCTAATACGGTTTTGTGATATTGTATGACTTGTTAGTATTACGAGTATGAGGGCATGCTATTTGAGTTACAAGTTTGTATACGATATTGTGTAAGTGGTTGCAAGTAAGTAGGTTATATATGTATATATATAACTATTGCACTCACTAAGTTATAGCTTACCCTCTCGTTGTTTACATTTTTAGGTGCGAACTCTGAGAAAGGAAAAGGGGTTATTGGGCATTAGATTCCCAAGATACGTGCTAGTTAAAGCTTTTGGAAGATGACCTAATGCTTTTGGGTAGTTTAGCCCCAAACCATGCTCGGGTGTAGTTTGGATTAAAACTATCATTTCAAATGGGTCTAACTTGTAATACATTTGATCAATGGCCTAGTGCCTTTTGTAAACACTAAACTTGTTGTACGTTTTAAATGGGTTGTATGGAATGGTTTATATCATTCCAATGGCACGTTATTGTTCGTTACTTTATTAAAAAAATTTATCTGGTTGAATACGGGTTGGGTTGTTTCAGTTTGTCAATTCCTGATATTTAGTTCGAAGTCTTCTAACTTCTTCTAGTAATCCTATCTGATTAGAATTCGGGAGTAGAGGACGAATCCTGTCTTTAAATACATCGAGTCGACCTTCGAGGCGGAAAATCCTTGCGAAAAGAGTGAACACAGTGTTGCAAACAGGTTCGCCGGTAAGCGGATCGAGTACTCCGACGTTAGGTGGTAAGTTCGGCTCGTGATATGGAGTACCTTCTTAATTTCTCCAGAGGGTAAGTATTTCGCGAACTCATCCCCACTTTCTAAAGAAATCTCGGTAGTTGATTGGTTGGTGCGCTCCCGTCACGCTGTCTTCAAAGCTGGAGGAACTTGGTCTATTCGAAGAGGCCATCTTACGCGATCACAGAAAGTTATGAAATGATTCTTGATATGAATTGAGGGCTGAATACTGGATGATATCTCCATCTTCTCGAATACATATATATATATATATATATATATATATATATATATATATATATATATATATATATATATATATATATATATATATATATATAAAAGATTCCGTAATTTACGGAGGAAATTTCGAAAAGTGCCAAATAAGATCCACGGTCATAGATATGATAGGATATGATTTGTCTATACACCATGTATGCAATAAATGCAAAAACACGTGTCAAGACTTAGGAATGATAAACAAGTAATTTTCCACTAGGAATGATAAACCAAAACTTATAATATGCAGCTAAGGTCGAAGTTCAGACTTACTAATGCATCCTAACAACTATCAGTTAGACACACTAATGCAAGATCTGGTTCACTAAGACCACCACTCTGATACCACCTATAGAGACTCGTCCTAATCCACCTGGACGAAGTCTTCAACATTTGGTCCCAGTGCGAGGTGCTGACCTCTATATGCCATGAACGACTCCAAGTAATATCTTTAAATTGAGCAAATGCACAGCGAAAGATTTCTTTCATACCTGAGAATAAACATGCTTAAAAGTGTCAACCAAAAGGTTGGTGAGTTCATTAGTTTATCATAATAATCATTTCCATAATTTTAATAGACCACAAGATTTCATATTTATAAACAGAACCTCTCGTCTGTATAAAAATAAAATCATTCATATGGATTGAACACCTGGTAACCGACATTAACTTTAATGCATAGAATATCCCCAAACAGAACCTCTCATCTGTATAATACAATCTCGAAGTACTAAATCCATCCATAACCTGAATGGGGGTTGTTAGGCCCAATACATCTATTATCACACCCCCAGTTAGGGTCTGGGCGAAATGTGACATAATATCAAAATATACCAACATATTATAATAACGAGAACAATACTAAATGATAAAATCAAACTTTATTAAGAGTACGTAGCGGAAAATGAAATGTCGTTACAAAGGAATGAGTAAATGTTTAAATGCAATAGCAAAATATTCAATAATATCTTGATCCTATGTCCAAATAGCATCACATAAGCAGTAGTTAAGTAAGCTTGAATCAAACAGCACCTGAGCCAAAACATGCTAAAGTGTCAACCAAAAAGGTTGAGTGAAGTTCATAGGTTTAACAAAAGTTTGACCGTTGTTTTAGACCACAAGATTTAGTTTGTAAAGTTGATCTCCTGCAGGATCTAAAGTTATGCCAAAGAGTGATATTTAGACTAAACGTTTAAGTTTGCCCCATGACAAGTTGTGTCTGTCCTTGTCGGTTTTAATTTCATTATCAAGTAATACAAAGACTGAGTCAAATGTATCGGGGACGTTACTCCCGATAGGCCTACCCCCAATAATTAAGCATGCCACAGCAATTAAAAATATCACTGTAGGGACTTAGTCGGACATAGCCGGGTATAGCATAGTTTAACATTTTGGTACTTGTGTCTAAAGTGTAAAAATTAAAACAGCATGTGTCTCACCCCAAGTAAAGTAAGTAAGTTTGCTAGCAATAAAGAGGGGCTATGAATTCACCTTAGTAAGTAGAGAGAGAGTTATTCCTCGGAATAAAGAGTTGAACGAGTGAGCAGGAAAGTCAACCTAATGACATTTAAGAGTAGTTAAGTATTTTGCCCATGTTTGAGTTTAAGTACGTGTTTATATATAGTTTGTTTCACTAAGTTTCTATTCCTAGTAAGTTTCTATACTTAGAAAGTTCCTACTTAAAGAGTGTTTTCTATTTTAGGATACTTGTCGTATTAGATCAGCTTCCAATCACCCCTTTCCCTTTGAATGGCCATTTGAGATCTAGGGGCTTGAGCCATAGGACCCTTTAAATCGGAAGTCCAAACCCTCTGCCTAGAATCTCGTAGAACCATTCGTCAAGAAAGTTCAAAGATCTATACATCTCTAATACATATCCCAAAATGTTCTTAAGTGTTATAATATAAGTAGTAGGTTATAGGTGCTAGTAATAGTAATAGTGTTTACATGTTAATTAATAGTATAAGTAGTATTATTAGGGTTTCATTAATTAGAGTTAGTTATTTAAAGTGGTATTTAATTAACTAGGGTTTAGTAATTAGTGTCCTAGGGTTTTATAAATTAGGGTTTAGTAAATTTTAGTAAATTAGGGTTTTATTTAATGTAGTAATGATTAGGTAATGATTAGGGTTTAATAATTAAAGTGGTATTAATTAGGGTTAGGTTTAATGAATTAGGGTTTAATAATTAATTAGGTTTTTAATGAAACTAGGGTTTGATTAAAGTAGTATAGTTTAGGTATAACTAGGGTTTAGGGTTTTAGTACGTATATGTATATGTAATCGTGTATATATATGTATACAAAGATTTAATTTTTACAAGTATATATATATATATGCATCGATATATATGTATATGTATATATAGTTATTTTGTTTCCTTAATTAAACACTAACAAATCTCCTAATTATAATCTAGGGTTTTAAAGATCAAAGTTTCCCCTTTTTTTCTTTTCCTAGTCGACATTATACATACATACATATATATATATATATATATATATATATATATATATATATATATATATATATATATATATATATATATATATATATATATATATATATATATATATGTTACATGTATAGATCTAGGTTTGTTCTTATGTTTATGTGTTTATGATTTTATGTGAATATAGATTAAAACAAAGATCAAAGAATTAAGAAAATGGATTAGGGTTTTATGTTTATACCTTTGAAGATCCAAGAAGATTAACAAAGAAAAGAAGAACTTGATGAAGATGGAAGATCAAAGCCTTGAATATCTTGAAGAACACCTTGAAGATTCTTGAAGATCACGAAGAACGCGAAGAACACTTGAAGATTCCTTGGAAACCCTCAAGGATTTCGATGGGATGGTGATGGATTCGGTTTTGGCCGAAAATTGGAGAGGGAGAGAGAGATTTTTGAGTGAGGGATTTAATTATGATTTGGTACATGAAATGGTTTAGCCTAGGGGTCTATTTATAGGGAGGATAGGAGCATTTTAGAATTAGGGTTTTATAAGGAATTACTTAGGGAACAAGTAGGCTTGGAGAAGGAGTTATGGGTGTGATTTGTGCCGAAAATTAGAGGGGTAAAAGGGTAATTTTACCCTTCAAAATCGGTTAGGGCTTTTAGGGTTAGGGTTTGTGATTTTTCACTTTAGTCCTTGTACTTTAATTTAGCTTAATAAACCCATAATTATCCAAGTTTATTCATTTTAATTACACAAGTCTTTTTAGCTATTTATTTACTCTCAAAAGTTTATTAACTTATTATTTTTATTAACTTGTCGATTAATGTACAAAGTTAATTATCGTATTTTATAATTCTTAACGCTTAACCTTTATCGATTAAAGTTTACTTATTAAGTTTAATTATTTTATTGGGCATTTAATAAGGAAAAGTATGGAAAAATGAGAAATATAGAATGGAAAAATGAGAGTCGTTATAGTACCTCCCCGTTATTGAAAACTTCGTCCTGAAGTTTTTAGGTAGTTTCCTCGTTTGCATCAGCAGTTGAGAAGAGATGGGGATATTTCCGTTTCATGTGGTCTTTGCGTTCCCAGGTATATTCGGGGCCTTTACGCGAATTCCACCGGACTTTAACAATAGGTATGTTGCTTTTACGAGTTTGTTTGACTTCTCCTTCCATGATTTCTATAGGTTCTTCAACGAAGTGCATTTGCTCATTAATGCGAACATCATCCAGAGGAATAACGAGTGTGTCATCAGCAAGACACCGTTTAAGATTTGAGACATGAAACACATCATGTACTTGACTGAGTTCGGTTGGTAGTTCTAATCGATATGCCACAGGACCGACCCTTTCAGTGATTGTGAAAGGTCCTACATATCGTGGACTGAGTTTACTTCGCTTACCGAAGCGAACAACACCATTCCAAGGGGATACTTTCAACATGACTTTATCTCCAACTTGTTATTCGATGTCTTTTCATTTCTTATCGGCATAGCTCTTCTGTCGGCTACGGGCAGTTTCGAAACGTTGCCTAATCTGAACGATTTTTTCAGTAGTTTCGTGGATAATTTCGGGACCAGTTAAATGTCTGTCCTCAAGTTCATCCCGACACAGAGGGGATCTACACTTTCGTCCATATAAAGCTTCAAAAGGTGCAGCTTTAATGCTAGAGTGATAACTGTTATTGTAGGAAAATTCAATCAAAGGTAGGTGTCTATCCCAACCTTTGCCGAAATCGATTGCACAAGCACGTAGTATATCTTCCATAGTTTGAATAGTCTGTTCACTTTGACCATCAGTTTGAGGATGATAGGCTGTACTCATGTCGAGTTGAGTTCCAAGAGCAGATTGTAAAGCTTTCCAGAATCTAGAAACAAATCGACTGTCGCGATCAGAAATAATCGAGATAGGAACACCATGACATGAGATGATTTCTTTAATATAAAGCTGTGCTAATCTCTCCATCTTGTCGGTTTCCTTGATTGGTATGAAATGTGCAGATTTAGTAAGGCGATCAACTATGACCCAAATAGTATCGTTACCGTTCGCAGTCTTCGGTAACTTAGTAACAAAGTCTATAGTGATACATTCCCACTTCCACTGCGGAATATCTGGTTGTGTCAACAAACCAGAAGGCTTTTGATGCTCGGCCTTGACCTTCAAACAAGTAAGACACTTACTAACAAAAGTAGCAATGTCGGCTTTCATATTAGGCCAGCAGTAGAATTGCTTCACATCGTGATACATCTTACTAGAACTGGGATGAATAGAATATCTAGTCTTATGAGCTTCATCCAAGACTAGTTCACGAAGATTACCGAAACGAGGAACACAAATTCTGTTGCCAAAATACCGTGTACCATTAGCTTTCACTTGAAGTTGGTTCTCAAAACCAATGGGTCCTTCACCTTCGATAAGTGTCGGTTTAATGGCTTCCAATTGAGCTTCACAGATTCGTGAGATAAGATTTGATTTGATTTTCAGGTTTAGAGCACGAATACGTTTAACATCGTCTTTCCGACTAAGGGCATCGGCAACTACATTCGCCTTGCCAGGATGATATTTCAGCTCACAGTGATAATCGTTCAATAACTCAAGCCATCGGCTTTGCCTCATGTTCAGCTGTTTTTGATCAAAGATGTGTGGAAGACTTTTATGATCAGTGTACACCGTAAAATGGGTACCATACAAATAATGTCTCCATATCTTTAATGCAAATACCACGGCACCTAACTCAAGGTCATGCGTGGTATAGTTTTCTTCATGTTTCTTCATTTGCCTAGATGCGTAAACGATAACCTTCTCATGTTTCATTAAAACACAACCAAAGCCTTGCTTCGAAGCATCGCAGTAAACAACAAAATCACCAGTACCTTCAGGTAAAGATAGAATCGGGGCTGTGGTCAATTTCTCCTTCAGAATCTTGAAAGCAGATTCCTGTTCTTCGGACCACTCAAATTTCTTCCCTTTTTGAGTTAGCTTTGTAAGAGGTTTCGCAATGAGAGAAAAATCTTTTATGAACCTTCGATAGTAACCGGCAAGTCCCAAAAATTGGCGAATATGTTTCGCAGTCTTTGGTACCTTCCAGTTCCGAATAGCAGTGATCTTAGCTGGATCGACATGTATTCCTTTTCTATCAACAACATGTCCAAGTAATTGTACGGTTTTGAGCCAAAACTCGCACTTAGAAAATTTAGCATAGAGTTGTTCCTTTCTTAAGAGTTCAAGAATCATACGCAAATATTGCTCATGTTCTTTCTCACTCTTGGAATAGAAATGAACACAATAATAAATTTATCGAGGTAAGGCTTGCAGACACGATTCATAAGATCCATGAATACAGCAGGAGCATTGGTCAAACCAAAAGGCATGACACAGAATTCATAATGTCCGTATCGAGTACAAAAAGCAGTCTTAGGAATATCGAATTCTGTGACTTGGAGTTGGTGATAACCAGATCTCAAATCAATCTTTAAATAGACGTTTGACCCTTGAAGTTGGTCGAATAGATCATTAATACGCGGCAACGGATAACGATTCTTGATAGTAAGCTTGTTAAGTTTTCGATAATCTATACACATCCTTAACGTACCATTTTTCTTTTTAACAAACTGAATAGGAGCTCCCCATGGGGACGAGCTAGAACGAATGAAACCTTTATCTAATAGTTCTTGGAGCTGGTTGGATAATTCCTTCATCTCGGAGGGTGCTAAATGATACGGCGCTTTAGCAATAGGAGCAGCACCAGGAGTTAAATCAATTTGAAATTCAACTTGTCGAGGAGGTGGAAGACCAGGAAGATCTTTGGGAAACACATCGGGAAAGTCTTTAACCACAGGTACATCTTCAATACGCTTCTCTTTCGATTCAACCATCTTAACGTGAGCTAGAATAGCTGGATAACCTTTCATAAGGTATTTGCGAGTTTTAATACAGGAGATGATGTTGAGATTGGAACCACTCTTTTCACCTTGGATGATGAGAGTCTCTCCATTTCCCAATGGAACATTAACAGTTTTATCGTAACACATGATGACAGCATGTAATGGACGTAACCAATCCATTCCGACTACAACGTCAAAACTTCCGAGTTCGACCGGCAAAAGGTCTATCTTAAATTCCTTATTGGCTAAGATTAAGTTGCAGTTTTTATAGATTTTATTGACTTGCATGATCTTTCTGTTGGCTACTTCTACTAATAGTTTAGTTTCTAAGGGTTGAGGCTTTTCAGTAAATAGGGTACAAAAATCACTAGACACATAACTTCGGTTTGCACCAGTATCGAATAAAATAGTTGCATAACAATTATTGACAAGATACGTACCCGTGATGACTTCATCCTCATCTCGGGCTTTAGCAGCAGTGATAACAAATGTACGACCCTTCGCAGTAGTAGCATTAGCTCCAGTAGCGGGATTATCCTTCTTCTTAGAACAATTAGGACTAATGTGTCCCTTATATAGCAGGTTGGAGCAGCTTTGGCTGGAACAATATCCTTATCCTTTGGAGGAGTCTTAAACGTCTTAGCAACGTGTCCCACTTTCTTACACAACGCACAAACCGCGGTACACTTCCCCGGGTGATGCCTTTCACAACGAATACAGAAGGGATAAGTACCTTATAATTCGACCTTGTGTTATCTGCAGGCTTCTTATTATCATTCGAGCCGAACCTTGAGATGGCTCAAACTTCCTCTTACCATCATTACCCTTGGTTTCAACCTGCTTATTGGCCGACGCTCTTCTTCTCTTGGCCAACATTAGATTTTGTGCCATAAGAATCATAGTATCTAGAGTAACCTTCTCTGCAGCTATAACATTCCCTTGAACATCCTCGGGAAGACCTTCTATATACCGCTCAATTCTTCTAGCTTCGGTAGGAAACATCTCAGGACATAGAGTAGAAAGTTCCAAATAACGATTGGTGTAGTTCTCAATATCAGTACCCTTGACCTTGAGTTCCCAGAACTCAACTTCAAGTTTCTGAACTTGGCTCCTCGGGCAAAATTTGTTGACCATCATGCTTTTGAGTTCGTCCCATGGAATTGCATTAGCATTATCAATTCCTATGGACTTGGCATGAGCAGTCCACCAAGTTAAAGCATTACCACCCAATGAGCTAGTGGCATACTTTACTCGATCGTCATCACCACAGTTACAAATATGGAAAATAGATTCTATCTTCTCGAACCAACAGACTAGTTCGACAGCTTCCTCAGTTCCCTTAAATGCAGGAGGATGACAGTTTGAAAAAATCCTTGTAGGAACAAGGTTTCGGTTAAGGATTAACATTGTTAGCTTGGTTGTTGCCTTGTGCGGCAGTGAGTAGTTGTTGGAATTGCTCAGTAGTCAAGACGATATTGTTAACAGTAGGTGCAGCTGGACGAACCATGATGTCGCTACATAAGTGAACATAAGTCGGATAAGTTAACAAATTATAGGGTTGAGCAATTACAAGTAGGAATAAGATAAAGTTTTAATATCACATGATAAAAATAAAACACTTTATTTTATTAAGGAACGAGGCATTAAATAAGCCTTATTACACGATTCGGAATTAGAAATAGTTTTAAGGCATAGCCTTTACATAGATGGAAAAATAGGAAAGATAACTAAAGAATATTAAGATTAAAATAGTCTTCATATTTCTTCTTCTCGTCCTCAAACTGTTTCATCACTTTTTCCATGTTATCCTTCACTAGTTTCTCCAGCTTTTTAGTTTGAGAGTCGAGAGACTCTTGGATAAACTTATCACATCGCTCGTTCTTCCCTTTTTGCTTTTTGTAGAGATATTCGAGATTGTCGTAGAGGTTGGTAACACGACTGTTAACGGCATTGGTGTCGTATTCCCTTAGGGCAAATTGTTTGTCAACTCGGCTTCTCTCCATTTTCATTCGGAAGTCAACATCCTCCTGGAGATGAGCAAGTGATTGCTTCCCCCAACGAGTGTTGCGTTCTTCCTCGTATTTTAGGAGCCTTAATTCTTTTCTTAGTTCAACATTTTCCTCCACCAACTTCTTAATTTCGTGGTCCTTCTCATCCATACGGACCTCCACTCTCGCCATGTGGCGAAGCAAATCCTCATACTTAGCAGCATCATTATAAGAAGGAGTCCGGGCTCTCTTCCTTGATGGACCAACTTCTTTATGACGTTTTCCTTTATCTTCAATTCTCGAAGTTAGATAATATTGAGGAGACCTTTGTGAATTTCGCATCTATAGTTTGGTGAAGCAGGACTGTAAGAAGGACTTCGAACAGGTCTTGATTTTTCAGAGTGTCCAATACCTACTTCGGTAGTAGGGTTGTAATTTGCCTTGTTGGGCTTGTTAACGCTTGAGCTTGACATCCTATCATTAGGAAAGAGACTTTGATTAGAATCTTTTAGTCAAGTTTTAGAAAGCATAAATGTTAAGATTATAGGGCAATCCTAAGTGCTTTAAAGTCTAAGGCAGGAAAGGTTATAGTTTCCTAGATTGCTAAGGCACCCTAGCTAGCAAATAAGGCACACATAAAAATGCAATCATGGTTCTCTATAACAGCCTGGTTATGCTCTGATACCAATCTATCACACCCTCAGTTAGGGCCTGGGCGAAATGTGACTTAATATCAAAATATACCAACATATTATAATAACGAGAACAATACTAAATGATAAAATCAAACTTTATTGAGAGTACGCAGCGGAAAATGAAATGTCGTTACAAAGGAATGAGTAAATGTTTAAATGCAATAGCAAAATATGATCTCTTGATCCTATGTCCAAGTAACATCACATAAGCAGTAGTTAAGTAAGTTTGAATCAAACAGCACCTGAGACAAAACATGCTAAAGTGTCAACCAAAAAGGTTGAGTAAAGTTCATAGGTTTAACAAAAATTTGACCGTTGTTTTAGACCACAAGATTTAGTTTGTAAATTTGATCTCCCGCAGGATCTAAAGTTATGCCAAAGCATGATATTTAGACTAAACGTTTAAGTTTGCCCCATGACAAGTTGTGTCTATCCTTGTCAGTTTTAATTTCATTATCAAGTAATACAAAGACTGAGTCAAATGTATCGGGGACGTTACTCCCTATATGCCTACCCCCAATAATTAAGCATGCCGCAGCAGTAAAAAATATCACTGTAGAGACTTAGTCGGACATAGCCGGGTATAGCATAGTTTAACAGTTTGGTACTTGTGTCTAAAGTGTAAAAAGTAAAAACAGCATATGTCTCACCCCAAGTAAAGTAAGTAAGTTTTCTAGCAGTAAAGAGGGGCTATGAATTCACCTTCGTAAGTAGAGAGAAAGTTATTCCTCAGAATAGAGAGTTAAACGAGTGAGCAGGAAAGTCAACCTAATGACATTTAAGAGTAGTTAAGTATTTTGCCCATGTTTGAGTTTAAGTACGTGTTTATATATAGTTGTTTCACTAAGTTTCTATTCCTAGTAAGTTTCTATACTTAGAAAGTTCCTACTTAAAGAGTGTTTTCCATTTTAGGATACTTGTCGTATTAGATCAGCTTTCAATCACCCCTTTCCCTTCGAATGGCCATTTGAGATCTAGGGGCTTGAGCCATAGGACCCTTTAAATTGGAAGTCCAAACCCTCTGCCTAGAGTCTCGTAGAACCATTCGTCAAGAAAGTTCGAAGATCTATACATCTCTAATACATATCCCAAAACGTTCTTAAGTGTTATAATATAAGTAGTAGGTTATAGGTGCTAGTAATAGTAATAGTATTTACATGTTAATTAATAGTATAAGTAGTATTAGGGTTTCATTAATTAGAGTTAGTTATTTAAAGTGGTATTTAATTAACTAGGGTTTAGTAATTAGTGTCCTAGGGTTTTATAAATTAGGGTTTAGTAAATTTTAGTAAATTAGGGTTTTATTTAATTAATGATTAGGTTTAATAATTAAAGTGGTATTAATTAGGGTTAGGTTTAATGAATTAGGGTTTAATAATTAATTAGGTTTTTAATGAAACTAGGGTTTGACTAAAGTAGTATAGTTTAGGTATAACTAGGGTTTAGGGTTTTATTATGTATATGTATATGTAATCGTGTATATATATATATGTATACAAAGATTTAATTTTTACAAGTATGTATATATATATATATATATATATATATATATGTATATATATATGCATCGATATATATGTATATGTATATATAGTTATTTTGTTTCCTTAATTAAACACTAACAAATCTCCTAATTATAATCTAGGGTTTTAAAGATCAAAGTTTCCCCTTTTTTTTTCTTTTCCTAGTCGACATTATATATATATATATATATATATATATATATATATATATATATATATATATATATATATATATATATATATATATATATATTTTACATGTATAGATCTAGGTTCGTTCTTATGTTTATGTGTTTATGATTTTATGTGAATATAGATTAAAACAAAGATCAAAGAATTAAGAAAATGGATTAGGGTTTTATGTTTATACCTTTGAAGATCCAAGAAGATTAACAAAGAAAAGAAGAATTTGATGAAGATGGAAGATCAAAGCCTTGAATATCTTGAAGAACACCTTGAAGATTCTTGAAGATCACGAAGAACGCGAAGAACACTTGAAGATTCCTTGGAAACCCTCAAGGATTTCGATGGGATGGTGATGGATTCAGTTTTGGCAGAAAATTGGAGAGGGAGAAAGAGATTTTTAAGTGAGGGATTTAATTGTGATTTCGTACATGGAATGGTTTAGGCTAGGGGTCTATTTAAAGGGAGGATAGGAGCATTCTAGAATTAGGGTTTTATAAGGAATTACTTAGGGAACAAGTAGGCTTGGAGAAGGGGTTATGGGTGTGATTTGTGCCGAAAATTAGAGGGGTAAAAGGGTAATTTTACCCTTTAAAATTGGTTAGGGCTTTTAGGGTTAGGGTTCGTGATTTTTCACTTTAGTCCTTGTACTTTAATTTAGCTTAATAAACCCTTAATTATCCAAGTTTATTCATTTTAATTACACAAGTCTTTTTAGCTATTTATTTACTCTCAAAAGTTTATTAACTTATTATTTTTATTAACTTGTCAATTAATGTACAAAGTTAAAGTTAACTATCGTATTTTATAATTCTTAACGCTTAACCTTTATCGATTAAAGTTTACTTATTAAGTTTAATTATTTTATTGGGCATTTAATAAGGAAAAGTATGGAAAAATGAGAAATATAGAATGGAAAAATGAGAGTCGTTATAGTACCTCCCCGTTATTGAAAACTTCGTCCCGAAGTTTTTAGGTAGTTTCCTCGTTTGCATCAGCAGTTGAGAAGAGATGGGGATATTTTCGTTTCATGTGGTTTTTGCGTTCCCAGGTATATTCGGGGCCTCTACGCGAATTCCACCGGACTTTAACAATAGGTATGTTGCTTTTACGCGTTTGTTTGACTTCTCCTTCTATGATTTCTATAGGTTCTTCAACGAAGTGCATTTGCTCATTAATGCGAACATCATCCAGAGGAATAACGAGTGTATCATCAGCAAGACACCGTTTAAGATTTGAGACATGAAACACATCATGTACTTGACTGAGTTCGGTTGGTAGTTCTAATCGATATGCCACAGGACCGACCCTTTCAGTGATTGTGAAAGGTCCTACATATCGTGGACTGAGTTTACTTTGCTTACCGAAGCGAACAACACCTTTCCAAGGGGATACTTTCAACATGACTTTATCTCCAACTTGGTATTCGATGTCTTTTCGTTTCTTATCGGCATAGCTCTTCTGTCGGCTACGGGCAGTTTCTAAACGTTGCCTAATCTGAACGATCTTTTCAGTAGTTTCATGGATAATTTCGGGACCAGTTAAATGTCTGTCCTCAAGTTCATCCCAACACAGAGGGGATCTACACTTTCGTCCATATAAAGCTTCAAAAGGTGCAGCTTTAATGCTAGAGTGATAACTGTTATTATAGGAAAATTCAATCAAAGGTAGGTGTCTATCCCAACCTTTGCCAAAATCGATTGCACAAGCACGTAGTATATCTTCCATAGTTTGAATAGTCCGTTCACTTTGACCATCAGTTTGAGGATGATAGGCTGTACTCATGTCGAGTTGAGTTCCAAGAGCAGATTGTAAAGTTTTCCAGAATCTAGAAACAAATCGACTGTCGCGATCAGAAATAATCGAGATAGGAACACCATGACGTGAGACGATTTCTTTAATATAAAGCTGTGCTAATCTCTCCATCTTGTCGGTTTCCTTGATTGGTATAAAATGTGCAGATTTAGTAAGGCGATCAACTATGACCCAAATAGTATCGTTACCGTTCGCAGTCTTCGGTAACTTAGTAACAAAGTCTATAGTGATACATTCCCACTTCCACTGCGGAATATCTGGTTGTGTCAACAAACCAGAAGGCTTTTGATGCTCGGCCTTGACCTTCAAACAAGTAAGACACTTACTAACATAAGTAGCAATGTCGGCTTTCATATTAGGCCACCAGTAGAATTGCTTCACATCGTGATACATCTTACTGGAACCGGGATGAATAGAATATCTAGTCTTATGAGCTTCATCCAAGACTAGTTCACGGAGATTATCGAAACGAGGAACACAAATTCTGTTGCCAAAATATCGTCTACCATTAGCTTTCACTTGAAGTTGGTTCTCAAAACTAATGGGTCCTTCACCTTTGATAAGTGTCGGTTTAATGGCTTCCAATTGAGCTTCACAGATTCGTGAGATAAGATTTGATTTGATTTTCAGGTTTAGAGCACGAACACGTTTAACATCGTCTTTCTGACTAAGGGCATCGGCAACTACATTCGCCTTGCCAGGATGATATTTCAGCTCACAGTGATAATCGTTCAATAACTCGAGCCATCGGCTTTGCCTCATGTTCAGCTGTTTTTGATCAAAGATGTGTCGAAGACTTTTATGATCAGTGTACACCGTAAAATGGGTACCATACAAATAATGTCTCCATATGTAATAGTATGGTATTTGTAATAAATATATTCTTATATAGATAATATTTATTTGTTATAATAATATTGTTAATATGAAAAGTAATAGAAGTAATGATAATAATAATATTAACGTTAATGATAATAATAATAATAATAATAATAATAATAATAATAATAACAATAATAACAATAATAATAATGATAATCTTAATAAAAATGATAGTTTTAATAAAAAAAAATAATTTTAATAATTTTAATAATAATAATAAGAAGAATATTAATAACACTAATAATATTAATAAGAATATATTTATCATAATCATAATAAATAGTTAAAGATAAAATCAAACATATGGATTAAGGTTTATACCCTCGGTGTAAATCCAGTGAGAGAGTCGAACATTAGTTGCACTTGGGTTTTAAGAGGATTTTTAGCAGCCCATTAAGAATAACAATTTGTTGGGCAAAAATTACACAAAGCTTAAGCCCATTAAGAAAAGCACTTCTATGGCCTGTCTTAAATTGCTCGAGTTATGTGTGTGTACCAGTTGGTTCATCCCTCAACCATTTCGATACCCCAATTCCTCCAAGATTAATCTCCATAAAATCAAGTCACGAGATCAAGTGAACTGGTTTTCTAGACCCGCATTTAAGAAGTTTTGTGAAGGAATCAAGGCTAAGAACAACAACAAATTCCAAATTTTGGTTAAGAACAGTGGCGATGGTGATGATGAACATGAAAGTCAGAAATTGAAATTCAAGCATTTCAGGTATAGGTTACTTCATGAAAAGTGTTTAGAATCTCTCATAGAACACTTGTACTTGATCAATTGTTTCAGAAACACCTTGGAGTTTATGAATTGAAATGTTGACCGAAAGGCTTTAATCGTTGACTTTGAAATCTGAAAATCTTTGATTGATTTCTGATCGATTTAAAGCACCACAAAGCTTGAGTGAACGAGGAGGAATCATAATCTTAAGTGTAATTTATTCTGAAAGTCACTGTGTCACTCTAGTAACCGAGACGAGCTCGAAGATGAACTCGAATCAATTAGTAATGAATCTGGTATTGTTTATACTTCCTGACAATTTACGACTGTTATGTTGTTGTTATTATTCAAGAATTTGATTACATAAAGTGTTGATGTTTATAATTTGAGTGATATGAAGTTTGAGTTTATGATGAAATTGAATAGAATTTACGATACAGAATTTGTTGAATAATATGAATATTTGTTTCTCTCTTCTTTTCTGTTTTATTTTTCGAATAGCAGCAGTTAAAACAGGTGACCGAAATAAAAAGTTACAGTGATAGTTGCAGGTGTTCGTTTGAAGTAACCGAAGGTGAGTTTAGTGGGTTGAAATCGAAACAGTAGCAACAATTTGTAGTAGTAATGATCTTGTTCAGGGTTGTGTGGTTGATGGGTTTAAAATAGAAAATATATATAGTAGCAGCAGTCATGTGGGTGTGTTTAATCGGGAAAGAAACAGGGACAAGTGAACAAGTTGTAGCAGAAGTATGTAGCTGCAGTGTTGCAGCTGCAACCATCGAATAGAACAGAAAAACATGGTGGTGATGTAGATTGTACCTCAAACAGCAACAGAATAACAGGTGCAACAGATAGATGGCGGTCTTTGGTGATCAAGATAGAAAAATTGAGCAGTTGGTGGCTTGGGTGATCGAAGGTTGTTGAATAAAAAAATATAAATCATGGAGGTGGTGATCAAAATTGCAGGTGGTGGTTGGTGGGTTTGCAAATGTAACAAAATGAGATGTAAGATGATGGTGGTTATGTTGATGGTTGTACCCAAAGTTGGAACGGAAAAGAAAAATGAGTACAAAGGTGTTGGTTATGAAGTTGGTGGATCGAACAGAAGAAGGAATCATGAGCAGTAGTAATTCACGAGTGAAGTATTAAAGTGGTTTGTTGTGGTGATCTTACTCGTCAAATATAGCAACCATCAGGGTGATGGGTTCGGGTGTGGGGATGTCGAACAATCATGGGTTGGTTTGATGAAGATGCTCTATGATGGAGTGATAATCAAAGAACCATGGTACTAGTCATAAGGTGAAGGTGAGATTGTTTTGAATGGTAATAGCAAAAGTTTCAAATGGTTTAATGAGTATATGATTTTGCAAGTTTTGTGGGTTGTCGAGCTTCAAAACATAAAACAAAAGTAGTAGCTAGTTTGGTTTTGTATGGCGATTAAAACAGAAAAATAAGATGCATATTTGTCGATCAAGATTAAAGAATAGAAAAGGCAAGATGACGGATGGATGATGGTGTTGTGATTGTGGTTTATAGTAGAAGTAACAATAGAAACAATCATAAACTCGATCATGGCAGCAGCTGAATGAAGCAAAAGGAAGTTATTTTGGGGTCTCGGTTGTAGTACATAGATGATTTGTATCATGGTGACTAATTGTTTATATATATATATATATATATATATATATATATATATATATATATATATATATATATATATATATATATATATATATATTTATATTATATATATATATATATATATATATATATATATATATATATATATATATATATATATATATAATATCCTTGTACTAATAATATAAATATAAATAGATAGTTGGACATGTGTTAGTTGATTAATATCAACTAGTTGATGGGATTAGAAATTGACATCAAACAAACTTTGAATATGGTAGACAAATTAAGTTGGAATCATATGCACTATCTTTCAGTATACAATAATATACTCTGTAATGTTTTAATATTATTAGTACAAATCAAATACAGTGATCAGTTAGTAATTTCCATATAATTAGTCAAAAGGTAATAGTAATACTAAAAGTTTGGATTCAATTCACGGAGGCAAAACAGAATAATATTAATAATATAATAATAATAATAATATTATTTATAATTTAAAACGTTTGCAATTCATAGCCCCCATCAATTATTCATTTACGGACTGAAATTCATGCTCTGTTGATAATCAGCGACGGATAAATTGAAATGTCCCGTTCATATTGATTATAAACGTTCCATATTAATTGATCTCGTTGCGAGGTTTTGACCTCTATATGAGACGTTTTTCAAAGACTGCATTCATATTTAAAACAACCATAACCTTTATTTTATCAATAAATGTTTTAAAAACATTACGTAGATTATCAAATAATGATAATCTAAAATATACTGTTTACACACGACCATTACATAATGGTTTACAATAGAAATATATTACATCTACATATGTTTCTTGAATGCAGTTTTTACACAATATCATACAAACATGGACTCCAAATCTTATCCTTATTTTAGTATGCAACAGCGGAAGCTCTTAGTATTCACCTGAGAATAAACATGCTTTAAACGTCAACAAAAATGTTGGTGAGTTATAGGTTTAACCTATATATATCAAATCGTAACAATAGACCACAAGATTTCATATTTCAATACACATCCCATACATAGAGATAAAAATCATTCATATGGTGAACACCTGGTAACCGACATTAACAAGATGCATATATAAGAATATCCCCATCATTCCGGGACACCCTTCGGATATGATATAAATTTTGAAGTACTAAATCATCCGGTACTTTGGATGGGGTTTGTTAGGCCCAATAGATCTATCTTTAGGATTCGCGTCAATTAGGGTGTATGTTCCCTAATTCTTAGATTACCAGACTTAATAAAAAGGAGCATATTCGATTTCGATAATTCAACCATAGAATGTAGTTTCACGTACTTGTGTCTATTTTGTAAATCATTTATAAAACCTGCATGTATTCTCATCCCAAAAATATTAGATTTTAAAAGTGGGACTATAACTCACTTTCACAGATTTTTACTTCGTCGGGAAGTAACACTTGGCCACTGGTCGATTCACGAACCTATACAAATATGTACATATATATCAAAGTATGATCAAAATATAATTACAACCATTTTTATTATGTTTTAAAGATTTGAGTGTATTAAGTCAACCTACAACTAGTTGTCCACAGTTAGATGTACAGAAATAAATCGATATATATTATCTTGAATTAATCTACGACCCAGTGTATACATGTCTCAGGCTAGATCACAACTCAAAGTATATATATTTTTGGAATCAACCTCAACCCTGTATAGCTAATTCCAACATTACTGCATATAGAGTGTCTATGGTTGTTCCAAATAATATATATACATGGGTCGATATGATATGTCAAAACATTTGCATACGTCTCTATGGTATCCCAAGATTACATAATATATTAGAATACATGTATAATATAATATAAGTTAGCTAGGATATGATTTGTATAGATTTGTTAAACATTTCCCGTAGCTAAAAAGATCAAAAATATCCAATCTTGTTTTACCCATAACTTCTTCATTTTAAATCCGTTTTGAGTGAATCAAATTGCTATGGTTTCATATTGAACTCTAATTTAAGAATCCAACCAGAAAAAGTATAGGTTTATAATCAGAAATTTAAGTTACATGTCAATTACTAAAGAGGTAGTCATTTCTGTCGAAAGAACGACATCTTGATGACCATTTTGAAAAATATATTTTCACTTTGAGTTTAACCAAGATTTTTGGATATAGTTTCATGTTCATATGAAAAATCATTTTCCCAGAAGAATAACTTTTAAATCAAAGTTTATCATAGTTTTTAATTATCCAAACCAAAACAGCCCCAGTTTCACTACGACGGCGTATATCCGATTTTATGGTGTTCATCGTGTTTCCAGGTTTTAAATCATTAAGTTAGCATATCATATAGATATAGAACATGTGTTTAGTTGATTTTAAAGTCAAGTTAGAAGGATTAACTTTTGTTTGCGAACAAGTTTAGAATTAACTAAACTATGTTCTAGTGATTACAAGTTTAAACCTTCGAATAAGATAGCTTTATATGTATGAATCGAATGATGTTATGAAAATCATTACTACCTCAAGTTTTCTGGATAATACTACTAGAAATGAGAAAAATGGATCTAGCTTCAAAGGATCCTTGGATGGCTTGAAAGTTCTTGAAGCAGAATCATGACACGAAAACAGTTCAAGTAAGATTTTCACTCGAAATAAGATTGTTATAGTTGTAGAAATTGAATCAAAGTTTGAATATGAATATTACCTTGAATTAGAAAGATAACTTACTGTAAATAACAAAGGTTCCTTGATCTTAGATGATTACTTGGAATGGATTAGAAAGCTTGGAAGTAGACTTGCAAACTTGGAAGTATTCTTGATTTTTATGAAACTATACTTATGGAATTTATGAAGAATACTTAGAACTTGAAGATGGAACTTGAGAGAGATCAATTAGATGAAGAAAATTGAAGAATGAAAGTGTTTGTAGGTGTTTTTGTTCGTTGGTATATGGATTAGATATAAAGGATATGTAATTTTTTTTTCATGTAAATAAGTCATGAATGATTACTCATATTTTTGTAATTTTATGAGATATTTCATGCTAGTTTCCAAATGATGGTTCCCACATGTGTTAGGTGACTCACATGGGCTGCTAAAAGATGATCATTGGAGTGTATATACCAATAGCACATACATCTAAAAGCTGTGTATTGTACGAGTACGAATACGGGTGCATACGAGTAGAATTGTTGATGAAACTGAACGAGGATGTAATTGTAAGCATTTTTGTTAAGTAGAAGTACTTTGATATGTGTCTTGAAGTCTTTCAAAAGTGTAAGAATACATATCAAAACACAACATGTATATACATTCTAATGGAGTCGTTAAGTCTTCGTTAGTCGTTACATGTAAGTGTTGTTTTGAAACCTTTAAGTTAACGATCTCAATTAATGTTGTTAACCCAATGTTTATTATATCAAATGAGATGTTAAATTATTATATTATCATGATATTATGATGTATGAATATCTCTTAATATGATATATACATTAAAATATCGTTACAACGATAATCGTTACATATAAGTCTCGTTTCGTAATTCTTGAGTTAGTAGTCTTGTTTTTACATATGTAGTTCATTGTTAACACACTTAATGATATAGTTAAATATCATTTTATCATGTTAAATATAGTGTATCAATATCTTAATATGATACATATGTATTTAGTAGACGTTATCATAACGATAATCGTTATATATATCATTTCGAGTTTCTTAACTTAGTAATCTCATTTCTTATGTATATCACACATTGTTAATATACTTAGTGAGATACTTACTCATCATAATCTTATGTCAACCATATATATATGTCTATATATACCACAACATGTAGTTTTTACAATTTTGTAACGTTCGTGAATCGCCGATCAACTTAGGTGATCAATTGTCTATATGAAATTTATTTCATTTAATCAAGTCTTAACAAGTTTGATTGCTTAACATGTTGAAAACATTTAGTCATGTAAATATAAATCTCAATTAATATATATAAACATGGAAAAGTTCGGGTCACTACAGTACCTACCCGTTAAATAAATTTCGTCCCGAAATTTTAAGCTGTTGAAGGTGTTGACGAATCTTCTGGAAATAGATGCGGGTATTTCTTCTTCATCTGATCTTCACTCTCCCAGGTGAACTCAGGTCCTCTACGAGCATTCCATTGAACCTTAACAATCGGTATCTTGTTTTGCTTAAGTTTCTTTACCTCACGATCCATTATTTCGACGGGTTCTTCAATGAATTGAAGTTTTTCATTGATTTGGATTTCGTTCAACAGAATAGTGAGATCTTCTTTAGCAAAACATTTCTTCAAATTCGAGACGTGGAAAGTGTTATGTACAGCCGCGAGTTGTTGAGGTAGCTCCAGTTGGCACACTTGCTAACCTATGTTAGAAGATGTAGTCCAGAACAGCTGTAGGTTGATGAAAAATCTTGAAAAGTCATCTCTATCATCAGCTAGAAATCCACCTCACCTCAGCATCAAACAGGGTTTTTGGTGGTCAGACTTTTCCTAACCATGAGATGGATCTGTCTCGTACAATGGGGGGCACATTGCAAATTAGCTTTTAAGACTAATGAATCTAATCCCCAGATGGATTATCTCCGTAAAGATCAACCGCATCTATGTTTGACCGCGGTTAACATACATATGCCATAACAAATTGAGGTGTGCAAACTCATGGTTCACCGATGATATTTGGACACGATATAATTTTATTCTAAAACTTATGCTATTTTATGAATTATATTGTGTAAAACCATTTTTAGGACATTCGGTTTCAAGTTCCATGATACTTCAATTATGGGGGCGGATAGCTTGCTAATCGCCGACTGAGACTACGGTTTTCAGTTACCCTCAACCGGAATTTGAGGTTAAAACCGGAAAACGTGTCTAGTGTAAAAACTAGCATGCCATTTTATAAAATCATAAAACGTTTTCATAAGGTCCAATTTTCCCTAAGGATCCAAATTTTTAAAACCTTAATCACGAGTTTCAACTTTGTTTCTGTTGTCAGAATTTCATTTCGTGTGGTGTGCGTGTGATCCAATAAATATTGTGTAGTGTTTCCAACTTATTCCATATAGCGTGTGTTTCATTTCGTGTGGCGTGTGTTGTGTGATTTAATGTTCGATATGGAAAAAATATGTGATGTTCCGATTCTATTTAGAAGATGTAATTGCTTGAGGACAAGCAACGTTCAAGTGTGGGTTATTTTGATATTGCTTAAAACATACATATATTTCGACGCAATATCATTTATATTTCATCAGCTTTTATCGAAACGAAGACATTCAAATGCATAATTCACGAGAAAAATGACAAAAGTAAACACGAGCTTGAAGCTTGATAAAACAACGATAAAAAGATTGATTTAAACCAAATATATATCAAGAATATGTTTACCCGAATGCAAGTTCAAGATGATCAGAGAGAAGAGTTCAATTGAAAAGTTCCAAGTCGATATACGTAAACACGGGATCAACAGAGAACAAACGAAAAAATAAAAATAAGAAAACTGTCGACAACTCGTACGTGAAACGTGTGAAGATTTACGCAAAACGCGTAGTATTTAAATCTTACGCGGATCGTGTGGGCATCTACGCGAAACGCGTAATCTCTTATCTAGATCCAGATTCCAAATGCAAATGGGACGGCTGCTTTTGTGTTTAATATACCTTCTTTTTCAGTGCTACAGCAAGAAAGCCAATTAATATACGGAGTGCTTATACAGGGGGTGTAGAAGAAGTACGGGGGGAAAAAAAAGAGACACATTTCACATACACAAAATTTAACACAGTACACATTATTATTTTCTAGTATCTTTTGTACTCTATATTATTTTCAGTTTCAAGATTAAATTTTTAGGATAGTTTCAGTTTCAAGGGTGTATTATTCGTGATTAAGGGTATTATTGTACGCGCTAAAGGGGTGTTATTATTATAATTTTTCTACCGTTTAAAGTAAATGAGAGTGAAGACTTTCGTAAGTATATCTTATTAAAATTATCGTTATCAATTTTTATCGTTTTTATTATGTTTGTATATTTATATTTTTACGTTTTCCCTAGTATAATGAGTAGCTAAATTTCCCTAGTGTTTGCTTAGATGTAGAGGCCCTAGTGAAATGGATTGTTATCATTTGTAATAATTAAAATGTAACTTTAGTAGTTTTAACATTGAGCCTAATTAAAAGAACCATTATTATGTATTTGGATATTTAACCCCTGTCACTTAATTTGTTAGATTAAAATAACGAAAGTTATTTTTATTTATATAAATTAAGCTTCAACATTAAAAGTGATCTAGACGAACTTATAACTAATTTACTAACACTAAATTAAAAGTAAAGTTCGGTGGTTTGGGTAATATCACTAGTCATATAATAGTGAAATTGTAAAAAGGGAAACCGTTATGATTTGGGTTTTGGCGAAGGTCAAAACTGGGTTGGGTCTCAATTTAAATACTTAAGGACTAGTAACTATCTAAATATAATCCAATGAAAATTAGATTTAATTTAGTTAGCCAAAACTTTATATTTATTCGAAAGGGAAATATAAGTTTTATACTAAACATTTTAATACGAGCTTAAACTTAAAACAATCCATGAATCTAGAGGTGACACATTTAAGTAAACACTCCTATTTATATATTGCTGATTATTATTATTATTATTTACGTATATTTATTCAGCAATTTACACAACATTATAATTCAGTTTATTCGTTACTGTTTTGTCACATCGATCATATCATACGCGAATCGCGTATAATTCTACACGATACGCGTACGTTTTAAACCATACGCGGAACGCGTACAACATTACGCGAAACGCGTAAGTATAAATACGAGTACTGTATCAATTAGGTTAAAATCTAGGGTTTTTAATATTTTATTATTATATTTAAGTTATTAATTTATAATTAGTATTAATTATTACAACTTTCTTTAATACATGTTTTAATCTTACTAGAATTTATTTAAATCTCAAGGTTTTAATTAAAAGCTTTATTATTAATTTTAAGTAATTAGTTTATAATTAGTTAATTATTATAATTCCTATTTTAAATTAATTAAAACTTGTTATGTAGTTAATTTATATAAATTTATATTATAATTGCTCAAAACAAAATTCTAATCAATTAGTTTTATTAAAAGTTATTATTTTATTAATTATCATTTAGTAATAAACTTATTAGTATAATTTCAATTAATTCACTTTTAAGTTAATAATTATAAATAATGTATTCGTATAAATTAATAAGTAATTTAATTAAGTTAAGATTAAGTTATATTTTATTATTATTATGTAGTATTATAAATTCCTAATCCAAAACCCCCTTTAAATAAGTTTAACTTCAAAGACTATAAAAAAAATAATTTGAACACTGTCTCCCTGTGGAACGAACCGGATTTACCAACAAACTAAACTACACGGATAGGACTAGTTGCCTATATATGTTTGAAACCAACCTAAATTCATTAAAATACCATATATACAATAAATCAATTCGTGTAACAAAACAACTCAAATCCGTTCATAAATAAAGGTACAGTTTCAACGCATCAACTTTTTGGCGCCGCTGCCGGGGAGCGGTTTTCGTTCATAAAGATTTTAATAGACTTTAGGTTATGCGATCCTTTTATAGGAATTCATCCCTAGAAAAGCTTTTAGTGTTATGATAGAAATTAATGCATGAATTTACGTTCCTCAAGCACTGAATTAACTCCTCCATATCCTGAACCTGAAAGAGAATTTCACGAACGTTTAAGAGCTCAAGAAGTAGAGTCTCTCGCCGAGGATTTAGAATCACTTTCATTGGATTCTAACTCTGAACCAGATATTCAACCAATCATAGAGCCAGTTATTAAAGAAGAAGAAGAGATGGCTGTTACAAATCAAACGATGGAAGCATTAATGAAGGCGACGAGAACAGGTCAAGGCCACGCAATCATCCAACCTACGATGACTGACGGCTTTGAAATAAAAGGTCAATTCCTTCACATGGTGACTAATACATGCCAATTCGGTAGAGCTCCAAATGAGGATGCTAACGAGCATCTTCGTAAGTTTGTAAGCATTTGCAAACTATTCAAAATTAAGGATGTCTCTGATGAAGTCGCATGTTTAAAAATCTTTCCATGGTCCTTAAAGGACGATGCAAGAGATTGGCTAGACTCATTACCAGAAGGTTATATCGAAAACTGGAATGACATGATGGACAAATTTTTGTCAGAATTCTTCCCTGCTTTAAAAGCAGCAAAATTGTAAAGTGAATTTCAAGCAAAAGTTTAACGAGGCCCTTTATGAAGCTTGGACCCGATTCAACAAAATGCTTAGGGTATGTCCTCAACACGGGTTGAATACATTCTAAAAAGTTCAAATATTCTATAAAGGAGTAAATGTTGCTACTAGAAAAGATATAGATGTTGCAGCTGGAGGTTCGATAATGAAGAAAACACCAGAAGACGCTCACACAATCATTGCCGATATAGCAGCACATTCCCATAATTGGCATCAAGAGATAGAATTCTCTAGATCATCAACCGTTGCTAATATCGAAAGCAATGATGAAATTGCTTCTTTAAAAGTTCAAATGGCAAATCAAGCAAGACAAATTGAGAAAGTAACCAAGGAAATGCATGCTATCAGGGTAGGATGTGAAATGTGCCAAGGCCCCCATCTTACTAGAGATTGTGATAAAACAACGATGGAAGAGCAAGCAAATTTCCTAGGTTACTAACGAAAAGGTGAAATGAATTTTAACGATTTTCCAGCGATAGAATCAAATAACCGAATATATCCTCCAATTAACAACTATCAAACAGGAGGACCTTCAGGTTTAAATAATAATAACTATCAAGGAGGAAATCCGGTTTACCAAAATAACCGAAATTTCCAAAATCAAAATCAAAATCAAAGAAATGCACCACCAGGTTACAATAACCTAAATAACCGAAATCAACCTCAACGAATTTATCAAAATAATTTCCAACACAATCAACCACAAGCACTTATACAACCACAACCCGAGAAGAAATCCGGTTTAGAAGATCTCTTAAGAGATTTTATGGTTAAGCACGAGCAAACTGCGGAAATTCAAACTCAACAAATTCAAAATCAACAAGCTACGATTCAGAATTTAGAAAGAGATGTTGGAAGGATCTCACAGTTACTATCAGAGAGGCCACCAGGCGCTCTCCCCTCAAATACTCAAGTGAATCCCAACAACAATCAAACAATGAATGAGCATGTAAATGCTATAACTACTAGAAGTGGTTTAACTGTTAACCCAGAAACTAGTAAAACCTCAGAAGTTCCTTTATCTTCTTCTAGTTTACAAGAACCTGTTGATATAGATGAGCGTGTTGAGAAAGAACAAGAGAAGAATGATCCACCAGAGATCATATCAAAGAAAAGTGAAGAAACACCTGTAAAGGTGCACAAGGCACCTATTCCATACCCAAAGGCATTAAAGAAAGACAAACTCGAGAGCCAATATCAAAAATTTGCAGATATGATCAAGCAAATTAGCATTAACATGCCACTCGCGGAAGTTCTTAGGGGTATGCCAAATTATGGAAGGTTTATCAAGGATCTCATAGCCGATAAAGGTAAATATGAAGAAGTTTCAACCACATTCCTCAATGAGGAATGCTCAGCAATTTTGCAAAAGCAAAAGATGCCACCGAAACTCGGAGATCCTGGTAGTTTCATTATTCCGTGCCTGATGGGAGATTCAGTAATGTACGATGCATTAGCTGACTAAGGCGCAAGTATCAATTTTATGCCACACTCCTTTTACTTAAAACTAAACCTAGGTGATTTAAAACTAACTAGGATATGTATACGCCTAGCAGATAGAACTTTTAACTATCCTATTGGTATTGCCGAAAACCTACCAGTTAAAGTTAATCATTTAATCTTTCCTGCCGATTTAATTGTGCTTGAAATGGAAGAAGATAGCAAGGTTCCCCTAATTCTAGAGCGACCATTTCTAAATACCGCTGACACGATTGTGCGTGTTAAAGATAAAAAGCTTAGTCTCAGTGTAGGGGAAGATAGAGTTACCTTAAACATAGACAAAGCTATGAAACAACCTATCTCCTCCGATGACGAATGTTATAAGTTAGACATTGTGGATTGTTGTGTTGAAAAAGAATTGCAAGAATTACTAAATATAGACACCTCGAACTTCACCTCAATGAGTGAAGGTGATGAATTTGATGTAGAACTTGAACTTGACGAATTGTTGAAAGTAGTCATCGATGAAGACTGCTGTGAGGAAGAAATTCCCAAGGAAGATGAACCCTTTGAAGAAATTACCGATGGTAACAGGTTTCGAACAAAATCTTCCTTGGAAGAACCACCAACCTTGGAACTTAAAGAACTCCCGGAACATTTGGAGTATGCTTTTCTCCAAGGTACATCACAATTACCTGTTATAATTTCATCAAAACTTTCCAATGACGAAAAGAGTAGGTTAATGTCCATTCTAAAAACTCACAAGAAAGCAATTGCTTGGAAAACATGTAAGACCCTATTTCTGTTTCTGACATTTTAGTTATTCGGGACGCCGTCCAAAACTTCGGGACGCCGTCCAGCAAAGAAGGACGGGACGCCGTCCAAGAATTTGGGACGCCGTCCCATGTGTCTGTCGGGCCAGCTGTGGGATTTCAAGATTTTTAGAGGGGTATGTTGGTCTTTTCACATGGTGGCCGGTTTTAAGCCACAAATGGGCAAATGTTGAGCTCATTCAACCCTATCTTCACCAATAAAACACTCTCAACCATTTTTAGTGAGAGAGCAAGGGTTTTAGAGAGAGAGAGGTTGATTTGGAGAAGAAGGAGTCGGATTCTCGCAAAAGCTCGGGTTCTAAAGTTGTTTTTCCCGCTCCTAGCTACGTTGTGGTGGTATTGGTAAGCTCAAACTCCGAATTTCATTTGTTAAATTTGATATTCAAATTAGGATTTTGAGTTAGTTTGTTATGAAACCCTTTTAGATGATGAAATGGGTTTATGGTGACTTGTTGTTCTTGTCACTTGGCGGGTTTTGGTTCGGTTGATGATTTGGCCTTGTTTAGGGTTTGATGGTGAGTTTAATCACTAGGTTTAGTGATTATGGAAGTGTTGGAACACTTTTGGGTGTGTTTGGTTGCCTAATTTTGAAATGGGTCAAATTAGGGTTTTGGTGTCAAAATGGGTATGACACGTGTTTAACACTTGTGTTCGGGTTTAATTGGTGTGTTAGGACCATTTTCACTCGTGTTAGTGATTATTGGTTAGTTTTGGGCGCGGTTTGTACTTGGAAGTGCATTTGGGTCGAAATTGCACTAAGTGTCATATGGGTTGGTTTGTAAGTCAACCCTAATCGTGTTAGTGTATTTGTGATAATGGAATAGGTACTTTCCATTGGCGCGTTGCGGATTATTCGGAAGCTTTCATCAAGACGACGAGGTGAGTGTCAATATCCTATGTGCATATGTATGTGTAGGATGGGTGCGGGTCGGGGTGAAGTGTTTCTTGGTTATAGAGCTCACTTCACATATAGGTGGATTTGATGGACTTGTGTATAGGTCCAATTGGCACGGTTGTGCATTTTGGTTGGCCACCTTTGGCGGGGTACACAATTTGTGTGTACATTATCACACGCGGTATGATGTGGATTATATAACCCCGATGGCGAAGGGTTAATATTGTGATGCGGACTTAGATATAACCCCAATGGCGAAGGGTAGTATTGTGAGTGGAATAATTATACGTATGTGTATATGGCGTATTTATTTGTGAATGTTATGGTATGAACCATCGAGCCGGTAGTGCCATAATGTGTGTGTGTGATCGAGTGTGAACCACGAGCCGGTAGCACTATAAAATAATTGATGTGAACCACGAGCCGGTAGCATCGAGTGTGAACCACGAGCCGGTAGCACTATAAAATAATTTATGTGAACCACGAGCCGGTAGCATCGATTGTGAACCACGAGCCGGTAGCACTATAAAATAATTGATGTGAACCACGAGCCGGTAGCATCGAGTGTGAACCACGAGCCGGTAGCACTATAAAAGAGTATGACTCAATTGCGTATGGTGTGAACCACGAGACGGTAGCACCATAGCGTTATGGTTAACCTTGGGAGTTTTACGCGTTGTTATATATATATATATATTGTATACGTATAATGTCGTATTGACGTGATGTAGCTAACCTTCTGGTTGTAGCTTATTGGCATTGTTCGCAACGATGTTTGCGAACTTACTATATTTTTGGTGTTGTTAGCTTGTGCTTAGCGAACGTACGGTATGCTAGGTTTAGCTTTCCTTATACTTGGATGCTTCGGTATGCGCTATTTGATTATTATTGTGGCGTGTCCATTTTATACATGTATATGTATGTAGTATATTTTCACTCACTAAGCGTTAGCTTACCCTCTCGTTGTTTACATTTTTATAGATTGCATGGATGCGGTGGCTCGGGTAAGCGCGGGGACTAGTGGACTTGCGTAGTTGCTTTAGAAGACTTGCTTTTGGATTTGATTAGGATTGGGTAGCGTGTCCCCAATCCCATGCTCGGTCTATGTTTTTGTATAAAATAATGGGTCGAAATAGTCACTTATGGTATTTTGGGTCGATGTGGGCTCGGTGTCGTAAAATTCGGTTTTTATTGTGAAAAACTCTTAGTTTAAACTATTGTAATATATTGTGAAAGTGTTTTGGTTTAAAAGTGTCGGGAAGCGGGTTTTCGCCCGCGTGAGTTCAAAAAACTGATCAGAATGTTTTAGTACATCTGGACGCCGTCCCAGATGTCTGGACGCCGTCCCAGTCTTAAGAGCTGGACGCCGTCCAAGCTTTTGGACGCCGTCCAGATCAACTGTTTCAGAAATTTTTTTGTGGCACGTTTTCGGATGGTTAACGGGTTGGGTCGTTACAAGTGGTATCAGAGCATGGTCTAAGGGATTTAGGTGACTTGAGATAGGTGCCTAGACTTAGACTTTTGTGTGTGCTTATTTGTTGCGGGACTTGTAGGATTACGGGTCGGAATGGGAATTTGGTTAGTGCCTTAATTGATAGGTGGACTAACGTGTATATTAATACGTGGATATTATTAATATACGATTGTGTTATGTTCATGTTTATGTTGCGTTGCGAATATCATCGAGCAAGATGGTCGTTGTACTAACGAGGGGATACGATGTGTGTGCGTAATAAGGACTTGCAAACCTTATTACGGGTGCAAATCGTGTTTAACAAGTGATGTACGACGAGTGTTGAGCAAGATGGGGCGGTGTTATGCGTGTTGTTTTATACGTCCGTGGACTAATCGTTTTGCATTCTTTAGAATGACGACACGAAACGAGATCGAGACGAATGACGAGGAGTTTAACTCTAGAGTTGCAGCCGCCGTTGCGGAGCAAATGAGTGCGTTTCGAGAAGAAATGGATAGGAAGTATTCCGAATTTCGGGGTAGTAGTGAAATGGAGCGTTGTCTTAAGAGCTTCATGAGGACTAAACCCCCGATGTATGACGGGAAACCGGATCTTTTGGTAAGCACAACTTGGATTTTGGATGTCGAAGGGTGTTTTCGTACTATTGATTGCCCTCCCGAGAAAAAGACGAGACTCGCTACTAGTCTGTTGCGGGGTAGGGCAAGGGATTGGTTGGATGGTAAGATCGATCTTGTCGGTGGCGAAACGTTTATGGCCTTATCGTGGGACGAGTTTAAGGAGGAATTCTTCGAGGAGTTACAGACTTCGGCCGATTTGTGGGAATTGCGTAATGAGTTGCGAAATTTGCGACAAGGGTCTATGGATTTGAATACTCTCAAGACGACCTTTATGGCGAAGGCTCGTTTTTGCCCGGAGTATTTGGGGAATGATCAATTGCTGATGCAAGATTTCTATCGAACCTTGAATGATGACTTGAAAAGTAAAATTAGCCGGGGTCAAGCGAAATCATTTGCGGAATTATTCGACTTGGCTAGAGGTTTCGAGTCGTATACGCGATCAAAGATGTGTGAACCTTCAAGTAAGAGAAGGGTTAATTCGTACGGTGCCCCGAGTAAGAAAAATAAGGGTGCAAGTGCGAGTACGGGTAATGTGGAAAAAGGCACGATGGATTCTCGTGCACCTAGATGTTTCAATTGTGGTGTTAGGGGCCATAAGTTATGGGAGTGCACAATGCCGAGAAGCGATGACGGGATGTGCTACTATTATCATAAGGAGGGGCATCGTAAGCCGGATTGTCCCGAGTTGGCGGCGGCGAATGCCGCAAGGAGACGTTGAGGTACGTTTCATTTTAATAAATATGTCATTTGAATATTTATTTATGTGGCGTTTAAGTTCGGATTTGTTATTGCATTGTGTTGTGCATGTTATTGTTAAGGGTGACGTTCCTAATGGAAGTACCCTATGGTAATGATTGATTTTTGGACGAAGGGCGTAAGACTTGGTGTAACCAAGCATTCCTTAATATTTGGGAAATGTTTCTACCAAACCATAGAAATGGGTTTTGGTGTTCGGTTGATAAGCGCGTGTACGCTTTTGTGTTGAGATTGATGAACTATGAGGTTCGTCGGGTGGTTGGAACCCTTAAAATCGAGTGCTTTGAATCTCAATGTATGTTGGTAATGGAGTTTATATGACGCGACATTAGGTGCCTCTTTTATACCTACTAGCGTGGTGTTCAACTCCGATTGTGTTGCGGTTACATTGTACTTAGGGTACCGAAGTGAAACCCTTAGGTACATGAGTGACTAGGTTGAAATTGACAAACTAGAGCAATTGGATGATTGCGAGGGTGTGGTTTGTGTAATTGTAGTACACTTTTCGTTCGAGGTGTTTGAGGATTGATTTAAATCCTTCGTGTGCTCTTGGTTGGAGCAAGATGTGGTGATGGGTCGTGTGAACCCAATTGTTTGTAAAGTCTACCCTTGGTAGCATTATACGGTTGTACGAGTTGTGGAGATGGAACGTAGTTCCAAGTGGGGGAGTTACACTCCCGCACGAGGAGGCCTTAGGGTGAGATTTCGGATGACGTTTTAGTAGGTCCGAAAATTGTGTTGGGACCTAGTTTTGGTCGGTTTGTGGTAGAGTACAATTTTGGTTAACTTGTACTTATGATATTGGATTTGTAAATTATCACCGAGGTGGTATGTTGGTGAATCTCGTTGAGAGATAATGGACGTGTTTGGCGAGCAAAGTAAAATCCCTCGGTTAAGGGATGTGTGTGAGTCGGGTTCTCTTTTGGAGAATTATTGTTTGGTACCTATGTTCGATATAGGTGGTTCTTGCTCGATTGTGGATGGTTAGTGGTATCCGCTAGGGTTCACTATAGTGTAACTGAGCGCGATGTTGCACTACTCGTTGTTTGAGGCCGAAAGTGCGTATGTGATTGATGAAGCATGACCTTCGGGGTCCGCTGACTTCATCGTGGTATTAATGAATGATGAAGCATGACTTTCGGAGTTCGCTGACTTCATCATGGGAGTATGCGATTGGTGAAGCATGATCTTCGGGTCCGCTGACTTCATCATGAGCGAGGTGATATATCGGTGAAGCATGACTTTCGGGTCCGCTGACTTCATCAGGAGAGTAGTGTTACGTCGGCATGGCATAACATTATCGGGAAATGCGAGTACCGGTGGGAAATGAGAGTACCATTCTTGAGTTGTGTTGTGGGAACTATCGGTTGTTTAAACGCCAATGGTGGGGTCGTGAGGACCGTGTGGTGTGATTTGTGATGCGATAGCCGTGTTTCGCTCACATGTTATCACGGGTGTGACAATAGCCGATTTTGTACACCTTAGGACTAGCGTTGCCATAGTCGTTTTGGGCGCTATCGGTTTTAGCTGTTGGATTATGATGTTACGGTAGTTGCATATTGGTCGTATTGTGCGCTACAAGGGATGTTTAGTGATTGGTATCATCCATAAGGATTCATTTGGATCGATCCTCATCGTTTCGGATTGTTGACTTTAGGATTGAGACTTGGTTGCTTTTAGCATTGTACTTGGTAATGATACGCTATAGGGTTGATATCTCGGTTCGAGATTGGTTGAGTTTTCCCGATGATAGGGAGTGAGCATGGTTTTAGTGCTCGGATAGTGGGTTTGATAAATCGCGGGAGACGATTTTAGTTGTTAAAGGTGATTCCTTGGGAAGAGTTGACTAGGAAAGTAGGATTGGGACTTATGTTGAGGACCGTGGAGTGTGGTCCGTTTGGTTAAGTGACGAGGATCACGAGGGCGTGATCGATTCTAAGTGGGGGAGAGTTGTAAGACCCTATTTCTGTTTCTGACATTTTAGTTATTCGGGATGCCGTCCAAAACTTCGGGACGCCGTCCAGCAAAGAAGGACGGGACGCCGTCCAAGAATTTGGGACGCCGTCCCATGTGTCTGTCGGGCCAGCTGTGGGATTTCAAGATTTTTAGAGGGGTATGTTGGTCTTTTCACATGGTGGCCGGTTTTAAGCCACAAATGGGCAAATGTTGAGCTCATTCAACCCTATCTTCACCAACAAAACACTCTCAACCATTTTTAGTGAGAGAGCAAGGGTTTTAGAGAGAGAGAGGTTGATTTGGAGAAGAAGGAGTCGGATTCTCGCAAAAGCTCGGGTTCTAAAGTTGTTCATCTCGCTCCTAGCTACGTTGTGGTGGTATTGGTAAGCTCAAACTCCGAATTTCATTTGTTAAATTTGATATTCAAATTAGGATTTTGAGTTAGTTTGTTATGAAACCCTTTTAGATGATGAAATGGGTTTATGGTGACTTGTTGTTCTTGTCACTTGGCGGGTTTTGGTTCGGTTGATGATTTGGCCTTGTTTAGGGTTTGATGGTGAGTTTAATCACTAGGTTTAGTGATTATGGAAGTGTTGGAACACTTTTGGGTGTGTTTGGTTGCCTAATTTTGAAATGGGTCAAATTAGGGTTTTGGTGTCAAAATGGGTATGACATGTGTTTAACACTTGTGTTCGGGTTTAATTGGTGTGTTAGGACCATTTTCACTCGTGTTAGTGATTATTGGTTAGTTTTGGGCGCGGTTTGTACTTGGAAGTGCATTTGGGTCGAAATTGCACTAAGTGTCATATGGGTTGGTTTGTAAGTCAACCCTAATCGTGTTATTGTATTTGTGATAATGGAATAGGTACTTTCCATTGGCGCGTTGCGGATTATTCGGAAGCATTCATCAAGACGACGAGGTGAGTGTTAATATCCTATGTGCATATGTATGTGTAGGATGGGTGCAGGTCGGGGTGAAGTGTTTCTTGGTTATAGAGCTCACTTCACATATAGGTGGATTTGATGGACTTGTGTATAGGTCCAATTGGCACGGTTGTGCGTTTTGGTTGGCCACCTTTGGCGGGGTACACAATTTGTGTGTACATTATCACACGCGGTATGATGTGGATTATATAACCCCGATGGCGAAGGGTTAATATTGTGATGCGGACTTAGATATAACCCCAATGGCGAAGGGTAGTATTGTGAGTGGAATAATTATACGTATGTGTATATGGCGTATTTATTTGTGAATGTTATGGTATGAACCATCGAGCCGGTAGTGCCATAATGTGTGTGTGTGATTGAGTGTGAACCACGAGCCGGTAGCACTATAAAATAATTGATGTGAACCACGAACCGGTAGCATCGAGTGTGAACCACGAGCCGGTAGCACTATAAAATAATTGATGTGAACCACGAGCCGGTAGCATCGAGTGTGAACCACGAGCCGGTAGCACTATAAAATAATTGATGTGAACCACGAGCCGGTAGCATCGAGTGTGAACCACGAGCCAGTAGCACTATAAAAGAGTATGACTCAATTGCGTATGGTGTGAACCACGAGACGGTAGCACCATAGCGTTAGCGTTACGGTAGCACCATAGCGTTATGTCGTATTGACGTGATGTAGCTAACCTTCTGGTTGTAGCTTATTGGCATTGTTCGCAACGATGTTTGTGAACTTACTATATTATTGGTGTTGTTAGCTTGTGCTTAGCGAACGTACGGTATGCTAGGTTTAGCTTGCCTTATACTTGGATGCTTCGGTATGCGCTATTTGATTATTATTGTGGCGTGTCCATTTTATACATGTATATGTATGTAGTATATTTTCACTCACTAAGCGTTAGCTTACCCTCTCGTTGTTTACATTTTTATAGATTGTATGGATGCGGTGGCTCGGGTAAGCGCGGGGACTAGTGGACTTGCGTAGTTGCTTTAGAAGACTTGCTTTTGGATTTGATTAGGATTGGGTAGCGTGTCCCCAATCCCATGCTCGGTCTATGTTTTTGTATAAACTAATGGGTCGAAATAGTCACTTATGGTATTTTGGGTCGATGTGGGCTCGGTATCGTAAAATTCGGTTTTTATTGTGAAAAACTCTTAGTTTAAACTATTGTAATATATTGTGAAAGTGTTTTGGTTTAAAAGTGTCGGGAAGCGGGTTTTCGCCCGCGTGAGTTCGAAAAACTGATCAGAATGTTTTAGTACATCTGGACGCCGTCCCAGATGTCTGGACGCCGTCCCAGTCTTAAGAGCTGGACGCCGTCCAAGCTTTTGGACGCCGTCCAGATCAACTGTTTCAGAAATTTTTTTGTGGCACGTTTTCGGATGGTTAACGGGTTAGGTCGTTACAAAACAACCGATATTCCAGGGATTAACCCCGCTTATTGTACTCATAAGATTCTAATAGAAGAAGATTTTAAACCCGTGGTACAAAGACAGCGAAGGTTAAACCCTAACATGAAAGAAGTTTTCAAGAAGGAGGTTATCAAGTTACTTGATGCCGGGTTAATATACCCTATATCCGATAGCCCATGGGTTAGTCCTGTTCAAGTGGTGCCCAAGAAAGGGGGTACAACTGTTGTTCTTAATGATGATAATGAACCTGTTCCTACAAGAACAGTCACTGGTTGGAGAGTCTGTATAGACTACCGTCGGTTAAATGACGCCACAAGGAAAGATCATTTCCCACTTCCTTATATTGACCAAATGCTAGAACGTTTAGCGGGAAAGGAGTACTATTGTTTCCTTGATGGATTCTCCGGTTATTTTCAAATTCCCATTGATCCAAAAGACCAAGACAAGACAACTTTTACTTGTCCATTTGGTACATTCGCATACCGACGAATACCGTTCGGATTATGCAACGCGCCAGGCACTTTTCAAAGGTGTATGATGGCAATATTTCATGACATGATAGAAGGAAGTATGGAAGTCTTTATGGACGATTTCTCTGTTTTTGGAGACTCCTTCGATTCATGCCTTTAAAACCTCGAGCGAATGTTAATTCGTTGTGAGGAATCAAATCTTATTTTAAATTGGGAAAAATGCCACTTCATGGTGAAGGAAGGCATTGTTTTAGGACACAAGATTTCTCGAGATGGAATAGAAGTAGACAAAGCTAAGATCGATGTAATCTCAAAGCTTCCTCCTCCAACTAACGTTAAAGGGATTCGTAGTTTCTTAGGTCATGCGGGATTCTATCGACGATTCATAAAGGATTTTTCCAAAATCGCTCGACCCATGACTAAACTTCTCGAGAAAGACAGTACATTCGACTTCAATGACGAATGCTTACAAGCTTTCTCAATTCTAAAAAATAAACTTACGAATGCACCCATTATGGTATCACCAGACTGGTCCAAACCTTTCGAGCTAATGTGTGATGCTAGTGATTTCGCGATGGGAGCTGTTTTAGGTCAACATCAAGATAACAAGTTTCAACCAATCTATTACGCAAGTAAAACACTTATAGGAGCTCAGTTGAATTACACGACTACTGAGAAGGAGCTTCTTGCAGTAGTTTTTTCTTTCGATAAGTTTAGATCTTACTTAGTGTTATCTAAAACAATTATTTATACCGATCATTCAGCCCTAAAGTATTTATTCAAAAAGCAAGATGCTAAACCTAGACTAATTCGTTGGATTCTTCTCCTACAAGAATTCGACATTGAAATTAAGGATAAAAAAGGAGCTGCAAATCTCGCTGCAGATCACTTATCCCGTCTTGAAAATCCTAACTTAGAAACACTCGACGAATCTGTTATTCACGATACTTTTCCGGATGAGTTCCTTATGAGAATTGAAACAGAAGAAGAAATTCCATGGTTTGCGGGCTATGCTAATTATCTAGCCGCGGGAATTCTTGTTAAAAATTAAACTTATCAGCAAAAGAAGAAATTCTTTGCTGATCTGAAGTTTTACTTCTGGGAAAGCCCTAACCTCTTTTGTATAGGGGCTGACCAAGTTATTTGTCGATGTGTATACGGCAAAGAAGCGCAACAAACTCTAGAGCACTGTCATGAAGGACCGGCTGGTGGACATTTCGGACCAAGCTATACAGCCAAAAAGGTTTTTGACTCGGGTTTTTACTGGCCTACAATTTTTAAAGATGCATACAATATGATAAAAACTTATAATGCTTGTCAAAGATCTGGAAATATCTCCAAGAGAGACGAAATGCCACAATAAAGCATCCTAGTATGCGAAGTATTCGACATTTGGGGTATTGACTTCATGGGACCATTCCCCACTTCTAACAAATGCAAATACATTCTCATAGCAGTCGATTACGTTTCTAAATGGGCTGAAGCAAAAGCCCTACCCACTAACGATGCTCGAGTTGTTGTCAACTTTCTTAAAAATCTTTTCTCGCGTTTTGGGATTCCAAATCATTAATCAGTGATCGTGGAACTCATTTTACAAATTAACTACTCGAGAAAGTACTAAAAAAGTACAGAGTTAATCATCGTTTTTCAACTTCTTACCACCCTCAAACGAGTGGTCAAGTTGAAAACACAAACAGAGGTCTTAAACGAATTTTAGAAAGAACGGTTAAAAATAATCCAATCTCCTCCAATTCATCCATCTTTCAACATGCCTAGATTGGTAAGGGTCCTAAACCCAATTTACCCCTTGTTCTTCATATTTTTCATTATTTATTTGATTAGTTTTAATCCGAATTTTGAGCATGATATTATTGAATTTTGCTTGATTATTGCTATGGCTATGTTGTTAGTGTGATATTAAACCCGATTAGCATGAAAATTTGATGTTTAATTGATTATTGAAAAGTTAGGGTTTATGTAAATTGGGGAAATTGAGGAATTGATATTGAATTGTGTTATTTTGGGTCTTTTTAGATGTTTTTTTAGAGGTTTTGATAGTAGTAGAAGCTTTGAATATAAGTTTGATTGTTTGATTTTGTGATTTTAATTTTCGTCTAAATTTGTAATTGTCATGAATCAAGTATGGATTGTAATGATGATTAGGAGCTGGAATATACGCAATGTGATTGAATTGGATTATATATGCTTAGCTCATTGCGTGTTTCCACTTGTGAATTAAAACTTTGTTTTTGAAACTTGATCCATGATTATGAATTTTTGTTTTATTGTTGTTTGTTTTAATTTTTAGAAGTAAACTGTTGTTGAAATATTGTTTCCTGTGGTGTTGAAACAAACTTGTATGTCAAGGATGAATTCTTTGCTAACATTTACATACCCAATTGGGACGATTCTCTTGTTTTAAAATGTTATGCAGGGATTATTTAGAATGAGAGCTGTTAACCAACAGCAAGGGGAAGAACAAGTAACACCGGAAATGGAACAACAACTTCAGAATCTGCACCCGAACTTGAGATTTCCTTATGATGTACCTAACCGATTACAAAAGGTTAAGGACTTACTTTCTCTGGTCAATAGAAACATCTCTCCAGTATACGTTGTAGATTGGGCTCCTTTAGGACACCCAGTGAACTTAGATGAACAAATAAGGGGAATTTTAAACCAAAGTTTTACAAACGAATTTGGAATGACTTTGGTTTTTAATGATTTTGAGAGATTGTTTAGTTTAAATAGCCCTGTATATAGAGAATGGTGTTTAGAGTTCTATTCTACCGTTAGAATGAGTTTACACCCAAAAACTATCAATGACCCTAATTTTTTACAATTTCGACTGGGTGGGGTAGATAGAAGTATGTCCCTAAGTAACGTGACTGACGCATTAAGGATTTACACCGTTGAGGAGATGTTGGCTCCCGGTTTTAGGGAGTATATTTTTACAGGGGCTAGATATATAGGAAATTATGATTCTTAGATAGTCTGGCAATCTTTCACTAATAGAAATACATATGAACCAGGCCAAGAATCATACCTAAAGATCACTGATGTTCGCTTTAGAATAATTCATAAGTTTATAGCGAACACAATAAACCAAAGGTCATTCACTAATACAGATAAAATTAATTATATCGACCTTTGGTACTTAGATGCGATCAGAGATAGGGATACATTTGTTAGTATACCCTATGGAGTTGCTTACTTTTTGGCCCATGTTGGTAAAGGGGCTAGAGGAACAAGTGACATGTCTGGGGGTCACTACATCACGTGTCTAGGAAATTGGTTCGGACTCGACCCGAGTGAATCAGAACCTCCAATCCAATCGGTAGATCAAGCTGTTAAAACTTTAGGATTGGAGGTGTATAGGACGGCAAAGGCTATACACGTGAGGGGAGGGGTAATTAGTTTAAGACGACAAGAAGTCGTTGCTCCTGCTCCTATGGAGGAGGATGAGGAACTCGCGAGGGAAACTAGGAGGAGACGCAGACAGCCAGATCAGGCTAATTCGTCTAGTGCAGGTATTTCTGATTTCGACATGCTACAAAATTCGTTCGATTCATTGAGTTTAGACGTAAGAAACTCATATGAAACATGGGGACAGAGATCAGAAAACCAATACACTAGTTTATCTCAACAGTTAGGGGATGTAAGAGCAACTCAATTAGATCAAAATAATATTCTAGAAAACATCCGCTATGATCAGAGGGGCCAGGGAGCACAGTTAGAGTGGGCGCATCATCAGGCATATTTATACGCAGCTAACCCACAGGCTTACACACCCTCAGCTTTTCCTTCATACCCCCAATGGCAAGCCCACGGTGACCCTCTACCTCCACCTTATGACCCCAACGCTGCCCTAGCCGCAAGTCAGGAAGCCTATAGGCGTTTTTACGAGGAACAACGCCTAAATGAACAACGGCGGCAACAACAGCGGGAACAGGAAGATCAGGGAGGCCCTGCGTGGTCATTTTTCTAGCTTCTTTTTAGTTTTAGAACTATTTTTTTCATAATTTGTATTTGTTTGTATAAAATGATTTTATGGTGTGTTAATTTACTTTTATATATTTTGTATTTACAAAAACTTTTAGTGTGGGGTAAAACTTTTGTACTACTAAAGTACAACCTCATCTCGTTTGTGATTGACATATTTGTTGACAGATACTTATGATGATGAGATTCGACATAGCGAAACACGAAAGAATTATTGTGATAAAAAAGGATTGGATATGTTCATACAATAAGCATTTTACAATCCCCGATTGCTTAACAAAGGAAGTTCTAAACACTTTACACTTTTTGTCCTCTCAAATTTATACATTTAATCTGATTTTATGTAATGAGGGCATTAAATAATCTTAAGTGTGGGGTAGGAGTATATAAATTCTCGAGAACTTATAATCTAGTGGGTTTTATGAAAAATTTTGAAAATTTTTAAACAAATATAACTAATTAGTTTTTAAGGTAATTACGAGCAATTAAAGATTAGGTGTCAAAAACCGAAATTATTGTCTCCATACAATAAAAATACATAAGTTTATTTGTTTAAAATATATAAAAGAAAACCAAATATAAAAGAATTTATAAACTCATATGTTTAGAACCATTTATCACATGTTTTATGAAGTTTATTGCAGATATCATCGCTTTGGAATATATAAACCTGAATATCCCATTAAGGAAGTAAAGTCTTCCAAAATGACACACTTGCTAACCTATGTTAGAAGATGTAGTCCAGAACAGCTGTAGGTTGACGAAAAATCTTGAAAAGTCATCTCTATCATCAGCTGGAAATCCACCTCACCTCAGCATCAAACAGGGTTTTTGGTGGTCAGACTTATCCTAACCATGAGATGGATCTGTCTCGTACAATGGGGGGCACATTGCAAATTAGCTTTTAAGACTAATGAATCTAATCCCCAGATGGATTATCTCCGTAAAGATCAACCGCATCTATGTTTGACCGCGGTCAACATACATATGCCATAACAAATTGAGGTGTGCAAACTCATAGTTCACCGATGATATTTGGACACGATATAATTTTATTCTAAAACTTATGCTATTTTATGAATTATATTGTGTAAAACCATTTTTAGGACATTCGGTTTCAAGTTCCATGATACTTCAATTATGGGGGCGGATAGCTTGCTAATCGCCGACTGAGACTACGGTTTTCAGTTACCCTCAACCGGAATTTGAGGTTAAAACCGGAAAACGTGTCTACTGTAAAAACTAGCATGCCATTTTATAAAATCATAAAACGTTTTCATAAGGTCCAATTTTCCCTAAGGATCCAAATTTTTAAAACCTTAATCACGAGTTTCAACTTTGTTTCTGTTGTCAGAATTTCATTTCGTGTGGTGTGCGTGTGATCCAATAAATATTGTGTAGTGTTTCCAACTTATTCCATATAGCGTGTGTTTCATTTCGTGTAGCGTGTGTTGTGTGATTTAATGTTCGATATGGAAAAAATATGTGATGTTCCGATTCTATTTAGAAGATGTAATTGCTTGAGGACAAGCAACGTTCAAGTGTGGGTTATTTTGATATTGCTTAAAACATACATATATTTCGACGCAATATCATTTATATTTCATCAGCTTTTATCGAAACGAAGACATTCAAATGCATAATTCACGAGAAAAATGACAAAAGTAAACACGAGCTTGAAGCTTGATAAAACAACGATAAAAAGATTGATTTAAACCAAATATATATCAAGAATATGTTTACCCGAATGCAAGTTCAAGATGATCAGAGAGAAGAGTTCAATTGAAAAGTTCCAAGTCGATATACGTAAACACGGGATCAACAGAGAACAAACGAAAAAATAAAAATAAGAAAACTGTCGACAACTTGTACGCGAAACGTGTGAAGATTTACGCGAAACGCGTAGTATTTAAGTCTTACGCGGATCGTGTGGGCATCTACGCGAAACGCGTAATCTCTTGTCCAGATCCAGATTCCAAATGCAAATGGGACGGCTGCTTTTGTGTTTAATATACCTTCTTTTTCAGTGCTACAGCAAGAAAGCCAATTAACACTCAATTCACCTACTACTTGAATCAAAAACTCTTATAATACGGAGTACTTATACTGGGGGTGTAGAAGGAGTACAGGGAAGAAAAAAAAGAGACACATTTCACATACACAAAATTTAACACAGTACACATTATTATTTTCTAGTATCTTTTGTACTCTATATTATTTTCAGTTTCAAGATTAAATTTTTAGGATAGTTTCAGTTTCAAGGGTGTATTATTCGTGATTAAGGATATTATTGTACGCGCTAAAGGGGTGTTGTTATTATAATTTTTCTACCGTTTAAAGTAAATGAGAGTGAAGACTTTCGTAAGTATATCTTATTAAAATTATCGTTATCAATTTTTATCGTTTTTATTATGTTTGTATATTTATATTTTTACGTTTTCCCTAGTATAATGAGTAGCTAAATTTCCCTAGTGTTTGCTTAGATGTAGAGGCCCTAGTGAAATGGATTGTTATCATTTGTAATAATTAAAATGTAACTTTAGTATTTTTAACATTGAGCCTAATTAAAAGAACCATTATTATGTATTTGGATATTTAACCCCTGTCACTTAATTTGTTAGATTAAAATAACGAAAGTTATTTTTATTTATATAAATTAAGCTTCAACATTAAAAGTGATCTAGACGAACTTATAACTAATTTACTAACACTAAATTAAAAGTAAAGTTCGGTGGTTTGGGTAATATCACTAGTCATATAATAGTGAAATTGTAAAAAGGGAAACCGTTATGATTTGGGTTTTGGCGAAGGTCAAAACTGGGTTGGGTCTCAATTTAAATACTTAAGGACTAGTAACTATCTAAATATAATCCAATGAAAATTAGATTTAATTTAGTTAGCCAAAACTTTATATTTATTCGAAAGGGAAATATAAGTTTTATACTAAACATTTTAATACGAGCTTAAACTTAAAACAATCCATGAATCTAGATGTGACACATTTAAGTAAACACTCCTATTTATATATTGCTAATTATTATTATTATTATTTACGTATATTTATTCAGCAATTTACACAACATTATAATTCAGTTTATTCGTTACTGTTTTGTCACATCGATCATATCATACGCGAATCGCGTATAATTCTACACGATACGCGTACGTTTTAAACCATACGCGGAACGCGTACAACATTACGCGAAACGCGTAAGTATAAATACGAGTACTGTATCAATTAGGTTAAAATCTAGGGTTTTTAATATTTTATTATTATATTTAAGTTATTAATTTATAATTAGTATTAATTATTACAACTTTCTTTAATACATGTTTTAATCTTACTAGAATTTATTTAAATCTCATGGTTTTAATTAAAAGCTTTATTATTAATTTTAAGTAATTAGTTTATAATTAGTTAATTATTATAATTCCTATTTTAAATTAATTAAAACTTGTTATGTAGTTAATTTATATAAATTTATATTATAATTGCTCAAAACAAAATTCTAATCAATTAGTTTTATTAAAAGTTATTATTTTATTAATTATCATTTAGTAATAAACTTATTAGTATAATTTCAATTAATTCACTTTTATGTTAATAATTATAAATAATGTATTCGTATAAATTAATAAGTAATTTAATTAAGTTAAGATTAAGTTATATTTTATTATTATTATGTAGTATTATAAATTCCTAATCCAAAAACCCCTTTAAATAAGTTTAACTTCAAAGACTATAAAAAAAATAATTTGAACACTGTCTCCCTGTGGAACGAACCGGATTTACCAACAAACTAAACTACACGGATAGGACTAGTTGCCTATATATGTTTGAAACCAACCTAAATTCATTAAAATACCATATATACAATAAATCAATTCGTGTAACAAAACAACTCAAATCCGTTCATAAATAAAGGTACTGTTTCAACGCATCATATGTCATCGATGAAAACAATGACAAACTTGTCAAGATATGGCCCACACACTCGGTTCATAAGGTCCATGAACACAGCTGGTGCGTTAGTCAATCCAAACGCCATAACCATAAACTCGTAATGACCATAACGCGTCCTAAAAGCAGTTTTTGGAATATCATCCTCCTTTACTCGCATTTGATGATATCCAGAACGTAAATCGATTTTTGAATAAACCGACGAGCCTTGTAGTTGATCAAATAAATCGTCAATTCTCGGCAGTGGATAACGGTTTTTGATGGTAAGTTTATTCAACTCTCTGTTGTCAATACACAACCTAAATGTACCATCCTTCTTCTTGACAAACAAAACAGGAGCTCCCCATGGTGATGTGCTTGGTCGAATGAAACCATGTTCTAATAGTTCTTGCAGTTGGCTTTGCAGTTCTTTCATCTCGCTGGGTGCGAGTCTGTAAGGAGCACGAGCTATTAGTGCAGCTCCTGGTATAAGATCTATTTGAAATTCAACAGATCGATGTGGAGGTAGTCCCGGTAATTCTTTCGGAAATACATCGGGAAATTCTTTTGCGACGGGAACATCATTGATGCTCTTTTCTTTAGTTTGTACTTTCTCGACGTGTGCTAGAATAGCATAGCAACCTTTTCTTATTAGTTTTTGTGCCTTCAAATTACTAATAAGATGTAGCTTCGTGTTGCCCTTTTCTCCGTACACCATTAAGGGTTCTCCTTCTTCTCGTACAATGCGAATTACATTTTTGTAACATACGATCTCTGCTTTCATCTCCTTCAGCCAGTCCATGCCAACTATTACATCAAAACTCCATAACTCTACTGGTATCAAATCAATCTTAAATATTTCGCTACCCAGTTTAATTTCTCAATTCCGGCATATATAATCTGCTGAAATTAATTTACCATTTGCTAATTCGAGTAAGAATTTACTATCCAACGGCGTCAATGGACAACTTAATTTAGCACAAAAATCTCTACTCATATAGCTTCTATCCGCACCCGAATCAAATAAAACGTAAGCAGATTTATTGTCAATAAGAAACGTACCCGTAACAAGCTCCGGGTCTTCCTGTGCCTCTGCCACATTAATATTGAAAACTCTTCCGCGGCCTTTTCCATTCGTGTTCTCCTGGTTCGGGCAATTTCTAATAATGTGGCCCGGTTTTCCACATTTATAACAAACTACATTGGCATAACTTGCTCCGACACTACTTGCTCCGCCTTTACTCGTTCCAACACTATTTGTTCCTTTCGTTCTGTTAACCCCTGGTCCGTAGACCTCACACTTCATTGCGTTATGACCATTTCTTTTACACTTGTTGCAAAATTTGGTGCAGAACCCCGAGTGATACTTTTCACACCTTTGGCATAGCTGCTTCTGATTGTTGTTGTTGTTGCGGTTGTTATTGTTGTTGGGATGATTGTTGTAGTTGTTGTTGTTGTTATTGTTGTTGTTGTAGTGCCGTTTGTTGCAATTGTTGGGATAGTTGTTGTTGTATTGGTGACTCTTATCACCGTTTTCCTCCCACTTTCTTTTGACTAGCTTCACGTTGGCCTCTTCGGCCGCATGTTCTTTAATTCTTCCCTCAATCTGGTTCACAAGTTTGTGAGCCATTCTACATGCCTTTTGTATGGAGGCAGGCTCGTGTGAACTTATATCTTCTTGGATTCTCTCCGGTAACCCTTTCACAAACGCGTCGATCTTCTCTTCCTCATCTTCGAACGCTCTCGGACACAATAGGAATAATTCTGTGAATCATCTTTCGTACGATGTAATATCGAATCCCTGTGTTCGTAACCCTCTAAGTTTTGACTTGAGCTTATTGACCTCGGTTCTAGGACGGTACTTCTCGTTCATCAAGTGCTTGAATGCTGACCATGGTAGCGCGTAAGCAGCATCTTGTCCCACTTGCTCTAGATAGGTATTCCACCATGTTAACGCAATACCTGTGAAGGTATGCGTAGCGTACTTCACTTTGTCTCCTTTAGCACACTTACTTATGGCAAACACCGATTCAACTTTCTCGGTCCACCGTTTCAATCCGATTGGTCCTTCGGTCCCATCAAATTCTGAAGGTTTGCAGGCAGTGAATTCCTTGTAGGAATATCCTACACGATTTCTTGCGCCATTAGCTGTATTGCTAGATTCAGAGTTATTGTTGGTATGTAGCTCGGCCTGTACTGCGGCTGTGTTTGAAGCAAGAAAGGCACGAAATTCCTCTTCGCTCATATTCAAGGTGTGTCGAGTAGTCGGTGCCATTTCCTTCAAAATAGTCAAATGAAACAATTTAATCATACAAAATATTAAGAGTTGTCAATAGTATCTCGTAGCATAATATGAACTCATTTATAAAAGCTTTTTCTTCATATTAGCATTTTATAAGTTTAAATTCGGGTACTACCTACCCGTTAAGTTCATACTTAGTAGCTAATATACAATTCAACTACTACAATTCCATATGAAAAACTGATTATAATAATATATCACATACAAATATTCTTCAAACTTACAACTTCGCTATATTACATATAACATGAAATATAGTACACTATGATACAGCACAGTTTTGAAGATAAATCTAGTTAATACGCAAGTTGTTCAGCAAAGGAAATAAAGACACGTAATTCATAAGTCCAGAAACAAGTCATGCATTCTGGTTTTACTAAGACGACTTCCCATCCTTGGTCTTGTGAAAAATAACTGTTATGACCATTAGCTAGGCAGCATGTTGTAATGTCGTCAAAAGGATGAGGGTTTCGTAATGTCCAACAGCCCCGTAATAATCTAAAAACCTTGTTTCTCACCCCTACTACTGAATCCGTCACTTGTAGGAAAGTTTTATTTAAAAGCTGCAATCCGATGTTCTTTTTCTCACTTTGGTAAGAAGTGAACATCACTAACCCGTAAGCCTAACATGCTTCTTTATGTTGCATGTTAGAAGCTCTTTCTAATTCACGAAATCCTATGTTGGGATATGTTGAGTCAAAATAGGTTCTTAACCCGTAGCGCAAAATTGCATTTGGGTTCCCCACATTTAATGCTTTAAAGAAAACACGGCGTAACTTACGGTCTCCCCAATGTGATATACCCCACCTATCAAAGGAAAGCCTTTTATAAACTAAGGCATTTCCGGAAAGTCTTTCAAATGTTTGACAAGTTAATTTCGCCATAACTAAATGTGCTGATGAATTCTGACCGACTCTAGACAAGATTTCCTCAATCATATCCTCTGGTAGGTCTTCTAAAATATTCGGTTGTCTACCCTTAACGTCCATTTTGTTTTTATACTATAAAATAGACAAGGATTAGATTCGTAAAAGATAATTAACAAACAATACAAGTAATTTTTACATAGAACATAAAAGTACATGCACAGTACAATACATATAATACACAACATGATTACAACCCTCTAATCTGAATCACTGGTTTCTTCTTCTTAAGACTTTGTTCGTTTTCCTAATTTTCTAGGAATATGTGATGTTCCTCTAATACGAGCAGTGTTGTAAAAATCGTCCGACTTGACCGACGCGTCGGCCGATGCATCGTTTTTTTGGGTTCTCCGTCCCGTTTTTTCTGAAAACGATTCAAAAGACGGTCAGAGCTAAAAGTTCGGTCAAAGTCTGTCAAAGACGGTCAAAAACGGTCAAAGTCGGTCAAATTTTCGTCAAGATCTGGTATATTTTAAAATTAGGGGTTGTTTTCATATTTTTGACCGCTCTTTTCTCTGTGTCCTTACTGATTATGTACTCGGTAACATTAATTGAGTTTGAAGTTTGATTATTTTTAAATTCAAGTTTTTATTTAAGAAATTTATGGTAAATAATCAACTATTTTACATATATATAAATATATATTTAAAAAATTATTAATAAAATCAACGTTGGTCAACGACCGATGCGTTCCCGACGCGTCCCCCGACTTGGCCGACGCGTCCTTTTTAGGCCTCGACTGATGCGTCCCCGACTCGCGACTTCTACAACCTTGAATACGAGTCGTCATTTTTCACATTGGTTTAGAAAAACCTGGTGGTTTAGATGTTCCCGGGTTATTGTCACGATATTAAAAATACGGGTGTTGACGGTACATATAAAGTTCATCGGGATCGGAATCAGATTTCTCTATTTTGATGCCTTTTCCCTTATTATTTTCTTTTGCCTCATTAAATTGGGTCGGGGTAATTTCTATAACATCATCGGAATCCTCATCAGGATCCGATTCATCGAAAATTGGTAATTTTCCCAATATTTTGCTTCCTTAGCGGAAACACCATTGACCATTATTAACTTTGGTCCATTGGTTGAGGATTTTCTTTTATTTGATCGGTTTTCTGTGGTTCTTACTATTCCCCCCTCCGGAACCTCTTCTTCTTCCGGTTCCTCTTCTTCTGGTTCCTCTTCTTCCGGTTCCTCTTCTTCCGGTTCCGTTTCCTCTTCTTCCGGTTCTTCGGGACCTTGTGAATCTTGCCAATATATATTCGACTCTTCGTTATTATTAGGTGAGTCAATGGGATTTGTGCTAGAGGTAGACATCTATCACACAATATCAAACATGATAAGAGATTAATATATCACATAATATTTACATATTAATAATATATAGTTTCCAACAAAAATGTTAAGCAATCATTTTTAAAGAAAACACGGTCGAAGTCCAGACTCACTAATGCATCCTAACAAAATCGATAAGACACACTAATGCAAATTTTCTGGTTCTCTAAGACCAACGCTCTGATACCAACTGAAATGTCCCGTACATATTGATTATACACGTTCCATATTAATTGATTTCGTTGCGAGGTTTTGACCTCTATATGAGACATTTTTCAAAGACTGCATTCATTTTTAAAACAACCATAACCTTTATTTTATCAATAAAGGTTTTAAAAATATTACGTAGATTATCAAATAATGATAATCTAAAATATACTGTTTACACACGATCATTACATAATGGTTTACAATATAAATATATTACATCGACATATATTTCTTGAATGCAGTTTTTACACAATATCACACAAACATGGACTCCAAATCTTGTCCTTATTTTAGTATGCAACAGCGGAAGCTCTTAGTATTCACCTGAGAATAAACATACTTTAAACGTCAACAAAAATGTTGGTGAGTTATAGGTTTAACCTATATATATCAAATCGTAACAATAGACCACAAGATTTCATATTTCAATACACATCCCATACATAGAGATAAAAATCATTCATATGGTGAACACCTGGTAACTGACATTAACAAGATACATATATAAGAATATCCCCATCATTCTGGGATACCCTTCGGATATGATATAAATTTCGAAGTACTAAAGCATCCGGTACTTTGGATGGGGTTTGTTAGGCCCAATAAATCTATCTTTAGGATTCGCGTCAATTAGGGTGTCTGTTCCCTAATTCTTAGATTACCAGACTTAATAAAAAGGGACATATTCGATTTCAATAATTCAACCATTGAATGTAGTTTCACGTACTTGTGTCAATTTTGTAAATCATTTATAAAACCTGCATGTATTCTCATCCCAAAAATATTAGATTTTAAAAATGGGACTATAACTCACTTTCACAGATTTTTACTTCGTCGGGAAGTAAGACTTGGCCACTGGTCGATTCACAAACCTATACAAATATGTACATATATATCAAAGTATGATCAAAATATAATTACAACCATTTTTATTATGTTTTAAAGATTTGAGTGTATTAAGTCAGCTGTCCTCGTTAGTAACCTACAACTAGTTATCCACAGTTAGATGTACAGAAATAAATCGATATATATTATCTTGAATCAATCCACGACCCAGTGTATACACGTCTCAGGCTAGATCACAACTCAAAGTATATATATTTTTGGAATCAACCTCAACCCTGTATAGCTAACAACATTACTGCATATAGAGTGTCTATGGTTGTTGATAATGCTAAAAACGAACATATATTTCATAGCATTATTCCTCAAGAAAGACAAGCTTTTAGTTGCAATTGTTCTATTTACAAGTGATATTCGTTTAAATAATAAAAGGTGAAGACAAAAGACAGATTCGACGAATTGAAGACGCAAACGACCAAAAAGCTCAAAAGTACAAAAGACAATCAAAAAGGTTCCAATTATTGATAAGAAACGTCTCGAAATCACAAGAGTACAAGATTCAAAACGCAAAGTACAAGATATTAAATTGTACGCGAGGACGTTCGAAAATCCGGAACCGGGACCAGAGTCAACTCTTAACGCTCGACGCAACGGACTAAAAATTACAAGTTAACTATATATATAAATATAATATAATATATAATTAATTATATTAATTATATATATATATTATATATATATATTAAAAACCGTCGGCAGAGAAAACTCCAAGGACTGAGCTGTAAAATTAACCTCCGCGACTCGCGGAGTTTGAAGGGGATTTTGCCGCGAGTCGCGGAGCCCCAAAAATCAACTCTGGCTATAAAGCCAACCGAATTCTGATCAAAAATCATCATCTTTTTCTTCTCTTATCATACGTAAAATTTATATATATATATATAATTTATATTTTAATTTTAATTATAATTCTAATAATAAGGGTATGTTAGCGAATGTTGTAAGGGTGTAAGTCAAAATTCTGTCCGTGTAACGCTACGCTATTTTTAATCATTGTAAGTTATGTTCAACCTTTTTATATTAATGTCTCGTAGCTAAGTTATTATTATGCTTATTTAAAACGAAGTAATCATGATGTTGGGCTAATTACTAAAATTGGGTAATTGGGCTTTGTACCATAATTGGGGTTTGGACAAAAGAACGACACTTGTGGAAATTAGACTATGGGCTATTAATGGGCTTTATATTTGTTTAACTAAATGAAAGTTTGTTAATGTTAATATAAAGATTTACAATTGGGCGTCCCTATAAATTACCATATACACTCGATCGGACACGATGGGCGGGGTATTTATATGTACGAATAATCGTTCATTTAACCGGACACGGGAATGGATTAATAGCCACTAGAATAATTAAAACAGGGGTGAAATTACATTCAAGGGTAATTGGTGTAATTGTTAACAAAGTAGTAAAACCTTGGTTTACACGCAGTCGATAACCTGGTGTATTCATTAAACAAAGTATTAAAACCTTGTTACAATTCGAATCCCCAATTAGTTGGAATATTTAACTTCGGGTATAAGAATAATTTGATGAGGACACTCGCACTTTATAATTATGACTGATGGACTGTTATGGACAAAAACCAGACGGACATATTAAATAATCCAGGACAAAGGACAATTAACCCATGGGCATAAAACTAAAATTAACACGTCAAACATCATGATTACGGAAGTTTAAATAAGCATAATTATTTTATTTCATATTTAATTTCCTTTATTTTATATTTAATTGCACTTCTAATTATCGCACTTTTATTTATTGTTATTCAATTGCACTTTTAATTATCGTACTTTTTAATTATCGCAATTTTATTTTATCGCATTTTTATTATTCGCAATTTCATTATCGTTATTTACTTTACGCTTTAATTTAAGTCTTGTATTTATTTTATATTTTACATTAGGTTTTAACTGCGACTAAAATCTTAAAATCGACAAACCGGTCATTAAACGGTAAAAACCCCCCTTTATAATAATAATATTACTTATATATATATTTGTATTTTTATAAAAGTAAACTAATATAGCGTTGAGCTTTGTTTAAAGATTTCCCTGTGGAACGAACCGGACTTACTAAAAACTACACTACTGTACGATTAGGTACACTGCCTATAAGTGTTGTAGCAAGGTTTAAGTATATCCATTCTATAAATAAATAAATATCTTGTGTAAAATTGTATCGTATTTAATAGTTTTTCCTAGTAAAATATAAACTATTTTATATACACCTCGTACGACATCAAGTAATTTTTGGCGCCGCTGCCGGGGAACTATCTTAAAAGCCGGAAGCGCAACGCTAATATAAAAAAAAAAAAAAAAATATTTAGTTAACTTTTATTAAAATTCGTTTTGTAAAAATACGTTTTAAATATTCGAAAAATATAAAAAGAAAAACAAAAATATATGTATTTTTAAGATTTTGTTAAATTTTTAAGTTTTATAAGTTTCTTTATTTTTATTTTAGTTTATAAAAATATAAGTTTAATTTTAATATCTTTTATTTATATAAAAATTAAAAACAGAAAATAAAATAAATAAATAAATAAAGAAAAACGCGTTGAAGATAAAACCTGTCAACTGAATTTCTGAACCCCGCGAGTCGCGGGGTTTGAAGCCTTGAATACCGCAAGTCGTGGAGCCTTTCTGACACGCGCACAGAAGCCCTAATTCTGCATTAATTACGGGTTTTAATTAATTATTATTATTATTTAAACCTAATTATTATTATTATTATTATTATTATTAGTTTTATTTTTACTTTTACTTTTTATTTATATATTTTAGTTAAATTAGTTTTATTAAATTGTAAAATTAGTAGTTTTATTAAAAAAATAATATAAAAATAATATTTTTATAAAAATTGTACTTTTTACAACTTTTTGTATATTTTTATATTTTGTCCCTTTTTAATCGTTGTAGCGTAATATTTGTATTTTTTAGCTCATATTTAATTTTAAACTTAGTTTTTGCTATAGTCATTTTTACTCCTATATTTTTAGACTTTGCCGTAGAATTCCTTAAGTGCTTTTTCTTTAGACTAAGATTTAGGTGCTTTAGAATTTTGCGACGCCTTTTTAAGTTTTAGTTTCTTTTTAAGTTATTTCCATTTGGGATTTAGTTTTTCCTGTAAGCTTTAATATTTTTAGACACCTTTTACTATGTACCAATTATCATTCCAATTAGTAATTTCAATTTGCGATTATAATTTTAAGTTAGTTGTAGTAATAAGGTTAGGTTAGTAAACTATTTTTAAGTTTTGATAAGTTTCTTTTATTTTTCCGTCACCTTTTATTTTTCAACCATTTTTTTCTTTTTCAACCTTTTTCGACGAACTCTTTTTCTCTCTTATTTCTCGCCATTCTAGTTTTAGGACATAGATTTTTATTCTACTTCTTATCTAAATTTCTTAAAATTACGAAAATTTATTTTAAGTGGTTAAATTAATAGACATCAAAAATTTTCTGGTTCGTAGTAATAGTTGGATTTGTACGTGGACCGGGTTATTGGAGCCAAACAGTCCTCAATTATATTGAGACCAAATGAATCCTGCCCCTCTGCTGCATCTTTTGGCTATTCGAAACGTGGGAAAAATCAGAAAAGTCTATTAATTGGATAACTTATTATAATTTTTCTTTCCTTTTAAAAACTAATAGAATATTCAGTGAATGCACCGAGCAAGACGTTCACCACCTTTTGTACGTTCACCACCTGTAACTCGATCAAGACATCGTTTAACAAATATAACCGCCGTTGATTTTTCTTTAGAATCGTCATCCAGACAACCAAGTACTTCAGTTCAAATTTCCGATAATCCATTTTTTGAACCCAACCTCACAATTGAGAATCCAGAGAATATTCAGGAACGGTTCGTAGATCCTGAACCATTAAACTTTCCTCCGGAGCCACCAATCATTCAAACAGAGATTGTTGAGGAACGAACCATTAAATCAGAATCATCTAGTGATACCGATTCAACAAATTCAATTATGGAGAATCTGGAACCTTTAAGTATGGAAGACCGAATGAGAGCTAAACGCACTGGCCAAGGTCACGCAATTACTCATCCAGACATTAATGCGCCAGATTATGAAATCAAAGGACAAATTCTACACATGGTGACTAATCAATGCCAATTTAGTGGTGCACCGAAGGAAGATCCAAATGAACATCTACGTACCTTTAATAGGATCTGCACACTATTTAAAATCCGAGAAGTGGAGGATGAACAGATATATCTCATGTTATTTCCCTGGACTTTAAAGGGAGAAGCCAAAGATTGGTTGGAATCGTTACCTGAAGGGGCGATCGATACATGGGATGTTTTAGTTGACAAATTTCTTAAACAATTCTTTCCTGCATCTAAAGCCGTAAGACTTCAAGCAGAAATTGTTACGTTCACACAGAAACCAAATGAAACTCTATATGAGGCGTGGACAAGATATGGAAAGTTGTTAAGAGGATGTCCGCAACATGGTTTAGACACCTGTCAAATAGTACAAATATTCTACCAAGGATGCGACATCACTACAAGGAAAGACATAGATATAGCAGCTGGTGGTTCTATTATGAAGAAAACCGAAACTGATGCTTACAAAATTATTGATAATACTGCTTCCCACTCACATGAGTGGCATCAAGAAAAAGACATCGTTAGATCATCTAAAGCAGCTAGAGCCGATTCTAGCCATGACTTAGATTCCATTTCGGCAAAGATAGATGCTTTCGAGAGACGAATGGAAAAGATGACTAAAGATATTCATGCTATACGAATTAGTTGTGAGCAGTGTGGAGGACCACATTTGACAAAAGATTGTCTCAGTATTGAATTAACAATGGAACAAAGAGAGAATATTTCATACATAAACCAAAGGCCTGGAAATAATTATCAGAATAATTATCAACCGCCAAGACCAATTTACAATCAAAACCAGAATTATAACCGAAATATTCCATACAACAACCAACAAGGTCCTAGCAATCAACAGGTATCCAATAATACTTACAATCAGCAAAGACCGAATTTTCAAAACAAACCACCACAACAAACCGATGATAAAAAGCCGAATTTAGAAGATATGATGACGAAGCTAGTTGAAACTCAAACGCAGTTTTTCACATCTCAAAAACAAACCAATGAACAAAATGCTCAAGCATTTAGAAATCAACAAGCTTCTATTCAAAATCTGGAACAAGAAGTAAGTAACCTAGCAAGGTTAATAGGTGAAAGAAAACCGGGAAGTCTACCTAGCGATACAAATGCTAACCCCCGGAATGAAACAGCTAAAGCTATTACCACAAGAAGTGGTACAACACTTAAACCACCTGAAATACCTGTAACTTCTGATGAAACTATTCCTACTCCACAAGAACCACAACCTGATCAAGAAAAGGAAAAAGAACCGGTAGTTGAAAAGGTTAATGAAGATAACACAGTTAAGGAAAAACCTTATGTTAAACCATACCAACCACCACTTCCTTACCCGAGTAAAATGAAGAAAGAAAAACTTGAAGCCGAGCAATCCAAATTCTTGGATATGTTTAAACAGATAAATGTAAATCTTCCTTTCATTGATGTGATTTCAGGAATGCCAAGATATGCTAAATTCTTGAAAGATCTAATCTCAAATAGAAAGAAAATGGAAGAACTCTCGGCTGTTACTATGAATGCTAATTGTTCAGCAGTGCTGTTGAATAAGATACCAGAAAAACTATCTGATCCAGGAAGTTTCACAATTCCATATTTTCTGGGTAGTCTTAGTTCAATAGAAGCATTGGAAGACTTAGGTGCTAGTATAAATCTAATGCCGTATTCACTATACGCTAAACTAGACCTTGGAGAATTGAAACCAACCAGAATAAGCATACAACTAGCCGATAGATCAATAAAATATCCTAGAGGGATAATGGAGAACATGCTAGTTAAAGTTGGTACTTTAGTATTTCCAGTAGATTTTGTTGTTTTGGACATGGAAGAAGATTCTCAAGTTCCTCTCATATTAGGAAGACCATTCTTAAACACGGCTAAAGCAATGATAGACGTGTTCGGTAAGAAACTGACCCTAAGTATAGAGGATGAGAGTGTTACCTTTTCAGTTGATAGAGCAATGCAACAACCACAATCTGCAGATGATACATGTTATTATATTCAAACTATAGATGCACATGCAGAATTATTAGAAGAATTTCCAGAATTACAAGGAACAGGAGAATGTTCTTTAGGAGAAGGTAATGAACCAATTGATGAAGCTGAAATGTTAGCTACACTTATAGCTAATGGATATGAACCAACAACAGAAGAAATTCAAATGCTAAAAGAAGAAGACAGATATCGATATAAATCATTGATAGAAGAACCTCCGAAATTAGAGTTAAAGCCACTTCCAAACCATTTGGAATACGCTTATTTACATGGTGAATCTGAATTACCTGTAATAATATCGTCTTCTCTTACTGAAAATGAGAAATCACAACTCATTTCTGTGTTGAAAGCTCATAAACCAGCCATTGCATGGAAGATTCATGATATTAAAGGAATAAGTCCTTCGTATTGCACACATAAAATCCTTATGGAAGAAGGTCATAAAACGTATGTGCAACGCCAACGAAGACTAAATCCTAATATGCAAGATGTAGTTAAGAAAGAGATTATTAAACTGCTAGATGCAGGTTTGATATATCCAATTTCTGATAGTCCATGGGTAAGCCCAGTTCAATGCGTGCCTAAGAAGGGTGGTATGACTGTCATTACAAATGAGAAAAATGAGCTTATTCCTACTAGGACTGTAACAGGATGGCATGTATGTATTGATTATAGAAAATTAAATGATGCCACCAGAAAAGATCACTTTCCCTTACCTTTCATAGATCAAATGTTGGAAAGATTAGCCGGAAATAGTTACTATTGTTTTCTAGATGGATTTTCCGGATATTTTCAAATTCCAATAGCACCCGAAATCCAAGAGAAAACCACATTTACGTGCCCTTATGGTACTTTTGCTTACAAACGCATGCCATTTGGACTTTGCAACGCCCCTGCAACCTTTCAAAGGTGTATGATGGCGATTTTTCACGACATGATAGAAGAATGCATGGAAGTTTTCATGGATGACTTTTCAGTCTTCGGTGATACATTTGAATCATGTCTAGTTAATCTGGAACGAATGCTTCTTAGATGCGAACAATCAAATCTAGTTCTTAATTGGGAGAAATGCCATTTCATGGTTAAAGAAGGCATCGTTCTTGGACATAAAATTTCAAAAGAAGGAATTGAAGTGGATAGAGCTAAAGTAGATGTAATTGCTAAACTTCCACATCCTACCAATGTTAGAGGAGTTAGGAGTTTTCTAGGGCATGCCGGTTTTTACCGACGTTTCATAAAAGATTTTTCTAAAATTGCCACTCCTATGAATAAACTCCTAGAAAAGGATGCGCCATTCATCTTTTCAGATGAGTGTATCAAATCTTTTAATATTCTTAAAGAAAAACTCACTAATGCGCCGATCATGATAACACCAAATTGGAATCTACCATTTGAACTAATGTGCGATGCAAGTGATTTTGCAATGGGAGCCGTTTTAGGACAAAGGATTGAAAAACGATTTCAACCTATATATTATGCTAGTAAGACATTACAAGGAGCACAAACGAACTATACAACTACTGAAAAAGAACTCCTTGCTATTGTCTTTGCTTTTGATAAATTTCGATCATATCTCGTTCTAGCAAAAACGGTGGTCTATACCGACCATTCTGCTCTTAGATACCTATTTTCAAAACAAGATGCTAAACCAAGATTAATCCGTTGGATCTTACTCTTACAAGAGTTTGATATTGAAATCCGAGATAAAAAAGGAGCAGAAAATCTCGCCGCTGATCATCTTTCTCGTCTTGAAAATCCCGAATTAGAAGTTCTGAATGAATCGGCCATACAAGACAACTTTCCTGATGAATATCTATTGAAGATAGATTATAAAGAAATCCCATGGTTTGCAGACTATGCAAACTACTTAGTTTGTGGATTCCTTGAAAAAGGATTATCGTACCAAAGACGAAAGAAATTCTTCAGTGATATAAAACACTATTTCTGGGAAGATCCACATCTGTTTAAAAGTTGTCCCGATGGAATAATACGCCGATGTGTATTTGGAGATGAAGCTAGTAAAATTTTAAACCATTGTCACACAGGACCAACAGGAGGGCATTATGGGCCTCAACTAACAGCAAGAAAAGTTTATGAAGCTGGATTCTATTGGCCTACAATTTACAAAGACGCACACCTTCTTTGCAAATCCTGTGATGCATGTCAAAGGGCCGGAAAAATAAGTCAACGTGATGAAATGCCACAAAATGTCATCCAAGTATGTGAAGTATTTGACATTTGGGGTATTGACTTTATGGGTCCATTTCCAAAATCTCATAATAATCTATATATACTCGTAGCCATTGATTATGTATCTAAATGGGCGGAAGCACAAGCTCTCCCAACTAACGATGCACGAGTTGTAGTCAACTTTTTAAAACGTCTTTTTGTAAGGTTTGGAACACCGAAAGCTTTAATAAGTGATCGGGGTACTCATTTCTGTAATAATCAACTTGAGAAAGTTCTTAAAAGATATGGAGTAACTCATAAAATCTCCACCACATATCATCCACAAACAAGTGGACAAGTTGAAAATACCAACCGAGCTTTAAAACGTATTCTAGAGAAAACCGTAGGATCAAATTCGAAGGAATGGTCCATTAAATTGGAGGATGCACTCTGGGCTTTTAGAACAGCCTACAAAACTCCAATTGGAACCACACCTTTTAGACTTGTTTATGGAAAAGCATGTCATCTTCCAGTAGAAATTGAACACAAAGCATTTTGGGCTTTGAAGACATGTAATCATGATTTACATGAAGCCGGACGCCTACGATTAAGTCAACTAAACGAATTAGAAGAATTAAGACATGAAGCATACGAAAATTCGTTAATCTATAAAGAAAGAACGAAGAAATGGCATGATAAAAGAATCAGAAGTTCAAAAGAATTTAAAGAAGGAGACAGAGTTCTTCTTTTCAATTCACGATTCAAGCTATTTCCTGGAAAATTGAAATCAAGATGGTCTGGACCATTCATAGTCAAAAGAGTTTTCCCATACGGAACGATAGAATTAATAAATTCAAATGGGATTGAATTTAAAGTTAATGGTCACAGAGTTAAACATTACATACATGGTCCGATGGAAGTCGACAACGAAGTTAATCACAATTTCGATACCACAGCTAACTAAGTGTGGGGAGAATCAAGTCTTTAAAGGATAATATGTATTTCTGTTAGAGTTAGATTGTCTGTTTTCGTGTAAGTTCTCGAAAATGGAACACGTATGGTCTTTCCCTAGCAGACCCTAAAGAACTAGTCTTCTCCCCCCATTCTGAATTTTTATTTTTTTAGGTTTTTACGAAATGAAGACTGCCTGTGAACTAAACCATGGTCTAATGCTACACGCTTTGATCACTAAAAGAAATAATGACATACTACCGAGTGAATTAGTATCAGTAATCAGAGAAAGAATGGACGGAGTTAGAAAAGAATCCAGATGCGAAGATAATAAGTTACAATTTGGTAAAGGAAAATCAAAATCCGCAGCGAAAAGAAGAGCACGACACCTAGAACGATGTCACAAATGCGGAAAATGGTCACATGGAGGTAAATGTTCAAATAATCAAACCTATTCAAATACCGAATTTGTTACTTTATGCAGAGACGGACCGTTCATATGTTTAGAAGAAAAGATACTGAATGCTCGAGGTTACGCCTATGCAGCCATGGAAAACCAATTAAACCGACTATCTTATGAATGGAATAGATCATATAACTAAGAAATCTATTTCACAGGTATGTATGTAAAGTTTTTATTTTTATTTTTTTTATTTTTAACCTTTTGATAATAAACGCTAATTTGTTCGCTAAAAAGTATTAAATTGGTATTGAATAAAATTAGGTTTGGCGACCGAAATTATTGATATCATTCAAAAATTTATTACATCACTGCGAAATTTAACGTTTATTCTTAAGGTATAAATATCTTTAATCAATCAACCCAAAATATTTCAAAAATTCGTCATGAGTTAAATTAGGTCTTGGAACCGAAATTTCTTTACCGAAAAGAGGGGCGCATATTTTTGATAATATTTGATTGATTAAAGTGGGATAAAAAGCCAAAAAGATTTTTTTATTTTTACCATGTTTTTAAAATTAATATTTAAATCTTAAATTAATATTGTAAATTTTGTAAAAACAATATATTTAAAATTGTAAATATTTGAAAAATTAATATAAGTTTGATATAAATTTATAAATTTTTAAAATTAAGTTTGGTGTGAATTTTTAATTTTTAAAATATGAATTTTTAATTTTATGCATTTCAAATTTTAAGTTTGGTGTGAATTTTTAATTTTTAATTTTTAATTTTGAATTTTATATTTAAGTTGTGTGAATTTAAAAACAAAAATTTACTTTATCTCATTAAGTTAAGAATATGATTTTTAAAATTCGTCGTAAGTTGAAGACTAGGTCTTTGAACCGAAATTGCTTTACCCGAGGGAGGGACGAGAACTTTTATTATCATTATTTTTAATCTTATTGAATTAGAGTATGCCAAAAACATTGAAAAAACCCAAAAATCTTAGCTTTTAAACCAATCGCTACAAAAAGACAAATTTTAAAATTTTGTCGAAGGACGGACTAGGACATCGATCCGAAACGACCTCGTCCTAAATAACAAGGGAAACAAAATTTTAAAATTAAATACTTAATTGTTTTATAAGTTAAAGATTATAAAAAAAAAAAAAAAAAAAAGAGCAAACTCCGCGACTCGCGGAGTTTGAAAGGGAAACCTCCGCGACTCGCGGAGGGATCAAAACCCAGAAAAAAATAATAAACACCCGAACTGATCAGTTCACACACCCAAAACCAAAAAAATACAGCTCGAAATACTGCCGAAAAACCCCGAAAAACATCCCCAAAAATCCCAATTTTTAACCGTTAATCACCAAATTTTTGCTAAAATCATGTTGAGAAGGATGCTATCTAAGAATTACTCAAGAAAAACGGTAAATTTCTACACCTAAACACCATTTAATCCGAAATTTGGTGTTCTTGAGCTATTTTTTTCCCCAATTTGATTTTGATACTCTTTAGTGTAATTAAGCTTAAATTGTTTTTGTATTATGCCTGTATAACCTAGATTGATGCTGTTTAACATGATTAGAAGCCTTAAACTTCAAATTTTGAGTAATCTAGGGTTTGTGTTCTTGAGCAAATTTGGGGCTTTTTGATATAAACAGGTTATGGCCGATTTTTGTCATGAATTGTTGCTAAATTGAGTAGTGTAACATGTCTAGGTAGTTAAATGATCCAAACTTTGAGCCTAAACATGATTTTGAGAATTAAAGTGGACTTTTTCAAGTCTAAAATTCATGAACTTGATTTTTGAAAGATAATGCCATTTGAGACTTGTTTAATTGCTAGTAATGATTATTTTGACATGTTATTTGAGTTGAATGCTTATGAACTTGACGAACATTTTCGTATATGCTTATTTGAAAAAGTGTAGATTTGATAAAAATGTGAAAATAAGCTTAAGTTTGATATAAATTGATAATGTCATTGTAATTATTTTGATTGATGATTTTGCTGACACTAATGCATATTTGGATGCACAAAATTTGTGTTTGATGTGTTTTGCAGAATGAAAGGGGTGAATCTTCATCCCAAGCCCGCAATGCTCCTGCTGAGAATTTGGAACAACAGGAGGTGGATAACTACTACAAGCAGGATGTACCTCATCCAGTCATGACCTTTTCAGATATGCACTTGGAAGAGTTGCACCCGAACCTGAGATTTGACAGACTTTGGATAGATTATCCAAAATATCAACGGGGTTTGCATACTCTTCACTCTAAGGTTGTTGAGGTACCGAGGGTCATAGAATGGGGACCCTTAGAAGCTGTAGAATTGGCCGGGCCAATTAGGGAATTACTTGTACAGAGGTATGGTAATTCTTCTTTTAATGACTGGATATGTTTATTCACCATACGCAGACCTGTATATAAAGTATGGTGTGAAGAGTTGTTATGTAGTATAGAGTTGAATGATCGGGTAGCTAGTTTAACCGATCGTTCTTTTATTAGATTTTTGTTAGGCGGTTCGATGCGCCACATGTCTTTACTGGACATGGCTCAGGCTTTACGTATATATACGCCTGAGGAGTTAGCGTCTGCCGATTGTAGAGGATTGATACTAAACGGTAGAAAGATAGATGAGAATTTTGATACACACGGTGTGTGGAGTCAAATGACAAGCCATCACCGTTTCAAAGGGGGAAATTACTCTTATTTGGATATAGATAGAGCCGAATTAAGAGTAATACATAGGTTTTTAGCTAATTCAATTACACAAAGGGGTAATGTCATAACCCGTCCTTAACCATAAGAACGCGTTAGATAACGTATGATTTCATTGCGAGGTATTGACCTCTATATGAGACATTTTTAAAAGAAAAACTGCATATATTATACATTACAAACCACAACCATTATTTTTGTTACAAGCTTAAGATAATAAAAAGAAGATTAACGTTTAGCGATAATCTTCGACTTACAAACTTTACAAATGATGACAACAACACGGTTTCTAGCATATTTTACAATACAACATCTCGGATATGCAGTTTTATTTTTGACACAAACATGCGTACGCAAGATCCTGGTTAGATCCAACATGATGCAGCGGAAGCTTTAGAAATCACCTGAGAATAGACATGTTTTAAAAGGTCAACATAAAGTTGGTGAGATATAGGTTTAATGCCGGCTGCAATATATATATAGACCACAAGATTTCGTATATAATCAGTTTAATAAAAGTATTCTAAGTGGTTGAGCACTTGGTAACCATACTTAACATTTTCACGTCGCATATTCCCTTTAATATGAAATCTTACTACACCGTACCAAGTGTAGTCACAAAACGAAGTACTGTGCAACCGTTGAATACTGGTCGTCCAGTCCGGTTGGGGTTGTCAGGCCCGATAGATCTATCAACAGGATTCGCGTTTACAATACCGCTGTAAATATTAGTTACCAAGCTACAGGGAAGTATGCCAGTGGTACAACTCAACGTAGAATATAGTTTTCAGTTACTTGTGTCCATATCGTAAAACATAAAATACATGTATTCTCATCCCGAAATATTTAGAGTTTAAAAGTGGGACTATATACTCACTCTTGTCTTGATGATATAAATAATTTGACTCGGTCTTCCGGTTGATATCACGAACCTCAAGTTCCTTGGATGAAGTTGCTGTAAAAGAGAAGTAAGAAGCTAGAATCAAAAGGGTACTAGAGGTGGATGAAAGATTGGAAGTAAGTTGGTGTTCTTGGAGGGTTTTCTTGAAGTGTTTTTGTATGGTTTTCTTATGGTGTTTTAGTATGGTTTTTGAAGCTAGATCTTCTAGGTAAGTTGCTGAATGTTTATGGAGTTTAAGAGTAAAGAGAGAGTGTGTGTTTATCTTAGGAAATTTGAAGTTAAAATGAATGAAAGTGAGGATCCATATCCCTCCTTAAAAACGTGGCCAAGGATGGACAAAAACAAAATTCTTACTTGTAATCTTGTGTAATTATTGATGGTAAATGTCAAAAAGGAATTCCCTCTTGATGAGGGCAACAATAGCAGCTGATTAGGTGTGACTTGATGTGTATTTACTATTAGTAAATACGTATAGAAGCTTGGTATGATACGAGTACAAATACTCTAGGTATACGTATGGAAATTTTGTGAAAAATGAAAAGAGGATTCAAATATAGCTATCTTTTGTGAATACACTTACATGGTTTTATGTATTTAAGTCTTTAAAAGTGATTAAATACATTACATATACAATATATGTATAAACATTATATGTCTTAAGTATTTAAATCAAGTAACGTTACGTATTGTTATCATTTTGAAAACTTAAGTTAGTAGTTTCAAAATATACTCATAACTTGTTGTTATTAATATAAAATGAGGTATTAAAACATTCATTAATCATGTTAAATATGTATATATACATATATATACACAAACGTATAATTATCATATATTGTATAGTTCGTGATATCATCGGTCAAACTAGACGGTCAAACGTTGTGTAAAACTCTTTTCGGAAATATAAGTCTCGACAATTTGGATTGCTTATCATGTTGGTAAGGTTTAATTTATGTAAATATTAATCTTATAAGTATAGTATGATCGAAAAAGTGCGGGTCGTTACATTACCTCCCCGTTAAATAAATTTCGTCCCGAAATTTTAAAATTGTACCTATTTTGCGTCATCGAGAAACAAGTGCGGATACTTTCTTTTCATCTGATCCTCGCGTTCCCAAGTAAACTCGGGACCTCTTCTAGCATTCCAACGAACCTTAACAATCGGTATATTACTCTGTTTGAGCTGTTTAACTTCACGGTCCATGATTTCGATTGGTTCTTCGACGAATTGTAGTTTCTCGTCGACATGGATTTCTTCAAGAGGAATGGTGAGGTCTTCCTTTGCAAGACACTTCTTAAGGTTTGAGACGTGAAAGGTATTATGTACTCCGGCGAGTTGTTGCGGTAACTCGAGTCGATAAGCTACCGGTCCAATGCGTTCGATGATCTTGAACGGGCCTACGTACCTTGGGTTTAGTTTACCCCTTTTGCCGAAACGTATCACACCTTTCCAAGGTGACACCTTTAGCATAACCATGTCCCCGACCTGAAACTCTAATGGTTTCCTTCGGACATCGGCGTAGCTCTTTTGGCGACTACGGGCTGTTTTCAATCTCTCCTTGATTTGTACTATCTTCTCGGTCGTTTCGTGTATGATCTCGGGACCAGTTAAATGTCGATCTCCTACTTCATTCCAACAGATAGGAGATCTACACTTCCTTCCGTACAATGCTTCAAATGGCGCAGCTCCAATGCTCGCATGATAACTATTATTATACGAGAATTCTGCTAACGGTAGATATTTATCCCATCCGTTTCCAAAATCGATCACACATGCCCTGAGCATGTCTTCGAGAGTCTGAATCGTTCTCTCACTCTGTCCATCGGTTTGTGGATGATATGCGGTACTCATATCCAAACGAGTTCCTAGTGCCTCCTGTAGTGATTGCCAGAATTTTGAGGTAAATCTACTATCACGATCGGATATAATGGAAATAGGTATTCCATGCCTTGAAACAACTTCCTTTATATACAATCGTAATAGTTTCTCCATTCTATCCGTTTCCTTTATAGGTAAGAAATGTGCAGACTTGGTGAGACGATCAACAATCACCCAAATGGTGTCGTATCCCCAGGCAGTCTTTGGTAACTTCGTGATGAAATCCATGGTAATACCGTCCCATTTCCATTCTGGAATTTCTGGTTGTTGAAGTAACCCTGACGGCTTCTGGTGTTCTGCTTTGACTTTGGAACAAGTTAAACATTCCCCAACATATGTTGCAACGTCTGTCTTCAAATTAGGCCACCAATAATGCGTCTTAAGATCTTGGTACATCTTTCCAACTCCAGGATGTATCGAATATCTTGTCTTATGTGCCTCGTTCAATATCAACTTCCTTAATCCACCCAACTTCGGTACCCAAATACGATTTGCAAAATATCGAATTCCATCTTCCCGCATAACGAGTTGCTTCTCATACTTTTTCATTATTTCATTTCCTTTATTTTCTTTAGTAAGTGCTTCTCGTTGAACTTCTTTGATTTGTGAGTTGAGATTCATGCGAATTTTTATATTCATTGCTCGCACTCGAATTGGTTCTCGTTCCTTTCTGCTTAAAGCATCGGCCACCACGTTCGCCTTTCCGGGATGATAACGAATTTCACAATCATAGTCGTTTATTAACTCGACCCACCTACGTTGCCTCATGTTCAATTGTTTCTGATCAAAAATATGTTGAAGGCTTTTATGATCAGTAAACACAGTGAATTTAACCCCATACAAGTAGTGTCTCCACATCTTCAATGCAAACACGACTGCTCCCAATTCTAGATCATGCGTCGTATAATTTCGCTCGTGAATCTTCAATTGTCGGGATGCAAATGCAATAACTTTCTTCCGTTGCATAAGAACACAACCAAAACCTTGTCGCGAAGCGTCACAATATATTTCAAAATCATTGTTCCCTTCTGGTAACGATAAAATAGGCGCCGTAGTTAACTTCTTCTTCAGTAATTGAAATGCGTTCTCCTGCTCCGAGGTCCATTCGTATTTCTTCCCTTTTTGCGTTAATGCTGTCAACGGCTTAGCTATTCGGGAAAAATCTTGAATAAACCTTCTATAATAACCGGCTAAACCCAAAAATTGGCGTATATGTGTTGGTGTCTTAGGAGTCTCCCATTTTTCAATAGCTTCAGTTTTTGCTGGATCAACCTGAATTCCTTCGCTATTAACAACGTGACCAAGAAATTGCACTTCTTTCAACCAGAAAGCACACTTAGAAAATTTAGCATAAAGTTGTTCTTTTCTCAACAACTCCAGTATCAACCTTAAATGCTCTTCATGCTCTTGCTCACTCTTGGAATAGATAAGAATATCATCAATGAAAACGATAACAAACTTATCTAAATACGGACTACAAACTCGATTCATGAGGTCCATGAATACAGCTGGCGCATTCGTCAATCCAAACGGCATAACCAAAAATTCGTAATGACCATAACGTGTCCGAAAAGCAGTTTTCGGAATATCCTCTTCTTTGACGCGTAGTTGATGATAGCCCGATCTTAAGTCGATTTTCGAATAAACACATGATCCTTGCAATTGATCAAATAAGTCATCAATTCTCGGTAGTGGATACCGATTCTTGATAGTTAACTTATTTAATTCACGATAGTCTATACACATCCTAAAAGATCCATCTTTCTTCTTAACAAACAAAATTGGAGCTCCCCACGGTGAAGTACTCGGTCGTATGAATCCACGGTCCAGTAATTCTTTTAACTGACTTTGAAGTTCTTTTAACTCGGACGGTGCAAGTCTATATGGAGCACGAGCCACTGGTGCAGCTCCTGGTACTAAATCTATTTGAAATTCTACCGATCTAAATGGAGGTAATCCCGGCAATTCTTCCGGAAAAACTTCAGGAAAATCTCTTGCCACAGGCACGTCGTTGATGCACTTTTCTTTCTTTTCGACTTTATTAACATGTGCTAAAATAGCGTAACACCCCTTTTCTAAACACTTCTTGGCTTTCAAACAGCTAATGAGTTTTAGCTTTGACTTACTCTTCTCTCCATAAATCATCACCGGTATTTTATCCTTACCAGGAATAGGAATTGCCTTCTTGGCACAAACAATTTCCGCTCCTATTTTGGACATCCAGTCCATGCCGACTATTACATCAAAACCTCCTAATTCCACGGGTATTAAGTCGATTTTAAACGTTTCTCCGGCTAGATTTATTTCACAATCACGACAAATTTTATCGGCTTTAATTAGTTTACCATTAGCTAACTCAATCAAGTACTTAGCATCTAGAGGTAATGATGAACAATTCAATTTAGTGTAAAAATTTATACACACGTAACTTCTATCGGCGCCAGTATCAAATAAAATAGATGCTGATAAGTTATTAATGGTAAACATACCCGTAACAAGCTCCGGGTCTTCTCGTGCCTCTCTAGCATTAATAACAAACGCTCTTCCACGTGCAGGTCCGCCATTCTTTTCTGGATTCGGGCACTGACTCTTATAGTGACCTTGTTTTCCACACCCAAAACAAGTAATGTTAGCCAAAGCAGTTCTATTTGCGTTGGTGGCAGGAGTCTTGTTACCATTTGCATTTGTAACGAGAGCCTTACAATCTTCAGCAAGATGTCCCTGTCTATTGCATTTGGTGCACAACACACTACAGTAACCAAAGTGATGTTTGTGACAACGGTTGCATAAAGGACTTTGTCCTTTGTAACCAAAGCCTGAACCGCTACCCGCACCTTTCGTGGTTTCTTGTTTCTTATAAGGTTGTTGTTGGTTACCTCGATCATAACCTCCATTCCACTTTTTCTTGTTCCCCAATACCTTCACCTCAGTATTGAATGCTTTCTTGTCCAAAATGACCTGATCCATTAGCTCGTTCGCCATGGTTATAGCTTCATGAATTGTCTTAGGTTTCGACGCCGTAACGTTTGCCTTGACCTTCTTGGGCAAACCACCTTTGTACATTTCAATCTTCCGTGCTTCGGTTGGAACCAATTCAGGACATAGTAAAACCAATTCCATGAATCGCTGATTGTAGTTGGTGATTTCAGTACCAACCACCTTCAAACTTCGTAACTCATCTTCTAACTTAATAACCTCATTCCTTGGACAATACTCGGTGATTATCATCGCTTTGAATTCTTCCCATGGAGTATCATAAGCTACATCTCCTCCTACCGCCTTCACATAATTCTTCCACCATGTGAGTGCACTATCTTGTAAAGTGCACGATGCATACTTGGTCATGTCTTTTTCATCACAACTGCTGATTTTGAACACCGTCTCCATCTTTTCTATCCATCGGGTTAAACCGATAGGTCCTTCCGTTCCACTGAATGATGAAGGTTTGCAAGCTTGAAACGTCTTGTAGGAGCATCCTACACGAGGATTTGGATTAACTGCAGTAGCTCTTGCAGCTTCGACCCATAGCATTCTATCGTTGACTCGCTGGTTGATGAAGTTCTCGACTTCTTGTTCCGTCATTCGGTTCAATCGCGCCATTTCCTAATGAAAGAAAATAATTATTCACATGGATTATTATAGATGTAGTGTGTATTTATAGTACATTTATAGCTTGTTAATAATATGAACCAGGTATTATTATAAAAGCCTTTTCTTCTTATTAGCGTTTTATAATTATATCTTGGGTAGTACCTACCCGTTAATGTTCATACTTAATAGCTTAGTACAGAATCAATTACTACAATCTAAATAATACTTAACCATGGAAAATTATTGCATTTCATACTTCGCTATTTTACATATGCTTACATCAAACTTTAAACAAACCACACTAATAATATTATACAAAACATTATGTGATTCCATGGTTTAATACGGTAGCGCATCATTTGGTCTATTTCCCAAAACATTTATGTCCAGGGAATCCCCCAACGCGAATCCTAGCTGTCACCCTACGTTTTGGCTGAGGAGCCGAAGAACTAGATGCGGGGATAGCACTAATAGGAATAGCGGGAATAGGGGTGGTAGTGTTGAGTGGAATTGGTGCCACGTCATTCTCACTAAGTTCGGGATTTGAATTTTCTAATTCATTCGCTTTTCGTTTCTTTCCTTGATCGAATTTTTCTTTCGTAATTTCTAGTATTTCTTCCTCGGGTTCACTTTCTTCTTCGGGTTCACTTTCCTCTTCGGGTTCACTTTCCTCCTCGGGTTCACTTTCCGATATTTCTGTAGTTGGTTCATCCGGAAATTGTGAGTCTTCCCCAAAAATACCACTTTCGTCATCGGATATGTTAATGACTGAAACACAATCTGAAGGTTCTGATTCGGAGTCGCTGAATGTGATAATAAGTTTCGAGCCCGACATCTATCACATAACAACTAACCCATTAGTACTTACATAATATTTACATATAAATTTTTAACCAACAGTGATAAGCAATGGTTTTTAAAATCAGACCCGGTCAAAGTCCAGACTTTACTAATGTATCCTAACGACTTCTCGGTTAGACACACTAATGCAAACCTGGTTCGCTAAGACCAACGCTCTGATACCACATGTCATAACCCGTCCTTAACCATAAGAACGCGTTAGATAACGTATGATTTCATTGCGAGGTATTGACCTCTATATGAGACATTTTTAAAAGAAAAACTGCATATATTATACATTACAAACCACAACCATTATTTTTGTTACAAGCTTAAGACAATAAAAAGAAGATTAACGTTTAGCGATAATCTTCGACTTACAAACTTTACAAATGATGACAACAACACGGTTTCTAGCATATTTTACAATACAACATCTCGGATATGCAGTTTTATTTTTGACACAAACATGCGTACGCAAGATCCTGGTTAGATCCAACATGATGCAGCGGAAGCTTTAGAAATCACCTGAGAATAGACATGTTTTAAAAGGTCAACATAAAGTTGGTGAGATATAGGTTTAATGCCGGCTGCAATATATATATAGACCACAAGATTTCGTATATAATCAGTTTAATAAAAGTATTCTAAGTGGTTGAGCACTTGGTAACCATACTTAACATTTTCACGTCGCATATTCCCTTTAATATGAAATCTTACTACACCGTACCAAGTGTAGTCACAAAACGAAGTACTGTGCAACCGTTGAATACTGGTCGTCCAGTCCGGTTGGGGTTGTCAGGCCCGATAGATCTATCAACAGGATTCGCGTTTACAATACCGCTGTAAATATTAGTTACCAAGCTACAGGGAAGTATGCCAGTGGTACAACTCAACGTAGAATATAGTTTTCAGTTACTTGTGTCCATATCGTAAAACATAAAATACATGTATTCTCATCCCGAAATATTTAGAGTTTAAAAGTGGGACTATATACTCACTCTTGTCTTGATGATATAAATAATTTGACTCGGTCTTCCGGTTGATATCACGAACCTCAAGTTCCTTGGATGAAGTTGCTGTAAAAGAGAAGTAAGAAGCTAGAATCAAAAGGGTACTAGAGGTGGATGAAAGATTGGAAGTAAGTTGGTGTTCTTGGAGGGTTTTCTTGAAGTGTTTTTGTATGGTTTTCTTATGGTGTTTTAGTATGGTTTTTGAAGCTAGATCTTCTAGGTAAGTTGCTGAATGTTTATGGAGTTTAAGAGTAAAGAGAGAGTGTGTGTTTATCTTAGGAAATTTGAAGTTAAAATGAATGAAAGTGAGGATCCATATCCCTCCTTAAAAACGTGGCCAAGGATGGACAAAAACAAAATTCTTACTTGTAATCTTGTGTAATTATTGATGGTAAATGTCAAAAAGGAATTCCCTCTTGATGAGGGCAACAATAGCAGCTGATTAGGTGTGACTTGATGTGTATTTACTATTAGTAAATACGTATAGAAGCTTGGTATGATACGAGTACAAATACTCTAGGTATACGTATGGAAATTTTGTGAAAAATGAAAAGAGGATTCAAATATAGCTATCTTTTGTGAATACACTTACATGGTTTTATGTATTTAAGTCTTTAAAAGTGATTAAATACATTACATATACAATATATGTATAAACATTATATGTCTTAAGTATTTAAATCAAGTAACGTTACGTATTGTTATCATTTTGAAAACTTAAGTTAGTAGTTTCAAAATATACTCATAACTTGTTGTTATTAATATAAAATGAGGTATTAAAACATTCATTAATCATGTTAAATATGTATATATACATATATATACACAAACGTATAATTATCATATATTGTATAGTTCGTGATATCATCGGTCAAACTAGACGGTCAAACGTTGTGTAAAACTCTTTTCGGAAATATAAGTCTCGACAATTTGGATTGCTTATCATGTTGGTAAGGTTTAATTTATGTAAATATTAATCTTATAAGTATAGTATGATCGAAAAAGTGCGGGTCGTTACAGGTAAAAACAAGGAAAAAGTAAATGAACAGGATTTGTTTTACCATATGTGTATTCGAGACCCACAAAGCGCTGTAAGTATACCATATTGTGTGGGTTATTATTTATCAGCTATGGTTCGGGGGATGCGACCACATAGCATAATAGGAGGTGGTATTTTTATTACTTTGATTGGTGAATATCTCGGTGTGGATATAAGTCGGGGGGGATTATTACTAGAAGAGCCGGAACCCCGCGATACTATAGGTTTAAATGTATACCATGGTGCGAAAGTTTTGAAGAGGCGGAATAACGCCGCAATACGATACCATGGTAGACATCCACAGGTGGAGAGAAACCAGCAGCAAGGTAATGTAGGAGGGGGGAATGAGATGCAAGAAATGCATAGGTTTATAGCTTCTCAGGAATACGAAAATGCTAGACAGAGAGCATTTGAAGATTGGCAAGTTCATCAGAACCAGATCATAGCTCATTGCCAACATATAGGTAGAAACTATATTCCTACACCGAAACCCATCTTCCCTCCTTGGTCGATAGAGATGCAGCCACCATATTCTACGTATGACCCTGCCGAAGCATTCTATAGCACTTATGGTTATGCCTGGAACCCCTATTGGTACCAATATCATCCTTAGTTTACTTATTATTATTTTTTTTATTTTGTAATTTGTAATTATTGATATATTTAATATTTTTGTTAATATTGTAATCATTTTTATAATTATCTAACTTTTATTCTTAGATTTTAATAATTTTTGAATGTGGGGTAATATACCAAACTTCAAAAATATGTATATATGTTTGCAGTTTATCTTATGTACACAACAGGGTAAAACAACGAATTTTCAAAGACTGGCATTAAGTTCAGCAAAAGCAACTAATTTTGACGACAAGATGCAAAATATATGTGAAATAACAACAAGACGGAATGAACAAATGATGTGCACCATTTATAATTCAGCAAACAAACGCCAATATATTTGGAAACTTTGGTAAAAATTTAATCATTTTCACACAAATCACCCTCAATAATTTAAATTGTTACTGATTTCTTGCAAATGAGGGCATTGCAAGATCTTAAGTGTGGGAAGGGGTTAAATTCTTTCGGATTTTAAATTTTTTTACTTTATACACTTGGTTACCATTAAAAAATACTAGTAAAGCAGTAGTTGTATTAGAATCTAGTGCTCTCTGATAAAAAAGAACAGCCCTAGTCTTATATACTGACTACCCAATTCTAGTAAAATTTAGAAAAAATTTCAATTAAATGAATTCAAAATCATGTTTATACATATTTATGAACGATAAAACTAGGTTTTAACACCGAAATTATTGTTACCTCGGAAAGGACATAAATTAAGAAACAAACTAAAATGTTAAAATTCATTTAAAATGGAATAGAGGACGATAAAAAGGAAAATAAAAGCCAAGTGTGGGAAAATTTACCAAGTTATTTTAAACATATGTCACATATATCTGTAACAAATAACTGAAAATACTTTTGCTTTGGACTAAACTAAACTGTTTTACCCAATGAAAGAAAAGAAGAGATGGATCTACACGATGAATCAATTCCATCATTAAAAGGAAGTAAAGTCTTCCGAAAAAGACACGCGCTTCTTGATTTAGGTCATGAAGTTGTCGTTCAGACCAGCTGTAGGTTGACGAAAAATCTAGAAAAGTCATCACTAAAATCAGCAGGAAATCCACGGACCTCAGCATTAAACAGGGTCGCCAAGTGGTCAGATTTATCCTAACCATGAGAAGGATTTATCTCGTACAATGGGGGGCACCGTGCAAATTAGCTGGATAAGACTAATGAATCAGATCCCCAGAAAGGATAATCTCCTTAAAGATTAAAAATCAGCTTTTAAGACTGATATTACTCAATCCTAGAGATTGACCTTAAAGATTGAGAATTACAAACTCATGGAATTCGATGATATCTAAACTCGAGCTTAAACGAGAAAATATTTTGATCAAAATTACAAACCGATTTGTTTTCTGAAAACCCTATTTTCAATGCGTTCATTACCATTGAACGTAAAATCCTAGGAATTCACCTGGAATTCATTAGGTCACCTGAACCAAATCGGGTGTCAACCGTAAGAACGGTGGTTGCATAGTGGTCAAAGACATGACCTTGTGCCAGACCGAAAAAATTATAAGGGTGAGCTTTACTATTGCTCCTACCAAGGATAGTAATTGCGTCCGACACGTTATAGACCATAATCAAAAGCATGTCACGGGACATTGCCTTAACAGTTGCTTGTTCAACGCTTTCCTTTACAACCGGACGGTAGTTTACCGAAAGGTAATATACGGGACAAGTAAACTGGACGTGTTGCTTTCCAAATACAAGGTTAGCAAGTGGGTGACACAAAACCACAAGTTTTGAGCTAAAATTTTCAAATCTGAAACCCACCAAACCCACAAAAATATTTTGCAAACACCGGTAAAGGGTTATTCCAGAAAACTTATCTAGGGTAAAAACTAGATTTCAAAAGATCAAATGTTTTCATAAAGATCCAATTTCCTTAATGGATCTAAATTTTTATAGTCATGTGGGACTGTAAACCATATCGTTACTACCATTGTTTATACCGCCGTATAGAAATCACTGATGTACAAAGTGTGAAGAATAAAGAAGTGATTCTAGTATTTCAAGACGATATTGCTTGAGGACAAGCAACGCTCAAGTGTGGGAATATTTGATAATGCTAAAAATGAACATATATTTCATAGCATTATTCCTCAAGAAAGACAAGCTTTTAGTTGCAATTGTTCTATTTACAAGTGATATTCGTTTAAATAATAAAAGGTGAAGACAAAAGACAGATTCGACGAATTGAAGACGCAAACGACCAAAAAGCTCAAAAGTACAAAAGACAATCAAAAAGGTTCCAATTATTGATAAGAAACGTCTCGAAATCACAAGAGTACAAGATTCAAAACGCAAAGTACAAGATATTAAATTGTACGCGAGGACGTTCGAAAATCCGGAACCGGGACCAGAGTCAACTCTTAACGCTCGACACAACGGACTAAAAATTACAAGTTAACTATATATATAAATATAATATAATATATAATTAATTATATTAATTATATATATATTATATATATATATATTAAAAACCGTTGGCAGAGAAAACTCCAAGGACTGAGCTGTAAAATTAACCTCCGCGACTCGCGGAGTTTGAAGGGGATTTTGCCGCGAGTCGCGGAGCCCCAAAAATCAACTCTGGCTATAAAGCCAACCGAATTCTGATCAAAAATCATCATCTTTTTTCTCCTCATTCATACGATATATATATATATATAATTTATATTTTAATTTTAATTTTAATTATAATTCTAATAATAAGGGTATGTTAGCGAATGTTGTAAGGGTGTAAGTCGAAATTCTGTCCGTGTAACGCTACGCTATTTTTAATCATTGTAAGTTATGTTCAACCTTTTTATATTAATGTCTCGTAGCTAAGTTATTATTATGCTTATTTAAAACGAAGTAATCATGATGTTGGGCTAATTACTAAAATTGGGTAATTGGGCTTTGTACCATAATTGGGGTTTGGACAAAAGAACGACACTTGTGGAAATTAGACTATGGGCTATTAATGGGCTTTATATTTGTTTAACTAAATGAAAGTTTGTTAATATTAATATAAAGATTTACAATTGGGCGTCCCTATAAATTACCATATACACTCGATCGGACACGATGGGCGGGGTATTTATATGTACGAATAATCGTTCATTTAACCGGACACGGGAATGGATTAATAGCCACTAGAATAATTAAAACAGGGGTGAAATTACATTCAAGGGTAATTGGTGTAATTGTTAACAAAGTAGTAAAACCTTGGTTTACACGCAGTCGATAACCTGGTGTATTCATTAAACAAAGTATTAAAACCTTGTTACAATTCGAATCCCCAATTAGTTGGAATATTTAACTTCGGGTATAAGAATAATTTGATGAGGACACTCGCACTTTATAATTATGACTGATGGACTGTTATGGACAAAAACCAGACGGACATATTAAATAATCCAGGACAAAGGACAATTAACCCATGGGCATAAAACTAAAATTAACACGTCAAACATCATGATTACGGAAGTTTAAATAAGCATAATTATTTTATTTCATATTTAATTTCCTTTATTTTATATTTAATTGCACTTCTAATTATCGCACTTTTATTTATTGTTATTCAATTGCACTTTTAATTATCGTACTTTTTAATTATCGCAATTTTATTTTATCGCATTTTTATTATTCGCAATTTCATTATCGTTATTTACTTTACGCTTTAATTTAAGTCTTGTATTTATTTTATATTTTACATTAGGTTTTAACTGCGACTAAAATCTTAAAATCGACAAACCGGTCATTAAACGGTAAAAACCCCCCTTTATAATAATAATATTACTTATATATATATTTGTATTTTTATAAAAGTAAACTAATATAGCGTTGAGCTTTGTTTAAAGATTTCCCTGTGGAACGAACCGGACTTACTAAAAACTACACTACTGTACGATTAGGTACACTGCCTATAAGTGTTGTAGCAAGGTTTAAGTATATCCATTCTATAAATAAATAAATATCTTGTGTAAAATTGTATCGTATTTAATAGTTTTTCCTAGTAAAATATAAACTATTTTATATACACCTCGTACGACATCAGTTGTTCCAAATAATATATATACATGGGTCGATATGATATGTCAAAACATTTGCATACGTGTCTATGGTATCCCAAGATTACATAATATATTAGAATACATGTATAATACAATATAAGTTAGCTAGGATATGATTTGTATAGATTTGTTAAACATTTCCCGTAGCTAAAAAGATCAAAAATATCCAATCTTGTTTTACCCATAACTTCTTTATTTTAAATCCATTTTGAGTGAATCAAATTGCTATGGTTTTATATTGAACTCTAATTTAAGAATCAAAACAGAAAAAGTATAGGTTTATAGTCGAAAATTTAAGTTACATGTCAATTACTAAAGAGGTAGTCATTTCCGTCGAAAGAACGACATCTTGATGACCATTTTGAAAAACATACTTTCACTTTGAGTTTAACCAAGATTTTTGGATATAGTTTCATGTTCATATGAAAAATCATTTTTCCAGATGAACAACTTTTAAATCAAAGTTTATCATAGTTTTTAATTATCCAAACCAAAACAGCCCCCGGTTTCACTACGACGGTGTATATCCGATTTTATGGTGTTCAACGTGTTTCCAGGTTTTAAATCATTAAGTTAGCATATCATATAGATATAGAACATGTGTTTAGTTGATTTTAAAAGTCAAGTTAGAAGGATTAACTTTTGTTTGTGAACAAGTTTAGAATTAACTAAACGATGTTCTAGTGATTACAAGTTTAAACCTTCGAATAAGATAGCTTTATATGTATGAATCGAATGATGTTATGAACATCATTACTACCTCAAGTTTTCTGGATAACACTACTGGAAATGAGAAAAATGGATTTAGCTTCAAAGGATCCTTGGATGGCTTGAAAGTTCTTGAAGCAGAATCATGACACGAAAACAGTTCAAGTAAGATTTTCACTCGAAATAAGATTGTTATAGTTGTAGAAATTGAATCAAAGTTTGAATATGAATATTACCTTGAATTAGAAAGATAACTTACTGTAAATAAAAAAGGTTCCTTGATCTTAGATGATTACTTGGAATGGATTAGAAAGCTTGAAAGTAGACTTGCAAACTTGGAAGTATTCTTGATTTTTATGAAACTATACTTATGGAATTTATGAAGAACACTTAGAACTTGAAGATGGAACTTGAGAGAGATCAATTAGATGAAGAAAATTGAAGAATGAAAGTATTTATAGGTGTTTTTGGTCGTTGGTATATGGATTAGATATAAAGGATATGTAATTTTGTTTTCATGTAAATAAGTCATGAATGATTACTCATATTTTTGTAATTTTATGAGATATTTCATGCTAGTTGCCAAATGATGGTTCCCACATGTGTTAGGTAACTCACATGGGCTACTAAGAGCTGATCATTGGAATGTATATACCAATAGTACATACATCTAAAAGCTGTGTATTGTACGAGTGCGAATACGGGTGCATACGAGTAGAATTGTTGATGAAACTGAACGAGGATGTAATTGTAAGCATTTTTGTTAAGTAGAAGTACTTTGATATGTGTCTTGAAGTCTTTCAAAAGTGTAAGAATACATATCAAAACACAACATGTATATACATTCTAATGGAGTCGTTAAGTCTTCGTTAGTCGTTACATGTAAGTGTTGTTTTGAAACCTTTAAGTTAACGATCTCAATTAATGTTGTTAACCCAATGTTTATTATATCAAATGAGATGTTAAATTATTATATTATCATGATATTATGATGTATGAATATCTCTTAATATGATATATACATTAAAATATCGTTACAACGATAATCGTTACATATAAGTCTCGTTTCGTAATTCTTGAGTTAGTAGTCTTGTTTTTACATATGTAGTTCATTGTTAAACACTTAATGATATATTTAAATATCATTTTATCATGTTAAATATAGTGTATCAATATCTTAATATGATACATATGTATTTAGTAGACGTTATCATAACGATAATCGTTATATATATCATTTCGAGTTTCTTAACTTAGTAATCTCATTTCTTATGTATATCACACATTGTTAATATACTTAGTGAGATACTTACTCATCATAATCTTATGTCAACCATATATATATATGTCTATATATACCACAACATATAGTTTTTACAATTTTGTAACGTTCGTGAATCGCCGGTCAACTTGGGTGATCAATTGTCTATATGAAACTTATTTCATTTAATTAAGTCTTAACAAGTTTGATTGCTTAACACATTGGAAACATTTAGTCATGTAAATATCAATCTCAATTAATATATATAAACATAGAAAAGTTCGGGTCACTACATAAAAGGCTTCGGAAAAATCCCAAATTTTTATATTAAGTTTCTTTAATTATTTCATTCGTCATGGTATAAAATTTGTCCATTAATTATTTAAAATTATTAATTAAAAATTAACTCAACTGTCCGCGCTCGATTCCCGAATAAAATATAAAAAGTGTTAAAATTTAACAACTAGATCCTAAATACATTTTTAGTAACCCTAAAATTTATAGAACTCATTTTTGGATCACTGTTTATTTTAAAATTATATGAGTTTGAATTTAGACTTGTCTAATATCAATCGGAACATCCCACAAGTATTACAATCATTTATTATTTATTTTTAATATACCTTTATTTATATATAGATATGTTTTTAAATAATAATTATTATAATATCATATTTCATAACAACAACATTTAATATTTCAAATGATACTTCCAATTATTATTTATATACATACACACATATCTATTTACAAATAGTTGTTCGTGAATCGTCGAAAATGGTTGAAGGTCAATTGAATATATGAAATAGTTCAAAAATATTGAGACCCAGTTTAACAGATTTTGCTTATCGTGTCGAAAATATAATATCGTATCTAGAGTTTGGTTTAAAATTAGTCGAAATTATCTGGGTCGTTACACACCATACAGCCGGTCATGACAATCATAATCAAGCATTATGAAGCCAGTCATCATAATCATAACCGTGAAGAAACACTTTCCAAGTGTTCAGCGAAGACCCACCCGGCTAGACTGAGAGCACCGTGATGCCTTAACCGGAATCAACCTGCCGTCAGTACCATCACGGCATTCCAACCCGACACGAAGATATTCTCCCAGGACAAGCACGCTGTCCCGGAGAAAGTGCACTATCCCAGAGAAAGTGCACTATCCCGGAAAAGACGCTCTGTCCCGGAATGATCACCTAATAACGAAACGAGCATGCAAGCAAGTTGCATGCCACGTCAGCCCACAAATCTAGAGAAGTTCGTTAGGATCTTCTATTCCCCACGAAAAGGACAGGTTCCATGTCACCCCTCGGGATTGACAAAGTTTATTACAACCATGAAAGGGACATGTGCCACGTCACCATTCCCTCATAAATATCTATAAATACGTAAATAAGATCTTTCATTCACACAACACTGGATGCATTAATGTTACTCTGCCCAAATCAATTGCGGTAACATCACTCTAGTTGTTAAACCAATTCCGACCGGTGCTTCGATCATCGTCGGAATTAATCCTCACTCTTAGATATTAGCTTATTCGATTCCGATCGAATAAGGCTAATTCAATCGATTGTTTTACGCCCTTGGAATCCAGATTTTAAATCGGGGTTTGCACAGTTATTGGAGTTAAAACATTCGACTTACTCTTTTTCCCAAATTAAGCACTCAAACCCGAAATCAAATCACACCTAACGATTTTGGTTTGATCACATGGTAAACCAAGAAAAAGATGTTTTCCTTATTTGTAGTGAAGGGTCATTATCATTGATTATTTCCAAGACCATTGCAAGTACCATGAAAGTTTTTGGCTACTTGTTTCAACGGCTATGTGTGCCACTTCATTGCAATTCTATTTTGCCTATTTAAACAAGGCTTAAAGACACTTGAAGATTACCTCTTTCCAACACACTTCCAAATCATGATGAGATGATATCCTAAACTTCAACAACACATCTTTAGAGAGATCATGATTAAGGGAGAAAGAGAGATTCTACTTAATTAGTAGAATTATGTGTAAACTTCAAAGCTTAATTTCTATCATTTGTGAGTTTGTAAAGTACATTCTTTGATAGTAATCAAAGAAATAGTATACTTCTCTTTGGAGAATTTGTAATAGTGGGTGACATACTAGCTTTAGGTTAGTTCTTGCGGTAAGAACATCATTATACTTAGTGAACCATCTTCCTTAAAGGGAATTAGGAAGTTGGTTAAATTTCTAGTGAGAAATTTGGTGCTTGTCCAAGGTGAAGACAAATGAGATCTAGGTAGTCTTTGGGGTGATCAAAGATGGTGATGATGTAGCTTATTGAAGAGCTTTTGGTGTAATAGGATCTCCACCATATTTGGAGAAAGCTATTGAAGATAACTCTCGATTAGTGAATCGAGAAGTGGATTAAGGTGGATTAGTTAACATCCACCCGAACCACTATAAATCCTTAAGTTTGTGTTCTTTACGTTTATCTTTTGCAAACACATACAATTTTATGTTAAAACTCATACTTTGATCTTAAGACAACAAAAGCAATCGAAAACGTTTTAACAAATCACTAAGAAACTATTAACCCCCTATAGTTTCTTACAGACCATTACCTACCCGCGGGTAAAAAAATTTCGCTAATGCTCATGACCCGCGGGTAATAAAAATATACAACTTAGTTAAAAAAAAATTAAAAAGTCAAATATTTATCAATTATAAACTATATATGTACAAGCTACATATAAAATGTGATTTTTTTTACTTATATGTAATAGTATATATTAAATTATTATCTCATTATAAGTAAATTCACTTTTAAATTTAATAATTATAAGTATAAATTCACGGGTAAATTAAAAAAAGTGCAATGGATTTGCGGATCGGGTTTTACCCGCGACGGATAGTATATACCCGAGGCCCGCCCGTGACTCGTCGGCGGGTATAAATTTTTACCCGTACCCATGCCCGCAGGTAAGATTTAATGATTTTACCCGCCCATAAAAGATCGGGTACCCGTAAGTCATGAGTTTTTCTGGCCCATTGCCATCCCTAAATAGGTTACTAAACTCATTCCGTGTATTCAGAGTACAAGTTAACGATAATTGTGATGCCAATATCAATACAAGAGAATTAGGCCGAGCTTTCTTCCTTTTTAATTGGAACAAGTATATTGTTGTACTTAACTACTGAATGATAATTTTCTAATAGCTTTTTAATTCTCCAAACTGTTTATCTTTCTATATGCTACAAAAATTAAAAATGTATTTAGATATAGATAGGTAGATTGTATATGAAAGTTAAAATGAAAACACATTTCAAACAGAATGGATATTAAGATGAGATCATGAATAGATAATTATTGACCCTATTTCTCTCTTCTTTTTACTCTAAACTAGATATTGGAAAAATAATTAGGATCTAACTTGTAATGGGTGGAATGATGCCAAAATCTGTTGTGCACTCCCATTTTTAATTTGTGCTGAGTGGTAGAATCAGGAAATTATTTCAAATGGGGGCTTTAAAAAAAACGTTCACATTCACTGCAACCTTTTTTATTTCATTCTTCCATGAAAATACAGCCTTTTTGATAATGGATTTTTGGGTTGTGGGGCAAAATATGAAGGCCTTTAGGCAAAATACAACCTTTTGAGTCATGGGTTTTGGGTTGAGGGTAAAATATGAAGTCTTTTGAATAAAATATAACATTTTTTCTTCAAAGTAAGAGTTCAACAATGTAAAAGATGGAGACTTAAATGAGTTGGGGCAAAATAAAAAAATCCAATATTTTAGAACAAATGGGACATAAAAATTACCCTGTTACAAATTATGGCTACTATTACTATTCTATATAAATTACTCTGTTACAAATTAAAGTATAAAATGAGACATAAAAAAGTTGAGTAGGTTGTATAATAGTCATCCGGTTGTAAAACAGTCATACCCGTTCTCTTTCTTCATCTTCCTTTTCACCTCTAACATATCTCCTCAAAACTTGAAACTACTCTATCTCTTATCATTTTCTTCCATTTAAATGCAAAAAAGCACATAAGAATATATAAAAATTAAAACTAATCCATTGGGGGCAGCTGCCCTCGGCTGCCCCTAAGTAGTTCCGCCCCTGTTTGTGCCTGATGCATTCTTGTAAAAGATTCTCACCCGTCCTTTTGTAGGGAGATTTATCTATTTATAGAAAGTGAATGTTTTCAATAATAGTGTATCGTGAAACCTCGTAAGGTGGGTCCATATATATGGCTTAAAAGAAAAGAAAAAGGTTAGACCTAGCGAATTATAGTTCATTTGCATCCTACATCGGTGTCCAAACAAGAATATATACTCTATAAAGTTGAAAGCTTCTATTTCTAATTAGAATAGAAGAAAGCTCAGCCTAATCATCTTGGACCATTACTCTTTGTTGGGCTTATTATTCTATCTGAATATAAAAATATTAGGCCCGTCAATATGAAAATATTGGGCCCCAAAAATAATGGGCCGTGAGCAACTGATCATGTTGCTTCCCCTTAGGGTCGGGTCTGAAGAAAACGATAGGTGATGTGGAGAGAAAGGGGGCGGTTTTTTTTTGAAGATGTAGGATTTCTCTTGTTATACGGCTTTTGTGTTGAAACTGGTGGGTTATTGGGGATAACCATCGGGACACGTGTTAATCATTGGTAATTAAGTTAATTAATTTTAATTTAATCCGTTATTTATACGTGAAAAAGGATAATAGGCAAAATATCGATGTGACAAGTGAGCAATGTGACGACCCGAAAAATTTCGACCAATTTTAAACCAAACTCTCGATACGATTTCATAATTCTAACATGATAAGCAAAGTTTGTAATGTTGAGTCTCAAAATTTTCGAATTTGTTTTCACAAATTCAATTACCCTTTGACTATTCCCGGCGATTCACGAATAAGTGTTTGTAAATAAATATGTATATAAAAATGTAATGATATATGAAAATTGAAAATAATAAAAATTTAAAATTTAATATATAAAATAAAATACAAAATAATTATGTTGTAATTTAAAATGAATCTATATATACAAATAAGTTATGATATATATATATAATTATTATATATATTGTAATATATGTGTATAGTGTATAAATATTCAATTAATAATTAATAAACATTACATAAGTAATAAATATTAAAGACTCAACATATTATAATTAGTATATATGATAAAATTTATAAATTATATTATATTAATTAAATTACAAGTTGAAAAACAATTGTTATATTAATATTATTAACATCTTCTTCATTTTAAATGTTAATATTAATATTTGCAGTAGTAATATTATTATTTTTGTAACATTAATATATTAGAAGTAATTACAAGTTAAAAGATAATTGCTATTACTTATTATTAATATTAATATCATTATTATTAATACTATAAAGAAATTGGATACATTTAATTATTAATATTATTGATATAATTACTACTTACATTATTATTGGTATTACTATTAATATCAATATTAGTAATATTAAATATTAAAATTTTAAACAAAAATTTAAGGTTATGAGTATCAAAATAAATACTTAAAATATAAATATTAATATATGAATGATTAAATTCATTATTTAGTTAAAATTTAAATATTATTAATTATCATAATTAATACTATTATTATTAATAAAATTCTTACTTTCATAATTATAATTACCATTATCATTATTAATATAAAGATAATACAATTAATAATATCATTTTTGATTATTAATATCATAATTGTTAATATTATTATTATTAGTTATATAATTGTTATTACTACTAATATTTTTATTATTAATCTATTTATTTATCTATTAATACTGAATCTAAATAAATCAGATAACTAAATTGGAATCAGTTTAACGTAGCATTCATACTGTGTTGGATTTTTGTTTCTGTCTACCAACTAGTACGATCAATCACATATTTACAAATTCTGTTAGCCATCTAGATCGTCTTTTACTTTTATATTTTTTTTATGTACGATCGAATATAGCTGTCGAATTCAATTGGATTATAAATCAATCAAATTATTCTGTGTTATCAGTAACTCACTCGCTTCACTCTTTATCTTTATCAATTAAAAATCGCTTATTATCAATTTAATTTTTAAACAGAAATAAGCAAGAACAGCGTATGCCCTGTTCTTGATACTTTTTCACAAAAACTCGATTTCGAATGATTCTTCAAAATGTAATAATGTGGGTCTGTTAGGAATCCTTTTTGCAATCTTCCTGTGAATTTTCAGAGTCCAATTCATCATATCTAATTTTAATTTCAAAGTCAAAGTTTAAAAATTAAAAAGTCAAACTTCGTGTTCATCACAAAATTCGCTTTTGTTTTAATGTTTCTGTTAAAATTAACGATTCAGAAACTTTCTTTGAATGATTTAGAACCAAATTCATGTAGGAATCGTGAGCTAAAACCATCTTAAAATTAAAATCAATTTATGAGTTCGTTAAGCTCAAAAGTTGCTGTATCTGTTTATTTATTATTATTTTTTTAAATTATTTTTTTCTGCGAAATATAAAGTCATATTTACAAATGGTTGTCATTTTAATTACAAGTATTAAAATCAACGTTTGGTTCAATGGGGATAATTTTTCTGGTCTCTGATCGAATTGGAAAATGAAGAAGAAGGGTAACAGTTATAAAGGGTTAAGTAAAATTGGATGTGGGGTTAATCAGATAAGACTAAACAGAAGAATGGTTAGGATGTATGTCGATTTTTGAGAGGTCGGGGGTTCGAGCCCGGCTCATGACATTTTTGTGTGTGGGAAAAGCTCTTAAGGTAGTAAATACTCCTATTATTATTATTATTATTATTATTATTATTATTATTATTATTATTATTATTATTATTATTATTATTATTATTATTATTATTATTATTATTATTATTATTATTATTATATTATTAATATTATTATTATTATTATTATTATTATTATTATTATTATTATTATTATTATTATTATTATTATTATTATTATTATTGTTATGTTATTATAATTACTTACTAGTATTATTATATTACTAATCATTATCATCTATTAATATTATTAGTATTAACACTATTATTATTATTTGTATTATTATTATTGTATCATCATTGTTATTATTAATTATTACGATTAAGATTATGGATATGTTGATTATTATTAATACTAACATAATATTATAAATATTATTATCATTTTAGTTATTATTAAGTAATATCATTAAGTGTTATTATTATTATTATTATTATTATTATTATTATTAATATGAGTATTAGTATCATCTTATAAGTATTAGAATTATCATTAGTAACATATGTATTATTAAAAATATTATCATTACTATTATTAATATGATTACAATTATTAGAATTGTTATTATTAAAAATTAATATCATTATTATCATTTTTACAAAAATTATTAATTTGTTATCATTAAAACTATCCTTATTTATATTATCAAGTAATATCTATGTTATTTGTTAAAACAATATTGATTATTAAAATAAAGGTTTAATGACATTAATAAGGTTATATATATATATATATATATATATATATATATATATATATATATATATATATATATATATATATATATATATATATATATATATATATATATATATATATATATGTATTTAATACACATAACTTAACTATATTAACAATTATATATATAAAATAAAAATATATAAATAATAAAACTTATAAACTATTAAATATATAAATTACATCACTAATAATAATATATATTTATTCGATTACGATTATATGTATTAATGAATATACAAATGATATAGGTTCGTGAATCCGAGGCCAAACCATGCATTGTTCAATGTCGTCATATGTATTTTTACTACAAAATACAGTATTGTGAGTTTCATTTGCTCCCTTTTTAAATGCTTTTGCAATATATATTTTTGGGACTTAGAATACATGCGCTGATTTTATAAATGTTTTACGAAATAGACATAAGTAATCGAAAACTACATTATATGGTTGGATTATTAAACCGAATATCGCCCCTTCAAGTCTGGTAACCTAAGAATTAGGGAAATGGCCCCTAATTGACGCGAATCCTAAAAGTAGATCTATCGGGCCTAACGAGCCCCATCCAGGGTATGGATGCTTTAGTACTTTCGAGGTATTATTTAGTATATTAGCTACGCGCTGTATACCGGGGGATATTCTATATGCATCTTGTTAAGGTCGGTTACCAGGTGTTCAATCGATATGAATGATTTTTATCTCTATGCAGTTTGCGAAATGCCTGATATGAGATGATGTTTATGAGAAATGAAATGAAAATCTTGTGGTCTATTAAAATAATGAAAATTATTGTTTATGATAAACTAATGAACTCACCAACCTTTTGGTTGACACTTGAAAGCATGTTTATTCTCAGGTATGAAAGAAATCTTCTGCTGTGCATTTGCTCATTTTAGAGATATTACTTGAAGTCATTCATGACATATTTCAAAAGACGTTGCATTCGAGTCGTTGAGTACATCAAGAATTTTATTAAGTCATTTATAGTTGGATACATTATGAAATGGTATGCATGCTGTCAACTTTTGATGTAATGAAAGTTTGTCTTTCAAAAGCGAATGCAATGTTTGTAAAATGTATCATATAGAGGTCAAGTACCTCGCGATGTAATCATATGTTATTGTATCCGTCCAGATGGATTAGGACGGGTCGTCTCAAGCAAGCCCTCACCTGCTTTATGAGAACATTCCCAACGCCTATGTTTTCTGGATGCCAAATACCTTTGCCATCTTTTGGCTCCAATGGGAGGGAGCTGCCAATTGTTAGCTATTATCCATTCGTGATGATTTTCGTGTATCTTGAGAATTTTCAGCAAAAAGTAACATAAAGTAAATTTGAATGGTCATAAGTGGGCCTTGCATGAAGCCATACACCATACATTTCAATAATTAATCTAAATTTAAATTAAAGATAATAATAATAAAATAATACATTAGTAAGTCAATGTGTTGATATCTAGTAAATTGTGATGAGTTAATGATAACAAGGAAATGTAAAGGAAATGGTAATGTAACACTGACAGAGAAGAGATAGAGAAAGAAGATTATTTATTTACGAGTATTATTTTACAAAAATCATGTTCGAGGGAACAGAGCTGGAACGTGAGCCGAGCCAATAGTGAGTCGAGTCAAAAGTGAGCCAGAATAACCAGTATGCAATTAGCTGTCGGTGGCTGGCATCCCACCCTGGTCCCACACCCACCGCCAACCATCTCTCTGATTCAGTGATACACATACATTATACATACATTTTACACATTACTAGGCATACCATACAAAACAATACGGAGTACTTGTTATTTACTGCAACTCTTCCTGGTCCATATTTCTCACATCTTAAGTCGTCTTCTTCATCTTCACTTTTCCGCTACAATAATCACAAAATGTACTGAATACATCATATCTATCTATCCTTAACTCTATTTATCACACTGCTTACTTACTGCTACTGTTCAGGTTCACATTATAAATTCATTTTATACATTCTGCATTCATTCAATTTGCTATTGATGATGTTAATTTCCTATACATATACTTCATATAGCATTTCCGATTGTAATTATTCGAGTGTTATGCTTGCTGATGATCTGTATATCTTGAATTCAGCTAGTTGATTTCGAGAAAATGTGTGTAGATTAAGTTGATCTACTGTTTTGTTGTTAAATGTATCGAATCTAAGTGAGATTAGGTTAATTTGTGATGAAATTGATAGGTTTGTGGTGTTTATTGCAGGAAACAGTAAGGATCTTGTATTAGCTGAACTGTGGCTTGGAGTTGGAGGTAGATCTGATTAAAATTTGTGATTAAGTTAATACAGTAAAGCTGGCGCAGGTCAGTAGGAGGTATTCTGCCGCCGGCAATGGCACTGCGCATCTGGTACTTAGTTACTTCTTTTAATTCGTGAATTTAGGTTTTTTTTTTTATTGATAAGTTGATGTGAAAATGCTAAGTGATGTGGATTTGTCTGTTGCAGATCCGTGTATTGTGTATATATACAGTTGATGCTTATTCAAGAGTAATCTGGTGCTGAAATGCTAGTTGGTTGCAATTCTAGAATTCTAGTAACTAATATCTATTATCACAAATCGGTTGATAGATCCATTTGTAGCAATAAAATTTAATTAGAAACGAGTACGGAGATATGGTTGAATTGTGTGATACATATGTTTATGCCTTTATGGTGACCTGGTGTTGGGTGAATAGTAAATCTTTTTTTTTATTATGGATGTGGATGTTATTAAAGTGAGTTGTGATTCCTGATATGCATGTGGTATGAAGCAAGTACATTAGCTGCTTGGCATTCATGGCCTGTCAAGCTTAACTGCTCATCATTGATCGATATTTACATATCTATATCTAAACTTTTGTTTATACTTCATTACAAAGCATTTAGCTCTCCCCTTATAAGTTTAGGGAGCTTCAATAGGAATGTGCCAGGTCACCCTCCCTTACCCTTGCAATCATCCCTGGCATCCACTGCTGGTCGCATCTAGAAACTGCCAATAAGAATCTGCTGGAAACTATCCGACGCACCTTTGTTTGGCTACCAAGCTAGTATGGTTAAAATGAGTTATGCATCTACCAAAAAAGAGTTCATGTTCTGTACTTCTATGAAAACTGTAAATTTGTCACACTAGTAATGTTAAATAAGCAAATAGTATTCTGTTTTAGAAACTGATTTGGTTATACAATTTTTGTCATTGTTGTAGTGTATGAATATTCAAAAGGAACCACCTGCTTCCTGATAGTTATTTAAGCTTCTTTCCTTCACAGTTACATCAAGAGCTATAATGATGCCTATAAATAATCATTGAGAATTGAGATTAATGAAGAAACAATTTTTGTTGTGCTATATTGATTTTTTCTTCTTCGAGTGATCACAGTCTTATCTTGTTAAGACTCACATTCCAAAGTTTTTGACTAAAAACTATTGACTTATCATTTCACAATGTCATTGCAGGAAGGAAATGGGAGTGCCACACTTGAAAGAGAACCTTCAACTCCACAATCCATTTTAAGAATGGGCTCAAGGTTATTTTAATCATAAATAAATACCAACAATATAATGTTTTTTCAGTTCTGATTTCATCTGAAAAACCAATTCGTTATTGTTTAATGCGTGTTGTCTTTTGCATATCTAGGGAGCGTAGTAGCATGGAGGATCCAGATGGGACGTTATCAAGTGTTGCTCAATGCATTGAGCAATTACGACAAAAATCATTATCTACACAAGAAAAAGAGTATAACTTGAGGCAACTACTAGACTTGATCAATTCACGTGATGGTGCATTCAGTGCCGTCAGTTCACACTCACAAGCAGTTCCAGTGCTAGTCTCTCTCCTACGATCTGGGTCACTTGGGGTAAAAATGCAAGCCGCTACAGTTTTGGGCTCCCTTTGTAAGGAAAACGAACTACGGGTCAAAGTATTACTCGGGGGTTGCATTCCTCCTCTTCTTGGTCTTCTAAAGTCAAATTCAACAGAAGGTCAAATCACAGCTGCAAAGACCATTTATGCTGTTTCTGAAGGTGATGCAAAGGATCATGTTGGTTCCAAAATATTTGCTACTGAAGGGGTCGTACCCGTACTCTGGGAGCAACTTGAAAAGGGTCTCGATTCTGGCCATGTGGTTAATGATTTGCTGACTGGTGTATTAAGAAACTTAAGTAGCACCACTGAGGGATTTTGGTCAGCAACATTTCAATCTGAGGGTGAAGATATACTTGTAAAGCTACTCATGTTTGACCAGTCAAACACTCAAGCGAATGTTTGCTTTTTACTGGCATGCATGATAATGGAGGATGCATCGGTATGTTCAAAGATATCAACTTCCAAGACTACAAAACAACTTCTTAAGCTTCTGGGACCCGGTTATGAAGCTCCAGTTAGAGCACAAGCAGCTGCTGCTTTAAAGTCTCTTTCAGCTCAGAGCAAACAAGCCAGAAAGGATATTGCGAGCGCTAATGGTATTCCATCTTTGATTAACGCTACAATAGCTCCTTCAAAAGAATTTATGCAAGGTGAGGATGCACAAGCATTACAGGAAAATGCAATGTGTGCACTTGCAAACATTTCTGGTGGATTGTGCCATGTCATCACGAGTCTTGGTCAAAGTCTTGACTCGTGCACTTCACCTGCACAGGTGGCGGACACATTAGGAGCTTTGGCTTCTGCTCTTATGATATATGATACCAAGGCAGAAAGTACCCGACCTTCAGATCCGTTTGACATCGAGCTGACGTTGATTAAACAGTTTAAGCCTCGTTTGCCGTTTTTAGTCCAGGAACGCACTATAGAAGCTCTTTCTAGTTTATATGGTAATGCCATCTTCGCAAGCAAACTTGCAAATTCGGATGCAAAACATTTGCTGGTTGGTTTGATTACAATGGCGACCAATGAAGTTCAAGATGAGCTAATAAAATCTCTACTTATTCTTTGCAACACCGAGGGCAATTTATGGCATGCTCTTCAGGGTCGTGAAGGTGTTCAGATGTTAATTTCTCTTCTCGGGCTTTCGTCAGAGCAACAACAGGAGTGTGCTGTTGCTTTGCTTTGTCTTTTGTCAAATGAGAACGATGACAGTAAATGGGCTATCACGGCTGCTGGTGGTATCCCGCCACTTGTTCAAATTCTTGAAACGGGGTCCGCAAAAGCACGGGAAGATTCTGCAACAATCCTTGGTAATCTATGTAATCACAGTGAAGATATACGCAATTGTGTTGAGAGTGCTGATGCTGTTCCTGCTTTATTATGGCTGCTTAAGAACGGAAGTTCTAACGGGAAGGAGATTGCTGCAAAGACATTGAATCATTTAATTCGAAGATCAGATACAGCAACTATAAGTCAACTCACTGCACTCTTGACCAGTGATCTTCCCGAATCTAAGGTTTATGTTCTGGATGCATTAAGAAGTCTGCTTTCAATGGCCCCACTTACTGATTTACTCCGTGAAGGAAGTGCATCTAATGATGCAATCGAAACAATGATCAAGATTCTAACTTCTACAAACGTGGAAACTCGTGCTAACTCTGCAATGGCTCTTGCTGGAGTCTTCAATATCCGAAAGGACTTGCGTGAAAGCAGTATTGCTGTTACAACTCTCATCTCTGTCACAAAACTTTTACACTCTGATTCTGAAAACATTTTGGCTGAGTGCTGTGGATGCCTAGCTGCAATTTTTCTATCGATCAGGGAGAATCGTGATGTGGCGGTTGTAGCCAACGATGTGCTGCCGACGTTACTGACACTTGCCAGATCATCCGCTGTGCAAGTTGCAGAACAGGCAATATGCGGTTTAGCAAATGTTTTGTTGGATAACGAAGTTCACGAAAAGGTTGTTCCTCAAGAAATTATTTCGTCTGCCACTAGAGTTATTCGTGAAGGTAATTTGAGCGGAAGGAACCACGCTGCAGCAGCAATTGCTCGGATTCTTGGGTCGAGAAAAACGGATTCTAGTTTAACTGAATACGTAAATCAAACAGGAACAGTTCTTGCATTAGTATCATTCATAGAATCCAGCAATTGTGGATCGATTGCAACTCCAGAGGCAATAGATGCACTTGCTGTTTTGTCAAGATTAAAAGGATCACCGGGGCACGTTCAACCTGCTTGGAAAGTACTTGTTGAAAATCCCGACAGCGTAATACCAATTGTCTCGTTCATTAAGGGTGCACCTGTTCTCTTACAGGATAAAGCAATAGAAATATTGTCAAGGCTTTGCTATGATGAATGTGTAGTTCTTGGAAACGCGATTACAACATCTTATGGTTGCACATCATCAATTGCAAGAAGAATAATTGATTCCTCGAATACAAGTATAAAAATTGGTGGAACTGCACTACTCATTTGTGCAGCTAAAGAAAATATCCAAAAAGTGTTGGAAGATATTCAGGAATCAAATTTGCTTTCCAGTATAATTCGGTCTCTTGTGCTGATGTTGAGCTCTACAGTTTATTCTAATTCAGAAGACGTAGATTCTATTAGTATCTGCAGATGTCCCAAAGAAGAGAAACGTACGACGACATCAGTTATAAATGGTGCTGGTATCCCTTTATGGCTACTTTCTGCTTTTGCTAGTTACGATGAAAAACATAGGATCGAGATTATGGAGGCTGGAGCTGTCGATATCCTTACAGGAAGAATTTCACGTTTATTGCCATACAATCAGGTGGGTTTCAATTGCTATATTAATCAAAGTTCTAACTGAGCACATAGAATAATTTGACTAGATTATAAATGAATTGGTCATCTGCAACCAGTGGCAATGTACTACTTACATATGTTACACATTGTTGTAAAAAAAAAAACCCGATCAATCCCCGATTAGTGCTTTCTAAGAACAAACCCATCTGATTTTCCAAATCTGTTTAATTAATTGGTGAACGTTAGTTTATGGGTCAAAATCAAATGTGTTGGTTAAAGTCAAAATTGGTCAACATTGTACATGAATTTAAACTAAAATTTAGAGATTTTGACAAATGAATGATTATGTTTCCAGACAATAATATTAAAGTTTATGTTTATGGTTTTCTTCTATAGTTACACATATTTTTAAAATTTATTATTTTTACATATATAAAAAATTCCAGTCCGATTAATCCCCGAATTTCCGATTACTCCCTCCAAAGTCTCGACTGATTACTCCCCTTGTAGCGAATAATGCAACCTTGATGTGCCGTCATCTATCCGTGCTGAATTTAACTCATTCATATAAATTAATTTGTGCAGTCTGACGTTGATGAGGATAGTAGCATGTGGATATGCACTCTACTATTAGCAATCTTGTTTCAAGATCGAGATATTATACGCACAAGTGCAACAACGAAAGCTATGCCAGCCCTTGCTAGTTTATTAAGATCCGAGGATTCAGCGAATAAATATTTTGCAGCACAAGCTACTGCGAGTCTCGTCTGCAATGGAAGCAGGGGAACTCTTCTATCCGTTGCAAATTCAGGAGCTGCAGGCGGTCTAATCTCCATGCTTGGGTCTTCTGATACTGACATAAGCGATCTTATACAGTTATCAAAAGAGTTTTCATTAGTTCTATATCCGGATCAAGTTGCTCTAGAGAGATTATTTAGGGTTGATGATATTAGGGTTGGTGCTACTTCTAGAAAATCAATACCTGCTCTTGTTGATCTACTGAAACCAATTCCGGATCGACCCGGTGCACCGTTTCTTGCACTTGGACTTCTGATACAGCTTTCGGGAGGTAGTTTATCAAATAAGATTGCCATGGTTGAGTCTGGTGCTTTAGAAGCAATAACAAAATATCTTTCACTGGGCCCGCAAGATGCAACCGAGGAAGCTGCAACCGATCTATTGGGCATCCTTTTCAGTACAGCCGAAATACGAAAACACGACTCTGCATTTGGTGCGGTCAGTCAGCTTGTAGCCGTGTTACGTTTGGGTGGAAGGCGTGCACGTTATAGTGCTTCTAAAGCCCTTGAGAATCTATTTTCTGCTGATCACATTAAAACCGCTGAATCATCTCGCCAAGCTGTTCAACCATTGGTCGAAGTTTTAAACACGGGTTTGGAGAAGGAGCAGCATGCTGCTATTGCTGCATTAGTTAAACTACTCGGTGGAAACCCACCAAGAGGACTTACTGCTACAGATGTTGAGTTGAATGCTGTTGACGTTCTTTGTAGAATTCTTTCGTCAAATTGTTCAATAGATTTAAAAGGGGATGCAGCTGAGTTATGTTGTATATTATTTGAAAACACGAGAATCAGATGTACTGTTACTGCTGGTCGCTGTATCGAGCCTTTAGTTTCACTTCTTGTAGCTGAGTTTAGTCCAGCTCAGCATTCAGTTGTCCGTGCGCTTGATAGACTTTTAGAAGATGAGAATTTGACCGAACTAGTTGTTGCACGTGGTGCGATAATTCCGCTTGTAAACCTTCTCGAGAGCCAGAACTACATGCTTCATGAAGCAAGCTCAAGAGCTCTGGTTAAGTTGGGTAAAGATCGGCCTTCTGTAAAGATGGAAATGGTCAAATCCGGAGTCATCGAGACAATGCTTGATATAATGGAAGAAGCGCCTGATTTTTTATGTGCCGCTTTTGCAGAATTGCTCAGAATATTGACCAACAATGCCACAATAGCAAAAGGGCAATCTGCATTGAAGGTTTTTAAACCTGTTTTCGGGTTATTAAAAAGGCCCAAACTTGGACCTGATGGTCAGCATAGTGCTCTGCGGGTGTTAGTAAATATTTTAGAGGTTCAACAGCTTCAGGCTGATTATAAGTTGACCCCTCAACAAGCCATTGAACCACTCATTACATTACTAGATTCTCCTGCACCGGCAGTTCAGCAGTCATCAGCAGAGTTTTTATCTCATCTGCTTCAAGAAGCAAATTACCAGAAGGATTCTGTTATACAGCAAGTAATCGGTCCATTAATGCGAGTCCTCGGTTCAGGTATTCCCATTTTGCAGCAACGAGCTCTTTCGGCTCTAGTTAGTATGGCGTCTGCTTGGCCTAATGAAATTGCAAAAGAGGGTGGTGTAAGTGAATTATCGAGAGTCATATTAGTAGCTGATCCCGTTCATCCTAATCCTCTTTGGGAGTCTGCTGCTACTGTTCTATCTAGCATTCTGCAGTTCAGTTCAGAGTTCTATTTAGAAGTACCGGTTGCGGTCTTGGTAAGGTTGCTACGATCTGGGTCAGAAGGCACTGTAATTGGTGCATTGAATGCTCTTTTGGTCCTTGAAAGTGATGATTCAAGTAGTGCGGTAGCCATGGCTGAAAGTGGTGCAATCGAGGCTCTTTTAGAACTTCTCAGATGCCATCTGTGTGAGGGAACTGCTGCAAGACTTTTGGAAGTTTTATTGCACAATGTGAAAATCAGAGAATCAAAAGCTATCAAATCGGCTATTTTACCATTATCTCAATATCTTTTAGACCCGCAAACTCAAGCTCAACAGGCTAGACTATTGGCAACCCTTGCTCTCGGGGATTTATTTCAGAATGAAAGTTTAGCACAGTCTGCTGATGCTGCAGCAGCTTGTCGGGCGTTGGTGAATTTACTTGAGGATCAACCTTCAGAAGAAATGAAAGTGGTGGCTATGTGTGCTCTGCAGAATCTTGTGATGAATAGTCGGTCAAATAAAAGAGCGGTGGCTGAAGCTGGTGGGGTCCAGGTGGTACTGGATTTGATTGCTTCAAGTGAGGGAGATACATCCGTTCAGGCTGCTATGTTTATTAAGCTTCTTTTCTCTAATAATGCCATCCAAGAATATGCCTCAAGTGAAACTGTTAGAGCTATAACTGGTAAGTTTCTGCTTTTGATTATGCTTGCTTGGTGTGTATATAGAAATTCAATTTTGCTTATTAATATGCGGTTTAAGTTATTGATATCATCTTTCGTGTAGTCTAATTATGTTAGAGGTGGCATATTAGGTTGGTTGGGCTGCTTTCAGCTTAAAGTTTAGGTCCAATCAAACCCAAATAAGTGTTAATATTAGGGATTATATATTTGGGGACCATTCGATTATATGAATTTGTTTTTGTAAACCACCCATATTTGAAAATTATTTCGTAAGCCACCTTAATTAATATTTTGTTTCATATATACCAAATCCGTGAAAAAACTAATTGGAAAAATGTAATTGAAAGAAAATACTCATGTATCTGGATTAAACTCTAATATTATTATAATATTATAAATTATAAATGATGAATAATAGTATTAATTAATGAATACATGTCTATTTGTGTCTTTTTACTTTTTTCTGATTAGTGTTTAGGCGGATTTGATATATATTGAATAAAAATGAGGGTGGCCTATAAAATGATTTTCATAAATGGGTGGCCTAGAAAAACATACAAATAAATTTGGGTGGCCTCCGAATATATAATCCCTTAACAATATATCCTATAAGTATTACAGGATAACTTGTGTCATGATTGAACTTATTTTTGGCCTCTTGGTTCGTCTCTTTTTAATGTTGTCATCTGAAACCTGCAGCTGCTATTGAAAAGGATTTATGGGCCAATGGAACCGTGAATGAAGGGTATCTGAAAGCTTTAAATGCACTATTTAGTAACTTCCCCCGTTTAAGAGCCACCGAACCTGCAACGTTGAGCATCCCACACCTAGTCACATCCCTCAAGACTGGTTCAGAAGCAACTCAAGAAGCTGCATTAGATGCACTCTTTCTTCTAAGGCAAGCTTGGTCTGCTTGCCCAGCAGAAACTGCTGATGCCCAATCAACGGCTGCCGCAGATGCAATCCCGTTGTTGCAGTACCTGATTCAGTCAGGTCCTCCTAGATTTCACGAAAAGGCTGAATTTTTGTTGCAGTGTTTGCCCGGGACATTAACGGTTGTGATTAAACGTGGTAATGACCTGAAACAGTCAGTTGGAAATCCGAGTGCATACTGCAAGCTTACACTGGGCAATACTCCTTCAAGGCAAACCAAGGTACGGTGCTTACACTTTAGTTTTTTTCTGTACTATTTATGTAGGATTTACTTGTTAGATAATTCTCATATTCTTGTTCAATGTTTTGCAGATTGTGTCAACAGGGCCAACTCCTGAGTGGGATGAGAGCTTCGTGTGGTCCTTCGAAAGCCCTCCTAAAGGGCAGAAGCTACATATATCATGCAAGAATAAAAGCAAGATGGGGAAGGTAAGTCCATACCTATGACATTTGCATATTCGTTTTCCATTTTTGGCACCCGTGTTTTTCTTTAGTAGCTCCAAAACCGTACCCATCACCCCATTTGTCTTAGAAGAAATGTAACTTATTTACTGGGCATGCAAGTTTTATTTAATGCATTTGATTGTCAGTTAATTAATATCTAACTCGCTCCACGTTAACAAGTAACATAGGAATCTTTCCAATCAAAAGTTAAAGTTCAATAGATTTAACTTTGGTAATGGACAAGGAGATAATTTTGGATTAAGGATTTACTTTTATTTGTCTTGGAAATTCTGAAAAGCTAATTACTGTATACGTTTTGGGACCAATAGAGAGAATTGTTAAGCTAAATGGAGGTTGTGTTCATCAAATCAAATACATCTTTTAGGGATGGAGGGAGTAGTATTTTGTTTCAGTTTTTAAAACTTGAAGCATCTTAAGCTAAGCAATCAGAAGTTTTTGTCTATTTTAAAAACAATTGAACTCACACACTCGTGTTCTCAAAGCACAACCTAAGGACTATTGACACTCTAATAGTATAAGGTGGCCATTTTCTTAACGAGTCACTGCTTCTACAGGTTGTACATTATAGTTATAAGTAATCACTGACAAAGTGTTTTTGTTTATGCAGAAATCATTCGGGAAAGTGACAATTCAGATTGACCGTGTTGTCATGATGGGTGCAGTGGCCGGTGAATACGCTTTGCTGCCACAAAGTAAAAGTGGAGCCCAGAGGAATCTCGAAATAGAAATTTTGTGGTCGAACAAGTTATCTGACACAAGTATATAGTCTACCAGAAGTCACACGTTCAAATCTCACTTGGTACAGGAAAAGAATAAATCATATCGAGTTTCTTGCCATCCTTCGAAACATACAAACACCACAGTACATGTTCCTTTTCTTTTTATAAAGTTATATTGATTGATGACAGATAGTATATAAGTATTTATAATTTAGTTAATTCTTTTATAGAATTGAAAGTATAGCCATATGAGATGTAACCCTTTGTGTTGTCCGCCTGTACGATATTTGTAGTTGTTATTTGGAATATTCGTTTGGTTGCATACTACTATAACGTAATGCTTGTTGATTGTTTTGGCATATATATATATGATGTTTATGTTGGAGTATGATACAAATTCAAAGCGAGCGGAAGCATTTTTAAAACTTTACAAAATCATACTCTTCCACGGATCATTGTACAAAACTTTAGTAAACAAAACAAATTAACGAAACTGAACAAGAGAAGATTAGAATACAACCTTTGTAGCCCTTTTGAAGATCGAATTTGAAAACCCAAAGAAGAGTTCCTCTAAACGGTAGACACCCAAAGTTCCAACCTTGCTTCGATCTATACCTTCTACTTAACGGATCTTTTCTTTTCCTTATTTCCACCAAAACCCGAACCCAATTATAATGTATTTTGGTTACTTGAAAATGAGAAAGAGAAATAGCATTTTGTATGTGTGTTTTTGTATATCAAGTTACATATATATTTTCAATACCAAGACTTGGTATTATATAGAATAAAATTGATACATATAATAAAAATATAAAGATTTGGAAAGATTTTAAAAGATTTGCAAAATCAAATCTTTATATAAAATAAGATTTACAAATCAAATCAAATCTTATTTATATCAAATCAAATCTTATATATTATATAAAATATGATTATAGTACAAATCTTTATATAAAATAAGATTTACAAATCAAATCAAATCTTATATATTTAGATTTGTAAGTATATGTACACACATAAAAAAAATTACTTAATTTATTAAACCATTAACTAATGATTAATAAATTAATTTCCGATTAGAAGGTATATCAAACAATTTACGATTGGCTTTTGTGTGTGACCGAATAGGATAAATGGACTTTTATTATTTAATGTCATGGGCATATCTTCGGAATATATGTACCACGGTCAAACCACGATCGAACCGTAGCCAACCCGAGAACATATTTCTAACAGACTCCCACTTGCACTGACATTAATAATATTGGCATGTCTTAAAAGACACACCGAGTGTAACAACTAGTCTGCTACGTTACACTCCTATATTTTGATTTATATCAGTCATCCTTTTGTTCAAGATATCTATATGAACGTGTGACATGGTTAAGTGTCAATCATCATCATTCAAGATTATGTTTTCCGATAGAGATTTGTGGTGATCAAATAGACTGCTATTGCATCAATTCAGTCGTAGCATGGCCATGCATTTAATGCAGCACAAATCAACGAGGGGCCCAGAGATATCGCTTCAACTTGCTATGAGAAGAAGGAACAAATTGCTTCAACTGTATAGACATCCACCACATCCCATATTGTACCTGATCTGCACCCTTATGACTGGCATTTACGCACAGCGTTAAATACAGGTCAAAGTAGAATATAGTTTGTGTCAGGATTCCTCATACATATCCACTCTAGGATAAATGATATTGCCATCTTAGAGCTTACTTGTGACTTAAAACCATGAAGTAGCATCTAAGTGTGGTCATTCCAGAACCTTGAATCAACTATCAAGTTCCTCATGAATGTAGTTTCATATAAGCCTATATTACTACACTTCATAGCAGCCTTAATTCAATTCTCTCTTCCTTAGAGAATGACCGACTGTGGAAGTTTATGAAATAATATTCATTGGAAGTTAAAACATGCAAAATGAAACATGGCAATATACAATGAAATGATCGCATCGTGCGTATAATATAATCTCAATATATTAATCATCAGATCAATTGCAACATATATTATTGCCCAATGTTTAAAGTTTCAAACTTAACATAATAAATACAATCAAACTTTATCATCGATGACACGAATGCCAATAGACATGCTATGAGCATCATGCTTAGTCTGTGGCAAAGGCTTGGTGAAAGGATCAGCCAAGTTCTTAGTCGTGTCTACTCTACTTAATAATATGTCATTTTCTGCTACAAGTTGACGGATGTAATGGTACTTTCTGAGTATGTGCCGTGTGCGCTTTTGTGACCTCGGTTCTTGAGCCAAGACAACCGCACTCACATTGTCGCAGAAAATCTCAACAGGATCATGGATTGTAGGAACCACTCCTAGATCCCCGATGAATTTTTTTATCCACATGGCCTCTTTAGCAGCTTCATTTACCGCTATATACTCGGCTTCTGTCGTAGAATCAGCAATAGTACTTTGCTTGCCACTTCTCCATGTGACGGCTCCACCGTTCAACATAAATACAAATCCTGATTGTGAAGAGCAATCATCTCTATCTGATTGGAAACTAGCGTCTGAGTATCCTTTGACGCTCAGCTCATCATTCCCACCATAGACCAAGAACATCTCTTTAGTCCTCCTAAGATACTTTAGAATGTTCTTGACTGCTATCCAATGAGCTTCACCAGGCTTGGCCTGATAACGACTAGTCATGCTTATTGCATACGACACGTCAGGCCTAGTGCATATCATCGCATACATGATCGATCCTATAGCTGAAGCATATGGAGTACGACTCATGGTAGCCGATTCCAAGTCAGAATTAGGACATTGAGACTTGCTCAATATCATTCCAGGGTTCATAGGAACGCACCCTTTCTTGGAGTTATGCATACCGAATTTCTTCAGTATCTTATCAATATATGCACTTTGGTTTAGCCCAATTAATCTCCTTGACCTATCTCGATAGATTCTTATACCCAAAATATATGATGCATCTCCTATGTCTTTCATGGAGAAACATTTCCCTAGCCAAGCTTTGACATCTTTCAATGTCGGGATATCGTTTCCCATGAGTAATATGTCATCGACATATAGTACAAGGAAGACTACAACACTCCCACTAGACCTAACATAGACACATGGCTCATCTTCGCCTCTAATAAAACTAAATTCTTTGATCTTCTCATTAAAGCAAAGATTCCAGGTACGAGAAGCTTGTTTAAGTCCATAAATAGACCTTTGAAGCTTGCACACACTATTAGGATACTTAGGATGTACATAACCCTCAGGTTGTGTCATAAACACATCCTCTGTTAGTTTACCATTAAGGAAAGCTGTTTTTACATCCATTTGCCATATCTCATAGTCATAAAATGCAGCTATGGCAAGAAGTATTCTAATAGATTTCAACATAGCTACTGGTGAAAAAGTTTCATCATAGTCTACACCATATTGTTGCGTGTAACCCTTAGCCACAAGTCTGGCTTTGAATGTGCGTACATTTTCATCCATATCGGTCTTCTTCTTGAAGACCCACTTACACCCAATAGTTTTAATACCTGGTATATGATCAATCAAGATCCAAACTTGATTATCATGCATGAATTGGATCTCGTTGTCCATAGCCTCCTTCCATTTGGCAGACTCGGGGCCTGTCATCGCTTCCTGATAGGTAATAGGTTCATCAGAATCTATATTTTCGTCATCACCCTCAAATATGTGTAAACTATATTTCTTTGGTGTTCGACGCACTCTATCAGATCTACGTATGGGTGGTGACTGTAGGTCAGTTTCTGTAACGACCCTGGTTTTTCCAACGTTAATTATTAATAATTATTATTATTAATACGTGTGATTAATCGAATGTATGTTATTACATTTACATGTTGTTTTGATTGCCCGTACTTGAACTTTAAATGTCCGAAACATCTTTGTGACACCCGGAACTTGCACGAATAATATTTTAAGATATTATTTACATTCATGATTAATTTTATTAATCATTTTAATTAACTAAGGTGATAGGTTAATTACTTGGGCTTTATTTGGTTTAACTTGGGATTTATTGAACTTGGGCTTTAATTAATGAAGTGGACTCTTGACTTGGGCTTCCAAGCCTACCCTACTTATATTAGTGGACCTTTAGCCCATTCTTTTAAGTGTAAGTAATACTTGAACTCAAACTAGGTAGTTAACTTGCAAATGGAATCTAGTTGCCATAATCCCCATGTAACCCCATTCTTTAACCAACTTTTAAACTCTTTACATGCTAGTGACCATCAAACACTTCCATCCACCCTCCCATTGCAGCTGGCCGAAAGTTTGAGGCCTTTAGTGGAGTCTTTTACTTTTAATTTTTCATTACATTCATCCTTGTTTCATTCTCTCAAAACACACACACAATTTCCTCTCAAGTTTCTCTCCTTTTTCTCTCTAATTTGTAAGTTACTTGAAGCCTTTTTCTTTTCTTTTTCTTCTTGTCTAAACCGATTTCTAACATTCCATAATCATCATCAAACTTTGTTCTTTTAATCTTTGTTACTTGTCTTGATTACTAGTCACTTAAATCTTGTTATTTACTAGTTGTTATTTACTTACTTACTTGTTATTCCTTACTAGTTACAAGATCAAACTTTTTAGTTTTGATTCTTCATCTTTATCTTGTTTTAACAAGAACATCAAGAACATAATCTCTCTAGTTATGTTCTACATATTTTGTTTCAAAATAACTAAAGTTCATAGTTGTATAAACTCATTACTTGTAGTTCTTGAAGTAACTTTAAAGTTACTTCACTTAAAGATCAACTTTGGTTGAATCTTTAAAAGTATGAGCAACCATGAATCATTTTTCTTGTTTATTTAGTTTTCTACTTCATTTGTTTCAAAGATTATGAGTTCTTTGTTGTTAGAATCATACTTGCAAGTCATGGAAGTAAACTTAAGGTTTACTTTACTTAAAGATCAACTTTGGTTGAATCTTTAAAGTATGAGCAACACTTGAACTAATTACTTGTTTAATTAACTTGTTTCTTTACTTTATGCACTTAAATTACTTGTTTGTTGGTTTGTTGGTCAAGAACTACAAGTTAGACTTGATCTCATAATCTTCTTGAACTTAAAAGTTAACTTATAAGTTTCAAGAACATGGAAGTGTAACTTACTAGTTACAACTTCAAATACCTTTGAAAGATCTAAGCTATCTAGCTTATGGTCTTCTAAATTTGTCATAAACAAAAGCTATAAAGCTTACATACACTTTACTAGTTGTTGATTTAAGTTTATAACTTGTTTTTACTTCTAAAGTTCATGTAAGTGTTGAAACTAAGCCTTGATGTAACCTTGGTTCATCAAACACTTACAACACTTGCACTTGAGTTATGATGGACAAACCTTGGTCAAAATGATGTTAACACATCAACGAGTTGTACACTTGAAGCTATACGCATCAAGGATGAGAACCGTGATGAACATCAAGCACCGAGACAACCGGAACTCTCCAAAACCCACTGTTTCTGTCCAAAAGGGTCTGTTCAGCTGTTTCTGGACCAGACCAGTAGGTCTGGGCTGATCCCATCTTGATTTTTGGATAGAACTTTTCTAGTAGATAATTTTTCATTTAGGACTCGTCTTCATCCGAGTTACGGTTTAGGATTTATGGCCCTCCGATCGTCACTATGTCCGTTTAACGTTGTGCAGAAATTTCAGACCTACTCGCACTTATACCGCTGCCACGGTCAAACGAAGACGAGTTAGATTCTGTAAATTTAACCACACTTAAGCGACTCATGTACGGAGCCATAGCCACTGGCCTCACCTCTGTTCGGTTTGTGTAGAGGCCGTGGTGACTGACCGAAGTCAGCCTTTGTTTTAAACGACTTTCATAAACGAGTCTTACTTGTTACCTTTTGTTTAATGATGATTGATGATGACCCTTATGACCTTAATTACGTACTTGTAAACCTTTTGAGACGACTTATTGACTTAGTGCTATTTGACTTAGGTTGAGGACGTTTGGACCGTTACTTGCACACCACTTTCCGACTACTACCTTACCGTTACTACTAATCATTGTGAGTTATAGCATTCCCTTTTTACTTTAACTTATTTTGGGAACTGAGAATACATGCGGATTTTATGTTTTACATACTAGGAACGAGTACTTAAACTTATATATGTGTGGGTTATATAACGGCAGAAACATTCCCTTTAGCTCGGTAACGTTTAATCATTGGTTTATGAACCGGTGAACGCGAATCTTAGATATGGATCCATAGGGTTTGACATCCCCACTCGGGCTAGTCGCGCTAGCATTTAACGAGTGTTTAATACTTCGAGGTTATACGCACTTGCCAAGTGCACTTTAAGGGGGTACATTAAACGTTAAGTTAGTTACCGGGTGCCCATGGTTAAGCATATACTTTTACATACTTTTGAAACGCTCGTTGTAGCACTGAAATCTCGTGGCCTACTTACATTACTGTTATACTTAAACTATAGCTCACCAACCTTTGTGTTGACCTTTTTAAGCATGTATTTTCTCAGGTGCTTGAAGTCGCTTCCGTTATCATACTTGTTGTGCTGTAGAACCCGCTGCCTAGAGTTGTATTCGCATGACTACTTATCTTGCATTCAAACTTTTTACTTATGAACTTATGTTATGTAACGACCATTATGGTCACGTACACTTATTTAATGCTTCTACTTAGTGAAGCATACTTTTGATTTGTAAAACAATTGACGTATGTTATGACGTCACTTTTATTAATGAATGCAAACTCTGTTTTGAAAACGCATATAGTACTTAACCTTGTAATGATCCTGTTGATGATGGTCCGTACATGATGATTTAGTACGGGGCGTCACATTTGGTATCAGAGCATTGGTTGTAGGGAATTAGGATGCATTAGTGAGTCTAAGACCGACCCGAGTAGGATTCACTAATAGGACTAATCTACAACTTGTTAGTTTACTTGTTTCCGCTGAACTTACTGCATGCTGCTGCTTACTGTTACTGCTATATGCCGTATGCTACTACGTGATTTCACTACTGCATGCTATTACTTGCTTTCGATTGCATGCTAGTTTCGTACGATTACTGATATTGCCATGCTACTTATTGTTATACATGATTAAAACTGTTGGCCTATTATTTGCTTGCTTTATGACATACTGACATGGAAAATTTATTTTTCCTTGTTCAGATGTCGGACGTTCCACCTGCTGACATCCCGAGCGGCTCAGGCCCCGTTGTTCCACCCACTGCTGCACCTGTTGCTGCTGCTGTTGCCGACATTCCGGCCCCGACACCCACTGGCGACCCCGGCGCCTCTAGTTCTGGAGCTAGCTCTAGTGTGCCTATCCCGGCGTCTTCTTCCAGACCCCCGAGGCAACTGGCTCACATTGGTGGCATGGAGATCCCCGCGGAGTTCGGGGAAGGTCCCTTCCGTAATCACTGGCGCACACCTTGCCGACGCACTGCCGACGGCCGCTTAGCCGTGATTACGCCAGGCCGACACCGACAGATGTTGGCCGCTTTCGGATATGTTGAGCCACCCGCGCCACCACCGCATGATTCAGACGACGGTTCTTCCACCGATGCTTCTTCAGACGACACCTCATCTGACGACTCCAGTGATGAGGAGGATCCCACTGACCGACCGATTCAGGCACCTTCTACCCCGCCGAAGAAGCGGTATCGCTTCGCTGGCATAATTCCTGGTCGTACTGTCACTGACGCTTATGGTCGGCGTCGTAGGATCACTGCTCGTAAACGGCTGGTGCCGTACCCCGCCGACCCACAGATATTACCGTCTCCACCCAGAGCCGGACCATCCACTTCAGCACCACCGGCTCCACCTGCACCGCCAGCACCACCTGCCCCACCATCTTCCTCTAATGAGGAAATGAGGCGGGAGATTGAGATTCTCCAGACTCGAGTTACTGAGCTCGAGGAGCAGTTGGCTCATGTTTTGGACATCTTGTACCCACCATCGCCGTAGGACTTTGTACTAGATTCTGTATTGTAATCTCTTTTGTAATTTCATATTTCACTTATGTAATGTACGAACTTATTGTAATGTATGAACTTATTATCATTAATGAATGGAATTTGTGTTGCTTACTTCTTGCGCAAGTGTTCTATTTACGTTATCATCTCATGGTTTTGTGGTACTTATATCTGCTTGCGTTATTTAATCAACATGTGTTGTGCTGTTTTCATGTTGGTTGTTGTATAATGTACTATTATTATTTGCATAATGGATTTTGACTTGAGTCAAAATGTTTGTATAGAACATCATGGACAACGGGAGATCTACCCCCACCGCGGCACAAATTGAGGAAATGATTAACGAGCGAGTCGCTGCTGCACTAGCTGAAAGACAACCCCAAGCTCCACCACCACCGCCTGTCAATCCACCTGTCGTCCGAGATGGGTGTACTTACAAGGAATTTCAAAGCTGCAAGCCACACTACTTCAGTGGCACTGAGGGACCCGTCGGTCTCACCAGATGGTTCGAAAAGTTGGAATCGGTATTCAGGGTTAGCAATTGTTCTGAGGCTAACAAAACGAAATTTGCATCTTGCACACTTTCTGATGGCGCGCTTACATGGTGGAATACCATGGCCCAAGCGCAAGGAATTGATGAGGCGTATGCTACGCCTTGGGAAGAATTTAAATGTGCTATGATCGAGGAATACTGTCCGAGAACCGAGATTCAAAAGATGGAAATCGAATTTATGCAATTGAAAACCGTAGGGAACGACCTTAACAGCTACAACCGTAGGTTTTTGGAATTGGCTCTTATGTGTCCAACCATGGTCACCCCCGAATTTAAGTGTTTGGAGAAATACTTCTCGGGACTTCCTAAGTCCATCAAGGGTAATGTTACCTCATCCAAGCCACCAAGTGTTCCCGAAGCAATGCGCATGGCGCATACTCTCTTGAATCAAATCATCCTTGACGAGCCGGAGAAGGCTAAGTTTGAAACTGTTAGTGGTGAAAAGAGGAAATGGGACAACAACCACAACAACAACAGGGGTAGGAACTATGATCAAAACCCGGCAAAACGACATGAAGGGTTCAGGCAAAACAACAACATGCACAACAACAACACCAACCCCAACAACAACAACCGCACCAATCCGAACTACAAAGGAACCTTACCACAATGCAATAGGTGCTACAAGCACCACACTGGGTATTGCAATGTTATCTGTGAGAAGTGCCAACGATCTGGACATGTTGGCAAGGATTGCAAGGTTACCACTTTGAATGTGAAGCCAAACCACAACAACAATGGGCCTAAGAAGTGTTATGAATGTGGAAAGACGGGCCATTTCAGAAACGAGTGTCCTAACAAGCGTAAGGATGGCGGACCACCACGTGCTAGAGCCTTCAATGTTAATGCAAGAGATGCACGCGACAACCCTGACTTGGTAACAGGTATATTCAAAATCAACAATCTTTTAGCTTCTGTCCTATTCGATACTGGTGCCGATAGGAGCTATGTGTGTAGACATTTTTGTGATAAGTTAGATTGGTCGTTAGTTCCCTTAAAGGAAAGTATGCTTGTCGAGGTAGCCAACGGAAAACTTGAAAAAGTGGACCAAATTGGCCGAGGGGCTATTATCAACATAGCCGGTGTAGACTTTGAGATAGACTTGATTCCCATTAAGTTGGGAAGTTTTGATGTTATTATTGGTATGGATTGGTTGACTAAGATTAGAGCCGAGATTATTTGTGGAGACAAAGCTCTTCGTATACCCCAAGGAGACGGTGAGCCACTAACCATTTATGGCGAGAGATGTACCTCACAACTGAACCTCATTAGTTGCGTGAAAGCGCAAAAGATAATGAAGAAGGGACGCCTTGCTGTCCTAGCTCATGTGAAAACCGTAGGAACCGAGGAGAAGAAAGTGGAAGATGTGCGTATTGTGAACGAGTTTTCCGATGTCTTTCCCGAAGAACTGCCTGGATTACCGCCACCGAGGGCAGTAGAGTTTCAGATTGACTTAGTTCCAGGAGCTGCACCTGTAACTCGCGCACCCTATAGACTTGCACCTTCCGAGATGCAAGAATTGCAAAGCCAACTACAAGAGTTACTTGATCGAGGGTTTATTCAACCAAGTTCTTCGCCGTGGGGCGCACCTGTATTGTTTGTGAAGAAGAAGGATGGATCCTTCCGAATGTGTATCGACTACCGTGAGCTTAACAAATTAACAATCAAGAATCGGTATCCTCTTCCACGGATTGACGATCTTTTTGACCAACTGCAAGGATCGTGTGTTTATTCAAAGATCGATTTGCGATCGGGCTATCACCAGTTGAGGGTGAAAGAAAGCGACGTGATGAAAACTGCATTTAGAACCCGCTATGGTCATTATGAGTTTCTTGTAATGCCATTCGGTCTAACCAATGCACCTGCTGTATTTATGGACCTTATGAACCGTGTTTGCAAGCCGTACTTGGACAAGTTTGTTATAGTCTTCATTGATGATATCCTCATCTACTCTAAGAGCGAAGAAGAACACGAGCATCATCTCCGATTAGTACTTGAGCTCTTGAGATGAGAGCAACTCTACGCGAAGTTTTCTAAGTGTGAATTCTGGTTGAAGGAAGTTCAGTTTTTGGGTCATGTTGTGAGTGACCAGGACATCAAAGTTGATCCCGCCAAGATAGAAGCGATCAGCAAGTGGGAGACCCCCACTACTCCGACTCACATCCGCCAATTTTTGGGTCTTGCCGGTTACTACCGAAGGTTTATCGAAGGTTTCTCTCTGATTTCACGTTCGTTAACCGCACTCACTCACAAAGGAAAGAAATTTGTTTGGGGAGACGAACAAGAGAAGGTATTTCAATTCTTGAAACAGAAGTTAACCACCGCACCTATCTTATCACTTCCTGAGGGTAATGACGATTTTGTTGTTTACTGCGACGCCTCGAAAACTGGTTATGGTTATGTACTGATGCAACGCATGAAGGTCATCGCCTATGCCTCTCGTCAACTTAAGATCCACGAACGAAACTATACCACACACGATCTTGAACTTGGAGCCGTTGTCTTCGCACTCAAATTGTGGAGGCACTATCTGTATGAGACTAAATGCACTATCTTCACCGATCACAAGAGTCTCCAGCATATATTCGATCAGAAACATTTGAATATGAGACAACGAAGATGGATTGAGACACTAAATGATTACAAGTGTGAACTTCGCTATCATCCGGGTAAAGCCAACGTTGTTGCTGACGCATTAAGCCGAAAGGAGAGATCGGCACCTCTTCGTGTTCGAGCATTGAACATCACGATTCATTCCAATCTCCAGAACCAAATCCGAGCAGCCCAAGAACAGGCTCTCATAGAGAAGCACTTACGGTATGAGTATTTGAACATCCTCGTCTCCAAATTCGAAGTTAGGGAATCCGGACTCCGATGTTATGCCGGAAGAATTTGGGTACCACGTTATGGAGATCTACGGAGTCTCATACTTGATGAAGCTCATAAGTCTAGATATTCGATTCATCCCGGAGCGGGCAAGATGTATCATGATATTAAAGAACAGTATTGGTGGCCCAATCTCAAGAAAGATGTTGCATCTTATGTTAGTAAGTGTTTGACTTGCTCAAAAGTTAAGGCCGAGCATCAAAAACCTTCTGGGTTACTTCAACAGCCGGAAATCCCACAATGGAAGTGGGAGATGATAACTATGGACTTTATCACCAAGCTGCCAAAGACGGTGGGCGGATATGATACCATTTGGGTTATTGTTGACCGTCTTACCAAGACTGCACATTTCTTAGCAATGAAAGAAATCGATACAATGGAGAGGCTTGCTCAACTTTACATTAAGGAGGTTGTGTCACGACATGGTATACCTATATCAATCATCTCCGATCGCGACCCTCGTTTTGCTTCTAGATTTTGACGTTCTTTGCAAGAAGCCATGGGAACTCGTCTCGACATGAGCACTGCGTATCATCCTCAGACTGACGGGCAAAGTGAACGAACAATTCAAACCTTGGAGGACATGCTACGTGCATGTGTTATTGATTTTGGGAAGGCCTGGGAAAGGCATTTGCCACTCGCCGAATTCTCGTACAACAACAGTTATCACTCGAGCATTAAAGCTGCACCTTTTGAAGCGTTGTATGGCCGCAAGTGCCGTTCTCCTCTTTGTTGGGCCGAGCTAGGTGAAGTGCAACTCACCGGGCCCGAGATAGTCCATGAAACATCAGAAAAGATTGCTCAGATTCAAAACAGACTCAAGGTAGCCCGTGATCGCCAAAAGAGTTATGCTGATCTTAAACGTAAAGACTTTGAATTCAACGTTGGTGATCGTGTTATGTTGAAGGTTGCACCTTGGAAGGGTGTGATTCGTTTTGGGAAACGTGGAAAGTTAAACCCGCGGTACATTGGTCCATTTGAAATTTTGGAACGTGTTGGACCCGTTGCTTATCGTCTTGATCTTCCAGCACAATTGAGCTCAGTTCATCCTACCTTTCATGTATCAAACTTGAAGAAGTGTCTTGCTCCACATGAACTTATCATACCATTGGAGGAACTTACTATCGATGACAAACTCCACTTTGTGGAAGAGCCCGTTGAAATCATGGAAAAAGAAGTCAAGGAGTTGAAACACAATAGGATTCCGATCGTCCGAGTTCGATGGAATTCCAAACGAGGACCTGAGTTTACTTGGGAACGAGAGGACCGCATGAGACAGAAGTATCCTCACCTTTTCCCACCTCCTCCATCACCTTCAGATTCAGCTTAAAATTTCGGGACGAAATTTTCTTTAACAGGTGGGTAATGTAACGACCCTGGTTTTTCCAACGTTAATTATTAATAATTATTATTATTAATACGTGTGATTAATCGAATGTATGTTATTACATTTACATGTTGCTTTGATTGCCCGTACTTGAACTTTAAATGCCCGAAACATCTTTGTGACACCCGGAACTTGCACGAATAATATTTTAAGATATTATTTACATTCATGATTAATTTTATTAATCATTTTAATTAACTAAGGTGATAGGTTAATTACTTGGGCTTTATTTGGTTTAACTTGGGATTTATTGAACTTGGGCTTTAATTAATGAAGTGGACTCTTGACTTGGGCTTCCAAGCCCACCCTACTTATATTAGTGGACCTTTAGCCCATTCTTTTAAGTGTAAGTAATACTTGAACTCAAACTAGGTAGTTAACTTGCAAATGGAATCTAGTTGCCATAATCCCCATGTAACCCCATTCTTTAACCAACTTTTAAACTCTTTACATGCTAGTGACCATCAAACACTTCCATCCACCCTCCCATTGCAGCTGGCCGAAAGTTTGAGGCCTTTAGTGGAGTCTTTTACTTTTAATTTTTCATTACATTCATCCTTGTTTCATTCTCTCAAAACACACACACAATTTCCTCTCAAGTTTCTCTCCTTTTTCTCTCTAATTTGTAAGTTACTTGAAGCCTTTTTCTTTTCTTTTTCTTCTTGTCTAAACCGATTTCTAACATTCCATAATCATCATCAAACTTTGTTCTTTTAATCTTTGTTACTTGTCTTGATTACTAGTCACTTAAATCTTGTTATTTACTAGTTGTTATTTACTTACTTACTTGTTATTCCTTACTAGTTACAAGATCAAACTTTTTAGTTTTGATTCTTCATCTTTATCTTGTTTTAACAAGAACATCAAGAACATAATCTCTCTAGTTATGTTCTACATATTTTGTTTCAAAATAACTAAAGTTCATAGTTGTATAAACTCATTACTTGTAGTTCTTGAAGTAACTTTAAAGTTACTTCACTTAAAGATCAACTTTGGTTGAATCTTTAAAAGTATGAGCAACCATGAATCATTTTTCTTGTTTATTTAGTTTTCTACTTCATTTGTTTCAAAGATTATGAGTTCTTTGTTGTTAGAATCATACTTGCAAGTCATGGAAGTAAACTTAAGGTTTACTTTACTTAAAGATCAACTTTGGTTGAATCTTTAAAGTATGAGCAACACTTGAACTAATTACTTGTTTAATTAACTTGTTTCTTTACTTTATGCACTTAAATTACTTGTTTGTTGGTTTGTTGGTCAAGAACTACAAGTTAGACTTGATCTCATAATCTTCTTGAACTTAAAAGTTAACTTATAAGTTTCAAGAACATGGAAGTGTAACTTACTAGTTACAACTTCAAATACCTTTGAAAGATCTAAGCTATCTAGCTTATGGTCTTCTAAATTTGTCATAAACAAAAGCTATAAAGCTTACATACACTTTACTAGTTGTTGATTTAAGTTTATAACTTGTTTTTACTTCTAAAGTTCATGTAAGTGTTGAAACTAAGCCTTGATGTAACCTTGGTTCATCAAACACTTACAACACTTGCACTTGAGTTATGATGGACAAACCTTGGTCAAAATGATGTTAACACATCAACGAGTTGTACACTTGAAGCTATACGCATCAAGGATGAGAACCGTGATGAACATCAAGCACCGAGACAACCGGAACTCTCCAAAACCCACTGTTTCTGTCCAAAAGGGTCTGTTCAGCTGTTTCTGGACCAGACCAGTAGGTCTGGGCTGATCCCATCTTGATTTTTGGATATAACTTTTCGAGTAGATAATTTTTCATTTAGGACTCGTCTTCATCCGAGTTACGGTTTAGGATTTATGGCCCTCCGATCGTCACTATGTCCGTTTAACGTTGTGCAGAAATTTCAGACCTACTCGCACTTATACCGCTGCCACGGTCAAACGAAGACGAGTTAGCTTCTGTAAATTTAACCACACTTAAGCGACTCAGATACGGAGCCATAGCCACTGGCCTCACCTCTGTTCGGTTTGTGTAGAGGCCGTGGTGACTGACCGAAGTCAGCCTTTGTTTTAAACGACTTTCATAAACGAGTCTTACTTGTTACCTTTTGTTTAATGATGATTGATGATGACCCTTATGACCTTAATTACGTACTTGTAAACCTTTTGAGACGACTTATTGACTTAGTGCTATTTGACTTAGGTTGAGGACGTTTGGACCGTTACTTGCACACCACTTTCCGACTACTACCTTACCGTTACTACTAATCATTGTGAGTTATAGCATTCCCTTTTTACTTTAACTTATTTTGGGAACTGAGAATACATGCGGATTTTATGTTTTACATACTAGGAACGAGTACTTAAACTTATATATGTGTGGGTTATATAACGGCAGAAACATTCCCTTTAGCTCGGTAACGTTTAATCATTGGTTTATGAACCGGTGAACGCGAATCTTAGATATGGATCCATAGGGTTTGACATCCCCACTCGGGCTAGTCGCGCTAGCATTTAACGAGTGTTTAATACTTCGAGGTTATACGCACTTGCCAAGTGCACTTTAAGGGGGTACATTAAACGTTAAGTTAGTTACCGGGTGCCCATGGTTAAGCATATACTTTTACATACTTTTGAAACGCTCGTTGTAGCACTGAAATCTCGTGGCCTACTTACATTACTGTTATACTTAAACTATAGCTCACCAACCTTTGTGTTGACCTTTTTAAGCATGTATTTTCTCAGGTGCTTGAAGTCGCTTCCGCTATCATACTTGTTGTGCTGTAGAACCCGCTGCCTAGAGTTGTATTCGCATGACTACTTATCTTGCATTCAAACTTTTTACTTATGAACTTATGTTATGTAACGACCATTATGGTCACGTACACTTATTTAATGCTTCTACTTAGTGAATCATACTTTTGATTTGTAAAACAATTGACGTATGTTATGACGTCACTTTTATTAATGAATGCAAACTCTGTTTTGAAAACGCATATAGTACTTAACCTTGTAATGATCCTGTTGATGATGGTCCGTACATGATGATTTAGTACGGGGCGTCACAGTTTCTCTTTCAATTGCAGGCTCGTCGACCTCTTGAGGAGAATCGGTTCCAATATCGGTTTCCATGTCGGTTGATTCTTGAATTTCTTCAAGGTCAATTTTGCTCCCACTAGTTCCTTTCGATATGAGATCCTTTTCAAGGAAGACTCCCCTTCGAGACACAAAGACTTTGTTCTCAGTAGGGTTGTAAAACAAATATCCAAAAGAATCAGTCGGGTAACCAACAAATAAACACTTTTCAGATCTGGGTTCAAGTTTATCTTGAGCTTCATGACGAACGTAAGCCTCACAACCCCAGATTCTTAGATATGAGAGAGACACAGTTTTACCATGCCATATCTCATAAGGTGTTTTGGAAACTTTCTTGGTTGGGATGAGGTTAAGGATCTTTGCGGCAGTTTGTAGGGCGTAACCCCAAAAACTGATTGGAAGTATTGTGCGGCTCATCATGGATCGAACAATATCAAGTAATGTTCGATTCCTCCTTTCAGCCACACCATTATGTTGTGGTGTTCTAGGAGGAGCTAATTGTGAGATTATCCCACAACCCCGTAGATGATCACGAAATTCATCATTAAGATATTCACCACCTCTATCAGATCGGAGAATCTTAATTCTTTTGTTCAGTTGATTTTCTACTTCGTTTTGGTATGCCTTGAACACTCCAAAAGTTTCAGACTTTTGTTTAATTAAATAAACATAGCCATATCTACTGAAGTCATCAGTAAATGTAACGAAGTATCGTTCCTGGTGTCTAGTAGGCGATCTGAACGGACCGCACACATCAGTGTGTACCAACCCCAACAGATCCTTTGCCCGTTCACAGTTTCCTGTGAAAGGTGCCTTTGTCATTTTTCCTGATAAGCAACATTCGCATTCATCATACGATATTATATCAAATGATTCTAGAATTCCATCTGACTGGAGTTTAGCTATGCGCTTCTTGTTTATGTGGCCTAAACAACAATGCCATAGATACGTTTTATCCAAAACATCTTTGGATGAATCAACATTGTAGATTGAACTATCATTTAGCTTTGCTGTGGTTTTTAAGATGCCTTTACAAGGACTAGCCTTGAAATAAAACATCCCATTTTTGTGAACAAGTATTGATTCATTATCAAAACTAAAATTAAAACCATCATTAAATAAAGCATCAAAAGATATAATGTTTCTTGCCATTTCGGCACTGTAGCAAACATTAGATAAAACAATACATAAACCAGAATCAAAAGAAAGCTTGTATTCTCCAATCATGTCAACAGAGGCAACATTCTTATTCCCCATGATTAGATTAAGCTCCCCGGTCTTCAGCTTCCTACTTCTTGTGAGTCCCTGCACATTTGTACAAATGTGAGTACCACATCCCGTGTCCAATACCCAGGAATTAGAAATAGTAGTATTGTTTAGTTCAATCATGAACAAACCTGAAGGTACGGCGACTCCCTTAGCCCGTAGTTCATTAAGTTCCTTCAAGTACTTAGTACAATTGTGCCTCCAATGTCCTTTATCCCCACAATGAAAGCATATTGTTTCTTCAGGAGACTTGGTTTGCGGGATCTTTGAAGTAGAAGAGTTAGTAATGCCCTTAGGTTTAGGTTTGAAGTTGGACGTGCTAACCTTACCCTTGCCCTTGTTCTTGCCCTTTGATTTGTTTTTCTTCTTCTTAATCCCACCTTCACGAATGGCTAGAACGGTAGTTGCGGGTTTAGCTTTGGCCATGTTAGCCTCAGCGGTTTTCAACATGCCATGGAGCTCCATGATTGTTTTCTCCATATTGTTCATATTATAGTTCATAATGAATCCTTCATATGCACTAGTCAGCGAGTTTAGGATAAAATCCGTTGCAAGCTCCTGACTTATGGAAAAACCAAGGTGCTCCAACCGGTCTATGTACCCTTTCATTTGTAGTACATGGATACTAACGCTACTTCCCGTTGCCATTTTGCAAGATACGAGAGCTTTCACGGTGTCAAACCTTTCTTGCTTTGCTTGTTTTTGGAACATGTCCTTGAGTTGGTTAAGCATGTCATACGACCCTAAGCTCTCCATGCCCTTTTGGAGCTCTGGAGACATGGTCGCCAACATCAAGCATGCTACCTCATTAGACTCGGAACGCCGTTTGAAAAATCGTCCCTAGCCGCTTGAGTAGCTCTCGATCCGGGTTCTGCCGGTAAGGGTTCCTCAATTGCCCTGATCTTTCCTTCCATCCTAAGAGCAATTCTTAGGTTGCGAAGCCAGTCCATGTAGTTCAAGCCCGTAAGCATGTCCTTTTCGAGGAGCCCTTTAAGGCAGAAATTAGTGATTGATGACGGAGTAGGATTTGTGTTTATTGCAGACATCTGTCATATTTTTATTTTTAAAGTAAGTTGTATTAGTTAGTTTGATATGTTTAAACCTTGTTAAGATAATTACCCAAGTGTGTTTAATATTCAAACAATTATAATTAACAAGGCTAAGATCCATATTTCGCTTATGTTAACGACGGGTTCGCCGCGGATCGCCAACCATAAGCTATTTAGGTAGGTAACTATATTACCAATTTCATCCATTATGAAATTCTTAGGTTCTGCGGGATTTAGTGATAATCAATTATTTCACTTGGAATGTTTAATCCCTTCTACGCTAATCCTTCCTCGTGGCGGGTTTGCAGCAAAACACGATTTCAGATTGTAAACCGTCCGTGATAGATACACGTGAAATCCGGCCCAAGACTCTCGGGTATCGCGAAATTCACCTCACCCTTCCCAACACCCAATTAAAGTCCGGCCCAAGACTCTCGGGTATCGCAAACTCTAACAGGTAGAAGGTTCGGATGTGTGTACTACTCATGGATAGCGTAAAGTTTACATTTAAAACGGGTTTTTGTTTTCTTTTAGCAAAAGTAGTTTACACCATTTTAAAACATTTGCTAATTATGTATTGCGTGTTGCGTTTGTTAAACTAATTTTAACCAAACCGTTTATATGATTATTGTCCCTTTTGTTTTTTTTTTTTTTTTTTTTTAACATTTTCTAGCTAGCATGGCATAGACAAATAATAAAACAATAATAATCATGACACGCAATTATCGGTAGTATGCCTCGAGTCCTATGCGTTTTTCCGGTGAGCCAACACACGGAAAAACATGGTCAACTAGGGACATAACCTTGTGTGAGAATTGGCTCCCACTAAAACCGCCATCTCCATTATATGCTCGGATGGTCCGCCTTGTGAACATCGTCTTCTTGATTTCAATCTTGGTTGCATTATCTTACAAAATAACTATTCTATTTTCTATACTATTACAAATACAATATAAATAGAAAGACGACATGCAAGTCGTTTAATAAATTATTACATTCATCCCGAATAAATAATAAATTAAATCATACAACCAAACATCCACACAAGGGTCTTATTGAGGCAAATACTACCGATTTCATACAACAATCACATACATAACAAATGGAGTGCCAACCGTCCATTTTCATATAACATGTTTCGATAAGGATTGATTTAAACAACACTTAATGACACTTATAATATTCAATCCTTGTTTACATAACATATGTATGTAAACTCACTTCATATTTTGTAAGTATGGTTTTCATGCCAAAACCATCCAAATAAACATATTAAGTGAATCAAAACATATTGGAGATTTATTCACTTTACCAAAGCATAAAGTCTAAAATTAATAATTTTAATTTTCTCATTTCATGTAAAACATGAAAAGAATTCATGTACTTTATTTTTCTAAACATTGAATCTTTAATAGTCAACATGCAAGTTACCATTAAAATTTTCGGATTTTGGCAGATTCATACATGTAACTTTAAATGGTCATATCTTACTCATTTCTAATCCGTTTTCGATGAATTTTTTTTTTTCAAATTTAAGTTCTTTCAGTTAGCTTTCAAATGCAATTGGTCTCATACAATAATATTGAGTTTAAAGCCCCGAAAGAGTCCATCAAATACGGACTGTCCAGGCTGAAAAAAATTTCTTAAATAAAAAAAAATGAATTTAACCCATTTTACATTTTGCCAAAATCCAAGATTCAAATTAGTATTTAGGAAACATAAAACATAAATCATGATACTTGTTTTGCATGTTTGTTATGCATGATCATCTCCAAGAATCATGCACAACACATCCATCAAAACTAAATATCATAAGAAAAGTTTGCTAAAACTTGTACAAGATGGCTCGGATACCACTGTTGGAGTATGATACAAATTCAAAGCGAGCAGAAGTATTTTTAAAACTTTACAAAATCATACTCTTCCACGGATCATTGTACAAAAGTTTAGTAAACAAAACAAATTAACGAAACTGAACAAGAGAAGATTAGAATACAACCTTTGTAGCCCTTTTGAAGATCGAATTTGAAAACCCAAAGAAGAGTTCCTCTAAACGGTAGACACCCAAAGTTCCAACCTTGCTTCGATCTATACCTTCTACTTAACGGATCTTTTCTTTTCCTTATTTCCACCAAAACCCGAACCCAATTATAAAGTATTTTGGTTACTTAAAAATGAGAAAGAGAAATAGCATTTTGTATGTGTGTTTTTGTATATCAAGTTACACATATATTTTCAATACCAAGACTTGGTATTATATAGAATAAAATTGATACATATAATAAAAATATAAAGATTTGGAAAGATTTTAAAAGATTTGCAAAATCAAATCTTTATATAAAATAGGATTTACAAATCAAATCAAATCTTATTTATATCAAATCAAATCTTATATATTATATAAAATATGATTATAGTACAAATCTTTATATAAAATAAGATTTACAAATCAAATCAAATCTTATTTATATCAAATCAAATCTTATATATTATATAAAATATGATTATAGTACAAATCTTTATATAAAATAAGATTTACAAATCAAATCAAATCTTATATATTTAGATTTGTAAGTATATGTACACACATAAAAAAAACTTACTTAATTTATTAAACCATTAACTAATGATTAATAAATTAATTTCTGATTAGAAGGTATATCAAACAATTTACGATTGGCCTTTGTGTGTGACCGAATAGGATAAATGGACTTTTATTATTTAATGTCATGGGCATATCTTCAGAATATATGTACCACGGTCAAACCACGATCGAACCGTAGCCAACCCGAGAACATATTTCTAACAGACCTAAAGCTGCTAATCTATACCTGCAGGGCAAAACACTGTGAGGGAATTAGCATAACGCTAAGTGAATGGCACTATCTAGGTGGACATCACTACAAGCATCAAGCACAGCTTAAAGGCACTGGTCACTAATCACTTAAAGCCATACACAAGAGGACCGGCAACTCATAGCTGATCAAGCTAGAATATACCGATAGTCCACACTACTGAGTCACTGGTATAGTCTTCCAAACGTGATGCACTCATCATTCACACTATACCACTAATCCGTAACACTTGGACCCAATACTATTACCCTAAATACACAAGGTAAATAGCATTGACCTCTTACGTCGCACAAAACACCTCGACAAAATCACTGGGTGCGCACATAATCACATATAGTCACTGCATTGGTCACAGACTCATTACACACTCTAATTATAAGCATGGCACGGATCACTGTACTTGTCACTGCATAATCACATCCATAAAGATAATCCCACTTACCTGGAAGCACAAGTACTCAGTTGTTTTATATCACTGAGTCTTCACCTTTCCGTTTATCACCAGACAGCCATACGGCCATGCCTTACGGCCTGCCACAAGCCATGCATTTAGGCAACAAACTGATTAGTTTCCCCCTTTACAATCTCCAGGTTATGCATTTCAGCCAACAAACGAGCATACTCCACTTGTGCATCTTCCAATTCCGTTTTAAGCAGCACAACCTTATGCTTAAGTTCTTCTTCTGCCTTCTCAAGCTCCAAGCATTCGGCTTTAAGCTTTTTGTTTTCATCTATAACGCTTAATGCCCCTCGATTGTTATAAATATCAGTCATGCTAGTGCAGACATTAACCACTCTGCTACCCATCTGGGAGCCCAATTGAAAATTTTGAGGCTCAGTTCTCATCTTTGGTTTCAAATTCGACCCTTCTTTGAAACCGGGAGGGCAGTTTGGTATTAATTCTACTGGTTTAAAAAACGGGGAATTAGAAAAAAGGGCAGCCTTGCTGTTCACAGTAGCTATGAAAGGTGGCTGTTTTTTATTGGCTCCAGTATTCGAAATGGGTTGCCTTTGAATAGATCTATCAACATGCTGATGAAAAAAATTAGCTGAACCAGGGGTGGTATCTGATGCCGGCCGCGCTCTTTTATGACTTTTATACCCAATAAGTCCAGAATGATAATCCCAGTATTCCCAGGTCATTTCTTTCAAACGATTCATAAGTTTTTGATAAACAGATGTTTTCTCAACATCTTGTTTATTGTGAGTAGGTTCAATAAAATTTGTTTCGAGAACACCAACAACACCTCTGCCTCGACTGTTAGAAAATAAGACCACGGGATGAAACGGCAGTATCAAACGATTCTTGTGGTAGATGTTAAAGCCATGAACACTCACATTTGGAGAATCCTTATCGAACCCTATCGTCGTAATTACCATGCCCTCACTACGTCCGTCACTATGAGGTTTATACAGGATATACTTCGTATGTATCAGATCGGTTGCAATATTATGATAAATAACCGTTTTCCCTCGCAATAACATTGCAAAACTTTCAGGTAACTTTAAATACAAGACGGATAAGTAGGCGCGGAGAGAAGAACGGATGCGGTTAGAAATGTGCTGTTCAGTTACAGCTAAACGAGAAGTTTCTTTCGCTTTACTTTTTCCATCCCATGTAATGCATATATCCTCACGATCCGAGTCAAAATCAAGCTCCATATTACCGTCATCATCAAGCCATAAATTGTATATGATGACTTTTGTGCCATGAGCACCAACGTTTTCAAATTGTCTCAATAGTTCCTCCTCAGTTGAATACGGAGACCATTTCAAAATGACAGATAGGTTTGAATTTGGGTTGTCATTATTTACTGAATGCAAGGGATCAAAAGAGTTTGTCATAAAGTTGTACTGGTAATGAACCATTGGTACTACTATCCTGTCATAGCCTGATTGAGTTAAAAATGTATATGAAAGAAGACCGATACTTTGGGTCAATGTGCTTCCAGTTAAGTGGCGGCTGAAAACAATCACATCTGCTCCTAGCCTCATAGTACTGGTCTTAAAACCATTTCCATACTTCCCAATCGCAAACTTGGACTTCTTATCTGAAAACCCAAAACTCAAACAATGCCGCATTGCTTCTGGATCCATCCCACCACCATCGTCTTGAATAAGCAATGCTGTAGCTCCATTTCTTGGGTTAATTGTTTTGTCAATAATCACAAAAGTGGCTGCATTTTGTATCTCGTCCACAGCGTTATCAATAAGCTCTGCTATGGCACCAAATGCCCATTTGTAAGAAGTAGCATTTGAGTGTAGAAACTTAGGATGTATGTGCAGATAACTAGAACCCAATTTAGTAGTGGACTTGGGAGTAAGATCATCATTGTAGGCACCAGCTTTCCAAAATTGTCTACAAATTGGTGCAGAAGATATTGGCGATGTCGAACAAATGTTCGCATCATCTACGAGTGATTGTTCTTGATCCACCACACTTGTGCCACTACAGCTTCTGTTTTCTTCAGCCTCTGGTCGCATACCATTATTTTTAACCCTTTTATAATTATAGCCACCTAAATTTGTCTCCAATTTAACATCCCCTTCTACGTGACCAATATCATTCAAAAACTCAACAATGTCCATCGTACTCCACATGCTTCAGCTATAGGATCGATCACGTATGCGATGATATGCACTAGGCCTGACGTGTCGTATGCACTAAGCATGACTAGTCGTTATCAGGCCAATCCTGGTGAAGTTCATTGGATAGCAGTCAAGAACATTCTAAAGTATCTTAGGAGGACCAAAGAGATGTTCTTGGTCTATGGTGGGAATGACGAGCTGAGCGTCAAAGGATACTCAGACGCTAGTTTCCAATCATATAGAGATGATTGCTCTTCATAATCAGGATTTGTATTTATGTTGAACGGTGGAGCCGTCACATGGAGAAGTGGCAAGCAAAGTACTATTGCTGATTCTACGACAGAAGCCGAGTATATAGCGGTAAATGAAGCTGCTAAAGAGGCCATGTGGATAAAGAAATTCATCGGGGATCTAGGAGTGGTTCCTACAATCCATGATCCTGTTGAGATTTTCTGCGACAATGTGAGTGCGGTTGTCTTGGCTCAAGAACCGAGGTCACAAAAGCGCATACGGCACATACTCAGAAAGTACCATTACATCCGTCAACTTGTAGCAGAAAATGACATATTATTAAGTAGAGTAGACACGACTAAGAACTTGGCTGATCCTTTCACCAAGCCTTTGCCACAGACTAAGCATGATGCTCATAGCATGTCTATTGGCATTCGTGTCATCGATGATAAAGTTTGATTGTATTTATTATGTTAAGTTTGAAACTTTAAACATTGGGCAATAATATATGTTGCAATTGATCTGATGATTAATATATTGAGATTATATTATACGCACGATGCGATCATTTCATTGTATATTGCCATGTTTCATTTTGCATGTTTTAACTTCCAATGAATATTATTTCATAAACTTCCACATTCGATCATTCTCTAAGGAAGAGAGAATTGAATTAAGGCTGCTATGAAGTGTAGTAATATAGGCTTATATGAAACTACATTCATGAGGAACTTGATAGTTGATTCAAGGTTCTGGAATGACCACACTTAGACATTACTTCATGGTTTTAAGTCACAAGTAAGCTCTAAGATGGCAATATCATTTATCCTAGAGTGGATATGTATGAGGAATCCTGACACAAACTATATTCTACTTTGACCTGTATTTAACGCTGTGCGTAAATGCCAGTCATAAGGGTGCAGATCAGGTACAATATGGGATGTGGTGGATGTCTATACAGTTGAAGCAATTTGTTCCTTCTTCTCATAGCAAGTTGAAGCGATATCTCTGGGCCCCTCGTTGATTTGTGCTGCATTAAATGCATGGCCATGCTACGACTGAATTGTTGCAATAGCAGTCTATTTGATCACCACAAATCTCTATCGGGAAATATAATCTTGAACGATGATGATTGACACTTAACCATGTCACACGTTCATAAAGATATCTAGAACAAAAGGATGATTGATATAAATAAAAATATAGGAGTGTAACGTAGCAGACTAGTTGTTACACATGGTGTGTCTTTTAAGACAGGCCAATATTATTAATGTCAGTGCAAGTGGGAGTCTGTTAGAAATATGTTCTCGGGTTGGCTACGGTTCGATCGTGGTTTGACCGTGGTACATATATTCTGAAGATATGCCCATGACATTAAATAATAAAAGTCCATTTATCCTATTCGGTCACACACAAAGGCCAATCGTAAATTGTTTGATATACCTTCTAATCGGAAATTAATTTATTAATCATTAGTTAATGGTTTAATAAATTAAGTAAGTTTTTTTTTATGTGTGTACATATACTTACAAATCTAAATATATAAGATTTGATTTGATATAAATAAGATTTGATTTGATTTGTAAATCTTATTTTATATAAAGATTTGTACTATAATCATATTTTATATAATATATAAGATTTGATTTGATATAAATAAGATTTGATTTGATTTGTAAATCTTATTTTATATAAAGATTTGATTTTGCAAATCTTTTAAAATCTTTCCAAATCTTTATATTTGTATTATATGTATCAATTTTATTCTATATAATACCAAGTCTTGGTATTGAAAAGATATAGAAACTTGATTTGTACTATAATCACATTTTATATAATATATAAGATTTGATTTGATATAAATAAGATTTGATTTGATTTGTAAATCTTATTTTATATAAAGATTTGTACTATAATCATATTTTATATAATATATAAGATTTGATTTGATATAAATAAGATTTGATTTGATTTGTAAATCTTATTTTATATAAAGATTTGATTTTGCAAATCTTTTAAAATCTTTCCAAATCTTTATATTTGTATTATATATATATCAATTTTATTCTATATAATACCAAGTCTTGGTATTGAAAATATATAGAAACTTGAGATACAAAAACACACATACAAAATGCTACTTCTCTTTCTCATTTTCAAGTAACCAAAATACTTGAGATCTATAATTGGGTTCGGGTTTTGGTGGAAATAAGGAAAAGAAAAGATCCGTTAAGTAGAAGGTATAGATCGAAGCAAGGTTGGAACTTTGGGTGTCTACCGTTTAGAGGAACTCTTCTTTGGGTTTTCAAATTCGATCTTCAAAAAGGGCTACAAAGGTTGTATTCTAATCTTCTCTTGTTCAGTTTCGTTAATTTGTTTTGTTTACTAAAGTTTTGTACAATGATCCGTTGAAGAGTATGATTTTGTAAAGTTTTAAAAATGCTTTGGCTACGGTTCGATCGTGGTTTGACCGTGGTACATATATTCCGAAGATATGCCCATGACATTAAATAATAAAAGTCCATTTATCCTATTCGGTCACACACAAAGGCCAATCGTAAATTGTTTGATATACCTTCTAATCAGAAATTAATTTATTAATCATTAGTAAATGGTTTAATAAATTAAGTAAGTTTTTTTTATGTGTGTACATATACTTACAAATCTAAATATGTAGAGATTTGATTAGATTTTGCAAATCATATTTTATATAATATATAAGATTTGATTTGATATAAATAAGATTTCTAGTTTCTATATATTTTCAATACCAAGATTTGGTATTATATAGAATTAAAATTGATACAATAATACATATAATACAAATATAAAGATTTTGAAAGATTTTGAAAGATTTGCAAAATCAAATCTTTAATTTCCAGGGTTAACAATACTTGTTGGTACTACTTATCATGTACTTAAACATTTAGTTTCTGATCCGGTTGTTCATCCTTTACTTGTCTAAGAAATTGATTTTTGGTAATAGTCACGTAAATTAAGTTGTTTGATCATCGAATATCCCATCTAGGGGTCCCCAAATATAACTGGGCCCAAAAAGACCTCGCCCAAAACCCTAACCCAGTTCATAAAAAAAACTGGTTGTTCAACAATCGGTTCCATCAATACCTGAACCGGTTCCCAGAAAAAACCGGTTCTTCAAGAACCGGTTCGGTTCCTCAATACCCGAACCGGTTAGACCGGTTCCCAACGGTCTAAAAATCCGGTAAAAACCGGTTAAACCAGTTCTATAAATATCCGGTTATAACAGGTTTTTTATGGGGCTTTTCGATTTTTTTTAATAGCTGTTTATTAGACTTTTTTTTTTTTGTATTTTTTGAACATTTTTGTATCATTTACCCCCACAAACTTAGTATAGATAGATTATATTGGTTTTGTTGAAAACACAACAACAAACACTATCAAATATCTCTCTAATTACTCTATTCTCACCATTAATATAGGGAGGTGAACCTCACACACCACTTTTTGATCCATATACACCTAATTACCTATTTTATCCTTAATTATACTTATAATAATAATATAAGTTTAACTCCCTAAATTAATCTAGGGACATAACTGTGAGTTTAGACAAAAATGTACATGAATAAAAAAGTAGTGTGTGAGAATTGACTCCGATTTATATACTACTCGTAATTATCTATTTCTTTGCTACTAATTCTATAATGGGTCACTCACAATCATAAGTTTCCAGTTTCGGTTCCAGTTTTGTTGGAACATCTTCAAAAGGCAAATACACCAACAATGTGTGGGTAAATCTACTAACCGAAATCAAGAAATTTGGTTTCATGTCGTCTTGTGTGTTATGAATGATAATACGGAAAAGACTCCAAATTTCTTCATCAAATTTCTACTCATCATCTTTTGCTTTGATTGAAAGAATTTTGGGGTTTCTCAAGAACCCTAATTGAGGTAATTAATCTTGTTGATGTTTAAGATGGTTATAGAGTTAAATGAAGATATATTTTTGATGTAAAAACTAGTAAAAGTTTCAATTGGTGTTCTACCACTCATGGTTATGGGTGATGACGGTCTTGTACTAGAAAAATTGTTAAAAGTTGGGCTCATGATTATATAGAGGTTATGATATGTAAAAGTACCTATTTAAAAAGTGTAATATAGTGAAACCCTTGTAAAGGGTGATCCCATCTTATAAAGGGATGAAATCATTTGGGAGAAACGCATTTGAGTCCAAGATGAATTATAAGAACACTTGGTATTTTTAGTCTCACCGTGAATATGTAAATGATTAAGTATGGATTTTTAGTCTCATTGTGAAATAACATCAAGTGAATTTGGAGCAGAAGTACCTAGCTCATTTGGAAATCAAGGTGAGTACAAATTTACTTGTTAAATGCATGTTTAAATTCTTGTTATAGCTTATGGTTATATATGTCTCTCGGGATTTAGGATATTATATGTTTAATGTGTGTGATTTGAGTTATGATAACCTGGTATTGACTAAGAAAGAATTATGATGCTATGTGCGACATTGAAATGCGTTGTGCGAACTTATGATGCTATGTGCAATATTGAAATGCTTCGTGCGAACTTATGGGGCTATGTGCGAAATTATGATGCTTCGTGCGAAATTATGATGCTATGTGTGATACTGAAATGCTTCGTGCGTATGGGGCCATGTGCGATTTGGTGATGCTATGTGCGAAATTATGATGCTATATGCGATATTGAATTGCTTCGTGCGAACATATGGGGCTATGTGCGATTTGGTGATGCTATGGGCAAAATACGAATTTGTTTCGCCGCGTGCGAATTAATGAGGCTATAGGTGATTTGTTAATACTATATGTACATAACATCGTGATGTTATGTGACGACCCGGAAATTTCCGACCAAATTTAAACTTAATCTTTATATGTTTCCGACACGATAAACAAAGTCCGTTATGTTGCGTCTCAAAATTTTTGAACTATTTTCGTATATTCATTTAACCTCGACCAGTTTCGACGATTCACGAACAATTAATTGTAAATAGATATGTGTGTATGTATATATAAATAACAATTCGAAATATAATTTGAAGTATTATATATATGTTGTTGTTATTAAAGATTTAATAAAATAAAAAAATAGGATATTATAATAATTATTATTTAAAATATATCTCTATATATAAATAAAGTATATTAAAAATAAATATTAAATGATTGTAATACTCGTTTGATGTTTCGATTGATATTAAGCAAGTTAAATTTAAACTTATGTATTTTTTAAAAATAAACGATGATTCGAAAATGAGTTTTATAAATTTTACGCTTATTAATAATATGTTTAGATGTTGTTTGTCAAATTTTAAAACTTTTTATATTTTACTTGGGGTTGGGAGTGAATAATTAATGTAATTTTTATTTAATAGTTAATGCTCGAATTTTATACCATAATGATCAAAATAAATAATTATAGTCAATCTAAAAATTTGAAACTTTTCTGAAGACTTTTATTCGCCACTAATAAACAACGGGGCAGGATTAAACACTGTGTAAAAATGTGTAAAAATGTCGGTAGAATCAAACAAACCAAAGGTGGCTTCCCTGTTTCAAATCACGACTTAATTGTTTCTTTATTATATTATAATATAATTATTATTATATGATTATATGATATTAAAAATTCCTAGTAGTAGTATATATAAGTGATATATATGTGTCTGGATGCTCGATCAACTATTACCTTCCTACATACTTTTATTTTTTTTCTTGTTTGCTGAGCACCAAAACCACTTTAAATCATAATCACAACCACCATCATTTTTTTACATACTACTATAATCTGTGATCGAGCAGATTATTATTTACATACTACTATTTTTTTCTTGTTTTTATTACTTTTTTATTTTACTACTAGCTACTTGTCTTTTGGTAAGATAGACTCTAGACGTTCTTCTGGTTACTTGAGGTCATGTCCTTCTAGCTCAGGGGCGGGTAGGTTTATAGGGCCTAGTAGCGGCAATAGGTTAGCGAGGCCGGGTAGGATTAGAGTGGGTAGTTGGAATGTGGGAACATTGACCGGCAAGCGGTATGAACTTGTCGAGACTTTACGTGAATGCAGAGTGGACATTTTGTGCGTCCAAGAGACTAGATGGAAAGGTCGAGGGGCGGCTAGGATCAATGACTACAAGTTGTGGTTCTCGGGATCGAGAGTAGCTAGGAATGGGGTAGGAATCATTATTGGCCCATCCTATAACGAGTATGTTGTGGATGTGGGTAGACGAAGCGACAGGATTATGTCGGTTAGGTTGGTAATTCAGGAGGTGACTTACACGGTCATTTGCGCTTACGCACCTCATGCGGGCCGAGGAGATGCTGAAAAGAGACACTTCTGGGAATCGCTAGACGAGGTTGTGAGGATGTGCCCTTCGGACCATTGATTACTTATTGGTGGAGATCTCAATGGCCATATAGGAACTGATGTAGAGGGATATGCGGGAGTCCACGGGGGTTTTGGGTACGGAGTTAGAAATGAGGAAGGACTCTCTATTCTTGAATTCGCTGTTGCCCACGATTTGGCAGTTGTGAATTCGTTTTTCAAGAAGCGGGATGCTCAGTTAGCAACTTTTCATAGCGGGGGTCATAGTACCCAGATTGACTATCTGTTAATTCGCAAAGGGGATCTTAGGACTTGTGGAGACTGTAAGGTCCTGACTGCCTTGACATGCTCCTCTCAGCACAGACTGTTAGTCATGGATTTGGTTCTCTAGAGACGGGCCACCAAGAGTGCGAGACAAGTCCAACCTAAGATCTTGTGGAAGAAGTTGAACGGAGAGAAGGCAGAGACCTTTAAAACATCGGTGGTAGGTAGAGTTGATGCATAATTGGAAATGGTATCCAATGATGACGCAGATCAGATGTGGAACTGTCTGGCGTCTGTAGTGACCCGAACTTTTCCATGTTTATATATATATTAAATGAAATTGTTATTTACATGATTAAGTGTTTTCCAACATGTTAAGCAATCAAACTTGTTAAGACTTAATTAATTGAAATAGATTTCATATAGACAATTGACCACCCAAGTTGACCGGTGATTCACGAACGTTAAAATTTGTAAAAACTATACGATGACATATATATGGTTATATATATAGTTAACATGATTTTATTATAAGTATGTATCTCATTAGGTATTTTAACAATGAGTTATATACATAAAAATGAGACTATTAATTTAAGAAACTCGAAAACGATATATATAACGATTATCGTTATAACAACGTCTTACTAGGTACATATGAATCATATTAAGATATTGATACACTTGGTTAATTATGTTAAATGATAAGTAAATATATTATTAAGTGTATTAACAATGAAATATGTCACACCCCCAAAATGGACCAGGGGTAATTGTGACCAATCATATCATAACACAGTTGTATAAGCGAGAACGACTCTAAATGAGACGTTTTATTTATTAAATAAACAGCGGAAGCATTATTCAAAGTTTTACATCATAAGAGTACAGTAAATGGAAAATGTCTTAAACAAAATGATAAATATGAATGATGGACTCCATGCAAGCAGCAAAGCATACATCAATCATCTAGTAGCAAGTAGCAACTAGCTCAATCATCACCTGAGACAAAACACGCTTAAAGTGTCAACCAAAAAGGTTGAGTGAAATTCATAGGTTTATAAATAATATCCAAAGTTTTAGACCACAAGATTTAGTTTAAAGTTGATTGATATAGAAATATCAATCTAAAAGTGTTGCTGCATTTTGTAATATCGCTACTAAACAAGTTTACCCTATGACACCTTGTACTGTCAGTGTCGTGGAATCATTATTATGTAACCAAAGACCAACGGTCGAATGGTTAGAGTCGTTACTCTCAATAGGCCTACTCACAATAATTAAGTTTGCATTTAAACGTAGCAATTGACGATATTACGGTAGGGATTTAGCATGAATCAAAGCATGACAGCATACTTAACAATTTAGTACTTGTGTCTAAGCGTAAAACAGTTATAAAGCAAGCATGTGTCTCACCCCAAAAGTTATAAAACAGTTATGAAACAGTAAAAAGTGGGGCTATGAAGTTCACCTTAGTAGCACACGAAAGAATTGAACGGAAGGACGTGACCGAGATCTCAACCTAGAGATAGAACGTATGATCAGACATTGCCTAACAGACAATAGTATATAGTACTATATTGATAGTAATGGTTCACTAAAGAATTTCCATTTTCGGAAGGTTACTATTTATGGAAAGTTTCCACTTATAGTAATTTTCCAATTTTAGAAAGTTCGGGTTAATCTTTAGCAAGATGTTGTACAACTCTACTCAAACTTCGTTGCTATCAAATAAGTCAGGAATGACCAGATGTAACCGGGGGCCCAGGATTCTTGACCAGAATCTAAGTCATGGCATTCGAGATCCACAAGCTTATCCATAAATGGCAACCTAGACATCATTCACTTACTACCGTGAGTAGCGATGAAGTTCACATGAATTATACATTATCTTTGATTAACCTTCACTTTAGGTGTATACACACAACGAATTATTAATGTACTTAATAATTATATATATGATAATATAACCTAAGTTTTATTTAATATTTAGTTATTATACCTTAGTATGTCTTATATATATTAAATATAATTACCTTTAAATAAATACCTAAATTACTTCAAAAATAATAGTGTTTTATTAATCGAACATTATTCAAAAAATGTCTAAATAATAAATTAAATATCTAAAAATTAAATACATAATTTTTATAGTCTTAGTTAATCATATAGATTAGTAGAAAAATTTAAGAAAACGTTTTTATTATATTTTTGTATTTATTTTTGTTTTTACCCTTAATGTATTCACAAAACAATTTTAATTCTACATAATTACTAAATAAACCCAAATAATTATTTTTATAATTTTTATAAGTTTCTATCATTCTAATAACCTGTAGAAAAATATTTATTTTTTTTTATTATTTTATATTTATTCTTAATTTACCTTCGAATTACATAATAATAGAGTTTAATTATATAATAAATACCAATTCGACCCAAGTAATTATTTTTATAATTTTTTCAGATCTATATAAGTTTTAAAAACTCAAAAAAAAATTATATATATTTTATTTTTGGTTAAAAGTATTTATTATGAATTTTACATTGTTTTTACGTTTAAACACTACATAATTCGTATTTAATTATAAATAATATTCCATAAATTATCAAAATTATTTTTATGCATCATAACACTTATAATACTAATTATAACATATAAACATAATTAATTTCGAATTTTACAAAGAATATACAATAAATATAAATATAAATGACAATATTGAAAAAAATTAATAAAAATAGAAAGTACCTCAAATTTTCTTCAAGGTTTTGAGAGAATAACTTAAGTTTTTGTGTTTGGCAAGAAAAAATGAATGAGGAGCCATGTATTTATAGGTAAAAAACGGTTGGTGAAAAGAAAATAAAATAATAAAATAAAGGTGCCAATTTTGACAAAATAATAAAAATATGTTAAAAATGTTTTTAATAAGTTTTTGTTTTTGAAAATATTTAGTCAAAATTCATGGGCTCATTATTTAATTTATAAAAAAAAATCTTATTTCTTTTTATTTTTATTTTTTTTATAAGCTAAAAATATATATATAATGATTAAAATAACTTATCATTTAATTAATAATTATGTTTCATATAGTTTTAAATATAATACGCATTAATATCAATATTAACTAAAGTTATTTTATATAATTCGTGTAAACTTTAGTTAACAAAAAGTGTCGACTAAAAATAAATATTTGATCAATGTCAAATTTAATTATATATTACGTATGGATAACAACCCTATAGTCAAATTAGTCAATTCAGGTATGGAAATATGAGGGTTGTTATAGTACCTACCCGTTAAAAGAAATTTTGTCCCGAAATTTAGTTGTTTCCATTAATCGGTGTTGTTCGTACATAGACGAGGATATTTACGTTTTATTTGGTTTTCACGTTCCCAGGTATGCTCGGGGCCTTGCGTGAATTCCAACGGATAGAATATTGTTCTGTTTCAAGAATTAAAATCATACAAACCATAATTTCTACAAGTTCTTCTACGAAGTGCATTTTATTATTAATGCGGAGATCATTCAAAATGATGATGTTTTACAAGTCATTTCAGTAAATTAGATACATGAAATATGTTATGAATAATATTGTGCTCATTTAAAACCTTGAGCGTTTATGCCACAATATTGGGGCAGATAAGACAGAGAGGAGTTCGTGAAATCATATTCATGAAATTTGATAGAGATTATCATTGTTTACAACAAGAATATCTTAATGATGAATATGAGTTGAAAAATAATGTTTTATCACTATTTAATAATATGGATAAAACGATTCGATTATAGGAAGCGTATAAACGAAGCTATCGTAAAAGAGTGAATGAGAAAATTAAATGTTCGCCTTAACTTTTGACGTAGTCACGATTGATTTCCGAAATTCAAGGGATTAAAGGAAATCTTCGTAATCTATAAGATTTGATTATCCGGTATTTACGGAATTTTGGGATTTCTTTGATTAAATGCGGTGAATTGCCTCGATTGTTGTGTTTGGAAATTTTGCTATAAATTAGTTTCTTCCGTTTCATTATCTTCACCACTTCTATACTTTCTTCCTAGATTCATACTTCCAAAAGATTTGTTAATATGCTCAATCCCGTATTGATATTTGTTATTATATTGACCATATATGCAGTCATGCTTCTTTTTCTTTTACCACCAGAGGAATCTGTTTACTTCTACTATGCTCTTGGGGTTATAGTGTTTTTAATTCTCCCGTGTCTTTATGTTGCTATACGCATTGATATACACGATTTGTAATTTCCGTGTTGTTATCGGGCTTTGTATTTTCACTTATATGTCGGAGCTCTTTACCTTTTTATTCTGCTCTCGACTCTAAGTTAAGCGAGTAATGGTCCAGAATTTGTAGGTATGAAGTTTCGAATGAACCTAATGTTCTAAGCGTAATATCACGATTTGATTTGGTAAATTACCAGAATTACTGAGGATAGAACTATCAAGAATATATGTTCTTGATATGTTCAGAGATTAAGTAGAATGTAAGAGTCGTGTAACATGGCAAATAATGATTATAAAGTCTATGAATCATCATCTTCCATTAAAAATTTAGCATGACTTACTGTAATATAATCACGTTGGCCTGACGTCATTATATTATTCTAACTCATGCTTCAATTTCCAACATTTCTTCAAAACATTTATAATTTAAACTTGAATTTTACTGAATATAGAAACTAAAATAGTTTCCTTTATAAAGATATCGCAAAGAGATACTTAATTGTGGACAAGAATCGTTATGAAAATATCTTCAGAAATATAGAGGATATTTATAACGACATTTTGGAATTTCTAAGTTCGAAGGTTGATGAAGAAAAATTTTACGCAAGCTTTTAACATAACTTCGGAGCAAGATATTCTCTAAAGATTTCATCGGATCCAGAATTACTTGGATTCTTTGAATATAGGGTTTGGTCCTTGTATTTGTCCTTGGTCTCCTCCATGATTAGCTCAATCCGTTTTTCAGTTCCAAATTTTCTTTTGAGCTTTTCCAACGTACCATTCTTTATTATCAAACTTTTGGCCATTGAGACCATCTACAATTTTGTTGTTTCCTCTGCATTTAATGCAGCCATATTTGATTCATCGGTTATCAATCCGTGATGGTTTCAAGAAATTTCATTTTTAGATGATTGAACGCTGATTGTGATCGTCAAGATTCAAAGGATGTTTTCAAAAATTTTGAATTTGAAGTGTTTAAGCGTAAGATGCATCCATCAATGGATCTAACAGTTGACGAAGAAATGTTTGTGATTTTCAAAAGTAAGGAATGGTAAGTTCGGTGGTTTGATGTGATAATTCATCATAGAATACGAATGAATATAATTCATGAATGTAGTGATCTTTAAGAAGATAACACTTGCTAAAGTTTTACTTAAATTCCGATATGTCAAAATCAGAATACGTATTTGAATTTGTATGAAAATGGTTGTTCTTTAGTGAACGGATACATATGTGGATGTAAGTAGTATAGTTAATGACTGTTGAATCAGAATTGAAGAATGTACGGTGTAACATATTAATGTGAGATATAAATATTTCTCGGGTATTACCTACCCGTTAAAATATTTTCACAATTAACAGTTTGTACAAAAGAACTTTAATTACAATCTTTATGGAGATATACGTTCATATATGTATTCTTCAAATATAATATAGATTTAATGAGTTAATATAATATTAAAATCATTTGATTTGCGGTTGGAACAAGAATAAATAATCTTCAAAACTTGAGAGATTACATAATCATCGCGGAATATTTCTTTAATGGAGTTATGAATCAATACTTCATCGTTCATTGTTATTGATATACCTTGGTATATGATGTTGGTGCTCGTGGAATTCTTGTGAAATTCACAAGACACGAATAATGTTTTCTAAAAAGTTTCGAGTACATCGAAAATGGAAGTGTAAAATCAGAAATGTATTTGAATAATACACTTAATTTATTATGAAATGGAGTTTATTGTGCTGAAGCAGTGATTAACGATCATTAAGTCATTAAATAAGGATGTACATTATAGCATATTAGTGATATGAATTAACCAAGTAGTACATACTAGTTAAGATTTACACGTAATAGCTTAGTACGAAAAGATTTATTATTGTTCCAAACCATATATATATAAAGTATACATATATAATTCTTCAGAAAGAATGAGTCAATACATCTTAACTCATTATTACTAATATTCCTTGGTATCTATGGGGCGTATGATGTTAATGTTTGAGGTACTGAGTGTGATGTTGAGGCGTGGAATGCAGATGTTGTTATTGGTGAAGCTGATGCTGTTGGCGGTGATGCTGATGGTACTGGTGGTGCTGGTTATGCTGCTGGTGCTGCTGCTGGTGCTCCTAGGTTTTGCACCATATTTTCCAAAGCCACTACTCGAGCGCGAAGCTCGTTGACTTTTTCTATTATTCCGGGATGATTGGCAGTTCGGACAAGGGGATGAATAAGATCTGAAATTCTAGATATTATATATTCGTGACGGGATATCCTGGAAATGAGGGTGAAAATAGTGTTCCGAACAGGTTCACCGGTAAGTGCTTCAGGTTCTTCACCAAGAGGTGAATTCGGTTGGTGGAAGGGATTACCTTCTTCTTGTCTCCATTGATTAAGTTTACTACGAACCCATTCCCAATTCATCCAAAATAGATGATGGCTGATTGGTTCGTTTGTTCCGGTTACGCTGCCATTGGAGCTCGAGGAATCGGTTGAGAAATCCATATTATGTGATTTGATTTAGGGTTTGATATGAGATTAGTGTTGAATACTGGATGATATATTCATCTCCTTGAATATGTATATGTAGCAAAAAGATTTCCGTAATTTACGGAGGAAATTTAGGAAAAGTGTTAGACAAAGATTATTGGGATAGATACGATAAGATATAATAAGATATGATGTGTCTATACTCTAATAATGGTAGTATGACGTGTTTAGATGATAAGTATGTAATCTGATAATCTTTTGATTAAATATTTTCAATTCGTAATGTCCTATTCAGGTCCAGGGCTTGAGCTATAGGATCCTTTAAATCAGTAATCCAAACGCTTTCTATTCTATAGTTTCGTAGACGTCATCCGTCAGGAAAATTCAATGATCAAAACAACAAGAAAGCAAAGAAAGTAATGAATATGAATAGTGATGACATTATAATGTCTTTGAGATTCTCGATAACTCAATGACATTTTTCGGTTCGCAAACTGATGCATAAAGGCATAAAGCATATAGGTACGCGATATAACAGGGAGTTATATACGTTTGAGTATGAATAGTAACAAATATAGGAGTTTCAAAAATTCATGGATAATATTTCATGTAATACATATGTAATACACAAAACCATGATAAATGACATAGGAATATCGAGAACGGTGTCGCATTTAAATGTGGTGGCGGAATTGAATACTACTTAGGAGAATGAGCAGAGTTCTTAGATTGGCTCGGCATTCTAAGATAAGTAAAGTTTCTAAAGTATAGTGTAGCATTTAACAGTTAAAGGCAATAATTAAAGGCACTATAGTCAAAGGAAGTTGTAGTCCTACATTGCTAAGGTACCTAATTGTATAAGGCACACATAAGATGCAATCCTGGTTCTCTACAACAACATGCTCTATACCAATCTGTCACACCCCCAAAATGGACCAGGGGTAATTGTGACCAATCATATCATAACACAGTTGTATAAGCGAGAACGACTCTAAATGAGACGTTTTATTTATTAAATAAACAGCGGAAGCATTATTCAAAGTTTTACATCATAAGAGTACAGTAAATGGAAAATGTCTTAAACAAAATGATAAATATGAATGATGGACTCCATGCAAGCAGCAAAGCATACATCAATCATCTAGTAGCAAGTAGCAGCTAGCTTAATCATCACCTGAGACAAAACACGCTTAAAGTGTCAACCAAAAAAGTTGAGTGAAATTCATAGGTTTATAAATAATATCCAAAGTTTTAGACCACAAGATTTAGTTTAAAGTTGATTGATATAGAAATATCAATCTAAAAGTGTTGCTGCATTTTGTAATATCGCTACTAAACAAGTTTACCCTATGACACCTTGTACTGTCAGTGTCGTGGAATCATTATTATGTAACCAAAGACCAACGGTCGAATGGTTAGAGACGTTACTCTCAATAGGCCTACTCACAATAATTAAGTTTGCATTTAAACGTAGCAATTGACGATATTACGGTAGGGATTTAGCATGAATCAAAGCATGACAGCATAGTTAACAATTTAGTACTTGTGTCTAAGCGTAAAACAGTTATAAAGCAAGCATGTGTCTCACCCCAAAAGTTATAAAATAGTTATGAAACAGTAAAAAGTGGGGCTATGAAGTTCACCTTAGTAGCACACGAAAGAATTAAACGGAAGGACGTGATCGAGATCTCAACCTAGAGATAGAACGTATGATCAGACATTGCCTAACAGACAATAGTATATAGTACTATATTGATAGTAATGGTTCACTAAAGAATTTCCATTTTCGGAAGGTTACTATTTATGGAAAGTTTCCACTTATAGTAATTTTCCAATTTTAGAAAGTTCGGGTTAATCTTTAGCAAGATGTTGTACAACTCTACTCAAACTTCGTTGCTATCAAATAAGTCAGGAATGACCAGATGTAACCGGGGGCCCAGGATTCTTGACCAGAATCTAAGTCATGGCATTCGAGATCCACAAGCTTACCCATAAATGGCAACCTAGACATCATTCACTTACGACCGTGAGTAGCGATGAAGTTCACATGAATTATACATTATCTTTGATTAACCTTCACTTTAGGTGTATACACACAACGAATTATTAATGTACTTAATAATTATATATGTGATAATATAACCTAAGTTTTATTTAATATTTAGTTATTATACCTTAGTATGTCTTATACATATTAAATATAATTACCTTTAAATAAATACCTAAATTACTTCAAAAATAATAGTGTTTTATTAATCGAACATTATTCAAAAAATGTGTAAATAATAAATTAAATATCTAAAAATTACATACATAATTTTTATAGTCTTAGTTAATCATATAGATTAGTAGAAAAATTTAAGAAAATGTTTTTATTATATTTTTGTATTTATTTTTGTTTTTACCCTTAATGTATTCACAAAACAATTTTAATTCTACATAATTACTAAATAAACCCAAATAATTATTTTTATAATTTTTATAAGTTTCTATCAGTCTAATAACCTGTAGAAAATTATTTAATTTTTTTTTTTTTATATTTATTCTTAATTTACCTTTGAATTACATAATAATAGAGTTTAATTATATAATAAATATCAATTCGACCCAAGTAATTATTTTTATAATTTTTTCAGATCTATATAAGTTTTAAAAACTCATCAAAAATTATATATATTTTATTTTTGGTTAAAAGTATTTATTACGAATTTTACATTGTTTTTACGTTTAAACACTACATAATTCGTATTTAATTATAAATAATATTCCATAAATTATCAAAATTATTTTTATGCATCATAATACTTATAATACTAATTATAACATATAAACATAATTAATTTCGAATTTTACAAAGAATATACAATAAATATAAATATAAATGACAATATTGAAAAAAATTAATAAAAATAGAAAGTACCTCAAATTTTCTTCAAGGTTTTGAGAGAATAACTTAAGTTTTTGTGTTTGGCAAGAAAAAATGAATGAGGAGCCATGTATTTATAGGTAAAAAATAGTTGGTGAAAAGAAAAAAAAATAAAATAAAGGTGCCAATTTTGACAAAATAATAAAAACATGTTAAAAATATTTTTAATAAGTTTTTGTTTTTGAAAATATTTAGTCAAAATTCATGGGCACATTATTTAATTTATAAAAAAAAATCTTATTTCTTTTTATTTTTATTTTTTTTATAAGCTAAAAATATATATATAATGATTAAAATAACTTATCATTTAATTAATAATTATGTTTCATATAGTTTTAAATATAATACACATTAATATTAATATTAACTAAAGTTATTTTATATAATTAGTGTAAACTTTAGTTAACAAAAAGTGTCGACTAAAAATAAATATTTGATCAATGTCAAATTTAATTATATATTTCGTATGGATAACAACCCTATAGTCAAATTAGTCAATTCAGGTATGGAAATATGAGGGTTGTTATAAAATACATATGTAAAAATAAGACTACTAACTTAATGATTTCGAAACGAGACATATATGTAACGATTATCGTTGTAACGACCTTTAACTGTATATATATCATACTAAGATATATTATATATCATAATATCATGATAATATAACAATTTAACATCTCATTTGTTATAATAAACAATGGGTTAACAACATTCAACAAGATCGTTAACCTAAAGGTTTCAAAACAACATTTACATGTAACGACTAACGATGACTTAACGACTCAGTTAAAATGTATATACATGTATTGTTTTAATATGTATTCATACACTTTTGAAAGACTTTAAGACACTTATCAAAATACTTCTACTTAATAAAAATGCTTACAATTACATCCTCGTTCAGTTTCATCAACAATTCTACTCGTATGCACCCGTATTCGTACTCGTACAATACACAGCTTTTAGATGTATGTACTATTGGTATATACACTCCAATGATTAGCTCTTAGCAGCCCATGTGAGTCACCTAAAACATGTAGGAACCATCATTTGGCAACTAGCATAAAATATCTCATTAAATTACAAAAATATGAGTAATCATTCATGACTTATTTACATGAAAACAAAATTACATATCCTTTATATCTAATCCATACACCAACGACCAAAAACACCTACAAATATTTTCATTCTTCAATTTTCTTCATCTAATTGATCTCTCTCAAGTTCTATCTTCAAGTTCTAAGTGTTCTTCATAAATTCTACAAGTTCTAGTTACAAAAAATCAAGAATACTTTCGAGTTTGCTAGCTCACTTCCAATCTTGTAAGGTGATCATCCAACCTCAAGAAATCTTTGTTTCTTACAGTAGGTTATCATTCTAATACAAGGTAATAATCATATTCAAACTTTGGTTCAATTTCTATAACTATGGCAATCTTATTTCAAGTGATGATCTTACTTGAACTTATTTTCGTGTCATGATTCTGCTTCAAGAACTTCGAGCCATCCAAGGATCCGTTGAAGCTAGATCCATTTTTCTCTTTTCCAGTAGGTTTATCCAAGGAACTTAAGGTAGTAATGATGTTCATAACATCATTCGATTCATACATATAAAGCTATCTTATTCGAAGGTTTAAACTTGTAATCACTAACACATAGTTTAGTTAATTCTAAATTTGTTCGCAAACAAAAGTTAATCCTTCTAACTTGACTTTTAAAATCAACTAAACACATGTTCTATATCTATATGATATGCTAACTTAATGATTTAAAACCTGGAAACACGAAAAACACCGTAAAACCGGATTTACGCCGTCGTAGTAACACCGCGGGCTGTTTTGGGTTAGTTAATTAAAAACTATGATAAACTTTGATTTAAAAGTTGTTATTCTGAGAAAATGATTTTTATTATGAACATGAAACTATATCCAAAAATTATGGTTAAACTCAAAGTGGAAGTATGTTTTCTAAAATGGTCATCTAGACGTCGTTCTTTCGACTGAAATGACTACCTTTACAAAAATGACTTGTAACTTATTTTTCCGACTATAAACCTATACTTTTCTATTTAGATTCATAAAATAGAGTTCAATATGAAACCATAGCAATTTGATTCACTCAAAACGGATTTAAAATGAAGAAGTTATGGGTAAAACAAATTGGATAATTTTTCTCATTTTAGCTACGTGAAAATTGGTAACAAATCTATTCCAACCATAACTTAATCAACTTGTATTGTATATTATGTAATCTTGAGATACCATAGACACGTATACAATGTTTCGACCTATCATGTCGACACATCTATATATATTTCGGAACAACCATAGACACTCTATATGTGAATGTTGGAGTTAGCTATACAGGGTTGAGGTTGATTCCAAAATATATATAGTTTGAGTTGTGATCAATACTGAGATACGTATACACTGGGTCGTGGAATAATTCAAGATAATATTTATCGATTTATTTCTGTACATCTAACTGTGGACAACTAGTTGTAGGTTACTAACGAGGACAGCTGACTTAATAAACTTAAAACATCAAAATATATTAAAAGTGTTGTAAATATATTTTGAACATACTTTGATATACATGTATATATTGTTATAGGTTCGTGAATCAACCAGTGGCCAAGTCTTACTTCCCGACGAAGTAAAAATCTGTGAAAGTGAGTTATAGTACCACTTTTAAAATCTAATATTTTTTGGGATGAGAATACATGCAGCTTTTATAAATGATTTACAAAATAGACACAAGTACGTGAAACTACATTCTATGGTTGAATTATCGAAATCGAATATGCCCCTTTTTATTAAGTCTGGTAATCTAAGAATTAGGGAACAGACACCCTAATTGACGCGAATCCTAAAGATAGATCTATTGGGCCTAACAAACCCCATCCAAAGTACCGGATGCTTTAGCACTTCGAAATTTATATCATATCCGAAGGGTGTCCCGGAATGATGGGGATATTCTTATATATGCATCTTGTTAATGTCGGTTACCAGGTGTTCACCATATGAATGACTTTTATCTCTATGTATGGGATGTGTATTGAAATATGAAATCTTGTGGTCTATTATTATGATTTGATATATATAGGTTAAACCTATAACTCACCAACATTTTTGTTGACGTTTTAAGCATGTTTATTCTCAGGTGATTATTAAGAGCTTCCGCTGTCGTATACTTAAATAAGGACGAGATTTGGAGTCCATGCTTGTATGATATTGTGTAAAAACTATATTCAAGAAACTTATTTTGTTGTAACATATTTGTATTGTAAACCATTATGTAATGGTCGCGTTTAAACAGGATATTTTAGATTATCATTATTTGATAATCTACGTAAAGCTTTTTAAACCTTTATTGATGAAATAAAGGTTATGGTTTGTTTTAAAATGAATGCAGTCTTTGAAAAACGTCTCATATAGAGGTCAAAACCTCGCAACGAAATCAATTAATATGCAATGTTTTTAATCAATAAGAACGGGACATTTCAGCGTCCACCATTAGAGAGGTAGCCAAGGAAGCCTTAGGTGTGGCTGTAGGTACATGTAGAGGCAATAGGACTGTTAGAGAATCATGGTGGTTCAGCGACGAGGTTCAAAGCAAAGTTGCGCTTAAGCAACTAAGGTTTAGGGAGCTCATCACTTGTGGGGAGGGGACTCAGACGGATAGAATTAGGGTGGAAGAGAGATATAAAGAAGCTAAAAGAGAAGCTAAGAAGGTTGTAGCCCAAGCAAAAGATAAGGCATATGAAGATCTGTATAAGAAACTTGACTCCAAAGAGGGAGCTAATGATATTTACAGGATAGCCAAAGCTAGGGAGCGAAGACGCATGGATCTTGATAACATAAAGTTCATCAAAAATGAAGCTGGTCAAACTTTAGTAAAGGAAGACGAAATTAGGAAAAGATGGGAAGAGTATTTCTCATCCCTCTTCGTAGGGGGAAGACCAGAGCGCCACGAGGACTTACAAGACGCTGTTATAGAACAATCCCATAACGACATGGATTGCGAGAGGATTAGCCAAGAGGAAGTAAGATTGGCACTACAAAAGATGGGGAGAAATAAATCAGTGGGACCGGATCAGATCCCTATTGAGGCGTGGCGGTGCCTTGGCGACGCTGGTGTTAGGTGGTTGACTTGCCTTTTTAACAAGACGTTTCGAAGCTCTAAAATGCCTATGGAATGGAGACTGAGCGAGACTATTCCCATCTATAAGAACAAGGGGGATGCTCAATGTTGCGGTAACTATAGAGGCATAAAATTACTTAGTCATACTATGAAGCTTTGGGAGAAAGTGATCGAGACTAGACTTCGACGCTAAACTAATGTTTCGGAGAACCAATTTGGTTTCATTCCAAAGCACTCTTTGATAGAGGCAATACATATTATTAGGAACCTTATGGAGAAGTATAGAGAAAAGCAAAAGAACCTACAGATGGTTTTCTTAGACCTGGAAAAGGCCTACGATTGCGTGCCACGAAACTTGATTTGGAAGACCCTTAAGGATAGAAGTATCTCGAGTAGGTTAATTAATGTTATTAGGGATATGTACGAAGGGGTGAAGTCTTGTGTTCATACACCGGTGGGAAATACTGAAGTCTTCCCAATACAATTAGGCCTGCATCAGAGATCGCCCCTTAGCCCTTTTCTATTCGTTTTGATCCTTGATGAAATTTCTCGAGGGATACAAGAGTGCATCCCTTGGTGCCTGATTTTTTCCGATGATATTGTGCTTGTTTCGGATTCTAAAGAAGAGCTTAATAGAAGACTAGAGTAATGGAGGATGGCCTTAGAAAGTAATGGCCTACTCATTAGTAGACATAAGATGGAATATCTTAGTTGCGATTTTGATAGGAATGATGATGATCTAAGTGATGGAGTGAACATCTGCATTGGAGACCAAATCTTGCATCCACAAACTTCGTTTAGATACCTGGGCTCGGTGCTCCACAAATTGGGGAGGATAGAGGAAGATGTGTCGCACCGAATTAAGGTAGGGTGGCTGAAGTGGAGAGCAGCGACTGGAGTCTTATGCGACAAGAAGATCCCCCTTAAGCTGAAAGGTAAATTCTTCAAGGTGGCAATTAGACCTGCCATGTTATACGGATCGGAGTGTTGGCCAACGACGAAAGTAGAAGAGAGGAGGATGGAAGTGGCAGAGATGAGGATGCTTAGGTGGACATGTGGTAAAACCATGTTAGATATGATTCCAAATAGTGTTTTTAGGGAGAACCTGAAAGTTAGAAGCATCATCGACAAGCTTAGAGAAGAACGGCTTCGATGGTTTCGACATGTGAGAAGACGACCTCCTACTGCCCCTGTTAAGAGGGTCGAGGCACTTACGGTTGATGGTGTACGGAGAAGGGGTAGACCTACGCGTAGGTGGGAGGATAGAATAAAGCTCGACTTGAAGGATCTTTTATTGACCGAGGACATGACCTCTGATAGGGCTGTGTGGAGGACTAGAATTAGAATAGACGAGTAGGTTGTTTGGTTTGTTTGTGTGTTTGTGGGTCTGTGTGGGTGTCTTCTGTCACTATGTTCTTTGTTGGTTTTTTTTTTTTTTTTTTGACCCATGCTTGGTTTGTGTAGGTTTGGGCGTGTTGGTTTCCCTGTGTTTGTATGGTTGTTCGTGTTTGTATGTATGTATTTATGTTTGTTCGCAGGTTTATGTATGTTTGTTTGTTTGGATGTGCGCTTGTTTGCTTTTCTGCATGCCTTGGATTGTATGTATGTATATTTGTATGTTTGTATATTTATATGTATGTTTGTATGGTTCTATGTTTGGATGTATGTATATTCGTATGTATGTATGTTTTCTATCTTTGTATGCGTTTGTAGGTTTTCCCGTATGTAGGAATGCTTGCAGATAGGTATCTATGATTGTACGTTGGTATGTTTATGTAGGTTTGGGTAGATATGGATTTATGTATGTTTGTAGGTTTATTTGTTTGATTTGCTTGCTATGATGTGTTTTTATCTGTTTATGGACATAAATGCTTTTTGCTCCTTTAGGGCAGCTTTACTTTATACACCTTGTGCTCCGAAGAACACTCTAAGGTCCCCTTTTTTTTGATATGGCTTTGTTTCGGGAGCCATCAGCAAGCGTCTACTTATTGGCGACTTGACTGTAGCTTAGAGCCTAAATCGAATCTCAGGCAACACTTAAACCCATGGAAATTTGTTCCACCATTTTCATGGCGTCGACTTTTACTTTTTACGAGTTATTTTTATTTTTTTTTATTTTTTAATTTTTTAATTTATTTATTTTAATTTTATTTTATTTTATTTAATTTTTTTGTGTGGCGGGAGGTCCGTTAGAAGCAATCTCTTTATCTGTCGAACATAGAGAGGGAGGACTTTCTTTACCCTTGTGAGTGTTTCACTCGGGGTGGTGAAATGACTTCTCTTTGTCCTAGGGTAGAGGAAGGATTGTCTAAGTCCCACCTCCCCCATACCCTACATGTGTGGGATTGGGTATTGTTGTTGTTGTTGTTGTTGTATAATCTGTGAACTAGAGGTCTTCATACACCACCACTTGGAACCCTCTACGATCACCATAAATCACCTCTCTATCCCTCTCTTTGTATATCTCTCCCTTCTAAACTTGTTCATCGATCAAGTTGTGAACAAACACCATATCTCTATCCTCTTTCTCGTCTCTCTCTCTTTCACTATTTTCGTTCGAGAAAGCAACACTTTCAACCATGTACAACTATCCTTATCATTATATTAAGTACCATGATTCGCCACCACCTTCGGCCACCTCGCTACTACCAGTTAGTTTATGTTTCATTATACTCCCAACACCACCTTTGATTTTCTATTTTTCTTGTTCAACTAACAACCACCACCAAAATAACTACTATTACTACTTGTGTACGACCGCCATGAACCAAACCCTCATCGGGTAACCCCAAGAAATACAAACCCATTTAAACACCACCTTAAACCGCCTCTTTTCGCCACCTTAAACCCATTATGATCACCACCGCCACTATCTTCAAACTTTAAACACCAACAACAACCACGTAACCACCACAAACAACCACCTTCTTAACCTTATATCACCGGATTTTTTTTTTATTTTTGCGTAAACCCTTGAAACCCATGATCACCCCACTTCAACCATCACCACTGCTACAATGATATGTTTTTCTGTCTTGTTCATCGACACCGAAAACATCACTACCTCCGACAAACTCCATCGCCACCTTCATCCGTTAACCACCTTCAACCCAAACCAAGACCCACGAAAACCACTTTAACGGCAAACTACTCGTATTTGTTTTCCTGTTTCTTCTTCCGTATAATAATGAAGAGGAAAGAAGTGGTACATATATTTAATTGAGGCTTTATCAACTTGATAATATAGCCTAATATATCATTTCAAATATGCATGTGGGACAAAAGAGACACATAATGGCCGACCAAGAAGTTTGGATATTTTTTTTTTTATATAATAAAGTTAGAAGAAGACAGGCCACGTATTTTTTTCTTTTGTGTTTCTATGATGTTCGAAGGTTACCAGGTTGAAACGAAATTATACAAGCCAAATATTTGGATTTGATTTAATTATTTTCCTGGGATCATTTTACTAAATGGATTATTTTGTGTTGGGCCGAGTGGGTATATCATATAGAGGGCCGTCTACTTACTTGTAATCTTGGGCCGCTGAGAAGTTTCTAAATGCGGGTCTTGATCTACCATTTGCGTTTAAAGGAATTGAGGCAATGCTTTACACATCTTATTTTGAGGCCCAAATTTATTACCTTAAACAATTGTCTCAAATTTCTGAGATAGCATGCGAAGAGCTTAGAAACAACCGAATGATTAGTTAGATGATACGCAACAAGGTTATCATGCATGATGATGATGATGATGTTTAGGTAAATGATGATGATAAGAGTAAACCGTGATGTTGATATCGAGTGAGGATTAGGGTGTCGAGAAAAAATAGTTTAAGTATAATGATGGTTTGATTATGATTATGATAATGATATATGAGTGATGGTGATAAAATATAAACGATGATGATAATATAAGAATCGTGATGATTTAAAATAAAATGATGATGATGTTATGAATTGATTATGATGATGATAATCGATGTTGATGATGATAATAATAAGAATGGTAATTAAAAGATGATAATAATTAGGATTGTTATTACTCTGGTCAATTTATTAAGAAGAAAGTAAGCAATGGAGGAATGGTTAAGAATGTTATCGGGTTAGCGGGACGTTGCGGGTTCAAACCTGGACTTGGTCATTTTTTTAGGACTACTTCTTTGAGGTAGTTTACTTATTACTCATTTTTATTATTATTATTATTATTATTATTATTATTATTATTATTATTATTATTATTATTATTATTATTATTATTATTATTATTATTATTATTATTATTATTATTATTATTATTATCATTTTTAATGTAAGTAGTATTATTATTGAAACTAATTTTCTTTTTATAAAAATTATCATTTTTATAGAACTATCATTATTATTATTATTATTATTATTATTATTATTATTATTATTATTAGAATTATCATTATTTTTATCATTATTATTTTTATTATCATTTTTATTATTTCTAACACTAATATTATTATTTTTATCATTATTATTATTAGTATTATTAATATATCAAATAAATATTTTCTATATAAAAATATATTATTTACATAAAACATAACTATGTTAATATGTTTGTAATAAATATTAATTATCTATTTAATGTATATAAAAATAAATATAGTTAATTTAGTTATTAATGAAACGTACAAGTTACTAAAATAACAATTAATAATAATACCTAAATTCGTTCGATTACAATTATATGTGTTAATATATATATAAATGATATAGGTTCGTGAATCCGAGGCCAACCCTGCATTGTTCAGTATCGTCGTATGAATATTTTTACTACAAAATATTGTAGAGTGAGTTTCATTACTCGTTTTTTAAATGCTTTTGCAATATATATTTTTGGGACTGAGAATACATGCGCTTTTATAAATGTTTTACAAAATAGACACAAGTAATCGAAACTACATTATATGGTTGAATGATCGAAGCCGAATATGCCCCTTTTTGCTTGGTAACCTAAGAATTAGTAAACCAGTCTACTAATTGACGCGAATCCTAAAGATAGATCTATTGGGCCCAACAAACCCCATCCGTTGTAGCGGATGCTTTAGTACTTCGATGTTTTTTTATCATGTCCGATGGATGTCCAGGAATGATGGGGATATTCTTATATGCATCTTGTTAATGTCGGTTACCAGGTGTTGAATCCATATGAATGATTTTTGTCTCTATGCATGGGACGTATATTTATGAGAAATGAAAATGAAAATCTCGTGGTCTATTAAAATGATGAAAATGATCGATTATGATAAACTAATGAACTCACCAACCTTTTGGTTGACACTTTAAAGCATGTTTATTCTCAGGTATGAAAGAAATCTTCCGCTGTGCATTTGCTCATTATAAAGATGTTACTTGGAGTCATTCATGACATATTTCAAAAGATGTTGCATTCGAGTCATTGAGTTCATCAAGATTATTATTAAGTCAATTATAAATGGATATATTATGAAATGGTATGTGTGATGCCCCGTACAAAACCATCGTGTACGAATCATCAACAACAGGATCATTACAAGGTCAAATACTATATGCTGTTTCAAAATAAGTTTGCATTCATAAGAAAAGATGATATCTTAACCAACATCAAATGTTTAACATACGATAATGTGCCTCTATGAATAGAAGGCGATAATAATAGTACGTACCCATAGGTCGTTACAAATTCATTGTTCAAAAGTAATAAAGTTTGAATGCAAAATAAACGTTTCATGCGAAGACATCTCTAATAAGCGCAGCGGGAGTCTACAAAGCATGGTAACTACAGCGGAAGCAATCAAACCTTAAGCACCTGAGAAAAACATGCTTAAAAATGTCAACACGAATGTTGGTGAGCTATAGTTTAAGTATACCAGTAATATAAGGTAGGCCACGAGATTTCAGTGTTTCAAAACAGTATGAAAAGTATATGTATAACCGTGGGCACTTGGTAACTAACTTAACATAAATAACACCCCCTAAAAGTACACTTGGCGTGTGCATAAGTTTACAAAGTATTAAACACCTATTAAATGCTAGCGCTACTAGCCCGAGTGGGGATGTCAAACCCTATGGATCCATATCTAAGATTCGCGTTCACCGGTTCAAAGACCAATGACTAAACGTTACCGAGCTAAGGGAAAGTTTATGCCGTTGTATAACCCACACATATATAAAGTTTAAGTACTCGTGCCTAGTATGTAAAATGTAAAATGCGCATGTATTCTCAGTTCCCAAAATAGTTAAAGTAAAAAGGAATGCTATAACTCACAGTGGAAAGTAGTAAAAGTCGATACGCGGGAATAGTAAGCAAGTAGTTTGGTCCGGAAGGTCCTCAACCTAAGTCAAAAGTTACTAAGTCAGTAAATCGTTCCCAAAGGTTTAAAAGTATGTAAATTAGGTCTTAAGTATCATCATCATTCATCATTAAACAAAAAGTGTAAAGTAAGTTTTAAGTCAAGACTAGGGTTTGAAACAAAGGCTGACTTCGTTCAGTCGCCACGACCTCTATACAAACTGAAATGAGGTGAGACCAGTGGATATGGTTCCGTATATGAGTCCCCTAGAGTCTGACCAATTTCCAGAACCAAACTCGTCTTCGTTTGACCGTGGTGACGGTTTAAGTGCGAGTAGGTCAGAAATTTCAGCACAACGTTAATAGGGTGTAGTGACTTTCGGAAGGCCATAGATCCTAAACCGTTACTCGGATTAAGATGAGGTCTAAACAGAAAATCATCTACTCGAACCAAAATAACTGAAAATAAAATTTCCAGTAGCCCAGGTAGTCGGATCAGTTCCAGAAACAATGAGTAAATGTGTTCCGGTGGGTTCTTGGTGCTTGATGCTCATCACGGTTCTCATCCTTGATGCGTATAGCTTCAAGTGTACAACTCGTTGATGGGTTTGCATCATCTTAAACAAGGTTTGACCATCATAACACTAGTGTAATTCTAATATATGTAGCACAACTCACTTAAGAGTTGTATGAAGGTTGATGAACCAAAGTTACATCAAGATCTTAGATCCGACACATACATGAGTTCTATTAGTAATATTAAGCTACAAACTTGAAAGTAAACTAAATAAACAAGATCTTAAGTTGTAGAACTTAGATCTTAGCTAGATCTTAAAGATCCTAGACTAGAAAGTCTAGATCTAGTGTTCTTAAGTTAGATCCTAAGTTACAAAACTTGGATCTTCACTTTAATGAAACCATAAGTTATGAAACTTAGATTTTCAACTAGTAAAATGTATATAAGCTTATAAGCTCTTGTTTACAACAAATTTGGAAGACCATAAGCTATAGAAACTTAGATTCAACACAAGTGTATGAAGTTATAACTAGAAAGTTATACTTCCATGTTTTTGAACTTACAAAGTTAACTTTTAGTTTCAAGAAATATGAGATCAAGATTAACTAGTAATACTTGACCAAATTAACAACATCACAACTTTAAAGTACTTACAAAAGAAAGAATTAAACTAAAGTACAAGTATTATGTTCATGTTTGTTTCATACTTAGGAAGATTCAAATCAAAGTTTGGATCTTAGGATTTAAGTCTACAAAACATGAACACAAGTATGATTATGAAACTTATGAACTTTAAATCTTGAAAACATTTAAATGTAGAACCATAAACTAGTAAGTTTAGATTCTTGTTCTTGGTTCTTCATCAAACAAAAGATGGAAGTAACCAAGATTACATGAAGATACAAGTTAGAAAACTTGATCTTTAACATAAACAAGTAACAAGTAAGTAAACAACAAACAAAGATCAAGTAAATGATGATGAAGATGGCGGTTTTTAGAGAAAGAAAAGAAGAAAAATAAAGTCTTGTTACTTACAATATTTGAGAGAAAAATGAGAGAAAATGAAGTGGTGTTTGAATGTATGTGTAAAAGTGAAGTGTAATACTAGCAAATAACTACCACAAAAAAAAAAATTTGATCTCCCTTTTACCCATGGTGGCCGACAGTTTCAAGGCTCCCAAAGGGGAAGGTCACATGCTAATTTTCAAACATGGGAGAAAGGTGAGAGCTTGAAATGGTATTAAAGCTAAATGGTATGGGAAAGTGGTGTAAGTATACAAGTAACTTGTCTTTACATAACACTAATTAATCTTGCTTTTCCTTAATGAAATACTTGCATAATAATGGGCTAATTAGTCCATTAAGAAAGTAGGGTGTGCTTCCAAGTCCATGTACATCAATAAAGGCCCAAGTCCAAGTAAGTAACAAATTAAATAAGTAAGGCCCAAGTAATTAACTACTAACATTAGTTAATTAAAAATGATTAATAATAATTAATCATGTACGTAAATAATATTCAAAATATTATTCGTGTAAAGTACGTGTGTCACTAAGACAAGTCAGGCCATGAAAAGTTAAATACGGTAACAAGTAACACGTATAAGAACACGTTTATTAAAACACAAGCATTAATAATAAATTATTAATAATTAAACGTTGGAAAATCCAGGTCGTTACATTGCCCACCTGTTAAAGAAAATTTCATCCTGAAATTTTAAGCTGAGGTAGATGGAGGAGTTGGGAAAACGTGAGGATACTTCTGCTTCATTTGATCCTCTCGTTCCCAGGTAAACTCAGGTCCTAGTTTGGCATTCCATCGTACTTGAACAATCGGAATCTTGTTGTGTTTCAAATTTTTGACCTCACGGTCCATAATTTCGACAGGCTCTTCCACGAAGTGGAGTTTGTCATCAATTGTAAGTTCCTCCAATGGTATGACATGTTCCGGTTCAGCAAGACACTTCTTCAAATTCGATACATGAAAGGTAGGATGAACTTAGCTCAATTGAGTCGGAAGATCCAGACAGTAAGCAACGGGTCCAACACGCTCCAAGATTTTGAAAGGACCAATGTATCGCGGATTGAGCTTCCCATGTTTTCCAAAACGGATGACACCTTTCCAAGGTGCGACCATCAACATTACACGGTCACCCACGTTGAATTCAAAGTCCTTACGTTTAAGGTCGGCATAACTCTTTTGGCGATCACAGGCCGTCTTAAGTCTCGCTTGAATTTGGACAATCTTCTCAGTTGTTTCATGGACTATCTCGGGTTCGGTGATTTGCGTTTCGCCTACTTCTGCCCAACAAATAGGAGATCGGCATTTGCAGCCATACAATGCTTCAAAAGGTGCAGTATTAATACTCGAATGATAACTGTTGTTGTAAGAAAACTCGGCTAGCGGCAAATGCCTTTCCCAAGCCTTTCCGAAATCAATGACACATGCATGCAATATGTCCTCCAAAGTCTGAATCGTACGTTCACTTTTCCCGTCGGTCTGTGGGTGGTACGCAGTGTAGTGACCCGTCCTAATCCATCTGGACGAAATCTTCAACAGTTGGTCTCATTGCGAGGTTATGACCTCTATATGCCATGAACGACTCCATGTAATATGAGCAAATGCACGGCGGAAGATTTCTTTCATACCTGAGAATAAACATGCTTTAAAGTGTCAACCAAAAGGTTGGTGAGTTCATAAGTTTATCATAAAACAATAAAATTCATCATTTTCATAGACCACAAGATTTAAATCCTGCATGGTACAAATGGGCCCGAATCCTATACCCACTTGTAATGTACATGCGATATCTTTTAAATACAGTACACCTTTCTCGTGTACGAAATCATCTTTCATAAATCTTAGTAACCGTACACATATCTTGTGCACAAAAATAACATACACATAATCTGTGTATAAAATCATTCTCTCGATACATAACATTCACTTTTCATTTCTTTCATAGCTTGGCTTGGTAACCGACCTTAACATATAATGCGCATAATAATATCCCCAAAACAGAACATCTCATCTGTATAATAATCATATAAACTTCGAAGTACTAAACACCACGCCCACTAGCTCTTCCGTCTAGTGAACATTCTGGGTGGGGGTGTTAAACCCAGTAGCTACTTTAGGATTCGCATCAATTAGGCGTGCACTAATTCTCAAAATTAGTGATGTTCCCTAATTCTTAGGTTACCAAGCAATAATAATCAGGAGAAAAATATTCATATCAATTGTGGCAATTTTCACGTCCACATAATTAAATGGTGGCAATTATCACGTCCACGTAATTCATTCGAGGAATGTTTTGCTTGTGTCTATCTCGTCAAACATTTATAAAAGCATTTCATGTATTCGCAGTTCAAAATATATTTCAAAAGCATTTAATAAAGCAGTTGTAAAAGTAGCACATGTATTCTCAGTCCCAAAAATGTAAAGAGTAAAAGGGAATCAAATGAACTCACGCATATAAATATTGTAAAACAGTTAATAAAGTATTTGCATGTATTCTCAGCCCAAAAACGTAAAGAGTAAAAGGGAGCAAATGAACTCATACATATAAATATTGTAAAACAGTTAATAAAGCATTTGCATGTATTCTCAGTCCCAAAAATATATATTGCAAAAGTATTTAAAAAGGGAGCAAATGAAACTCACCTAATGTATTTTATAGTAAAAATACATATGACTATATTGAACAACTGAACAATGCAGGGTTGGCCTCGGATTCACGAACCTATATCATTTGTATATCTATTAAAACATATAATCGTAATCGAACAAGTTTATATATATTATTATTAACAATATACTTGTTATCTCATATGTTATATAGATAAATTTAATATATTTAGTTTATGTATTATATATAGCTAATATAACAATTTATTTTAGGGTTTAAGCATGATAAAAATATATATTTATCTTTATAATGTTAATATGTAGTTATATGAGATTTTAATATCGTTATAGTATATGTACTAAATATATTTTGTATAAAAATATTTATTGTTAAAAATGATAGTTTTTATATTAATGAGTTACTAATAATAATAATTTCATTAACAATGATAATACTAATAATAAAAATGATATCGTTAATAATGATAATAATAATAATCCTATACATGTTAATAATAATAACACACATATTAGTAATGATATTAATTTTAGTAATAACAATATATATCATCATTGTAATTATAATCGTATTAATAATAAATTTTATTTACGACTTGTATTAGTAATAATAATAATAATGGTAATAATTTTAATACTTATGCAAGTTATAATAATAATAATCTTTATAACACTAATAATAACAATAATAACAACACTAACAATAATAATCATAATAATAATAATAATAATAATAATAATAATAATAATAATAATAATAATAATAATAATAATAATAATAATAATAATAATAATAATAATAATAATAATAATAAAATGATAATAATAATAAAAATAATAAAAAGCTACCTTTAAAAGCCATTAAAAAAAACTGCCCAAAGCCGGGCTCGAACCCGATACCTCTCGATACCCTAACATAACCCCTAACCAGCTGCTCCGTTTTGTTTTTCTGTAATTAAACTGCCTTCTCTATAATATAACCTGTATGCTTGGGGTTTTTCTTTTTCATCTTCAACAATTATTCAGATAACCAAAACAACATCATGTACCCATAACATCTTAACGAATGGGAGACCCAAAAAAATTAACCCAACAACTAATGGGCCAAAACTCATGCTGCAAGTTTACGGCCCAAGTATAACATGATTAAATTGGCTTACGGTTTGAAACAGGAAGTGTAATCTTTCAAGTGGGTTACTAGGTTTTGGCCCTACAATAACCAAAGGAAATAACGATTAATAATTCATATCCACGTGGGTTATTTGTTTATTCCCTGTCTGCCATCATCCCTTACTTTTCGAATTTTCAGTAACAACCGACACAAAAAGATAGTGAGTACCAGCGGTATGTAGAAAGAGAAATTGAACAGCGAAATGGTTATAGAATGGTTTATTGATCATTCGTTGGAGATGATTATGGTGGTTGAATCAGAAAAGAAGAAGAAAAAAATATATACTTGTAGCATGTGGGTGTCATCTCAAGAAGATGATGAATAGTACCGGTCGTTCGTAAAAGTTTTCGATCAACAATCCTGAAAAAGTTGCAGGTATCGATCTGTTTTCGAATAATGGAACATAATGGTGTTGTGGTGAAATGCTTTAACCCAAAACAGCAGCAACTAATAGCAGTCGCAGGTGATTAGTAATCAATGATGGTGATATGGGTGTCGAATAAAACAGAAGTTGAATAAGATAATAGCATGTATGTAGTAAAGAAAGAAAAACAAGGTGATGTTCGGTTTATTCGAATAGAAACAGAAACAGTCATGTGCTAGTGATCTTGGTTGATCAACATAGAAGTTGAAGCGTGATATTGGATCTTATTCAGCTATAGTCGCTAGCAAATCAATAACATAGAATGATGGTTTGTTGATCTTCGAATAGTTGTAGTAACAAGAATGGTGGTTATGGTGGTGATTCATGGTGGATTGCCGTGAGTTGAGGGTGGCGGTGATCGTTGGTGAATATGGTGATTACTACGGTGGCGAATGGGATAGTGAAGAAGAAAATCAAAGATGAAGTCAGTGGTGGTTTACGTTTGATAATAGAAGGGAAAAGAGAGAGAAGGTGATGGTGGTTCGGGTTTATGAAGAAAGTGGTTCGTTGAGAGAGAGAGAAGATAGTAAGGTGATAGGTGATAGAGCTCGTTGATTGTAGTAGTCAAGGGTGATGGGGATAGATTGGTTATATGTACAAGTTTATATGCATTTGCATGACATATTTGTATGAGAAAAGGTGATTGATTGGAAGCCACAAACAATAATTTAACATGTTGTTGTATAGCGATGATTGCGGAGAGAAGCAAGAATCACGAGTAGTACAGAACAAGAATATATATATAAAAAAATATAAAGGAGATAGGATGTTCAACTGAATTATTTGCATTATGAATTGATTAGATAAGAGACGGGAAATCAAGCTGGAAACATGAAATCGAATTTGGAATTGTCTGATTAATTATATGTATATAATTAATATAAATATATTAATAATAATACTTTAATATTATTAATAATAATAAGAGTAATAATAATAATACAATTAACAAGAATAATGATAATAATTTTAGTAAAAATACTAAGTTTAATAATAATTAATAATAATGGTAATAATATTAATAATACTAATATTGGTATTAATAGTAATAATAATGAAAGTAGTAACAACAATATTAGTGTTAATACGGTAACTATATTTTATCTTGTAATCATATATATAAATATTATAAATTTTTCACATATAATAATTATAAATTATTGGTATTAAAATACACATTTGAATAACTATGTATTATATATAGTTTTATTACTTAACAAGTTTTTATTGTAATTCATAAACTATTTTATATCTTAAATTTTTAATATCTAAATCGTATAATATTTTATTAATGTATTTCGAGTTATCATGCTATAATATATATTTATTTATTTACCTATTTATTTACACACAATTGTTCGTGAATCGTCAGAAATAGTCGAAGGTCAAATGAACAGTTCAAAATTTTTGAGGCTCAACCTAACCGACTTTGCTTATTGTGTCGAAATCATATAAAGATCAAGTTTAAATTTGGTCAGAAATTTTCGGGTCGTCACACGCAGTACTCATGTCGAGACGAGTCCCCAAGGCTTCTTGCAAAGAACGCCAAAATCTAGAATCAAAACGGGGATCGCGATCTGAGATGATCGATAAGGGCACACCATGACGAGATACAACCTCTTTTATGTATAGTTGAGCGAGTCTCTCCATCGTCTATGTTTCCTTCATGGCTAAGAAGTGTGCAGATTTGGTAAGACGGTCAACGATAACCCAGATGGTATCGTATCCGCCCACCGTATTCGGTAACTTCGTAATGAAATCCATTGTTATCCTTTCCTACTTCCATTGCGGGATTTCCAGTTGTTGAAGTAACCCAGAAGGCCTCTGATGTTCAGCCTTAACTTTCGAGCAAGTCAAACACTTCCCAACATAAGTTGCAACGTCCTTCTTAAGATTAGGCCACCAATACTGTTCCTTGAGATCGTGGTACATTTTGCCGGCTCCGAGATGAATCAAATATCTCGACTTGTGGATTAATCTAGTATAAAGCTCCGTAGGTCTCCATAACGAGGTACCCAAATTCTTCCGGCATAGCATCGGAGTACAGTCTCCTTAACTTCAAATCGAGAAACGAGAATGTTCAAGTATTCATGAGATATATTCTCCTCCTTGAGAGCCTCATCTTGGGCTGCTCGTATCTGGCTATTGAGATTCGAATGAATGGTGATGTTCAGTACCCGAACACGAAGAGGTGCATCCTCTCCTTTCGGCTCAAAGCGTCAGCTACAACATTGGCCTTGCCAGGGTGATAACGAAGTTCACAATCATAGTCGTTCAACGTCTCGATCCATCGACGCTGTCTCATATTCAGTTGCTTCTGATTGAAGATGTGTTGGAGGCTTTTATGATCGGTGAAAATAGTGCTCTTTGTTCCATAAAGGTAGTGTCTCCGCAGTTTGAGCGCAGAGACAACGGCTCCAAGCTCGAGATCGTGTGTTGTGTAATTTTGTAGTGACCCGAACTTTTCCATGCTTATATATATTAATTGAGATTGATATTTACATGATTAAATGTTTCTAACATGTTAAGCAATCAAACTTGTTAAGACTTGATTAATTGAAATATGTTTCATATAGACAATTGACAACCCAAGTTGACCGGTGATTCACGAACGTTAAAACTTGTAAAAACTATATGATGACATATATATGGATATATATATATATAGTTAACATGATACTATGATAAGTAAACATATCATTAAGTATATTAACAATGAACTACATATGTAAAAACAAGACTACTAACTTAATGATTTTTAAACGAGACATATATGTAACGATTATCATTGTAAAGACATTTAATGTATATATATATCATATTAAGAGATATTCATACATGATAATATCATGATAATATAATAATTTAAAATCTCATTTGATATTATAAACATTGGGTTAACAACATTTAACAAGATCGTTAACCTAAAGGTTTCAAAACAACACTTACATGTAACGACTAACGATGACTTAACGACTCAGTTAAAATGTATATACATGTAGTGTTTTAATATGTATTTATACACTTTTGAAAGACTTCAATACACTTATCAAAATACTTCTACTTAACAAAAATGCTTACAATTACATCCTCGCTCAGTTTCATCAACAATTCTACTCGTATGCACCCGTATTCGTACTCGTACAATACACAGCTTTTAGATGTATGTACTATTGGTATATACACTCCAATGATCAGCTCTTAGCAGCCCATGTGAGTCACCTAACACGTGTGGGAACCATCATTTGGCAACTAGCATGAAATATCTCATAAAATTACAAAAATATGAGTAATCATTCATGACTTATTTACATGAAAACAAAATTACATATCCTTTATATCTAATCCATACACCAACGACCAAAAACACCTACAAACACTTTCATTCTTCAATTTTCTTCATCTAATTGATCTCTCTCAAGTTCTATCTTCAAGTTCTAAGTGTTCTTCATAAATTCTACAAGTTCTAGTTACATAAAATCAAGAATACTTTCAAGTTTGCTAGCTCACTTCCAATCTTGTAAGGTGATCATCCAACCTCAAGAAATCTTTGTTTCTTACAGTAGGTTATCATTCTAATACAAGGTAATAATCATATTCAAACTTTGGTTCAATTTCTATAAATATAACAATCTTATTTCAAGTGATGATCTTACTTGAACTTGTTTTCGTGTCATGATTCTGCTTCAAGAACTTCGAGCCATCCAAGGATCCGTTGAAGCTAGATCCATTTTTCTCTTTTCCAGTAGGTTTATCCAAGGAACTTAAGGTAGTAATGATGTTCATAACATCATTCGATTCATACATATAAAGCTATCTTATTCGAAGGTTTAAACTTGTAATCACTAGAACATAGTTTAGTTAAATCTAAACTTGTTCGCAAACAAAAGTTAATCCTTATAACTTGACTTTTAAAATCAACTAAACACATGTTCTATATCTACATGATATGCTAACTTAATGATTTAAAACCTGGAAACACGAAAAACACCGTAAAACCGGATTTACGCCGTCGTAGTAACACCGCGGGCTGTTTTGGGTTTGTTAATTAAAAACTATGATAAACTTTGATTTAAAAGTTGTTATTCTGAGAAAATGATTTTTATTATGAACATGAAACTATATCCAAAAATTATGGTTAAACTCAAAGTGGAAGTATGTTTTCTAAAATGGTCATCTAGACGTCGTTCTTTCGACTGAAATGACTACCTTTACAAAAACGACTTGTAACTTATTTTTCCGACTATAAACCTATACTTTTTCTGTTTAGATTCATAAAATAGAGTTCAATATGAAACCATAGCAATTTGATTCACTCAAAACGGATTTAAAATGAAGAAGTTATGGGTAAAACAAGATTGGATAATTTTTCTCATTTTAGCTACGTGAAAATTGGTAACAAATCTATTCCAACCATAACTTAATCAACTTGTATTGTATATTATGTAATCTTGAGATACCATAGACACGTATACAATGTTTCGACCTATCATGTCGACACATCTATATATATTTCGGAACAACCATAGACACTCTATATGTGAATGTTGGAGTTAGCTATACAGGGTTGAGGTTGATTCCAAAATATATATAGTTTGAGTTGTGATCAATACTGAGATACGTATACACTGGGTCGTGGATTGATTCAAGATAATATTTATCGATTTATTTCTGTACATCTAACTGTGGACAACTAGTTGTAGGTTACTAACAAGGACAGCTGACTTAATAAACTTAAAACATCAAAATATATTAAAAGTGTTGTAAATATATTTTGAACATACTTTGATATACATGTATATATTGTTATAGGTTCGTGAATCAACCAGTGGCCAAGTCTTACTTCCCGACGAAGTAAAAATTTGTGAAAGTGAGTTATAGTCCCACTTTTAAAATCTAATATTTTTGGGATGAGAATACATGCAGCTTTTATAAATGATTTACAAAATAGACACAAGTACGTGAAACTACATTCTATGGTTGAATTATCGAAATCGAATATGCCCCTTTTTATTAAGTCTGGTAATCTAAGAATTAGGGAACAGACACCCTAATTGACGCGAATCCTAAAGATAGATCTATTGGGCCTAACAAACCCCATCCAAAGTACCGGATGCTTTAGCACTTCGAAATTTATATCATATCCGAAGGGTGTCCCGGAATGATGGGGATATTCTTATATATGCATCTTGTTAATGTCGGTTACCAAGTGTTCACCATATGAATGACTTTTATCTCTATGTATGGGATGTGTATTGAAATATGAAATCTTGTGGTCTATTATTATGATTTGATATATATAGGTTAAACCTATAACTCACCAACATTTTTGTTGACGTTTTAAGCATGTTTATTCTCAGGTGATTATTAAGAGCTTCCGCTGTCGCATACTTAAATAAGGACGAGATTTGGAGTCCATGCTTGTATGATATTGTGTAAAAACTGCATTCAAGAAACTTATTTTGTTGTAACATATTTGTATTGTAAACCATTATGTAATGGTCGTGTGTAAACAGGATATTTTAGATTATCATTATTTGATAATCTACGTAAAGCTTTTTAAACCTTTATTGATGAAATAAAGGTTATGGTTTGTTTTAAAATGAATGCAGTCTTTGAAAAACGTCTCATATAGAGGTCAAAACCTCGCAACGAAATCAATTAATATGGAACGTTTTTAATCAATAAGAATGGGACATTTCAAATTTCGCTCGTGAATCTTCAGTTGTCAGGAGGCGTAAGCGATAACCTTTATTCGTTGCATCAGTTTACAACCAAAACCACTTTTCGAAGCATCGCAATAAACGACGAAATCGTCACTGCCTTCAGGAAGTGATATAATAGGTGCAGTGGTTAACTTCTTTTTCAAGGTTTGAAATGCTGATTCCTATTCGGGTTTCCAAATGAACTTCTTCCCTTTGTGAGTCAGCGCAGTCAAAGGACGCGCAATCAGAGAGAAACCTTCAATAAATCTTCGGTAGTAACCGGCGAGACCTAAAAATTGGCGGATATGAGTCAGAGTAGTGGGGGTTTCCCACTTGCTGATAGCTTCAATCTTTGCGCGATCAACTTTGATACCTTGATCACTCACAACGTGACCCAGAAATAGGACTTCCTTCAACCAAAATTCACACTTGGAGAATTTGGCGTAAAGTTGCTCTTGTCTCAAGAGTTCCAACACTAGACGAAGATGTTGCTCATGTTCTTATTCGCTTTTGGAGTAGATGAGGATATCATCTATGAAGATGATAACGAACTTAACCAGGTTTGGCTTGCAGACACGATTCATGAGATCCATGAATACGGCAGGTGCGTTGGTTAAACCGAATGGCATCACGAGAAACTCATAATGACCATAACGAGTTCTGAATGCAGTCTTCATCACTTTGCTCTCTTTCACCCTCAACTGGTGATAACCGGATAGCAAATCGATCTTAGAGTAAACGCTCGATCCTTGTAGTTGATCAAAAAGATCGTCAATTCGGGGAAGAGGATACCAATTCTTAATCTTCAATTTGTTGAGTTCACGGTAGTCGATACACATGCGGAATGATCCGTCCTTCTTCTTTACAAATAAAATAGGTGCGCCCCAAGGCGAGAAACTTGGTTGGATAAATCCACGGTCTAGCAGTTCTTGTAGTTGACTCTGCAACTCTTGCATTTTGGAAGGTGTGAGTCGATAAGGTACGCGACATACAGGTGCAGCCCCTGGCACTAAATCGATCTAAAACTCCACTGCTCTCGGTGGCGGTAATCCAGGCAATTCTTCTGGAAAGACATCGGGAAATTCGTTCACAATTCGTACATCATCCACACTCTTCACCTCGGTTTCTAACGTTTTCACATGTGCCAAAACAGCAAGACATCCTTTCATCATGATCTTTTGAGCTTTCATGCAACTAATGAGATTCAGTTTCGAGCTACATCTCTCTCAGTAAATAATCAGTGGCTCACCATCTCCGTGTGGTATACGAAGAGCTTTATCTCCACATATAATGTCAGCCCTTATCTTGGTCAACCAATCCATACCGACAATAACATCAAAGCTTCCCAACTTAATGGGTATTAAGTCAATCTCGAAATCCACACCAGCTATGTTGATAATAGCTCCTCAGCTAATTTGGTCAACTTTCTCAAGTTTTCCATTGGCTACCTCTACAAGAATACTCTCCTTTAAAGGAACTAACGACCAATTTATCTTAGTGCAAAAGTGTATACATACATAACTTCTATCGGCACCAGTATCAAACAGAACAGAAGCTAATAGATTGTTGATAGTGAATATACCTGTGACCAAGTCGGGGTTCTCACGGGAATCCCTTGCGTTTACATTGAAAGCTCTGCCATGCGGTGGTCCGCCGTCCTTTCGCTTGTTGGAACACTCATTTCTGAAGTGGCCTGTCTGTCCGCATTCATAGCACTTTCTCAGTCCAGTAGGGTTTGTTTTCACATTCAGGGTGGTGATCTTGCAGTCTTTGCCAATATGCCCAGTGCTTTTACATTTTTTACAGACCACGTTGCAGTACCCAGTGTGATTCTTGTAGCATCTCTTGTACTGCGGCAAACTATCCTTGTAGTTAGAGTTCGAGCTAGTGTTCGGGTTGGGGTTGTTTCCCTTGAAACCTTCATGTCGCTTAGCCGGGTTTTGATCATAGACTCTCCCCTTGTTGTTGTCTCACTTATGCTTCTCATTGCTAACCCCCGATTTGGATTTTTTCTTTTCCGGTTCATCGCTGATAATTTGGTTCATCAGGGTATGCGCCATGCGCATTGCTTCCGGGACATCAGCTGGTTTTGAAGAGGTGACATTTCCCTTAATGGTCTTAGGAAGTCCCCCAAGTACCTTTCCATTCGCTTAAACTCCGGGGTAACCATCGTAGGACACATCAGAGCTAATTCCAGATACCTACGGTTGTAACTATCAAGATCGTTTCCTACCACTTTCAGTCCCCAAAACTCAGTTTCCATCTTCTGTATCTCTGTCCGAGGGCAATACTCCTCAATCATGGCCCCTTTAAATTCTTCCCACGGAGTGACACAAGCCTCGTCAATACCCTTGGCCTGAGCAAGTGTGTTCCACCAGGTTAGTGCGCCTTCCGACAGCGTACATGAGGTATACTTTGTTTTGTTCATCTCTGAGCAGTTGCTTACACGGAACACATATTCTAATTTCTCAAACCATCTAGTGAGACCAACTGGCCCCTCAGTACCACTAAAGTTGTGGGGCTTGCAGCTTTGGAATTCCTTATAAGTACACCCATTACGAATGGGCTGGTTAACTGGTGGGGCTTGGGGGTTCATTTCCACCAAAGCTGTGGCTACTCGTTCAGTGATCATTTCTTCGATCTGTGCTACTGTGGGCGTTGATCTTCCGTTGGCCATTGATGTTCTAAACAAAAATTTTGACCCAAGTCAAAATCCAGTATTCAATAAATAATAATACGGTATATGGTAACCAACATGGGATCAACACAACACATGTTAAGTAAGTAACGCAAATAGATTTAGATACCACAAAATTATCATACAGTAACGTAAATAGAACACCGTACAAAAGTTAAACAACCCAAAGTTCCATTCATTAATAAAAAGTTGCATACATTCGCATAAAATTCGTACAATACATGAGTGAAACATGAAACTACAACGGGATTACATAAAGAATTCTAATACAAAAGCCCTATGGTGATGGTGGGTAAAGGATGTCCATCATGTGAGACACCTGTTCCTCGAGCTCGGTTACCTGAGCACGGAGGGTATCCACCTCCCTCGTCAGTTCCTCGACAGAGGGAGAGGCTGGTGGGGCTGGCGGTGCTGATGGTGCAGGCGATGTCGGTGGTGCAGAAGATGCTGGTGGAGCTGGTGGTGCAGACAGTCCAGCACCAGAAGTAGATGCTACGTAACGGGGAGCCTTACGTATGAATGGATCAGCAGGATACGGCACAAGCTGCTTACGGGCGGTAACTCTAACCTTCAGTCCATGTGCGTTAACGAACGACCTACCTCCGTTAACCCCTGGAATAACGGTACCGTCGAAACGATACCGCTTCTTCGGCGGGGTAGAGGGTAGCTGCACGGGTGCCTCCTCAGGGTCCTCGTCAGAATCATCGTCGCTAGAGTCATCGGATGATGAGTCGTCAGATGATGAGTCGTCGGAATCATCGGAAGGTGGATGTGCTTGGCCGGTAGTCATCAGTCGGTATCTGCTGGGTGGAATCGGCACGACACGTCCATCAGGTAGGCGTCTAGCCCAATGATTATGCTCATTACGGAACGGAACGTCCCCATATTCCCCAGGAATCACAGCACCACCGGAATGGTGCTGGGACTCCGAGGGTCCTGGGATGAGTGGAGCTGGAATCTCCTGTGGATTCTCATGTCCGTCTGAGATGATCACTGGGTTGGGTGCATGGCTACTGGCTCCAGAGGACGAAGCACCAGAGTCGCTGGAGGGTAAAGAGGACAGGATCTGTGTGTCGGCAGCAGTAGCAGGCGAGGTGTCGGATGAGTCTGAGTCGCTCTCCAAAATGATAACAGGTGGGATATCCGACATCTGAACAAGGAAAAAATAACTTTTTCCATGTCAGTAAGTCATATAGCAAGCACGTATTAGGCAAAGTAACTACGACAGTCTAGATCATCTATAGCTGTAAGTAGCATGGTAATAACGACAAGTATCATGCAATCGAAAGCAGATAATAACATGCAGTAGTGAAAGCAAGTAACAGTATACGGCATATAGCAGTAAAAGTAAACAACATCATGCAGTAAGTTCCGCAGAAACAAGTAAACTAGCAAGTTGTAGATTAGTCCTATTAGTGAATCCTACTCGGTCGGGTCTAGACTCACTAATGCAACCTAATTCCCTACAACCAATGTTTTGATACCAAATGTGATGCCCCGTACAAAACCATCATATACGAATTATCAACAACAGGATCATTACAAAGTCAAATACTATATGCTGTTTCAAAATAAGTTTGCATTCATAAGAAAAGATGATGTCTTAACCAACATCAAATGTTTAACATACGATAATGTGCCTCTACGAAGAGAAGGCGATAATAATAGTACGTGACCCATAGGTCGTTACAAATTCATTGTTCAAAAGTAATAAAGTTTGAATGCAAAATAAACGTTTCATGCGAAGACATCTCTAATAAGCGCAGCGGGAGTCTACAAAGCATGGCAACTACAGCGGAAGCAATCAAACCTTAAGCACCTGAGAAAAACATGCTTAAAAACGTCAACACGAATGTTGGTGAGCTATAGTTTAAGTATAACAGTAATGTAAGGTAGGCCACGAGATTTCAGTGTTTCAAAACAGTATGAAAAGTATATGTATAACCGTGGGCACTTGGTAACTAACTTAATGTAAATAACACCCCCTAAAAGTACACTTGGCGAGTGCGTAAGTTTACGAAGTATTAAATACCCATTAAATGCTAGCGCTACTAGCCCGATTGGGGATGTCAAACCCTATGGATCCATATCTAAGATTCGCGTTCACCGGTTCAAAGACCAATGAGTAAACGTTACCGAGCTAAGGGGAAAGTTTATGCCGTTGTATAACCCACACATATATAAAGTTTAAGTACTCGTGCCTAGTATGTAAAATGTAAAATGCGCATGTATTCTCAGTTCCCAAAATAGTTAAAGTAAAAAGGTATGCTATAACTCACAGTGGAAAGTAGTAAAAGTCGATACGCGGGAATAGTAAGCAAGTAGTTTGGTCCGGAAGGTCCTCAACCTAAGTCAAAAGTTACTAAGTTAGTAAATCGTTCCCAAAGGTTTAAAAGTATGTAAATTAGGTCTTAAGTATCATCGTCATTCATCATTAAACAAAAAGTGTAAAGTAAGTTTTAAGTCAAGACTAGGGTTTGAAACAAAGGCTGACTTCGTTCAATCACCACAACCTCTATACAAACTGAAATGAGGTGAGACCAGTGGCTATGGCTCCGTATATGAGTCCTTTAGAGGCTGACCAATTTCCAGAACCAAACTCGTCTTCATTTGACCGTGGTGACGGTTTAAGTGCGAGTAGGTTAGAAATTTCAGCACAACGTTAATAGGGTGTAGTGACTTTCGGAAGGCCATAGATCCTAAATCGTAACTCGGATTGAAACAACCCAACCCGTATTCCATACGATAATTTTTTTTTTATATAATACACATTTATGCGCCAATTAAATATGTAAACCATTCCACAAGTTCCATTTAAACGTACATCAATTTAAATGTTTACAAAAGGCACGAAAGCCATTAATTAAGTTTAATACAAGTTTGACCCACTACAAAGATAGTTTATAATCCAAACGACCTCGATCATGGTTTGGGGCTAAACTACCCAAAACTTTAGGCCAACTTTAAAAGCTAACACCAAAAGCACCCCCGACAACATAAGCGGGAGACCACTAGTCCAAACGTATGCCCTTACCCTTGTCCAAGCCGGAACCTATAAAAATGGTAAACAATGAGAGGGTAAGCAAGGCTTAGTAAGTGCAACAATTATACATACATATATATAACCTATCCATTTGCAATCACAATACCAAATACCTCATACGAACTTGTAACTTAAATAGCATGTCAACATACCCGTAACACTAACAAGTCGTACATTATCACACCACTTCATTAGCATATACTCAACTCAATATATATTATATGCTAAACAAAACAACAATCTCAATATGGTTAACCAATAGCGCTATGGTGCTACCGGCTCGTGGTTCACACCATACGCTTTTGAGTCATACTCGTTTATAGTGCTACCGGCTCGTGGTTCACACTCGATGCTACCGGCTCGTGGTTCACATCTTAGTTTATAGTGCTACCGGCTCGTGGTTCACACTCGATGCTACCGGCTCGTGGTTCACATCTTAGTTTATAGTGCTATCGGCTCGTGGTTCAAACTCCATCCCACACATGTTATGGCACTACCGGCACGTGGTTCATACCATAACATTCACAAATAAACACGCCATATACATGAACGCATAATTATTCCACTCACCTTGTCACAAGGATGATGATTTAGCACTTCCGAGCTTCAACGCAATGTACCTAAAACATTAAGTGCACATTCAATTTCACAACTAGTGGGATTAACCACAATACTCGGGGGATTGAGCATTTAATGACCCAATTTGCATTAAATGACTCAACTACTCACAACCGCCCATAAATGGCCAAGACTCGACTTTAATCACTAAGACTAGTGAATTAAAGTCTATTAACTTCAATTAACACAAAACTTAGGGTAATCCATACCCATTTCATCTAATTAGGTCAACTAGTACATTTTGACCCATTTTAACTCACTTAAACTCACAATCAAGTCAAACTTGCCCATTAACACTTCTTTCATAATTCTTAAAGTGCATTAGTGACTAACAACACCAATTGACACTTACAACCTCAAATCACTAGGCCAAAACCCTAGATTGTGGCTATTAGGGTTTCATTACAACAACATAACCCAAACTCACCCATTTTACCCTCAAATGGGTCATACAATTCTCTAGTAACCAAAACCCTAGCCATGAACCAATTAAAACTTAGATCATAAGGTTAGAACTTACCGAGACTATCAACGCGTAGCTAGAGACACAAGGAACAACTTTAATTCTTGCTCCAAAGATCTACCCTCAATCCTTCACTCTCAAATCTCACTTTTAATCCAAATGGGTTTTAAGTTTTGGGAGAGAAATTGGAAAGAAAAGAGAAAAGAAATTAAATGAAATGGATAAGTGGTTAGGATTTAATGCTCCCATCAGATTTATACGCCAAATTACCACTTTTCCCCTTAAATTCATTTAATTTGAGCTAAAACTGGAATCTGTCCAGCAGATTTTCTGCGGCGTGGCCCAAATGTCGCGGCGCGACGTATCGAAGGAAAAACAACCCCTTTTAACCCAACTTCTGATCCAGATTTGCTTGATATGTCGCGGCGCGGACCCAATTGTCGCGGCGCAGCCTAAGGCTGTATCTGAACAGCTCGACCAACTTAAACAATTTTCGATTTTATTTAATTTGTACATTCCAAACCCGCTTCCTATATTCACCTAGTCTTCAACACTAGTCTCACAAGACTTAACGCTAACCAAACCCATGTTTAAACTTATACATGCACACATTATCAAGTATACATATATGTATATATATATATATATATATATATATATATATATATATATATATATATATATATATATATATATATATATATATATATATATATATATATATATATATATATCTACACATATATTCATACATTTACGCATAAGCTAACGAGTTATAAACGTACAAATGATTAAGTAAGTACCTTTCGATACGTACGGGAAAACGGGATGTTACAACTCTCCCCCACTTGAATCGGAGCGCGTCCTCGCGATCCAAGCCGCATGACAAGAAGGAAGATAAACCAACACAAACTCTTCGGGCTCCCAAGTAAACTCGGAACCCTTACTACAACGCCATTGAACTTTAAAAGTCCTAACCTCTTTATGTCTCAACCTTTTGACCTTCTCATCAAGTATGGCAATCGGTTCCTCGATATACTCTAACTTATTATTTAGCTTAATTTCGTCTAATGGCACCCAAGATGAATCATCCGCAAGACACTTACGGAGATGGGAGACATGAAATGTATTATGGATCCCCGCAAGCTCTTCGGGTAATTCCAGACGATACGCGACTTCACCAACACGAGCTAAAACTTTAAATGGTCCAATAAACCGAGGAGCTAACTTTCCTCATTTTCGAAATCGGATAATACCCTTCCACGGCGAAACTTTGAGCATCACCATGTCACCTTCTTGAAATTCGATCATTCGTCTACGTTTATCGGCATACGACTTTTGCCTATCTTGAGCCTTTTTCAAATGCTCTCGAATCATATCAATCTTGCTATTCGTCTCTAAAACCAAATCGGTACTCCCGATTTCCTTTTGTCCCACTTCACCCCAACAAATCGGGGTTCAACATCTACGCCCATAAAGCATCTCATATGGCGGCATCCCGATACTAGTATGATAACTATTATTGTACGAAAATTCCACCAAAGGCAAATGCTCATCCCAACTACCACCGAAATCAATAATGCACGCACGTAACATATCTTCCAAAGTTTGATTCGTACGTTCGGTTTGACCGTCCGTTTGAGGATGATACGCCGTGCTTAATTTTAACTGCATACCCATATCTTCATGAAATTTCTCCCAAAACCGAGATGTAAAACGGGTATCTCGATCCGAAATAATAGATATAGGAACTCCGTGTCGAGAGATTACTTCCTTGATAAACAACTTAGCCAAGGTCTCCAACGATATCGCTTCCTTAATGGAAAGAAACAAAGCACTCTTCATCAGTCGATCAACTATAACCCAAATCGAATCAAATTGGGTTCTCGCCGTTTTAGGTAACTTTGTGATGAAATCCATGGTAATGTGCTCCCATTTCCATTTCGAGATTTCTAACGGTTGTAACTTACCATACGGCTTTTGGTGCTCGACCTTAACTTGCAAACACGTGACGCATTGCTCAACATACTTCACAACATCACGTTTCATGCCCGGCCACCAATAATCTTTCCTTAAATCGAGATACATTTTTGTTGCGCCCGGATGAATGGAATACTTTGACTTATGTGCTTCATCAAGTAGCACTTGTCGATAATCTCCCATCTTAGGCACCCACACTCTTCCTTGAAAAGACAACAAACCCCGCGAGCCCATAGTAATGAACTCCGATTGTCGCACAATTCACTCCGCATGCTTGTTGTGAACGTAAGCCTCTATTTGAATCACGCCGAGTTTTTCAAGAAAGTCGTTAGTAATTGTGATGACTCGACCTTATCCACCTGGACGAAGTCATCTACATTTGGTCCCATTGCGATGATCGACTCCAAGTAATGTCCTTAAATTGAGCAAATGCACAGCGGAAGACTTAATTCGTACCTGAGAATAAACATGCTTTAAAGTGTCAACCAAAAGGTTGGTGAATTCATAAGTTTATCATAACAATCATTTCAATATATTAATAGACCACAAGATTTCATAATTATAAACATAATACACTCACGTGTATGTAAAGCATTCTAAGTGGTTGAGCACTTGGTAACCATACTTAACTATTAATCAACGTCGCATATTCCCTTTATTATGAAATCTTACTACACATGTACCAAGTGTAGCCTACAAAACGAAGTACTGTGCAACCGTTGAATACTGGTCGTCCAGTCCGATTGGGGTTGTCAGGCCCGATAGATCTATCAACAGGATTCGCGTTTACAATACCCATGTAAATAGTAGTTACCAAGCTACAGGGAAATATGCCAGTGGTACAACTCAACGTAGAATATATTTTTAAGTACTTGTGTCTATTTTGTAAACATTTATAAAAGCAGCGCATGTATTCTCAGCCCAAAAATATATATTGCAAAAGCAATTAAAAAGGGAGCAAATGAAACTCACCATACTCTATTTTGTAGTAAAAATACATATGACGGCAATTGAACAACATAGGGTTGGACTCGGATTCACGAACCTATATCATTTACATATATATTAACACATATAATTGTATCGAACAAATTTATATATATATATATATATATATATATATAAATTTATTAGTCATATTATTTTTATATTAATAACATACATGTTTTATATATATTTAAAAAAAATATTAATTTTGTTATGTTATAGGTATTAAAAATAATATTAGTAATGATAAAAATAATAATAATAATAATAATAATAATAATAATAATAATAATAATAATAATAATAATAATGATAATAATAATAATATTAATGATTGTATTAATAATACTAACAATGATAGTTTTAGTAATAAAGGTAATCTTATTAAAATGTTAATTTTAATATATATGAAAATTTTACTACTAATAATAAGAATGATAATAATAATAGTAATAATAATAATAACTATAATATCCCTAATAATAATACTTTTACTAATAATGATAATAATAATGATATTAATAATAATAATAATAATAATAATAATAATAATAATAATAATAATAATAATAATAATAATAATAATAATAATAATAATAATAATAATAATAATAATGAAAATAATAATAAGTCTACCTTTCAAAATAAGCTTTTAAAAAAAAACTGCCACAACCCGGCTCGAACCCACGACCTCTCGCTTAACCCAATGACCACTAACCAACTGCTCTACTCGATCCTTTATGTTATTAATTATAACTTAAATTTCCTTAACCCCTAATTAACCGTCTTTTTCCTCATAAATTTGATTATCGGAACCAAACACCAATTTAATCACTTCGTTTATTATCATCAAACATATCATCACTATCAATCTTCGTATTACCATCATAAATTCAAGAGATCACTATTATTCATGTTATCATCATTCCTAATCATTATCCTCGTTAACCTATCATAATACCATGTCTCGTACAACAACATAACCTGGGTCCTTGGCCAAATCAACATAAACAAGAAATAGGCCCAACTGTTATAAACTCTTCGGCCCAATCAAAGGGAAATGGCAGTCCAGTAAAATAAATAAATATACGGCCCAATTAGTAATATATATATGTTCTCAATTCCATCCAGTACCTGAAACAGAAGAAGAATAGTGGGTCTACATGTTTCCACTTTTTCAAATTCTTTGCTTTCTTTTACTAATTAACGGAAGACAACTGTCAACATCGTTTTCTTAAATTTTATCATCATGTATTATTGTTTTGCGAATAGTTATACTGAACACAGATGCTCAGCGACAATAATTAAATAGGTCTCGATGGTTGGTTGTGGGTTTCATTAAACGAGACAGAATAGTAAACGTACAAGTAGTATCATCTATATTTATCCAACAACAGTAGTAGCAAACGTGGAACAGATGGGTTTCATGATTTTTGGTTTGCTGGACATCGAAAAAGAAATAGAAAGAGGTACGGCAGAGGCTGCAGTAATATTGTAGCAGCGGTTCAGCAGTTTAGTCGGGTTGTGATTGCTCCAACAGAACATATAGATATAGCAGTAACAATTAGTTGATGTTTTAGGTGGATTTCGCTGAAGAAAAAGAAATAAGGTGGTGGTGTGGGTGACAGGTTGTTGGTTGTGGGGAAAGGTGACGTTTGGCTGTAGTAGGGTAGTAGTGACCGTGGTTGTGGAGCTTGGGTGGTGGTTTATTTATGGTGATGAGTTGGGCTGTAAAACCGAAACAAGAATGAGAGAGATATAGAGAGTGATGAGATGGTGGTGATTGGTGGTTCCATGGTGGGTGGTGTATTCACGATGGTAATGGGTAATGGTTGAATATAGATGGTCTCGAAAAGTAGCAGAAGAATGATGGTGGATTTCTTGATGTTTAATCGGTTTAGTCACAACACATCGAGGGTTTGATGGTGGATGGTTTTTATGATCGATCGATATGGTGATGTAAGGTTGTTGTAAGGTGATGGAGTGGAAGATGGCTGGTGTTCTTGAAGAAAGAGAAGGAAAAAGGAGATGAGTGGAAGTGGTGATGGAGTAGGTGGTGAAATGGTTCTCCAAATGCAGTGTATGTATGTAAATTATACATATATAATAAAATGGTTGATAGATAGATTAGTAAAATAGAAACACGTGCATTGTAAGATAATAATAAACAAATAATTAGCAGCCATGAATTTTGGATTCATTTTACCGACGCTTTTCCCACGAAGTGTTATATTGTGCTCATTGCTAAACAGTTAATGTAATAAAGTGTTCCTAAAAATCCCAAACTTTTAGATTAAATATGTTTAATTATTTCACTCATTAACTGTTTGAAACCTGATCAAAAAGATTCGATAATTGTTTATTTTATGTTCCAATTATTATGTACGGAGTATTAAAATTTAAACTAAAATGGTAAAAATATTTTTGACAAATCTAAAATCTTCGTAATCAATTTACAGTCCAACTTTTATTTCAATCCTTCATGAACATGTACAATATCTATATTAAAACTAACAAAATATCAACCGAGTGTTACTGACGTTTACTATTAAGCTCGAAATCATTCATTTTTAATATATTTTTATTTTTATATGCAACCAGTTTTGAATAACAAGTTTAATTACTAAAATAAATATACTATAGATTTTTAACAAATCTATTTAATATAATTTTATATATTTATAAGTAGTATTTATATACATTTTTAAATATATACATATAATAATAGCTTTCATTACATCGCATATTATTTTACATTTTTATTTCCTAAAATTAAATCATATATTAGATCAAATAATATTTTAAATTATTATTATATATATAATTATATATGCATCTATTTACAAATAGTTATTCGTGAATCGTCAATTGAATATATAAACATAGTTTCAAAATTTTCGAGACTCAACATTACAGACTTTGCCTATAGTATCGAAATCATATGAAGATTAAGTTTAAATTTGGTCGGAAATTTCCGGGTCGTTAAAGTAATAATCATACGTAACAATCCCAATCGTAACGCCGGGTGATGACTCTTTCGACTTAACGCATCCGCGACCACATTTGCTTTGCCCGGATGATAAAGTATTTCACAATCATAGTCTTTTACCACATCCATCCACCTACGTTGACGATAATTCAAATCTCGTTGATTAAAGAGATGTTTCAAACTCTTATGATCCGAATAAATCGTACACTTGACACATACAAGTAATGGCGCCAAATTTTCAACGCATGCACAACCGCTGCCAACTCAAGGTCATGAGTAGGATATCTCGTCTCGTGTTCCTTTAATTGTCGAGAGGCATAAGCGATGACTTTACCTCTTTGCATTAGAACACACCCGAGTCCATTTAACGAAGCATCACAATAAACCGTCATGTCTTCCACTCCTTCCGGTAACTCTAACACCGGAGCTTGACACAACTTCTCTTTTAGCAATCGAAAAGCAATTTCTTGCTCGTCCTCCTAATTAAATCTCACGTTCTTCCTCGTCAACTTTGTCAATGAAGAAGCGATCTTAGAAAAGTCTTGGATAAATCGACGATAATAACCGGCCAATCCGAGAAAACTCCGGATTTCCGTAGGCGTAGTCGGTTGTCTCCAACCCTTCACCGTCTCTATCTTCCCCGGATCTACTTGAATGCCGTCTTTGTTCACAATGTGACCAAGGAATTGAACCTCCCTTAGCCAAAATTCACATTTGGAGAACTTAGCATACAACTTCTCCTTTCGTAACATCTTTAATACTTCACGCAAATGACGTTCATGCTCGTTCATACTTTTCGAGTAGACTAGTATGTCGTCAATGAACACAATCATCGACTTGTCCAACATGGGTTGGCACACTCGGTTCATAAGATCCATGAATGCCGCCGGTGCATTCGTAAGACCAAAAGGCATAACTACAAACTCAAAATGCCCATAACGCGTTCGAAAAGCCGTTTTCTCGATATCTTCCTCACGGACCCGCACTTGGTGATAGCCGGACCGTAGGTCGATCTTAGAGAAATACGTCGCACCCTGAAGTTGGTCAAACAAATCGTCAATCCGAGTCAATGGATAACGATTCTTGATCGTTACTTTATTCAACTCCCGGTAATCGATGCACATCCGCATACTACCATCATTCTTTTTCACGAATAAAACCGGAGCGCCCCATGGCGAAGCACTAGGTCGAATAAAACCCTTTTCAAGCAACTCTTGGGTTTGGTTTAACAACTCTTGCATTTCTGTCGGTGCTAAACGATAAGGAGTTTTAGTAACGGGAGTAGCTCCCGGAACCAACTCAATGTGAAATTCAACTTGTCTTTCAGCCGGGACACCCGGTAACTCGTCCGGAAAAACGTCTTCGAATTCACTAACTACCGGAATTTCACGAATAGGTGGTGGCTCATCATGAGTATCAACAACATGGGCAAGAAAAGCCAAGCCACCACTAACAAGAAAACGACGTGCCCGTGCAAAAGAACATATCGACACAAGTCTTCTTCGTCTATCGCCATGAATAATCAACTCTCCCCCACTTGGGGTCTTCACACGTATAAACTTTTCATGGCATGCAATATCGGCTCTATTTCGATCGAGCCAATCCATGCCAACAACGATATCGAAATCGCCCAAAGTCATAGGGATGAGATCAATTTTAAAGTTTTCGGCACCAAAAATGATATCACAATTCTTACACACATCAACCACTAGCACCATCTTGCCGTCCGCTATTTCGACTTCTACCGGACGACTTAACTTAGCTAACGGTCTATCAAGTTTAGGCACAAATTTTGGAGACACAAACGACAAATTTGCACCGCTATCAAATAAAATCCTTGCCGGATTAGAGTTAACCATAAAAGTACCTGAGACAACTTCGCTGGATTGCTTAGCTTCATCATTCGTCATCAAATAGTTGCGACCCCTAGCCGTACCCGCCGCTTTCTCTATTCGATTAACGTTATCATTATTCAAATCGGGACATTCCGGCCTCTTGTGCCCCTCTTTACCACAATTAAAGCAAGTGACTTTGGTCGAAGCCTTGGTGCAATCACGGGCCATGTGTCCTCTTTGATTACAATTATAACACGTAGGCTCGAAACCCCCGGAAGCACCATTCTTCACACTATTAACGCTTTCGGAGCCTTTCTTGTTCTTTTTATTGGAAAAGTTCGAATGACTCGAACCTTCAAACTTTCTTTTAGAAAAAGTGAAATCGCTTTTCCTTGGAACCTCCGGCTCAAAACCCCGAGCCAACTCGAATAGCTCTTCAAAAGTCTTAGCCATTCCTCGACTAATCTTACCCTTGAACTCGTCGTTCAAGGTACGGTAGAAATCTTTAATTAGCTTGTGATCGTCACCAACATATTCCGGGCAAAAGCGAGTCTTTGCCAAAAAGGTAGACTTGAGAGTAACCAAGTCCATCGAACCTAGTTGCAAATGATGCAACTCGTTCCGGATTCTATCAAGGTCGGAAGAAGTTCGGTATTCTTGGAAAAATTCCTTCTTAAACTCCTCCCATGTCAAGCTCATGCATTGCCCTTCGCCATATAAATTGATTTTATCGTCCCACCACAACTTGCCTTCTTCACGTAACATGCTAGACCCATACCTCTTCTTCTTCTCAGGAGGACACTCCGCGGTACAGAACGCCCCCTCGATATCGGAAATCCAACAAGTGCTTTTCAATGGATCCCTCACCCCATTAAACATCGGAGGTTGAGTATCCTTGAAATTTTTGTAGTGGAAGTCCCGTCTTCCTTCACCTCCTTCACCACGAGGATAAATGTTTCTAGCTTCAAGAACCTCTTCGATAGTGGCCTTCATTCTTTCATTTATCAAATCGGTCACTTGTCCATTGACCGAATCTTGGAAGACCTTTCGGACGTCCGTAAGAAAATCCGCTTTTAACTTTTTAAAGACGGCCTCAACCTTGGCCGAAAATTCGGGGTCCTCGCTTGTACCACCGATATCATTATCGTGTCCGTTTCTCGTCTTCATTCTATAAAAAGGAAAGGGTTAAACCATGAACGAAAAGCATAACATGTAAGTATATACATGCGTACCACACTACCCCATCTTGCTCAACAATCGTCGTACATTACTCGTTTGACATGATTTGCACCAACGATAGCTAATCGTTGTTACGCGAGCATGTCGCATTAACTCGCTAGTACAACGTCCGTCTTGCTTGATGATTGCTAAACACAATACAAAACAATTAGCACAAGGTTAGTTCACATAAACCAAAGCACTAACAATTCCCGATTAGACCCAAAGTCCTACAAGTCCCGTATAAAGCGCTCACACAATAAAGCCCAAGTCTAGGCACCTATCTCAAGTCGCCTAAATCTCTTAGACCATGCTCTGATACCACTTAAAACAACCCAACCCGTATTCCATACGATAATTTTTTTTTTATATAATACACATTTATGGGCCAATTAAATATGTAAACCATTCCACAAGTTCCATTTAAACGTACATCAATTTAAATGTTTACAAAAGGCACGAAAGCCATTAATTAAGTTTAATACAAGTTTAACCCACTACAAGGATAGTTTATAATCCAAACGACCTCGAGCATGGTTTGGGGCTAAACTACCCAAAACGTTAGGCCAACTTCAAAAGCTAACACCAAAAGCACCCCCGACAACATAAGCGGGAGACCACTAGTCCAAACGTATGCCCTTACCCTTGTCCAAGCCGGAACCTATAAAAATGGTAAACAACGAGAGGGTAAGCAAGGCTTAGTGAGTGCAACAATTATACATACATATATATAACCTATCCATTTGCAATCACAATACCAAATACCTCATACGAACTTGTAACTCAAATAGCATGTCAACATACCCGTAACACTAACAAGTCGTACATTATCACACCACTTCATTAGCATATACTCAACTCAATATATATTATATGCTAAACAAAACAACAATCTCAATATGGTTAACCAATAACGCTATGGTGCTACTGGCTCGTGGTTCACACCATACGCTTTTGAGTCATACTCGTTTATAGTGCTACCGGCTCGTGGTTCACACTCGATGCTACCGGCTCGTGGTTCACATCTTAGTTTATAGTGCTACCGGCTCGTGGTTCACACTCGATGCTACCGGCTCGTGGTTCACATATTAGTTTATAGTGCTACCAGCTCGTGGTTCACACTCCATCCCACACATGTTATGGCACTACCGACACGTGGTTCATACCATAACATTTACAAATAAACACGCCATATACATGAACGCATAATTATTCCACTCACCTTGTCACAAGGATGATGATTTAGCACTTCCGAGCTTCAACGCAATGTACCTAAAACATTAAGTGCACATTCAATTTCACAACTAGTGGGATTAACCACAATACTCGGGGGATTGAGCATTTAATGACCCAATTTGCATTAAATGACTCAACTACTCACAACCGCCCATAAATGGCCAAGACTCGAATTTAATCACTAAGACTAGTGAATTAAAGTCTATTAACTTCAATTAACACAAAACTTAGGGTAATCCATACCCATTTCATCTAATTAGGTCAACTAGTACATTTTGACCCATTTTAACTCACTTAAACTCACAATCAAGTCAAACTTGCCCATTAACACTTCTTTCATAATTCTTAAAGTGCATTAGTGACTAACAACACCAATTGACACTTACAACCTCAAATCACTAGGCCAAAACCCTAGATTGTGGATATTAGGGTTTCATTACAACAACATAACCCAAACTCACCCATTTTACCCTCAAATGGGTCATACAATTCTCTAGTAACCAAAACCCTAGCCATGAACCAATTAAAACTTAGATCATAAGGTTAGAACTTACCGAGACTATCAACGCGTAGCTAGAGACACAAGGAACAACTTTAATTCTTGCTCCAAAGATCAACCCTCAATCCTTCACTCTCAAATCTCACTTTTAATCCAAATGGGTTTTAAGTTTTGGGAGAGAAATTGGAAAGAAAAGAGAAAAGAAATTAAATGAAATGGATAAGTGGTTGGGATTTAATGCTCCCATCAGATTTATACGCCAAATTACCACTTTGCCCCTTAAAGTCATTTAATTTGAGCTAAAACCGGAATCTGTCCAGCAGATTTGCCGCGGCGTGGCCCAAATGTCGCGGCGCGACGTATCGAAGGAAAAACAACCCCTTTTAACCCAACTTCTGATCCAGATTTGCTTGATATACCACGGCGCGGACCTAATTGTCGCGGCGCGGCCTAAGGCTGTATCTGAACAGCTCGACCAACTTAAACAATTTTCGATTTTATTTAATTTGTACATTCCAAACCCGCTTCCTATATTCACCTAGTCTTCAACACTAGTCTCACAAGACTTAACGCTAACCAAACCCATGTTTAAACTTATACATGCACACATTATCAAGTATACATATATGTATATATATATCTACACATACATTCATACATTTACGCATAAGCTAACGAGTTATAAACGTACAAATGATTAAGTAAGTACCTTTCGATACGTACGGGAAAACGGGATGTTACACGGATTAAGACGAGGTCTAAATGGAAAATCATCTAATCGAACCGAAATAACTGAAAATCAACTTTCCAGTAGCCCAGGTAGTCTGATCAGTTCCAGAAACAGTGAGTAAAGGTGTTCCGGTGGGTTCTTGGTGCTTGATGCTCATCACGGTTCTCATCCTTGATGCGTATAGCTTCAAGTGTACAACTCGTTGATGGGTTTGCATCATCTTAACCAAGGTTTGACCATCATAACACTAGTGTAAGTCTAAGATATGTAGCACAACTTACTTAAGAGTTGTATGAAGGTTGATGAACCAAAGTTACATCAAGATCTTAGATCCGACACATACATGAGTTCTATTAGTAATATTAAGCTACAAACTTGAAAGTAAACTAAATAAACAAGATCTTAAGTTGTAGAACTTAGATCTTAGCTAGATCTTAAAGATCCTAGACTAGAAAGTCTAGATCTAGTGTTCTTAAGTTAGATCCTAAGTTACAAAACTTGGATCTTCACTTTAATGAAACCATAAGTTATGAAACTTAGATTTTCAACCAGTAAAATGTATATAAGCTTATAAGCTCTTGTTTACAACAAATTTGGAAGACCATAAGCTATAGAAACTTAGATCCAACACAAGTGTATATAAGCTTATAAGCTCTTGTTTACAACAAATTTGGAAGACCATAAGCTATAGAAACTTAGATCCAACACAAGTGTATGAAGTTATAACTAGAAAGTTATATTTTCATGTTCTTGAACTTACAAAGTTAACTTTTAGTTTCAAGAAATATGAGATCAAGATCAACTAGTAATACTTGACCAAATTAACAACATCACAACTTTAAAGTACTTACAAAAGAAAGAATTAAACTAAAGTACAAGTATTATGTTTATGTTTGTTTCATACTTAGGAAGATTCAAATCAAAGTTTGGATCTTAGGATTTAAGTCTACAAAACATGAACACAAGTATGATTATGAAACTTATGAACTTTAAATCTTGAAAACATTTAAATGTAGAACCATAAACTAGTAAGTTTAGATTCTTGTTCTTGGTTCTTCATCAAACAAAAGATGGAAGTAACCAAGATTACATGAAGATACAAGTTAGAAAACTTGATCTTTAACATAAACAAGTAACAAGTAAGTAAACAATAAACAAAGATCAAGTAAATGATGATGAAGATGGCGGTTTTTAGAGAAAGAAAAGAAGAGAAATAAAGTCTTGTTACTTACAATATTTGAGAGAAAAATGAAAGAAAATGAAGTGGTGTTTGAATGTATGTGTAAAAGTGAAGTGTAATACTAGCAAATAACTACCACAAAAAAAAAAATTGATCTCCCTTTTACCCATGGTGGCCGACGGTTTCAAGGCTCTCAAAGGGGAAGGTCACATGCTAACTTTCAAACATGGGAGAAAGGTGAGAGCTTGAAATGGTATTAAAGCTAAATGGTATGGGAAAGTGGTGTAAGTATACAAGTAACTAGTCTTTACATAACACTAATTAATCTTGCTTTTCCTTAATGAAATACTTGCATAATAATGGGCTAATTAGTCCATTAAGAAAGTAGGGTGAGCTTCCAAGTCCATGTACATCAATAAAGGCCCAAGTCCAAGTAAGTAACAAATTAAATAAGTAAGACCCAAGTAATTAACTACTAACATTAGTTAATTAAAAATGATTAATAATAATTAATCATGTACGTAAATAATATTCAAAATATTATTCGTGTAAAGTACGTGTGTCACTAAGACAAGTCGGGCTATGAAAAGTTAAATACGGTAACAAGTAACATGTATAAGAACACGTTTATTAAAACACAAGCATTAATAATAAATTATTAATAATTAAACGTTGGAAAATTCAGGGTCGTTACAGTATGCATACCGTCAACTTTCGATGTAATGAAAGGTTGTCTTTTAAAAACGAATGCAATGTTTGTAAAATGTATCATATAGAGGTCAAGTACCTCGCGATGAAATCAACTATTGTGAATCGTTTATAATCGATATGAACGAGTCATTTCATGTTATGTGCGATAATTGAGTTAAGGAAGAATCTTAGTTTAAGATTGGAAGCCTTTATGGCGTCCTAATATTTGTTAGTTCATTTGGTTATGCTATTTATTTATATTGCTTATTAACTAAGTTGTATTCACCAAGCAATCACTTATAATTTTAGTGTTTAACTCTTTTATATTCTCTAGTGGATCAAAAGGTAAGGACAAGGTGGTTGATTGAATTGGTCGAAGTGAAGCCTAGTGGGTAGATTGCCTAACCGTATAACTTTTTAAGGTAGCTTTATGACTTAAAAGGTTTAGCAATGTCCCCTAACCAAGTTCATCATGGGTCAAATTTGTATTGTTTTGGTCATTGTATGTGTCTATCATACTTATTTTATGGTATCATGCTGTAAGGGCCCTTTTGCATATTTTTTCCTGTTGGCATTAAGTTTTGGTTGTATGTAAATATGTTAGAAGTCTTTATTTTGGACAATGTACATTTGGGTCACAATTTGATTAGTACTGAAATTGTGATATGTTAATGTTAGTTGGAGTGTCTACCAAGAATATGTGCATTTTGGTGTTACTTGAGTGTGCTGTCAATTGAAAATTTGAGTTGGATCAAAAAGGATCAAAATGGGTAAGCTGCTGGGTGCACCGTAAAATTACGTTGACCACCTTAATTTTACGGTGACATGATAAAAATGAGTAAATTTTTGTCGGGTCGAAAAATTATCCATGCATATTTCTACGGTGGATGTTTGGTAACCATAATTTTATTTACGGTGAAGCCATCTCAGGGATATTGTTATGATTTATTTAACTTAATAATAATTTAATAATTCCTTTCATGAATAAAATTAAAATGTCAAAATGTCAATAGAAAAATGAAGTAATATTTTGAACAAAAATCTAGGCCCAAATAAAGAGAATAGGCCAGAGCCCAACAACGCTAGCCCTAATTCATTTCCCTCTTTTATATACTCACTCTAACTTTCACCCCGTTTCAATCCTCCATAGAAAACCCTAGCTCATTCAACAGCTGCCAAACCACAAAACACACAGAAATGGCCGCCGCTGCAGCTCGTCCTCTGGTCACCGTCCAGACACTTGAAAACGACATGGCCACCGACGGTTCCAGCCTCCCTCTCCCTCACGTCATGAAGGCCTCTATCCGTCCCGATATCGTTAACTTCGTTCACTCAAATATCTCCAAAAACTCCCGTCAACCATACGCCGTTTCTCGCAAAGCCGGTCACCAAACCTCCGCCGAATCATGGGGAACCGGCCGTGCCGTTTCACGTATTCCTCGTGTTCCCGGTGGCGGTACTCACCGTGCAGGTCAAGGTGCGTTCGGTAACATGTGTCGTGGTGGACGTATGTTTGCACCTACTCGGATCTGGAGAAGGTGGCACAGGAAAATTAATGTCAATCAGAAACGATACGCTGTCGTATCGGCTATTGCAGCGAGTGCTGTACCTTCGCTTGTGATGGCGCGTGGACATCGGATCGAGACTGTTCCGGAACTTCCGTTGGTTGTTAGTGATACTGCTGAAGGAATTGAGAAGACTCATAATGCAATTAAGGTTTTGAAGCAGATCGGTGCTTATGCTGATGCTGAGAAGGCTAAGGATTCAGTTGGAATTCGTCCTGGAAAGGGGAAAATGAGGAACAGGAGGTACTCTTTTTTTCTTTGATTTTTTTGTTTGTTTTATATTTATTTACATTAAAGGTTGAATTTATGTATACTTGTATGAATTGATATGTTTGTTAATCTCTGTGCATGTTTTTGTTAGTTTATCTATGAATACAAGTGTATTGCATACATGTGTGTCAGTGGGTGTGTGTCTCTGTTTTGTATTCAGATATGTGTATGAATTTTTATGTGTATAGGTCTTTATATGTAAATACAATTGTGTATTTGTATAGTGTATGTATGTATTGATGATTATTGGTATGTTACATATTTCTTTGTGTGTGTATATGATTTTATATTTATCCGTTTATTGTGTTCATTTCATCATTAGAAGCCTTTAGGTTTATTGGTATTGATGATTGTTATTATATTACATACTGGTATTTCTTTATTTCTTTATATGTGTATATTGTGTATATGTATAATGTATGTATATGATTTATATTTATGCGTTTATTATGTTTATTTCATCTATCAATAGGAGCCTTTAGGTATATTGGTATTGATGGATTATCATTATTGGTATGTTACATATTTCTTTATGTGTTTATATGTGTAATGTATGTATATGATATATGTATGTGTTTATTGTGTTTATATCATCATCGGAAGCTTTTCGGCTTATTATTATTAACAATAACAATATTTAACAGGTACATCTCTCGTAAAGGACCATTGATTGTGTATGGAACTGAAGGTGCTAAGCTAGTGAAAGCATTCAGGAACATTCCAGGTGTTGAGGTTGCCAATGTGGAGCGATTGAATTTGTTGAAATTAGCTCCAGGTGGACATCTTGGAAGGTTCATTATCTGGACCAAGTCAGCTTTTGAGAAGCTCGATTCAATCTACGGATCATTCGAGAAGTCTAGCTCAAAGAAAACTGGTTATGTGTTGCCCAGAGCTAAGATGGTGAATGCTGATTTGGCTAGGATTATCAACTCTGACGAAGTTCAGTCAGTTGTGAAGCCAATCAAGAAGGAGGTTAAGAGGGCACCAATGAAGAAGAATCCATTGAAGAACTTGAACACTATGTTGAGGTTGAACCCTTATGCTAAGACAGCTAAGAGGATGGCTTTGCTTGCTGAGGAACAGAGGAAGAAGTCCAAACAAGAGAAGCTTGACAAGAAGAGACAGCCAATTTCTAAGGTACTTCAATCTTTTTTAATTTTATGTTAATCTTGTAGTGTACATACGTTTGTTACATGATGATATGTTTGATGTTTCATATGGTTACTTGAATTGTTTATTATATATGCTTTTTTCATAACAGAGTTTGATTTTTAGTGGGTAGCTAACTTTTTTTCCATATAATGGAGAGGAGACTTTCTTGATGTTCAAAATTGTTTTGTTGCTGAAAATCACAGATCCTGCTTTATAGTTTTCAATCATGCTTGCACATTTTGGACAGCAACCTATAATATTGAGTTTATTTTTTATAACACACTCAATCTAATCTGATCATTTTTATTTTTTATTTTGAAAGCTTAATGTGATATGATGTATTATGCTTTTTATACGCATTATTTATTATTTACTTTGTTTGTTACTAACAGGAGGAAGCGGCAAAGATCAAGACTGCTAGCAAGGCATGGTACAAGACTATGATCTCAGACAGCGACTATGCTGAGTTTGATGTATTCACCAAATGGCTCGGAGTTTCACAGTGATTTCTCTATTTATTTTCTCGTTGGATCCGTTTGTTAGGCTTTTAAACTATCCCCTATCAGAAGTTTATACTAAGTGCTTTTTGTTTAATCGTACTTTTAGACATCAAATTTTGTCTGTGTTTTATTGTTGGATCTTAGGCACCGAGTTTGGTTAGGATTGATCGTTCAGTACTAAGCCTTTGGTTTCTATCCTTGTTATAATGTGTTGACTTTTTATATGTTTTATGCTAGCTGAGTTTTTGTGGTTCACTGGGCACGAGCTTGGCTTGTTCGATATGATACAACTTTGAGTTTGGCTTTTGCTTACACTTGTTTATTATTACATTTGTGTTAATAGTGTGCAGAAAATAATATATACCATAAAAATTCTGAGTGGGAAAACACGTATAATCCTACATAAAAATAGGAAAGAGGAGATTTGAGAGATCGTATGCCGACGCTGAAATGTTGACGAGGAAGACCAGCAGAAACACCGACGCAAATTGAGAAACATCAATTGCCAGCGTTTCTGCTAAAATGCTTATGAGTCCATATGCTATAAAATGCAAGGTAGCAAAGTGCCCCCTTAGGCCACACGCAATGGTGTGCCATAGCCACCGCCACTGCTACCGCCAGCCACTCTCCTCACCCTTCTAACGGCACATTTGTGGGGCTCACGTTTTTTTTTTCTTTTCTTTTTCCCAACGGCTAGTGATCAGCCTTTTTTTTTTACCCTACCCATTTCATATATATATATATATACACCATTTCACTCTCAAATTTTTACACTTTCAAACCCATTTCACTCTCAATTTTTATTTTTCACCCATTTTACTCTCAATCTTTTATACTCAAAAATGGCTTTCGGAAACATTGTTACGTTCGAGATTCACGGCGGCGGTTTGTTTTCCGATGACATGGACCGCTACGTCGGTGGACGGGTCGATTATGCAGATGTGCCGGTCAATGGGCTTCGAGTTGACGAAATGTTTGATTATTTAAGGCGAAACGCGCACTGCAATGAGATTTCGCAGTTTGCATATTGGAATCCCGAGAACAAGGTGTTCGAGTGGCTTCAGGATAACGATAAATGGGCGTGGCTACTCGGAACCGCAATAATCAAATCCACAAATGTCGTGTTGTATACCAAACACATTTGGGACGATCTTCCGCACGAAACCGATGGTAGTGCGGATGGTTATTATACCGATTAATTGGTATCTAGTTTATGTACTAGTTTTTTTTTTTTTTTTTTTTATGTAATTGTGTGTTTTTTTTTTGTACTCTTTTTTTTTTTTTTTTTTTTTTTTTTTTTTTTTTTTTATGTAATCGTGTGTTTTTTTTATTTGTACTCGATTTTTTTTTATGTAATCGTGTTTTTTTTTTATTTGTACTCGTTTTTTTTTAATCGTAGTTTAATTTTAATGTATTTTGTGTATTTTGTTTTTTTAGTTTATAAATGTTATTTATATTTATATTTTAAGTTTTAAATAATAATAAAAAATGGGTAAAGTGTGGTGGTGAAGTTTATGATTGTGGGTGTTTAGTGAAAGGAATGTGAAAGAAATGTTAAAGGGTTTGTGCTGATGTGGCGTTGATGTGGCGCTGATGTGACAGGTAAAATGATAGTGAAAGAAACAAACGATTGCATGTGGCCTTACTTTACCGGAGTTAACAGCCACCACCGCTCAGTCCTATCCAAAACCCAACCTTGATACAAAACCTGTATCATAACCTTTACTCTCCTCTCCCAAAATGCTTATGTTTTGATTCTCTTTTTCATCAAACCAACTTTTCATATCATATAATATCATATCAGCTCATATTAGCTACCCAAACAAACATTTCATCAGCGGCATCTACTACATTTTCCCTTGCCCAAACTTCATCCTCATCTCCCACACAAAAACCACCTCAACTCATTTTCTCATTCAAACCATACACTTTTTAACCACCTCACACACTCAAAACTGCAACTTACTATCCACTGCACTCATCTCTCAAAAGAAGACAGACCCCATTTTGGACCAATTACCTGAACCTGAACCCAAACCCGAATTCTCAACTGAAATTTTTGAGACACAAGCTGAGTTTGATAAACGTAGGCTAGAAGAAAAGTTTGCAGTCTTGAACACAGGAATATACGAGTGTCGTTCATGTGGCTATTTGTATATTGAGGCTGCTGGTGATCCATCTTACCCAATAGAACCAGGTATACCATTTGATAGATTGCCTGAATATTGGAGGTGCGCTACTTGTCGTCCTCCAAAGACTTTTTTTTCAGAGTGAAACTGTTGAGATTTTCTCAGAATCAGCAATTCGGGCTTGGTGGAAATACGCACGCTTACTTCCAGCAAAAAGGCGATTTTAATATATGGTCATCTTTTATTCTTCTTTGTATGGTTCTTGTCTGGCTATTTTCTTCAATGAGTTGAAATACGCATTCCGTCCCAATTTAGTAGTTCTCAAACAAAAAACACACAGTTTAAGAAAAAGTGACTATCCATGTACTTTATTGTTTATTTTTCAGCTTTATCCCTTACTTTTTATCTACATTTTTGTCATACTTAAATAAAGTAAGGGTGTAAAGGTACTTAACCAATTATTCTTATCTATTTAGATCATATATAACCCTGCCTGTGACGTCACAGGCAGATTGTCCACTTTTTGGCCAAAAAGTGCAATCTGCCTCTGACGTGGCAGTGTCACCCTCTGACACCAAAATAACCCTGACGCCCCTCCAGTGTCAAATAGGTCCCACCAGTTTTATTTTTTCTTTTTATTTTTTATTTTATTATGCATACAAATTATATTACATATAATTAAAAAACATATAAAAATTAACCATTACATAAAAAATTAACCATTACATAAAATTTAACCATTACATAAATTATTGAGTTTGATGTGTTAAAAATGATAGGTTTTGATGGGTTTATATAGAAAAGAATATAAATAATTCAAATAAAAAAAAAAAAAAACAAAACAAAAATATTTGAATGAAAGTGTTAAAATGAGAGAAAAAAATGAGTTTGATGTGTTAAAAATGATAGGTTTTGATGGTTATATATAAAAGAAAATAAATAATTTAAATAAATAAAAAAACAAAAAAAAATTTTTGAATGAAAGTGTTAAAATGAGAGAAAATATTGAGTTTGATGGGTTAAAAATGATGGGTTTTGATGTGTTTATATAGAAAAGAATATAAATAATTTAAATAAAAAAAAAACAAAAACAAAATTAAAATTATTAAAATACGTGGACCAATCAGAAACCCTGACGCATTTTTTTTTCGTGAAAAAGTTGACTGACGCCCCTCCCGCATCAGCCGTAACGCCCCACTAGGGGCGTCAGGGGGCGTCACCCACTGCCAGCGCGTCTGACGGGACCCCTCTGACGCCGCGTTAAAAATGGTCTTATAGAAATTGACTATTAACTTGGGACCAGGGGCGGACCTATGTGGGGGCGGAGGGGGGGCGCCCGCCCCCACTAGATTTGCAATTTTAAGAGCAAATTTTTTTGGTTTTTCGATTGTCCCCGGTGAAATTTTTATTTTTTTTGGCCTCAAACCCTTCATATTTTGTCACAAAACATTCATATTTTGCCTAAAAACCTTCGTATTTTCCCCAAAAATCTTCAAATTTTGCTTAAAAAACTCTATATTTTGGCCCAAAACCTCCATTTTTTGCCAAAAAAAAATCACCACATTTTAAAAAAAAAATTCGCCCCGGTGAAATTTTTTTTTTTTTGGATCCGCCACTGCTTGGGACGGACCAAAAATAAAAGATGGACTATTAATACGATGACTAGGGGAGTATATACAATGGCTAATTATGGTTACCGGTATATTTTTTAGAGATATTTTTCCTTGTAATTTTTTCTGTTATACTAGTGACTATGAAGTGATGTGAGTAGGTTTTTTGAGTTATTTGATGATTGATTTGTTGTTTACTTTGTAATTTTTGAGAGTTTGTTTGATGGTTACAAAGTCGGTTCATGTAAAATGTAAAGAAATGAAGTATAAATAGCAAATGATGAATTACAAGCTAGACCACTCTTAAAAGCAACGGTGTAAAATTTAAGTCATGAATTATAATTTAAGTAAGGGGGATGATTCTCACACACACTTTTTTGATCCTCACACACCAATTGAGTATTATTAGAAGAGTAAAAAGTTAAAATAAGTGTGTGAGGATTAAAAAAGTGTGTGTGAGAATCATCTCCCTTTAAGTAATACAAGTCCCTTGTGTAAAAAATATTGGCGCGTTATAATTATTGTATGGGATCAGATTCTTTTTTAAAGGTCAAGTGTAGGTCCCCTTTATAAGAAATCTGTGCCAATTAATGCTTATTAGATACGCTTTAATAATTTATGAATGAATTATTATGCGTATATTCGTTAGATATGCCATTCGAATTCGCCTATACAAAATTTCATGTTTTTCATCTATGTTTTTATTTGTGGTAAGAGCGTTTAACCTCCAAGTGATATTGATCCGTTAATTTGTGCTTCGAAAATGTATCAAACCGTGTAATTTTTAGCAACTTCGAATTGCACATCCTCATTTGTTATAGCCTTATAGGGTTAGATATCGAAAATATGATGCCTCTATACCAATGTCTGGCTTTAGTTTAATGTAGTCCTACAACATTATGTTTGCATTACTTCATAAAAGGGGACGTTTATTTCAATCTACAGAGAACTTAGTAGATTGTGTGCAGCCGTGGAGATTTGGACCTCGTGAAATTTACTTGGCCAACGGCAACACAGTCGCAAACTAAGTTTTCATTTATCTCGATGATAATTAAAAAAATGTTTGTATGTTTTTTTGGAACGACGAAATTCATTACACAACTCCTTAGCAAGTAACTAAGGAGCAAAACCACCAAAAACAATGGATTTTTCATCCACTCAGTCCAAGATATATTACATCGACTTCTACTAACTAGCCAATTAAAAGAAAAATTACGTATAGAATCAAAAACTAAACATTTCTTCATAGTGCGGGGTTGAAAAATAGCGCTATTCCGGAACCTCCAAACATGCCATAAAAGGCATGCAATGATGATGTAGAGTCGACTCCTTTTTGTAGTGACCCGAACTTTTCCATGTTTATATATATTAATTGAGATTGATATTTACATGACTAAATGTTTCCAACGTGTTAAGCAATCAAACTTGTTAAGATTTGATTAAATGAAATAAGTTTCATATAGACAATTGATCACCCAAGTTGACCGGCGATTCACGAATGTTACAAAATTGTAAAAACTACATGTTGTGGTATATATGGACATATTTATATGGTTGACATAAGATTATGATGAGTAAGTATCTCACTAAATATATTAACAATGTGTGATATACATAAGAAATGAGATTACTAAGTTAAGAAACTCGAAATGATATATATAACGATTATCGTTATGATAACGTCTACTAAATACATATGTATCATATTAAGATATTGATACACTATATTTAACATGATAAAATGATATTTAAATATATCATTAAGTATGTTAACAATGAACTACATATGTAAAAACAAGACTACTAACTCAAGAATTACGAAACGAGACTTATATGTAACGATTATCGTTGTAACGATATTTTAATGTATATATCATATTAAGAGATATTCATACATCATAATATCATGATAATATAATAATTTAACATCTCATTTGATATAATAAACATTGGGTTAACAACATTAATTGAGATCGTTAACTTAAAGGTTTCAAAACAACACTTACATGTAACGACTAACGAAGACTTAACGACTCCATTAGAATGTATATACATGTTGTGTTTTGATATGTATTCTTACACTTTTGAAAGACTTCAAGACACATATCAAAGTACTTCTACTTAACAAAAATGCTTACAATTACATCCTCGTTCAGTTTCATCAACAATTCTACTCGTATGCACCCGTATTCGTACTCGTACAATACACAGCTTTTAGATGTATGTACTATTGGTATATACACTCCAATGATCAGCTCTTAGCAGCCCATGTGAGTCACCTAACACATGTGGGAACCATCATTTGGCAACTAACATGAAATATCTCATAAAATTACAAAAATATTAGTAATCATTCATGACTTATTTACATGAAAACAAAATTACATATCCTTTATATCTAATCCATATACCAACGACCAAAAACACCTACAAACACTTTCATTCTTCAATTTTCTTCATCTAATTGATCTCTCTCAAGTTTCATCTTCAAGTTCTAAGTGTTCTTCATAAATTCCATAAGTATAGTTTCATAAAAATCAAAAATACTTCCAAGTTTGCAAGTCTACTTCCAAGCTTTCTAATCCATTCCAAGTAATCATCTAAGATCAAGGAACCTTTGTTATTTACAGTAGGTTATCTTTCTAATTCAAGGTAATATTCATATTCAAACTTTGATTCAATTTCTAAAACTATAACAATCTTATTTCGAGTGAAAATCTTACTTGAACTGTTTTCGTGTCATGATTCTGCTTCAAGAACTTTCAAGCCATCCAAGGATCCTTTGAAGCTAGATCCATTTTTCTCATTTCCAGTAGTTTTATCCAGAAAACTTGAGGTAGTAATGATGTTCATAACATCATTCGATTCATATATATAATGCTATCTTATTCGAAGGTTTAAACTTGTAATCACTAGAACATAGTTTAGTTAATTCTAAACTTGTTCGCAAACAAAAGTTAATCCTTCTAACTTGACTTTTAAAATCAACTAAACACATGTTCTATATCTATATTATATGCTAACTTAATGATTTAAATCCTGAAAACACGATGAACACCATAAAATCGGATATATGCCATCGTAGTGAAACCGGGGGCTGTTTTGGTTTGGATAATTAAAAACTATGATAAACTTTGATTTAAAAGTTGTTCTTCTGGAAAAATGATTTTTCATATGAACATGAAACTATAACCAAAAATCTTGATTAAACTCAAAGTGAAAGTATGTTTTTCAAAATGGTCATCAAGATGTCGTTCTTTCGACGGAAATGACTACCTCTTTAGTAATTGACATGTAACTTAAATTTCCAACTATAAACCTATACTTTTTCTATTTTGATTCTTAAATTAGAGTTCAATATAAAACCATAGCAATTTGATTCACTCAAAACGGATTTAAAATGAAGAAGTTATGGGTAAAACAAGATTGGATATTTTGATCTTTTTAGCTAATGGAAATGTTTAACAAATCTATACAAATCATATCCTAGCTAACTTATATTGTATTATACATGTATTCTAATATATTATGTAATCTTGGGATACCATAGACACGTATGCAAATGTTTTGACATATCATATCGACCCATGTATATATATTATTTGGAACAACCATAGACACTCTATATGCAGTAATGTTGGAGTTAGCTATACAGAGTTGAGGTTGATTCCAAAAATATATATACTTTGAGTTGTGATCTAGCCTGAGACGTGTATACACTGGGTCGTGGATTGATTCTAGATAATATATATCGATTTATTTCTGTACATCTAACTGTGGACAACTAGTTGTAGGTTACTAACGAGGACAGCTGACTTAATACACTCAAATCTTTAAAACATAATAAAAATGTTTGTAATTATATTTTGATCATACTTTGATATATATATGTACATATTTGTATAGGTTCGTGAATCGATCCGTGGCCAAGTCTTATTTTCGAGGAAGGAAATATCTGTGAAAGTGAGTTATAGTCCCACTTTTAAAATCTAATATTTTTGGGATGAGAATACATGCAGGTTTTATAAATGATTTACAAAATAGACACAAGTACGTGAAACTACATTCTATGGTTGAATTATCGAAATCGAATATGCCCCTTTTTATTAAGTCTGGTAATCTAAGAATTAGGGAACAGACACCCTAATTGATGCGAATCCTAAAGATAGATCTATTGGGCCTAACAAACCCCATCCAAAGTACCAGATGCTTTAGTACTTCGAAATTTATATCATATCCGAAGGGTGTCCCGGAATGATGGGGATATTCTTATATATGCGTCTTCTTAATGTCGATTACCAGGTGTTCGCCATATGAATGATTTTTATCTCTATGTATGGGGTGTGTATTGAAATATGAAATCTTGTGGTCTATTGTTACGATTTGATATATATAGGTTAAACCTATAACTCACCAACATTTTTGTTGACGTTTAAAGCATGTTTATTCTCAGGTGAATATTAAGAGCTTCCGCTGTTGCATACTAAAATAAGGACAAGATTTGGAGTCCATGTTTGTATGATATTGTGTAAAAACTGCATTCAAGAAACATATGTCGCTGTAATATATTTCTATTATAAACCATTATGTAATGGTCGTGTGTAAACAGTATATTTTAGATTATCATTATTTGATAATCTACGTAATGTTTTTAAAACCTTTATTGATAAAATAAAGGTTATGGTTGTTTTAAAAATAAATGCAGTCTTTGAAAAACGTCTCATATAGAGGTCAAAACCTCGCAACGAAATCAATTAATATGGAACGTTTATAATCAATATGAACGGGACATTTCAGTTGGTATTCGAGCGTTGGTCTTAGAGAACCAGAAAATTTGCATTAGTGTGTCTTATCGAGTTTGTTAGGATGCATTAGTGAGTCTGGACTTCGACCGTGTTTTCTTTAAAAATGATTGCTTAACATTTTTGTTGGAAACTATATATTGTTAACATGTAAATATTATGTGATATATTAATCTCTTAACATGTTTGATATTTTGTGATAGATGTCTACCTCTAGCACAAATCCCATTGACTCACCTAATAATAACGAAGAGTCGAATATATATTGGCAAGATTCACAAGTTCCCGAAGAACCGGAAGAAGAGGAAACGGAACCGGAAGAAGAGGAACCGGAAGAAGAGGAACCAGAAGAAGAGGAACTGGAAGAAGAAGAGGTTCCGGAGGGGGGAATAGTAGGAACCACAGAAAACCGGTCAAATAAAAGAAAATCCTCAACCAATGGACCAAAGTTAATAATGGTCAATGGTGTTTCCGCTAAGGAAGCAAAATATTGGGAAAATTACCAATTATTCGATGAATCGGATCCTGATGAGGATTCCGATGATGTTATAGAAATTACCCCGACCCAATTTAATGAAGCAAAAGAAAATAATAAGGAAAAAGGCATCAAAATAGAGAAATCTGATTCCGACCCCGATGAACTTTATATGTACCGTCAACACCCGTATTTTCAATATCGTGACAATAACCCGGGAACCTCTAAACCACCAGGTTTTTCTAAACCAATGTGGAAAATGACGACTTGTATTAGAGGAACATCATATATCCCTAGAAGATTAGGAAAAAGAACCAAGTCCGAAGAAGAAGAAACCAGTGATTCAGATTAGAGGGGTGTGAGCATGTTGTGTAATAAATGTATTGTAGTGTTTGCTTGTACTTTTATGTTCTATGTAAAAATTTCTTGTATTATTTGTTATTACGAATCTAATCCTTGTCTATTTTACAGTATAAAAACAAAATGGACGTTAAGGGTAGACAACCGAATAGTTTAAAAGACCTACCAGAGGATATGATTGAGGAAATCTTGTCTAGAGTCGGTCAGAATTCATCAGCACATTTAGTTATGGTGAAATTAACTTGTCAAACATTTGAAAGACTTTCCAGAAATGCCTTAGTTTATAAAAGGATTTCCTTTGATAAGTGGGGTATATCACATTGGGGGGACTTTAAGTTACGCCGTGTTTTCTTTAAAGCGTTAAATGCGGGGAACCCAAATGCAATTTTACGCTACGGGTTAAGAACCTATTTTGACTCAACATATCCCAACATAGGATTTCGTGAATTAGAAAGAGCTTCTAACATGCAATATAAAGAAGCATGTTATGCTTATGGGTTAGTGATGTTCGCTTCTTACCAAAGTGAGAAAAAGAACATCGGATTGCAGCTTTTAAATAAAACTTTCCCACAAGTGACGGATTCAGTAGTTAGGTTGAGAAACAAGGTTTTTAGATTATTACGAGGCTGTTGGACATTACGAAACCCTCGTCCTTTTGATGACATTACAACATGCTGCCTAGCCAATGGTCATAATGGTTATTTTCCACAAGACCAAGGATGGGAAGTCGTCTTAGTAAAACCAGAATGCATGACTTGTTTCTGGACTTATGAATTACGTGTCTTTATTTCCTTTGCTGAACAACTTGCGTATTAACTAGATTTATCTTCAAAACTGTCCTGTATCATAGTGTAATATATTTCATGTTATATGTAATATAACGAAGTTGTAAGTTTGAAGAATATTTGTATGTGATATATTATTATAATCAGTTTTTCATATGGAATTGTAGTAGTTGAATTGTATATTAGCTACTAAGTATGAACTTAACGGGTAGGTAGTACCTGAATTTAAACTTATAAAAAGCTAATATGAAGAAAAAGCTTTTATAAATGAGTTCATATTATGCTACGAGATACTATTGACTACTCTTAATATTCTGTATGATTAACTTGTTTTATTTGACTATTTTAAAAGAAATGGCACCGACTACTCGACACACCTTGAATATGAGCGAAGAGAAATTTCGTGGATTTCTTGCTTCATACATAGCCGCAGTACAGGCCGCGCTACATACCAACAATAACTCTGAATCTAGCAATACAGCTAACGGCGCAAGAAATCGTGTAGGATGCTCCTACAAGGAATTCACTGCCTGCAAACCTTCAGAATTTGATAGGACCGAAGGATCAAGCGGATTGAAACGGTGGACCGAGAAAGTTGAATCGGTGTTTGCCATAAGTAAGTGTACTGAAGGAGACAAAGTGAAGTACGCTACGCATACCTTCACAGGTATTGCGTTAACATGGTGGAATACCTATCTAGAGCAAGTGGGACAAGATGCTGCTTACGCGCTACCGTGGTCAGCATTCAAGCACTTGATGAACGAGAAGTACCGTCCGAGAACCGAGGTCAATAAGCTCAAGTCAGAACTTAGAGGCTTACGAACACAGGGATTCGATATTACTTCGTATGAAAGACGATTCACAGAATTGTGCCTATTATGTCCGAGAGCATTCGAAGATGAGGAAGAGAAGATCGACGAATTTGTGAAAGGGTTACCGGAGAGAATCCAAGAAGATATAAGTTCACACGAGCCTGCCTCCATACAAAAGGCATGTAGAATGGCTCACAAACTAGTGAACCAGATTGAGGGACGAATTAAAGAACAGGCGGACGAAGAGGCCAACATGAAGCTAGTCAAAAGAAAGTGGGAGAAAAACGGTGATAAGAGTCACCAAAACAACAACAACTATCCCAACAATCGCAACATCAATCGCAACTACAACAAACGGAAAAACAACCACAACAACAACAACAACAAGAACTACAACAATCATCCCAACAACAATAACAACCGCAACAACAACAACAACAACAACAATCAGAAGCAGCTATGCCAAAGGTGTGAAAAGTATCACTCGGGGTTCTGTACCAAATTTTGCAACAAGTGTAAAAGAAATGGTCATAGCGCGGCGAAGTGTGAGGTCTACGGACCAGGGGTTAACAGAACGAAAGGAACAAATGGTGTCGGAACGAGTAATGGCAGAGCAAGTAGTGTCGGAGCAAGTTATGCCAATGTAGTTTGTTATAAATGTGGAAAACCGGGCCACATTATTAGAAATTGCCCGAACCAGGAGAACACGAATGGATAAGGCCGCAGAAGAGTTTTCAATATTAATGCGGCAGAGGCACAGGAAGACCTGGAGCTTGTTACGGCAGATTATATATGTCGGAATCGAGAAATTAAACTGGGTAGTGAAATATTTAAGATTAATTTGATACCAGTAGAGTTAGGGAGTTTTGATGTAATAGTTGGCATAGACTGGCTGAAGGAGATGAAAGCAGAGATCGTATGTTACAAAAATGCAATTCGCGTTGTACGAGAAGAAGGAGAACCCTTAATGGTGTACGGAGAAAAGGGCAACACGAAGCTACATCTTATTAGTAATTTGAAGGCACAAAAACTAATATGAAAAGGTTGCTATGCTGTTCTAGCACACGTCGAGAAAGTACAAACTGAAGAAAAGAGCATCAATGATGTTCCCGTCACAAAAGAATTTCCCGATGTATTTCCGAAAGAATTACCGGGTCTACCTCCACATCGATCTGTTGAATTTCAAATAGATCTTGTACCAGGAGCTGCACCAATAGCTCGTGCTCCTTACAGACTCGCACCCTGCGAGATGAAAGAACTGCAAAGCCAACTGCAAGAACTATTAGAACGTGGTTTCATTCGACCAAGCACATCACCATGGGGAGCTCCTGTTTTGTTTGTCAAGAAGAAGGATGGTACATTTAGGTTGTGTATTGACTACAGAGAGTTGAATAAACTTATCATCAAAAACCGTTATCCACTGCCGAGAATTGACGACTTATTTGATCAACTACAAGGCTCATCGGTTTATTCGAAAATCGATTTATGTTCTGGATATCATCAAATGCGAGTAAAGGAGGATGATATTCCAAAAACTGCTCTTAGGACGCATTATGGTCATTATGAGTTTATGGTTATGCCGTTTGGATTGACTAACACACCAGCTGTGTTCATGGACCTTATGAACCGAGTGTGTGAGCCATATCTTGACAAATTTGTCATTGTTTTCATCGATGACATACTTATTTACTCAAAGAATGATCAAGAGCACGAAGGACATTTGAGAAAAATGCTAGAAGTATTGAGAAAAGAAAAACTGTACGCTAAGTTTTCAAAGTGTGCATTTTGATTGGAAGAAGTTCAATTCCTCGGTCACATAGTGAACAAAGAAGGTATCCAGGTGGACCCGGCAAAGATCAAAACCGTTGAAAAGTGGGAAACCCCAAAAACTCCAAAGCATATACGTCAATTTTTAGGATTAGCTGGTTACTACAGAAGATTCATCCAAGATTTCTCCAAAATAGCAAAACCCTTGACTGCATTAACGCATAAAAGGAAGAAATTTAAATGGAAGGATGAACAAGAGAAGGTGTTTCAGTTATTAAAGAAAAAGCTAACTACGGCACCTATATTGTCATTGCCTGAAGGGAATGATGATTTTGTGATTTATTGTGACGCATCAAAGCAAGGTCTCGGTTGTGTATTAATGCAATGAACGAAGGTGATTGCTTATGCGTCTAGACAATTGAAGATTCACGAGCAAAATTATACAACTCACGATTTGGAATTGGGTGCTGTTGTTTTTTCATTAAAGACTTTGAGGCATTATTTATATGGGGTCAAAAGTATTATATATACCGACCACAAAAGTCTCCAACACATATTTAATCAGAAGCAACTGAATATGAGACAACGCAGGTGGATTGAACTGTTGAATGATTATGATTTTGAGATTCGATACCACCCGGGGAAGGCGAATGTGGTAGCCGACGCTTTGAATAGAAAGTACAGAGAACCTATACGGGTAAAAGCTATAAATATAATTATTCGTACTAACCTTACTACTCAAATAAAGGAGGCGCAACAAGGGGTTGTAAAAGAAGGAAAGTTGAAAAATGAGATACCCAAAGGATCAGAGAAACATCTTAATATTCAGGAAGACAGAACCCGATATAGGGCTGATAGAATTTGGGTACTAAGGTTTGGAGATGTGAGAGAAATGGTACTTAAAGAAGCACATAAAACCAGATATTCAATACATCCCAGAGCGGGGAAGATGTATAAAGATCTCAAGAAACACTTTTGGTGGCCGGGTATGAAAGTCGATATTGCTAAATATTTAGGAGAATATTTGACATGTTCTAAGGTCAAAGCTGAACATCAGAAACCATCAGGTCTACTACAACAACCTGAAATCCCGGAATGGAAATAAGAAAACATTACTATGGATTTCATTACTAAATTGCCAAGGACTGCAAGTGGTTATGATACTATTTGGGTAATAGTTGATCGTATCACTAAGTCAGCACACTTCCTGCCAATGAGAGAAGATGACAAAATGGAAAAGTTGGCGCGATTGTATTTGAAGGAGGTTGTCTCCAGACATGGAATACCCGTCTCTATTATCTCTGATAGGGATGGTAGATTTGTTTCAAGGTTCTGGAAGATGTTGCAACAAGCATTGGGGACTTGTTTAGACATGAGTACTGCCTATCATCCACAAACTGATGGGCAGAGCAAAAGGACGATACAAACGCTTGAAGACATGCTACGAGCATGTGTTATTGATTTCGGAAACAGTTGGGATCGACACCTACCATTAGCAGAATTTTTCTACAACAACAGTTATCATTCTAGTATTGAGATGGCACCGTTTGAGGCACTTTTTGGTAGAAAGTGCAGGTCTCCGATTTGTTGGAATGAAGTGGGGGATAGACAGATTATGTGATAGGACCCTTGACACATGAATATCAATGAATGTGAAGATTAACTATTAAGATTGAGAGAGAAAGTCAATCAGTCAAGATTGACTTTCCACGGCTCTCTTGAAATCTCTACATAACAGTGGCTAAGCTTAGCTAATCTAGGGAGCCTTGGATCCTTTATATAGCCTCGTATAAAGGATCCTCCATAAGGCTAGGGAAACTCGTATTACTCCTTTCCCGGGTACCTAACAATCTCCCCCCAGGAGTGAGACGTGTTTCCAAAAACTAACTCCCTAGTAAAACATACAACATTACAAGGAAAGAATCAACTATTGCTAACTAACTCCCCCCTGAATGATGTACGGCCATTGATGAAGATCTTGAATCTTCGAAACTTGATGTCATTATTCTTTCAATGGTCTTTGAGTTTGCACAGCGGAATGCGCAAGGTAGACATTCATTATTGCATCACTTCATGTTGATGAAGAATACCTCGAAGTCTTAGAATCTCCCCCTTCAAAGTACTTGGGCTTTCCTACGTGAACTAAGAACGATATTGAAACAAGCATCTTCTAACTTAGCACGATTATCGGAAAATTGCTAAAGTCCTGGCTTTTGACTAAACCCCAATGGAGAAAGATCTTCTTTGAAATCACTTAGCTCCCCCCCAACACTTGACTTGATTAGTAAGCTCGAAAAACTTGAGAAACTCCCCCCGGAATGTATGGGGCATACGGCCAATCAAGTGTGTACTCATCACATCTTTGATAGCCTCAATTATTCATATATTGCCGGTATCAATATAGTTGGCTTTGATCGTTGGCTCCTTCGAAGTTCCTAACATCTCCAATACTCCCCCAAGGATGTGGAAGTCCTTTTCGTTTTCCTTTGCTCACTCGTCAAACAAGTAATGCTTTGATTTTGTCTCTTTGAAGTTCGAGTCCAATACCGTACGCGTATTGAAGTCACACGCACATCAACCATATACATATCTCCCCCACAATGATGCTTGCATGAAGAAAAAGCTTCATTGTTTAAATTGGTTGATGTGCTCAGCAATTCCCCAAAATATCGTAAATAACGTATATGAGAAAAGGCGTGTGAATCCGAGCCTCAAAAATATCGGAAAAATATGCTTTGGAGGTCCAGATTCGGTAAAAGACTTGGCCTGAAAATTCTGTCAATAGTCAGGGGCCAAAACTGTTAAAATTGAGTCAGATTCGGTATAGGGACTGTCCTTGTAAAATTCAGAAACTCTTCAGGGACTAAAATTATCAAAGTTGCACTCAGATTTTGAAATATGGACATAATTGCTTGTTGGGCTTGTAGATTCGGTAAGCCCAAGATGAGATGTGATAACCCATATTCGGTAACTAGACCCAATAATCAAACAAACTAGATTCGGTAGGTCCATGCAGGTTCAGTGGTCCATAGCCAAGAAATTGTAACAGTACCGAATCATGTATCACCCGAAATTGATCCATAACATTACCGAATGCAATACCGAGTCATCATAAGCATCATCATAATAATCATACCGAATGTTATTCAATCATCAATACCAAATCATCTCAGCACCATCAAATACTGAAGCAAATTCTCAATACCGAATGTTATTCATGTCTACGGTTGATCAAGAGAATCCAATCTCCACAATTTCAAAACAATTAATCACTGAGATCGATTGGAATCATCTTCTAATGCATCGATTTATATGATTAATGAAGAAAATGGCGCAAAAACATCAATAATCAGCAGATTCAATGAAGAACCTCCATGGCGGTTTCTTAAGTACTCGAAAATCAATTCCAAAATTTAGTGCGTTTCAGTTGATGTAATCTACATGAAACATGCTTGAAATGTTCATGTGAACACTCGTTGATCATCAAATCAACCTGAAACATCCTGAAATCATCCAATTGGATCGTTGACCAAACGAAAAAAAATGTTGACTTCGAGATCTGTAATTGCTCGATGTTTCTCATGCTGATTTGAAGCTTCTAACAGCTTAAGTAGGTGATGAAGAATTCGAAACTGATTTCAATTTGATATAAGTGTGCATGAATCACTCCATAGACCTCCATAGTCACGATGATCAATATTACTGTAGCAGTTTTGAGATGTAAAATAAGTGATCTGAAATTAATAATGAATCAGAAGGTGTTTCGGTTTAGTGAATTTGAATTTGTGTATAGGAATTGTGTTTTGTAATTTATGAATAAGTTTCGGTTTACATTCGGTAAATGAGATTCGGTATCGATTAAATCTCATTTAGTTGTGTTTTGGTGAGATTCGGTAACGAAAAATTTTTCGAAAATTTTTCGAAAACATTTTGAAGATCTTCATATCTTCATATTATTTTTGGTTTGAAGATTTGATTGATATAGCGATATAGTGACCGTGGTTTTTACGGATGAATAGCGTTGTATCAATCGTTCCACGAGAGAAGCCATTGTCCAGCAAATACTTTGTTAAGGTCTCGTACCATGCACGCGGTGCTTGCTTCAGACCGTATAAAGCTTTCTCCAAGTATTAAACGTGGTTTAGATGAATGAGATCGACAAAGCCTTCTGGTTGATCAACATAGACTTCCTCTTGAAGATAACCATTCAGAAAAGCAGTTTTGACATCCATTTGAAACACCGTGAACTTCATATGAGAAGCAAATGCAAGGAAAAGACGAATTGCCTCAATCCTAGCAACCAGAGCAAACGTTTCGTCATAATCAATGCCCTCTTGTTGTCGATATCCTTTGGCCACAAGACGTGCCTTATTTCGAACCACAATTCCATCAGAATCCTTCATGTTCTTGAAAATCCACTTAACCCCTATTGGTTGTTGACCCGTTGGTCTTGGAACTAATCGCCATACTTTCAATCGTTCAAATTGATTGATCTCGTCTTGCATTGCAACTACCCAGTATGGATCTAGTAAAGCTTGATCAACCGTTGTTGGTTCAATCTTACTAAGAAAGGCTGTGAATAGACACATATTCTGAGTAGCCCTTCGAGTTGAAACTGGAGCAGATACGTCACCAATAATAAGATCTATTGGATGACTTTTAGTCCATCGGGTGTGTGGAAGAGATTGTACATCAATTGTATCCATCGGAACATCAACCGTTGTTGACGTTGAGCCTTGATCTGCTTGATCTGATGTAACAGTATCTAATGGATTCAATAGAGTATCTGGAGAAACAGCTGGAGTTGTATCAAATGATGAATCTTGATCTTGTTCAAGATTATCAATAACAGGAGGTTGGAGGGAGGATGAAGAAGCAACAGGTGAATCAGTTGGTGTTGAATCTTCATCAAAAAGACTTTGAAGAGTCTCCACAGTAGGTGACTGTGATGGTGTAACCGGTACGGTTTGAACATTTGAATCCCGTTGAGGAGTATAAAGACTATCAAACAAGATATCTAGTTCCTCTGATGTAACCGTAGGAACACCCTTCTTCGAGAAAATTGAGTTTTGCGTGGAAGAAGTAGTAGCCAGGTTAGGATCGGGTTTTGAACTGAGTTGTTCAAAAGCCATTCCCGAAAATTCATCGAACTTGACGTTAATGCTCTCTTTAATCATCTTTGTTCGCTTATGATAAACACGATAAGCAACTTTGTTCAAAGAATAACCAAGAAATATGGCCTGATCGCCATGAGGATCAAACTTTCTGGGGCTGTCAAAATCGTTAAGCACATAGCATATACAACCAAAAACACGGAAATATTTGACATTCGGGCGTCTACCATATAATAACTCATATGGAGTTTTATCAAAACGTTTGTTTACAATACAACGATTTTGGGTATAGCATGCAGTTGAAATGGCCTCCCCCCACATTTTTGGAGGTAATTTGGAGTATGCAAGCATCGTTCGTGCTGCTTCGCACAACGTACGATTACGTCGTTCGACTACTCCATTTTGTTGGGGGGTTCGATCAACAGAGAACTGATGTTCAATGCCTTGGTCTTTCAAATAACTATCAAGCGGGTCATTCTTAAATTCCGTCCCATTATCAGTTCTGATGCTCTTACCATGTTTGTTAAAAGAGCGTTGAATCTTTTTAATGAATTCAATAATAATGGCGGGGGTTTCTGACTTAGTTCGCAAAAGAAAAATCCATATAAACCGGGTATAGTCATCAACAATGACAAGCACATGTTTCTTGCCACCGAGGCTAGAAATACGCATGGGTCCACATAAGTCCATACGCAATAATTGCAAAGACGATGAAGTACTGGGGTTTTGCTTAAGCGGATGATTAGTCCGTTTCAGCTTACCCATCGCACATGATAGACACACATGATGCTTATCATATTGAAAGGTTGGAATACCATCAACTAAATCTTTAGAGACTAATCGATTGATACCCTTGTAATTCAGGTGTGACATCCGATGATGCCATAACCATGAATTTTCTTTGGTAGAACGAGTGGCTAAACACATGGTTGCATGTGATGGTGCATCATTGAGGTCAATAGTATATAGTGAAGCACAACGTTTACCAACAAGAAGATCATTCCCTTCGGTGGATTGCACCGAGCATTGTCGACGTTCAAACAAAACTTTAAGATCTCCATCGCAGAATTGGCTTACACTAAATAAACTGCACCCCAAACCATCAACATATGAAACCCGTTTGATTGTTATGCCATTTTGCACAAAATCTCCGTAACCCGTTATTGCTGCAATCTCATCGTTTCCGAATGTAACCGTTCCTAGGAATTTGTCAATGAAGTTGACAAGCAAGGATTTATCGCCCGTCATGTGTCGAGAACAACCGGAATCGATATACCAAACACAGAAGTCGAAATCCTGTAAATGTGAATTCCCTAGAGTTTAGGTACCCAAAGTTTCTTGGGTCCTTTTCGGTTAGTACCAGCAATAAACTTTTGATTAACAACAAATTTTGGATCAATGATGAAATAATCACGTAAAGCATCATGCAGTTTAGACAATAAAGCATCATTTAAAACCACATTACATGAAGCATCATACGCAATATCAATCTTTACATCATTATCAGAAGTCTTAACACATAATTTATTCCAAGTAGATGTTTTGTTCACAGACGAAAATTGAAAAACATGAGATGATTTCCTAGGCTGACTAGCAGATTGCTTTGGTTTGGTTGCTACTTTCTTAGTCGTGGACTTAGGAACCCATACAGATTTGTTATTCAAGTTTGGATTATGACCTGTGACACGAAAAACACCTTTGTTAGTTAGACGTCCAAACGTTTCAGTTGACACATGAGATGACTGATTTTGCAGAATTTCTAATTTGATTGTACGTTCTTTTGCATCATACTCACTTAAATCAGGTTTAGAACTTGTGTGTGTTGTGGACTTAACTGATTTCTTTAAAAGACTCGCTTTTGAAGTTTTTGTCATAGGAATCATAGGAATCTTTTCAGTTAACACAGAACCATTTGGAGAATGAACCTTTTTAACAATAAACTGAGTTGTAGAAACAACTTTCGAACCATGATTGTCAAATTGAGAACGTAGAGGATTTTTAAGAATAGTAATGGGTTTTACATCCTTAGATGTTGTTATTCCCTTCCCCTTCTTAGTAATCTCACCAGTACATTCAAGCACATTGGTTGCAACATTAGACATTTGCTTAAGTGTGTTAGCCTGTTTCATTTGAATTATCTTTTGTTTTAAGCTTTTAATCTCAAGACATAATTCTTCAGCAGAAACTATCACTTCACCCTCCTTAAAAGCATAAGTACATTCTTTCTTAGGCAGTGAAGGTAATTTATCACACGAATCAAGCATTTGTTCTAATGATTGGCACTTAAGTTGCAAGTCAATATTCTCCTGTTCAAGTTGAGCTACTATACGATTCAAATTATGTACATCAGGCAAATGCAAGTAATAATCATGCAAAGGATCAAGTTGACTTTCAAATTCTATCAAAGGTTCAATGTTCGGTTCATCCTGAGGTTCTACTTTTTCATCTAAAGAATTTTGACCTAGAGAATCTGTCTCAAAGAAGACAGTTAGTTCGTGTGCTAGGTCTTCACGGAAAACATCATCTGAACATGCAGGTAGAGTTGGTAGAATTGGTTTCACATCAAAAATTGGTTCATCAAACACCTCATCTATTGCAGTAATGCTAGAACTAGGTTTGTTAAACACTTAATTCTCAAGCATTAAAATGTATTTCTCTAGCATGAGTGTTGGGATATAAACTAGTCTACGCTTAGGCATATAATCTTCATGTTGCATGTTCTTTTCAGTTTCAACAAGATTTTTCAAGAAATCAGGATTCGATTTACCTATCTTAGCATTGATTTTTTCATACATTAAGTTAATTTGATGGTATTTCCTAGATTTATGATTTACAATAATATCATCAAAATCAGCATCAGAAGCATGTACAAAATGCGATGGTAAACCGGCTTGAAAATAATCAGAATGATATAATCCTGGAATCTTTTTGGAAGCATCTTCCAAAATTTTCGGATCTTCATAACCCAACCCCCACTTTTCACCATGAATCGTTTTTGGTCTATTCATGAAAATCGTTTGTTTTGAAAGTTCCATATCCATGATAGCTTTGGATTGCTCTGTTCGATAGAGTGTTTCCTCATATCGAGCAAGTTGAACTTTCATTTGAAAAGATTCTTTTGACAATAAAGAAATTTCAGTGTTCTTTTCAATTATGGTGTTTTTCAATTGAACGATTTTCTTGTTTAGTTTTAAAAGTGTGGGTTCACGTTGGTTTTTCAAATCAGAAAGATCTTTTTCTAAAAATTGAACTTTTTCTGCAAGTCGTTCCGATTTTAAACGATAATCAGTTCTTTCAACTTTAATTGGATGAATTATCTTTTTTAGATCTTCCAACTCCGTTTCCGTAGAGTTGAGTTGGAGAGTCAATTGTTGCACATCCGTTTGCAATTTGGATGAGGAAGGTCTGGTCTCATTCATTTTGATTTTATCTTTTAAAACCTTGTTTTCAGATTTTAAGCCTTTGACTTCTTTTGACATTGAGACCAGATTCTTCATCAAGTCATTTTGCATTTTTATAAAATCAGGTGAGATTTTAGTTGATTGTACCTCATCATCATCGGATGTTGAGTCAGGATTCTCCATTGCTTCCTTAGGTTTGATGAGCTTTGTCACCTTGCAAACATTTGCATGTTCCACCTCTGAATCTGAATCGTCAGTCCAGTTAAACCAAGTATCATCAACCGGTTTTAGCTCTCCCCCAGTTTCCACAATCTTAGCCATCAACATTTTCTTCTTGTAGTAAGCTGCATCCTTCTTCTTAGGCATCTTGCACTCACGAGAGTAATGACCAGCTATGCCACAATTGAAACAAATTGAATCTACCTTCTTGGAATCATCAGCACGTTGTTGTTTAGATTGATCAGCTTTCTTGTAGTACGAGGAAGATGATGAGTTTTTGCGTTGATTGCTTGATTTGCCTTTAAACTTGTGTTTGTTCAAGGCTTTTGTGAACATGGCTGCCATCTTGACTAATTCAAGGTGAGAATCATCAACATCAGAAAGATTCAAATCTTCTGAATCAGTCGATTCTTCTACAAGCACTTTCTTGGATAAGCTTTTGGAAGACGTCAATTAATTGCTCTTCTTTTTGGCAATTAGGGCAAGTGGATCGCCTCGAGAAGACTCTTTCCTTCCTTCTTGAAGTTTAGACACTTCAGGTTGGTAATGCATAAGAACTCCAACAAGCTCATGAATAGTTAACCTGTCAATCTCTTTAGTAGATCGAACAATGGTTCCATAAGGAAGCCAATCAGCATTGAGCTTTTTGAGAAACTTCATGTTGACTTCAGCATTTACTTTTATGATCTTGCACCTTTTCAACTCATTGAGAATACCATTGAAACGACGATAGGTATCCTTGAGTGGTTCATCAGTTTCCTGCTTGAAATCTTCATAGAATCCCAGAGCCTTATTCAATTTAGTAATGTCTGACATGTCATAACCTTCTTGATGTCGTTTGATCTCATCCCATATATCTTTTGCTGTTGTGTTGCTATCAACATTTTCAAAAAATTCATACGGGATAGCTTGCATAACAATATTCTTTGCCTCTATGTCACCCTGAGCTCTCTCACGCTTATCACCAGAAAGTTCATAGACTGGAATTGGCATACCAGTATCCGGATGATAATCAACAACTGGACCATCTCTCAGAGAAGCCCAAATGTACTTGGCTTTCTCACCCTTGTAGTCTATGTACTGAGTGATACGGTGAAGCCACTGAGTGTACTTTCCATCAAACAACACTGGAGGACGGGAATCTGATCCAATGATCAAAGTATCTTGAGTAAACATCTTAAAAATGAGGTAGATTTGGTAAAGATTCTGTATTACACAAATCTAAGATGAAAAATCACAACAATCTGATCAGAATGTCAGATTCTGTGTCAGATTCGGTATTGTAGCAGATTCGGTAAAGATTCTGTATATCAGATTCTGTAAAAGAAACTGATCATAAATACAAGAGACACACTCAGATTCAGTATAGATTCGGTAATCACAAGAATTGTAGCCTGTAACCACTTAAAACAATGGATTAAGTGATACAGAAACTCAAATTCTGTATTTGATTCGGTAGTCAGATTCTGTATGAATTTGAAGTTCAAACTCAATTCAATCCTTTTGAATTAGATTCTGTAACCTTGCTGCACAAGGAAACACGTTAGTATCACACAAAATATCAAAGATACCGAAAGTATAGGATACCGAATGTCAACCGTAGCAGTTGATAATACCGAGTCTAAGTTTAAAACTTAGAAATATGATAGAATCCTTTCTCAAACCACACCAAGTAGCTGCGTATAATCAAACCGAATGTGATAGAATCACAATCACACCACAATCTGCAACACTTAAGATGAATTTAAGTAATGAAGCAGACTCGGTATGACAGTTACGATACCGAGTGTTGATCAAATCTTCAAAACTTGATGAATTGAAGAAATTGAACCTTCAGAAATGTGATTTAACACCTCACGAACACAACTGAATCCTTAAATCTTCACAAAAATCCAGAATCAAGCTTGAATTAAGCAATACCGAGAGTTTTAGCCACAAACTCTAAAAATCAACTTGATTCTCCATAATTGAAGTTAAAAAGCTGTAATGATGATCGAAACTCTTTCTAAAATACTTAATGCACCTTCGCTGAACTTATCACAAGAATCTGAACGTCAGATTATCAAATTCGATAATACCGAATGTGATTCAAAATACCGAGAGTATTTAGATTCTGTAATCTACAATCTCTGGATCGATATAGTGATGTAGAATCACTTCCTGGAAGCTCTGATACCAATTGATAGGACCCTTGACACATGAATATCAATGAATGTAAAGATTAACCATTAAGATTGAGAGAAAGTCAATCAGTCAAGATTGACTTTCCACGGCTCTCTTGAAATCTCTACATAATAGTGGCTAAGCTTATCTAATCTAGGGAGTCTTGGATCCTTTATATAGCCTCGTATAAAGGATCCTCCATAAGGCTAGGGAAACTCGTATTACTCCTTTCTCGGGTACCTAACAATCTCCCCCCAGGAGTGAGACGGGTTTCCAAAAAATAACTCCCTAGTAAAACATACAACATTACAAGGAAAGAATCAACTATTGCTAACTAACTCCCCCCCCCCCCCGAATGATGTACGGTCGTTGATGAAGATCTTGAAATCTTCAAAACTTGATGTCATTGTTCTTTCAACGGTCTTTGAGTTTGCACAGCGGAATGCGCAAGGTAGACATTCATCGAAGCATCACTTTATATTGATGAAGAACTCAACTCCCCCTCAACATTTACCTTGATTAGTAAGCTCGAAAAACTTTGAGAAACTCCCCCTTCAAAGTATATGGGGCACGGCCGATCAAGTTTGATTTCGATCAAGTTTGATTTAAATCAAACACATGATCGTCACATAAAGCATATAGATCGTTGGCTCCTTCGAAGTTCCTAACGTCTCATGTACTCCCCCAAGGATATGGAAGTCTCTTTCGGTTTCGCGTGCTCACCCGTCAAAGAAGTAACGCTTTAACTTTGTCTCTTTAAAGTACGAGTCCAATACCGTACGTGCATTGAAGTCATATGCACATCAACCATATCTATATCTCCCCCACAATGATGCTTGCACCAAGAAAAAGCTTCATTGTTTAAATTGGTTGATGTGCTCGGCAAATCTCCAAAATATCATAAAGAACGCGTGTGAGAAAAGCCGTGTGAATCCGAGCCTCAAAAATATCGAAAAAATATGCTTTGGAGGTCCAGATTCGGTAAAGGACTGTCCATGCAAAAGTTTGAAACCTTTCAGGGACTAAATGTGTCAAATTTCCAAACTTTGAACTGACTTGCTCTGGTTAGACCCAATAACCTTTATCAAACTTGTAAACTAGATTCGGTAAGTTTTAGCCCAAGAAAAATAGCAACATATTACACAAGGGACATTGGGCCTTGCTGGATTAGGTAGCCCATAAGCCAATACCGAATCAGCCGTATCCATATACCAACGATAACCAGATACCGAAATATTAACAAAATTCAGGAATTGGTACCGAGTCTCATAACATATACCGAGTCTTCTTTAATTCAAGAACCATACCGAATCGAAAGCAATTTGTCATACCATGTCAAAGATCAATTTCAATACCGAGTCTTGTAACCGCCAATACCGAATATGATTAAAAAAATGTATACCGAATGGAATTTAAGTGCAATACCGAGTCTGTTCATCGTGTACATATGAACACAAAAATCAAATAATCTCTAAGTGATCAAATTCGGCCTGTAAATCTCTTGAAACTCACTTCTGCTATAGTGATTAACACTTTTGTGAACAAACAACATTGAAAAAACATCATCAGATGCGAATTTCATCGAAGAACAGTGAAGTTTTTTGAACTTGAACTTGAAAATTTGATTGTACAAGCGAATCACTTTCAGGTCACGATTTGTACATGAATCTTGTTCAAAATCTATCGTTGAACACCCGTGCATCACAATCAAGGCCTGAATCATTACAGATGTCATCAATTAAATTGTTGACCGAAAAGAACACAACTGAAAATCAAATTTCTCAATTCAGTTGTTTTTAAGTCTCGATTCCTTCATGAATTTTCTCAATTCAGTTGTTTTTAAGTCTCGATTCCTTCATGAATTATGTTGCAAATTCATCTAGGAACACTCGAAAATTATCACTTCCAACTGAAAAACAATTAATCGTTCCAATTGAAAAGTTGACTTTATGAAGATGAAGTTTGACTTCACAAATTTAAGATCAGTGATGAACTTCTACTCGAATTGATGTATCACGAGGCTTCAATGAGTGATAAGGATTTAGAAAAACAGTTCGATTTGATCTAAACTTTGCTAAAGTATTCCAGAGATCAGAAAATTCACGATGAACAATGAGAATGAACACAAGGTTTTAAGATAATTCTGATTTCAGTTCGTGCTATTGTTGTAGTTGAAGATTAAGAACGATGATGATGATTAATGATGAAGAAGGTGTGAATCGATGATGCTATGAATCTGATTCGGTATGTGAATATGTAAAATGCTCGATGTTATTATGAATCTAGGAGAGAGAGGATTAAATGTACAGTGATCTGATGTACTCGGTACAGTATCTTGTCAGGTGAGAGATAATAGATCTGATGTACTGTAGTAAGGAGAGTAAAAATAGATTCGGTATTCTCTATTTTTATTGTGAAAGTGTAATTGGAAATGTGAATATTGTTGAGATTCGGTAAATGTTAAAAGGTTATGTTCGAAAAATTTTCGAAAATTTTTCAAAATTTTTTGAAGATCTTCATATCTTCATGATGAAGATGATGAAGGTATGAAGGTTTGGTGTTGAAGGTTTGAATGTGGAGGGAAAACATTCATGATATTCAAAGGATCTTCATTCGGTTCGTTGAATGATAGGCTCTGATACCAAATGATAGGTCAGATCATGTTGAGATAGAGAGAAATGATAAGATAAAGAGAGATTCGGTATGTAAGCATGAGATTCGATATTAAAGAGAATCGGTACAATTACATTCCACAGCTTCTAGAACTCAGTTACAATGCAATGGCTTTACAGAATGGGCCTAAAATACCGAATACAGTCCAATTTTTCAAAACTTTAACAATTTAACTCCAAATTTTGACAAATTGATTTTTTTTCTTGAAATCCATTTCAATATTTTCATGAAAAACAATTCTGAGACAATTTCTGAAAACTTTGAACTTACCGAATCTGTACTGTTGGTTGTCAGACTCGGTAAAATGCTAAAAATAGCATTTATTCAGTAAAATTTAAATATTTTTGGATTTTATCTTTTCCAACTTTTATGAATTTTTCAAAATAAGATTTGTACTTAAAAGAACTTTGAATTTTATACAAAGTACAAATCTTCAGTGATACCAATTGTTGACACGGGTTACATACTAAGATATATACAAGCCATAGTGAATTATTTTAGATAAAAACAAAGAAATTTTGAATTCACTTTTGGAAAACAATATTTTTGAATTATTTTCTCATTATCTCCCTTTTTCTCCCCCTCAAAATGTGATATACAAGAAAGTAAATCAGCATTTTGATTATATTTCCAAGAAAATGAATTAACTCTCCCTTGAAATAGGATATCAATGAGTTACCTCCCCCTTGCGTAACCAGTGAACAAATATATCTAGGAAGTTATCATTAATCTAAAGGCAGTCCCTTAAAGAAAAATTATCTAAAGCACTGAAACTTAGTTGCTCCCCCTAGAAAGTATCTACTCCCCCTAAACACAAGATCCCAAAAATAAGTTCCAACAGATCTAAGGAATATCAAGCACTATACACTACCATGCCAATCTCTTTGATCAAGAAATTTAGCCTAAGTTCATCTAAAGGTTTAGTGAACATGCCAGCTAATTGCACTTTAGTAGGCACAAAGTATAACTCTATATCCCCTTTCTCTACATGGTCCTTAATGAAATGATAACGAATATCTATGTGTTTAGTTTTAGAATGCTGAACCGGGTTGCTTGTTATTGCAATAGCACTTTGTGAATCACAATAGATCGGGGTCTTAGAAATCTTAAAGCCATAGTCCAAGAGTTGAGTTTGCATCCACAAAACTTGTGAACAACAGTGAGCAGCAGCAATGTACTCAGACTCAGTTGTTGATAATGACACACAGTTCTGCTTTTTGGATGACCAACCAACTAGTCTATTCCCCAACATCTGAATTGATCCAGATGTGCTCTTTCTATCAACATGGCAACCACCATGATTCGCATCAGTATAAGCAGTGAGATTGAAATCGGATCCATGAGGATACCAGATCCCAAGGTTAGGTGTACCTTTATGGTATTGAAAAATCCTAACAACCGCTTTGGAGTGAGATTTCTTAGGGTTGGACTGAAAGCGGGCACAGACAGTTACGGCAAGTGTAATGTCTGGTCGACTCGCAGTCAGATACATTAAAGAACCAACCATGCTTCGATAAAGCGTAATATCAAAGGGTTCCCCATTAGTATCAGCATCCAGTAAAGTCCTCATTGGTGTTGTCATTGGTTTTAAAGCAGTCATTTTAAAACGTTTTAGCATATCATTGATATACTTTATTTGACTGATAAAAATCCCATTTGGTAATTGTTTTACTTGTAACCCCAAGAAGAAAGTTAACTGGTCAAGCATGCTCATTTCGAATTTGCTGGCCATAAGGTCACCAAATTCTTTGCATAAGGCCGGGGATGTGGAACCAAAAATAATATCATCAACGTAAATTTGAACCAAGAGAATGTGACCGTAGTTTTTACGAATGAATAGCGTTGTATCAATCATTCCACGAGAGAAGCCATTGTCCAGCAAATACTTTGTTAAGGTTTCGTACCATGCACGCGGTGCTTGCTTCAGACTGTATAAAGCTTTCTCCAAGTAGTAAACGTGGTTTGGATGAATGGGATCGACAAAGCCTTCTGGTTGATCATTATAGACTTCCTCTTGAAGATAACCATTTAGAAAAGCAGTTTTGACATCCATTTGAAACACCATGAACTTCATATGAGAAACAAATGCAAGGAAAAGATGAATTGCCTCAATCCTAGCAATCGGAGCAAACATTTCGTCATAATCAATGCCCTCTTGATGTCGATATCCTTTGGCCACAAGACGTGCCTTATTTCGAACCACAATTCCATCAGAATCCTTCTTGTTCTTGAAAATCCACTTAACCCCTATTGGTCATTGACCCGTTGGTCTTGGAACTAATCGCCATACTTTCAATCGTTCAAATTGATTGATCTCGTCTTGCATTGCAACTACCCAGTATGGATCTAGTAAAGCTTGAGCAACCGTTGTTGGTTCAATCTTACTAAGAAAGGCTGTGAATAGACACATATTCTGAGTAGCCCTTCGAGTTGAAACTGGAGCAGATGCGTCACCAATAATAAGATCTATTGGATGACTTTTAGTCCATCGGGTGTGTGGAAGAGATTGTACATCAATTGTATCCATCGGAACATCAACCGTTGTTAACGTTGAGCCTTGATCTGATGTAACAGTATCTAATGGATTCAATAGAGTATCTGGAGAAACAGCTGGAGTTGTATCAAATGATGAATCTTGATCTTGTTCAAGATTATCAATAACAGGAGGTTGGAGGGAGGATGAAGAAGCAACAGGTGAATTAGTTGGTGTTGAATCTTCATCAAAAAGACTATGAAGAGTCTCCACAGTAGTTGACTGTGATGGTGTAACCGGTACGGTTTGAACATTTGAATCCCGTTGAGGAGTATAAAGACTATCAAACAAGATATCCAGTTCCTCTGATGTAATTGTAGGAACACCCTTCTTCGAGAAAATTGAGTTTTGCGCGGAAGAAGTAGTAGCCAGGTTAGGATCGGGTTTTGAACTGAGTTGTTCAAAAGCCATTCCCGAAAATTCATCGAACTTGACGTTAATGCTCTTTTTAATCATCTTTGTCTGCTTATGATAAACACGATAAGCAACTTTGTTCGAAGAATAACCAAGAAATATGGCCTGATCGCCATGAGGATCAAACTTTCCGGGGCTGTCAAAATCGTTAACCACATAGCATATACAACCAAAAATACGGAAATATCTGACATTCGGGCGTCTACCATATAATAACTCATATGGAGTTTTATCAAAACGTTTGTTTACAATACAACGATTTTGGGTATAGCATGCAGTTGAAATGGCCTCCCCCTACATTTTTAGAGGTAATTTGGAGTATGCAAGCATCGTTCGTGCTGCTTCGCACAACGTACGATTACGTCGTTCGACTACTCCATTTTGTTGGGGGGTTCGAGCAGCAGAGAACTGATGTTCAATGCCTTGGTCTTTCAAATAACTATCAAGCGGGTCATTCTTAAATTCCGTCCCATTATCAGTTCTGATGCTCTTAACATGTTTGTTAAAAGAGCGTTGAATCTTTTTAATGAATTCAATGATAATGGCAGGGGTTTCTAACTTAGTTCGCAAAAGAAAAATCCATGTAAACCGGGTATAGTCATCAATAATGACAAGCACATGTTTCTTGCCACCGAGGCTAGAAATACGCAATGGTCCACATAAGTCCATATGCAATAATTGCAAAGACGATGAAGTACTGGGGTTTTGCTTAAGCGAATGATTAGTCCGTTTCAGATTACCCATCGCACATGATGGACACACATGATGCTTATCATATTGAAAGGTTGGAATACCATCAACTAAATCTTTAGAGACTAATCGATTGATACCCTTGTAATTCAGGTGTGACATCCGATGATGCCATAACCATGAATTTTCTTTGGTAGAACGAGTGGCCAAACACATGGTTGCATGTGATGGTGCATCATTGAGGTCAATAGTATATAGTGAAGCACAACGTTTACCAACAAGAAGATCATTCCCTTCGGTGGATTGCACCGAGCATTGTCGACGTTTAAACAAAACTTTGAGATCTCCATCGCAGAATTGGCTCACACTAAATAAACTGCACCCCAAACCCTCAACATATGAAACCCGTTTGATTGTTATGCCATTTTGCACAAAATCTCCGTAACCCGTTATTGCTGCAATCTCATCGTTTCCGAATGTAACCGTTCCTAGGAATTTTTCAATGAAGTTGACAAGCAAGGATTTATCGCCCGTCATGTATCGAGAACAACCGGAATCGATATACCAAACACAGACGTCGAAACCCTGTAAATGTGAATTCCCTAGAGTTTAGGTACCCAAAGTTTCTTGGGTCCTTTTCGGTTAGTACCAGCAATAACCTTTTGATTAGCAACAAACTTTGGATCAATGATGAAATAATCACGTAAAGCATCATGCAGTTTAGACAATAAAGCATCATTTAAAACCACATTACATGAAGCATCATACGCAATATCAATCTTTACATCGTTATCAGAAGTCTTAACACACAATTTATTCCAAGTAGATGTTTTGTTCACAGACGAAAATTGAAAAACATGAGATGATTTCCTAGGCCGACTAGCAGATTGCTTTGGTTTGGTTGCTACTTTCTTAGTCGTGGACTTAGGAACCCATACAGATTTGTTATTCAAGTTTGGATTATGACCTGTGACACGAAAAACACCTTTGTTAGTTAGACGTCCAAACGTTTCAGTTGACACATGAGATGACTGATTTTGCAGAATTTCCAATTTGATTGTACGTTCTTTTGCATCATACTCACTTAAATCAGGTTTAGAACTTGTGTATGTTGTGGACTTAACTGATTTCTTTAAAAGACTCACTTTTGAAGTTTTTGTCATAGGAATCATAGGAATCTTTTCAGTTAACACAGAACCATTTGGAGAATGAACCTTTTTAACAATAAATTGAGTTGTAGAAACAACTTTCGAACCATGATTGTCAAATTGAGAATGTAGAGGATTTTTAAGAATAGTAATGGGTTTTACATCCTTAGATGTTGTTGTTCCCTTCCCCTTCTTAGTAATCCCACCAGTACATTCAAGCACATTGGTTGCAACATTAGATGTTTGCTTAAGTTTGTTAGCCGGTTTCATTTGAATTATCTTTTGTTTTAAGCTTTTAATCTCAAGACATAATTCTTCAGCAGAAACTATCACTTCACCCTCCTTAAAAGCATAAGTACAATCTTTCTTAGGCAGTGAAGGCAATTTATCACACAAAGCAAGCATTTGTTCTAATGATTGGCACTTAAGTTGCAAGTCAATATTCTCCTATTCAAGTTGAGCTACTATACAATTCAAATTACGTACAGCAGGCAAATGCAAGTAATAATCATGCAAAGGATCAAGTTGACTTTCAAAATCTATCAAAGGTTCAATGTTCGGTTCATCATGAGGTTCTACTTTTTCATCTAAAGAATTTTGACCTAGAGAATCTGTCTCAAAGAAGACAGTTAGTTCATGTGCTAGGTCTTCACGGAAAACATCATCTGAACATGCAGGTAGAGTTGGTAGAATTGGTTTCACATCAAAAATTGGTTCATCAAACACCTCATCTATTGCAGTAATGCTAGAACTAGGTTTGTTAAACACTTAATTCTCAAGCATTAAAATGTATTTCTCTAGCATGAGTGTTGGGATATAAACCAGTCTACGCTTAGGCACATAATCTTCACGTTGCATGTTCTTTTCAGTTTCAACAAGATTTTTCAAGAAATCAGGATTCGATTTACCTATCTTAGCATTGATTTTTTCATACATTAAGCTAATTTGATGGTATTTCCTAGATTTACGATTTACAATAATATCATCAAAATCAGCATCAGAAGCATGTACAAAATGCGATGGTAAACCTGCTTGAAAATAATCAGAATGATATAATCTTGGAATCTTTTTGGAAGTATCTTCCAAAATTTCCGGATCTTCATAACCCAACCCCCACTTTTCACCATGAATCGTTTTTAGTCTATTCATGAAAATCGTTTGTTTTGAAAGTTCCATATCCATGATAGCTTTGGATTGCTCTGTTCGATAGAGTTTTTCCTCATATCGAGCAAGTTGAGCTTTCATTTGAAAAGATTCTTTTGACAATAAAGAAATTTCAGTGTTCTTTTCAATTATGGTGTTTTCCAATTGAACGATTTTCTTGTTTAGTTTTGAAAGTGTGGGTTCATGTTGGTTTTTCAAATCAGAAAGATCTTTTTCTAAAAATTGAACTTTTTCTGCAAGTCGTTCCGATTTTAAACGATAATCAGTTCTTTCAACTTTAATTGGATGAATTATCTTTTTTAGATCTTCCAACTCAGTTTCCGTAGAGTTGAGTTGGAGAGTCAATTGTTGCACATCCGTTTGCAATTTGGATGAGGAAGGTCTGGTCTCATTCATTTTGATTTTATCTTTTAAAACCTTGTTTTCAGATTTTAAGCCTTTGACCTCTTTTGACATTGAGACCAGATTCTTCATCAAGTCATTTTGCATTTTTATAAAATCAAGTGAGATTTCAGTTGATTGTACCTCATCATCATCGGATGTTGATTCAGAATTCTCCATTGCTTCCTTAGCTTTGATGAGCTTTGTCACCTTGCAAATATTTGCATGTTCCACCTCTGAATCTGAATCGTCAGTCCAGTTAAACTAAGTATCATCAACCGGTTTTAGCTCTCCCCCAGTTTCCACAATCTTAGCCATTAACATTTTATTCTTGTAGTAAGCTGCGTCCTTCTTCTTAGGCATCTTGCACTCACGAGAGTAATGACCAGCTTTGCCACAATTGAAACAAATTGAATCTTCCTTCTTGGAATCATCAGCACGTTGTTGTTTAGATTGATCAGCTTTCTTGTAGTACGAGGAAGATGACGAGTTTTTGCGTTGATTTCTTGATTTTCCTTTAAACTTGTGTTTGTTCAAGGCTTTTGTGAACATGGCTGCCATCTTGACTAATTCAAGGTGAGAATCATCAACATCAGAAAGATTCAAATCTTCTGAATCAGTCGATTCTTCTACAAGCACTTTCTTGGACAAGCTTTTGGAAGACGTCAATGATTTGCTCTTCTTTTTGGCAATTAGGGCAAGTGGATCGCCCGGAGAAGACTCTTTCCTTCCGTCTTGAAGTTTAGACACTTCAGGTTGGTAATGCATAAGAACTCCAACAAGCTCATGAATAGTCAACTTGTCAATCTCTTTAGTAGATCGAACAATGGTTCCATAAGGAAGCCAATCAGCATTGAGCTTTTTGAGAATCTTCATGTTGACTTTAGCATTTACTTTTATGATCTTGCACCTTTTCAACTCATTGAGAACACCATTGAAACGACGATAGGTATCCTTGAGTGGTTCATCAGTTTCCTGCTTGAAATCTTCTTAGAATCCTAGAGCCTTATTCAATTTAGTAACGTCTGACATGTCATAACCTTCTTGCTGTCGTTTGATCTCATCCCATATATCTTTTGCTGTTGTGTTGCTATCAACATTTTCAAACAATTCATACGGGATAGCTTGCATAACAATATTCTTTGCCTCTATGTCACCCTGAGCTCTCTCACGCTTATCATCAGAAAGTTCATAGACTGGAATTGGCATACCAGTATCCGGATGATAATCAACAACTGGACCATCTCTCAGAGAAGTCCAAATGTACTTTGCTTTCTCACCCTTATAGTCTATGTACTGAGTGATACGGTGAAGCCACTGAGTGTACTTTCCATCAAACAACACTGGAGGACGGGAATCTGATCCAATGATCAAAGTATCTTGAGTAGACATCTTAAAAATGAGGTAGATTTGGTAAAGATTCTGTATTACACAAATCTAAGATGAAAACTCACAACAATCTGATCAGAATGTCAGATTCTGTATCAGATTCGGTACTGTAGCAGATTCGGTACTGTAGCAGATTCGGTAAAGATTCTGTATATCAGATTCTGTAAAAGAAACTGATCAGAAATACAAGAGACACACTCAGATTCAGTATAGATTCGGTAATCACAAGAATTGTAGCCTGTAACCACTTAAAACAATGGATTAAGTGATACAGAAACTCAAATTCTGTATTTGATTCGGTAGTCAGATTCTGTATGAATTTGAAGTTCAAACTCAATTCAATCCTTTTGAATTAGATTCTGTAACCTTGCTGCACAAGGAAACACGTTAGTATCACACAAAATATCAAAGATACCGAAAGTATAGGATACCGAATATCAACTGTAGCAGTTGACAATACCAAGTCTAAGTTTAAAACTTAGAAATATGACAGAATCCTTTCTTAAACCACACCAAGTAGCTGCGTATAATCAAACCGAATGTGATAGAATCATAATCACACCACAATCTGCAACACTTAAGATGAATTTAAGTAATGAAGCAGACTCGGTATGACAGTTACGATACCGAGTGTTGATCAAATCTTCAAAACTTGATGAATTGAAGAAATTGAACCGTCAGAAATGTGATTTAACACCTCACGAACACAACTGAATCCTTAAATCTTCACAAAAATCCAAAATCAAGCTTGAATTAAGCAATACCAAGAGTTTTAGCCACAAACTCTAAAAATCAACTTGATTCTCCATAATTGAAGTTAAAAAGCTGTAATGATGATCGAAACTCTTTCTAAAATACTTAATGCACCTTCGCTGAACTTTTCACAAGAATCTGAACGTCAGATTATCAAATTCGATAATACCGAATGTGATTCAAAATACCGAGAGTATTCAGATTCTGTAATCTACAATCTCTGGATCGATATAGTGATGTAGAATCACTTCCTGGAAGCTCTGATACCAAATGATAGGACCCTTGACACATGAATATCAATGAATGTGAAGATTAACCATTAAGATTGAGAGAGAAAGTCAATCAGTCAAGATTGACTTTCCACGGCTCTCTTGAAATCTCTACATAACAGTGGCTAAGCTTAGCTAATCTAGGGAGTCTTGGATCCTTTATATAGCCTCGTATAAAGGATCCTCCATAAGGCTAGGGAAACTCATATTACTCCTTTCCCGGGTACCTAACATTACGGGTCCGGAGATAATATAAGAAACTACCGAGAAAATCATCCAAATTCAACAATGATTGAAAACCGCCCAGAGTCGATAAAAGAGTTACGCGGACAGTAAAAGAAAAGATATAGAGTTTGAAATTGGAGAAATGGTCATGCTTAAGGTTTCACCTTGGAAAGGCGTTGTTCGATTTGGTAAACGGGGGAAACTAAATCCAAGGTACATTGGACCATTCAAGATTATAGATCGTGTCGGACCAGTAGCTTACCAACTGGAGCTACCTCAACAACTTGCGGCTGTACATAACACTTTCCACGTCTCGAATTTGAAGAAATGCTTTGCTAAAGAAGATCTCACTATTCCGTTGGATGAAATCCAAATCAATGAAAAACTTCAATTCATTGAAGAACCCGTCGAAATAATGGATCGTGAGGTTAAGAGACTTAAGCAAAACAAGATACCGATTGTTAAGGTTCGATGGAATGCTCGTAGAGGACCCGAGTTCACCTGGGAGTGTGAAGATCAGATGAAGAAGAAATACCCGCATCTATTTCCAGAAGATTCGTCAACACCTTCAACAGCTTAAAATTTCGGGACGAAATTTATTTAACGGGGTAGGTACTGTAGTGACCCGAACTTTTCCATGTTTATATATATTAATTGAGATTGATATTTACATGACTAAATGTTTCCAACGTGTTAAGCAATCAAACTTGTTAAGACTTGATTAAATGAAATAAGTTTCATATAGACAATTGATCACCCAAGTTGACCGGCGATTCAAGAATGTTACAAAATTGTAAAAACTACATGTTGTGGTATATATGGACATATATATATGGTTGACATAAGATTATTATGTGTAAGTATCTCACTAAATATATTAAAAATGTGTGATATACATAAGAAATGAGATTACTAAGTTAAGAAACTCGAAATGATATATATAACGATTATCGTTATGATAACGTCTACTAAATACATATGTATCATATTAAGATATTGATACACTATATTTAACATGATAAAATGATATTTAAATATATCATTAAGTGTGTTAACATTGAACTACATATGTAAAAACAAGACTACTAACTCAAGAATTACGAAACGAGACTTATATGTAATGATTATCGTTGTAACGATATTTTAATGTATATGTCATATTAAGAGATATTCATACATCATAATATCATGATAATATAATAATTTAACATCTCATTTGATATAATAAACATTGGGTTAACAACATTAATTGAGATCGTTAACTTAAAGGTTTCAAAACAACACTTACATGTAACGACTAACGAAGACTTAACGACTCCATTAGAATGTATATACATGTTGTGTTTTGATATGTATTCTTACACTTTTGAAAGACTTCAAGACATATATCAAAGTACTTTTACTTAACAAAAATGCTTACAATTACATCCTCGTTCAGTTTCATCAACAATTCTACTCGTATGCACCCGTATTCGTACTCGTACAATACACAGCTTTTAGATGTATGTACTATTGGTATATACAATCCAATGATCAGCTCTTAGCAGCTCATGTGAGTCACCTAACACATGTGGGAACCATTGAAATGCCCCGTCCTAATCCATCTGGACGAAGTCATCAACATTTGATCCCAGAGCGATGATCGACTCCAAGTAATGTCCTTAAAATGAGCAAATGCAAAGCGGAAGATTTCTTTCATACTTGAGAATAAACATGCTTTCAAGTATCAACCAAAAGGTTGGTGAGTTCATAGGTTTATCTTAAAACAATAAAATTCATCATTTTGATAGACCACAAAATTTAAATGCTGCATGGTACAAATGGGCCCGAATCCTATACCCACTGTAATGTACATGCTATATCTTTTAAATACAGTACATCTTTCTCGTGTACGAAACCATTTTCATAAATTATAGTAACCGTACACATATCTTGTGTACAAAAATAACATACACATAACCTTTGTATAAAATCATTCTCTCGATATATAACATTCACATCAACTGGTGGCAATTATCTTGTCCACATAATTCAATGGTGGCAATTATCATGTCTACATAATTCAATGGTGGCAATTATCATGTCCACATAATTCAATAATAATCCGCAGAACTTCTGTCTGCATAATAATTCATTCGAGGAATGTTTTTCTTGTGTCTATCTCGTCAAACATTTATAAAAGCATTTCATGTATTCGCAGTTCAAAAATATATTTCAAAAGCATTTAATAAAGCAGTTATAAAAACAGCGCGTGTATTCTCAGTCCCAAAAATGTAAAAAGTAAAAGGGAGCAAATGAAACTCACCATACTGTATTTTGTAGTAAAAATACATATGACGTCATTTAACAAGTGTAGGGTCGACCTTGGATTCACGAACCTATATTATTCATATATATATTAACACATATCACATTTAATCGACTAAGTTTATTTATATTAAATAATGTATTAAGATTAATATCTTTATATATATATATATATATATATATATATATATATATATATATATATATATATATATATATATATATATATGATCATATTAAGATATGTTTTTATATAACTATTACTTTATTTGGTAAAATAATATTTATAATAGAAAGTTGTAATATTTTTATAAAAATAAGGATACTAATAATAATAATAAATAATAGTAGTGTTAGTAAAAATAATGATAATAATATATAAGAATCTTGATAATGATAATAATAATAATAATAATAATAATAATAATAATAATAATAATAATAATAATAATAATAATAATAATAATAATAATTTTACTAATACTGTTAATCTTAATAAGATGACCAACTTTAATTAATAATAATGATAATAAAAATAATAATAATGATAATGATAATAATAATAACAAAAATAATAAATGTGCTACCTTAATGAAACAAGATCCAAAAAGGAAAAAAAAATATAACTGCCCATGCCCGGGCTTGAACCCACGACCACTCGCTTGCCATACCAACCTCTAAACCATTTAACCATTTAACACTTTCTGTTTTAGCTCCTGATGAAATCAATATAACCCTTAACATGTCTATTTTCTCTTCTCCTCATTATTCTAAAAAACAAATGCCATGGTCCTGCCTCGAACCCGAGACCTCTCAACAATCACCAACACCACTAACCATTGCTTTGCACCTTACTTCCTTGTAATATCTCACATGTTTTAATCATTTAACATGTACTGGTAGTTTACCATTTCATCTTAAACCATCATATACTATCATCATGTAATCATCAATATGTTAATCTTATTCATAATCTAAATCATCGTACATTAATTATCTTCATGAACCTCATCATGTACCATTAATCCTCGTTCTATTCTAACAGAGATGAAAAGAGATTGGATCTAGGCCAAATGTCAACTCACGGCCCAACATATAACTAAGCCTAAATAACAAATGACGGCCCAACCAAAAAAAATAAATCTCATGAGCCCACATTGAACTAATGCCCATGTATATCTTATTTATTAAAAAGGAAACCGAAGTCCCCTTTGTTTTATCATTATTTCGGTTAGGAAGCACAACTAGATTAACTAAATCATCAATACTTATAGAACTCCCACTCCTCTAATGAACTTCACAAGTGGAGTTGTTCTTTTAAAGGTTGTCGTTGAATAGGAACCGGGAAACATAGAGAATAAATTGAGACCCAAGTTTCACGTACATATTATTGTTTAAACGAATTCAAACTTTAACTGCATGCTTTAATTCGATTAATGAAAAAAACAGTTGGGTAATTTGGTGGGTTTGGTGAGGGTGGTATTTTACGATGGTTTGTGTTGGCTTTCACGTAAACAAAACAGACCGACAACTTTGGCCTCCAAAACTCTATCTAAAAGAATCTTATTTCTACACAAATATCAATATACAGCATGTTGATCAGGCATGTGACTCAGGCACGAGCAGTACTCCAAATATATTTGTAATCCATGTGAACATGTAAAGTTTTGATAGACGTGATCTAAACTAGTGGAGTTGTGACTGGAATGAGATGAGACATTATGAATTTGGGTGAGACTTTTGATAAAATCCCACTTGCTTACTAATTAACGGCTTTTGTAGTTGTCACAAAACCCAACAAAGGTGGGAATATTTTTATGCTTAAAACAGTAAACCACGAAGACCAATTTGAAGAACTCATCATCTGTCAATTGTTTACTTTTAATAACATTAATTCTTTTGCCGAACCTAAATAGTTTTCTACAGATATATTTGCTTTTAATAGCGAAAGGAAAGGATACAGGGTTATTAGTTGAAGTTGGAATTGGTTTGGAGTTGGTGATCAAATAAACAAGAAGGAAAAAAGAAAAGAAACGGGTTGAATCTCAATGTGGTGATCAAGTGGGTTTCATATTGTGGTTCACGAAAGTGAGGTTGTTATAGTGGTGTAGATGGTGAAATGGTGGTGGTTTTGGTCGTTCACGAAGGAGAAGTAAAACGATGAAGGTGATCATGTGTGATAGTGGTGATGTGGTCGATGGTGTCTGTTTACGATGGCCGGTTACAAAGTACAGAAAATATAGCAAGGATGATGATGGTTTAAATGACGACTAGTGGTGGTGAAAGAGGATGGATAATGATGGTGGTATTGGGTTTCGATGATAAACAAAGAAAGATATAAATTGGTGTGTGTTTTAATGGTCAAAACTTAAGATGGTGATGATGAGATATGTGATCATATATATGCATGTAAAATGTAATAGTATGTATATGTAATTGCTTCTGATTTCGTGAGATAAACCAAAAGGTGGGGTAAAGAGTTGGTTTGTGTGGGGTTTATGACAACAATAATGAAACAAGTGGGTTGATGAAGTTCACTAAATTTTAACTGATGCATGAATCTGTATTTTTATATAATACAATAATAATAACAACAATGATTAATATTAATATAGTATACTAATAATAAGAATATAGTCAACAAAAACGTGTAGACAAAATTAACAGCCTGGCCTATTTTGTTTTCAAGACCCGTGCCCATTTCTTAGTTAATTCAAAAAGAAACAAAATAAAAATCAATTGGCAAAATGATTGTGGTGGGTGTCTAGCAACAAAAGCTTAATAAAAATAGAAGTGGTGGGATGACATGGATGCATGTATGATGTGGTGATATATATAGAGTATTACTGAAAGAGGAAATACCAATTTGTTTGAAAGAAAGTAACGATTAAGTTCACATCATGATAGTCCTTCTCAAATGGGTAAAGTTAAGTTGGTAACAAGAGATTGAATGAGGACAACGATATATATATATATATATATATATATATATATATATATATATATATATATATATATATATATATATATATATATATATATATATATATATATATATATATATAATGCATTTTAACATAACGTTGAATTCTTAAGCTCAATTATTAACTCATGTGAAAATTCTTCTTTGATTTGTCCATGATGGACCCAAGACCAAAACAAAAACACGTCAATTACTTTCAATCTTCACGTGTTGACTTAACAAGACACCATATAAAAGAATTGTAGGAAGAAAAAATATATATGTATCTATTTACAAATATTGGTTCGTGAATCGTCGAGAGCAGTCGAAGTTTAATGAATGTAAGAAAATAGTTCAAAAATTTTGAGACGCAACATAACGGACTCTGCTTATTGTGTCAAAAATATTAAATAGTATCGAGAGTTTGAGTTAAAATTAGTCAAAATTTTCCGGGTCGTCACAGTACCTACCCGTTAAAGAAATTTCGTCCCGAAATTTGGGTGAGGTCGTCATGGCTAACAATAAAAATGTTTTCATGACGAAATGAGTTGATAAGTAGAGTTTTATCATCATTGAATAATATGAATAAATTCGATTATTCGAAGAGCACGAATGAAGCTATCACAAAAGAGTGAAATAAATAAGTAAAGTTTTGTTTTAAATTTTGACGTTGTCTTGGTTGAATTCAGAAATTCAAGGGAATTAAAGAAAATCTTGGAAATCTATAAGATCTGATTCTTCGGGATTTATGGAAATTAAGATCTCGATAATTAAATGCGATTATCTATCTCGATTACTCTGTCTGATATTTTCATTATAAATTAAACTCTTCCGTTCTATTATTCTCACCATTCCTATACTTTCTTTCTTAGTTCATACCTTCAAAAGATTGTGAAAATGCTTAGTCCAGTTCTGATCCTTGTCCTCATCCTTACTATCGCAACATTCATTCTCCTTTTCCAACTTCCACCAGAGGAATCTATTTTCTTCTACTTCGCCCTTGGGGTTATAGTGTTTTTAATTCCCCCATGTCTTTATGTTGCGATAAACATTGATGTACACAGTTTGTAATTTATGTGTTATTATCGGGCTTTATATTCTCCCTTATATTTTGAAGCTCTAAGCTTTTGTTTTCTCTTCCCGACTCCAAGTCAAGCGAGTAATGGTCTAGAATTTGTAGATATAGAGTTTTGGAATGAACATAGTTAATGTTCTAAGAAAGAAATTGAAGTAACACTGATGTCAAAGCTAAGGGGTATAAAATACTATTAAATTTTACAAGGAAATACTATTAAATACGATACAATTTTACACAAGATATTTATTTATTTAGAGAATGGATATACTTAAACCTTGCTACAACACTTATAGGCAGTGTACCTAATCGTACAGTAGTATAGTTTTTAGTAAGTCCGGTTCGTTCCACAGGGAAAAAAAATCTTTAAACAAAGCTTAACGCTATATTAGTTTAATTTATAAAAATACAAATATATATAAAAGTAATATTATTATTTTAAAGGGGGGTTTTTACCGTTTAATGACCGGTTTGTCGATTTTAAAACTTTAGTCGCAGTTAAAACTTAAATGTAAAATATTAAAAATAAATACAAGACTTAATTTAAAGCGTAAAGTAAATAACGATAATGAAATTGCGATAAATAAAAGTGCGATAAAATAAACTTGCGATAATTAAAAAGTACGATAATTAAAAGTGCAATTAAATACAATAACAATAAATAAAAGTGCGATAATTAGAAGTGCAATTAAATATAAAATAAAGGAAATTAAATATGAAATAAAAGAATTATGCTTATTTAAACTTCCGTAATCATGATGTTTGACGTGTTGATTTTAGTTTTATGCCCATGGGTTAATTGTCCTTTGTCATAGATTATTTAATATGTCCGTCTGGTTTTTGTCCATAACAGTCCATCAGTCATAAATATAAAGTGCGAGTGTCCTCGTCAAATTATCCTTATACCCGAAGTTAAATATTCCAACTAATTGGGGACTTAAACTGTAACAAGATTTTAATACTTTGTTGAATAATTACACCAGGTTATCGACTGCGTGTAACCCAAGGTTTTAATACTTTGTTAACAATTATGCCAAGTGTCCTTGTACATAATTTCACCCCTGTTTTAATAAATCTAGTGACTGTTAATCCATTCCCGTGTCCGGTTAAATGAACGATTATTCGTACATATAAATACCCCGCCCATCGTGTCCGATCGAGTGTATATGGCTATTTATAGGGACATTCAATTGTAAATCTTTATATTAAAATTAACAAATTATCATTTAGTTAAACAAATATAAAGCCCATTAATAGCCCATAGTCTAATTTCCACAAGTGTCGTTCTTTTGTCCAGACCCCAATTATGGTACAAAGCTCAATTACCCAATTTTAATATTTTTAGCCCAACATCATGATTACTTCGGATTAAATAAGCATAATAATAACTTAGCTACGAGACATTAAATTAAAAAGGTTGAACATAACTTACAATGATTAAAAATAGCGTAGCGTTACACGGACAGAATTTCGACTTACACCCTTACAACATTTGCTAACATACCCTTATTATTAAAATTAAAATTAAAAATAAAATTAAAATTAAAATATAAATTATAAATATAAATATTACGTATAGATATAGAGAGGATGGATATTTTTTTATGGTGCACCAAAGCTCGAAATTTATAGGCCTGTGAACTGAAAAAGTTGGCCATGCGATCGCATGGCTTTTGTCTCGCATGACCACTTGGGGAGGCTCAAAAGTCTTTGTTTTTTTATGCCGACGGTTTTTAAATATAATATAATATATATATTAATTTTAAGAATTAATTATATATTATATTATATTCATGTGCATAGTTGACTTGTAATTTTTTGTCCGTTGCGTCGAGCGTTGAGAGTTGACTCTGGTCCCGGTTCCGGATTTTCGAACGTCCTTGCGTACAATTTAATATCTTGTACTTTGCGTTTTGAATCTTGTACTCTTGTAATTCTGAGACGTTTCTTATCAATAATTGGAACCTCTTTGATTGTATTTTGTACTTTTGAGCTTTTTGGTCGTTTGCGTCTTCAATTCGTCGAATCTGTCTTTTGTCTTCACCTTTTATTATTTAAACGAATATCACTTGTAAATAGAACAATCGCAACTAAAAGCTTGTCTTTCTTGAGGGATAATGCTATGAAATATATGTTCGTTTTTAGCATTATTAAATATTCCCACACTTGAGCGTTGCTTGTCCTCAAGCAATATAGTCTTGAAATACTAGAATCACTTCTTTATTCTTCACACTTTGTACATCAGTGATTTCTTTACGGCGGTATAAACAATAGTAGTAACGATGTGGTTTACAGTCCCACATGACTATAAAATTTAGATCCATTAAGGAAATTGGATCTTTATGAAAACATTTGATCTTTTTGAAAATTAAATCTAGCTTTTACCCTAGATAAGTTTTCCGGAATAACCCTTCACCGGTGTTTGCAAAATATTTTTGTGGGTTTGGTGGGTTTCAGATTTGAAAATTTTAGCTCAAAACTTGCGGTTTTGTGTCACCCACTTGCTAACCTTGTATTGGGAAAGCAACACGTCCAATTTACTTGTTCCGAATATTACCTTTCGGTAAACTACCGTCTGGTTGTAATGGAAAGCGTTGAACAAGCAACTGTTAAGGCAATGTCCCCTGACATTCTTTTAATTATGGTCTATAACGTGTCGGACGCAATTACTATCCTTGGTAGGAGCAATAGTAAAGCTCACCCTTATGATTTTTTGGTCTGGCACAAGGTCCTGTCTTTGACCATGCTATGCAACCACCGTTCTTACGGTTGACACCCGATTTGGTTCAGGTGACCTAATGAATTCCAGGTGAATTCCTAGGATTTTACATTCAATGGTAATGAAAGCATTGAAAAATGGGTTTTCAGAAAACAAATCGGTTTGTAATTTTGATCAAAATATTTTCTCGTTCAAGCTCGAGTTTAGATATCATTGAATTCCATGAGTTTGTAATTCTCAATCTTTAAGGTCAATCTCTAGGATTGAGTAATATCATGCTTAAAAGCTGATTTTTGATCTTTTAAGGAGATTATCCTTTCTGGGGGTCTGATTCATTAGTCTTATCAAGCTAATTTGCACGGTGCCCCCCATTGTACGAGATAAATCCTTCTCATGGTTAGGATAAATCTGACCACTTGGCGACCCTATTTTATGCTGAGGTCCGTGGATTTCCTGCTGATTTTAGAGATGACTTTTCTAGATTTTTCATCAACCTACAGCTGGTCTGGACGACAACTTCATGACCTAAATCAAGAATCGCGTTTCTTTTTCGAAAGACTTTACTTCCTTTTAACGATGAAATTGATTCATCGTGTAGATCCATCTCTTCTTTTCTTTCATCGGGTAAAACAGTTTAGTTTAGTCCAAAGCAAAAGTATCTTCAATTATTTGTTACAGAAATATGTGACATATTTTTAAGATAACTTGGTAATTTTTTCCACACTTGGCTTTTATTTTCCTTTTTATTGTCCTCTATTCCATTTTAAATGAATTTTAACATTTTGGTTTGTTTATCAATTTATGTCCTTTCCGAGGTAACAATAATTTCGGTGTTAACACCTAGTTTTATCGTTCATAAATATGTATAAACATGATTTTGAGTTCATTTAATTGAAAATTTTTACTAGAATTGGGTAGTTAGTATATAAGACTAGGGCTGTTTTTTATTATCAGAGAGCACTAGATTCTAATACAACTACTACTTTACTAGTATTTCTAATGGTAACCAAGTGTATAAAGTAAAAATTTTAAAATCCGAAAGAATTTAACCCCTTCCAACACTTAAGATCTTGCAATGCCCTCATTTGCAAGAAATCAGTAACAATTTAAATTATTGAGGGTGACTAGTGTAAAAATGATTAAATTTTACCAAAGTTTCCAAACATATTGGCGTTTGTTTGCTGAATGATAAATGGTGCATATCATTTGTTCATTCCGTCTGGTGTTACATCACATTTATTTTTCATCTTGTCGTCAAAATTAGTAGCTTTTGCTGAACTTAATGCCAGTCTTTGAAAATGCGCTGTTTTACCCTGTTTTGTACAATTTACAATATACATACATACAAATATAAACATGCATGACAATTTAAAATGGGACTTAATATCCCACTTTCAAATCCTAAATGTGAAATATTAGTACACAATAATAATAAAAATGATAAAGATTACATAAGTATATTTAATAACATAAGTTTAAACATGAATATGTAAAAAGATAAAAACATAAAAATCATATAAATAACCAAATGGAACCAAATCAGTCTGGATAGGGGTTCCAATTCATCTCATCAGGTGGGTTCCATTGTTGGTTATAGGTGTTCTGATAGGCTTGGTTATAGTCATACCGGTTAAAGGGTGGTCGAATATCGGGGCTGTGTGGCGGAAAATGAGCAAGTCGAGTAGGTACATAGTTATTTGGTACCTGATATGATAGCTGGCTCATGATTTGGTGATGATGAACTAACCAGCTATCATGTTGGCGTCGCCTATAATCCTCGTATACTCGCTCGGAGTTCCACTGCACATACATACTATGTCTGGCCGCGTTCGTCATTGCTTCCTCATCTATACGAACGTGGACGTCAAGAATAGCATCTCGAAAGACATCCCTAATGTCTTCCGCCTGAGCCTCTCTCTACCTGAGGATGAGATTCCTCATAGGGTACTGCCTGGTTACGTCTACTTTTCAATACCTTAGCACCCACATAAACTTTCAATCCTAAGGGCTCAACCTGTTCTCTACAAAGCTGTAATGGACCTCCTTGGTTCCTATCAACACCTAAATACTCTCTAATGAGAGTAACAAAAATACCTCCTCCTATTATACTCCCGTCCTGCATCCCCTCTACCATTTTAGATAAATAAAAAGCAACACAGTAAGGGATATTGACAAAGCTTCTAGGATCCCGAATACACTTTAGGTAGAATAAATCATGTAAGGTAATTTTTTCTTTATTATGACCTCTCTGTGTAATCGAGTTAGCCAAAAATCTATGAATAATACGAAGCTCGGCTCTGTAAATATGTGTATAGGAGTGTCCTCCTGCTCGTGAAAAAACATCAAAATGTGACATACGCCTCCAAATGGCGTCAGCGTCAAAGTTGCTATCTACCCTTTCACCATAATGAATCAAGTTTGTACAATCGGGTAGTAGCAACTCACCAGGAGTATATATCTATAAAGCCCTGGCCATGTCCAGCATGGACATTCTGTACATCCTACTGCCAAGGATAAACCTAAGAAATCTTCTATCATCTATTCTAACTATATTTGTATCAAGTGATACAGTACTCATCAACTCAACACACCATTCCTTATATACAGGTCTACGAATGGTGAAAAGACGTTCCCAATCTGTAAAAGAAGAACTGCCATACCTTTGAACTAAAAGCTGTCTAACACGGTCAGCTAGATGGACCGTTTCCAAAGGAACCCAATCAATTACCCTTGGCACCTCTACATTTTTTGTTACCAATTTGAATTTGTTCCTTTGATATGTCTCGTAATCTCTCCATCTCCTATCAAATCTCAGATTAGGATGCAGAGTGTGCTCAGGAATCGTTGGGAATTCTACTGGCGGCCTCATTGAGAATACTATGAATTCATCAACAAACTGTACCGGATCATAATAAGGTATGTGTTGATCAGGATGTTGTTGTGGTTCTTGTTGTGGTTCTTGTTCGTGTTGCATTTCTGGTTCTGGTGCTGGTCGTCTAGATGATGATGCTCTTGAACCTCCCGTATCGGCTTTCTGCAAAACACATTAAACACAAAATTTGTGCATCCAAATATGCATTAGTGTTAGCAAAATAACAACTTAAAACAATCACTATAACATGTTAAATCAAAATTAAACTTATACACATTTTCACATTTTTTACAATTCTACACTTTTCAAATAAGCACATATGAAAATGTATACAAAGTTCATAAGCATTTAACTCAAATAACATGTCAAAATAGTCATTACTAATAATTAAACAAGTCTCAAATGGCAAATATATCAAATTAATCAAGTTCATAAATTTTGGACTTAAAATGTCCACTTTAATCTCTAAAAATCATGTTTAGGATCAATGTTTGGATCATTTAACTATCTAAACATGTTACACTACTCAATTTAGCAATAATTCATGACAAAAATTGGCCATAACCTGTTTATATCAAAAAGCCCCAAATTGCTCAAGAACACAAACCCTAGATTTCTAAAAATTTTGAAGTTTTTGGCTTCAAATCATATTAAATAGCATCAATCTAGGTTATACATGCACAAAATACTAACAATTTAACACTAATTACACTAGAAATTAATAAAATTGCATTAGGTAAAAAAATTGGTAATTATCACAAAAACTAGGAATTTATAGAGTTTAGGGGTGTAATTTTTACCATTTTGCTGAAGAATGAGAATCTAGGCATGATTAGAGCAAGAAAAATGACGAATTACGGTGGAAAATTGGCGAAATTTGGTGAAGATTTGAGAGAGTTTCGTGTTTGTGTGTGTGTTGTGTGGAGAAGACAGAACCGCTGAGAGTTTTGTATCAGGCCTGTTTTCCAGCTCCATGCGATCGCATGGAGTTGGAGTGCAATACCCATGCGATCGCATGGGTATCCGGGAACAGTGTTTCAGCTTTTTTTTTTTTTTTTTTTTTTTTTTTTTTTTTTATAAAACCTTAAACTAAATAAAACATATAATTAATAAAATTTTAAAAATTTGTTTCTTTTTAGGATGAGGGCTTTTCGGATCGATGTCCTAGTCTGTCCCTCGACAAAATTTTTAAATTTGTCAATTCAAAGCGCGGTTTTAAAAGTAAAGATTTTTGGGTTTTTTTTAATGTTTTTGGCATACTTTAGTTCAATAAGATTAAAAATAATGATAATAAAAGTTCTCGTCCCTCCCTCGGGTAAAGCAATTTCAGTTCAAAGACCTAGTCTTCAACTTACGACGAATTTTAAAAATCATATTTTTAACTTAGCGACATAAAGTAAATTTTTGTTTTTAAATTCACACAACTTAAATTTAAAAATGCATAAAATTAAAAATTCACACCAAACTTAAATAAAAATTCATATTATAAATTCACACCAAACTTATATTATATTTTTGTTTTTATACATACAAACTTATATTAATTATATTAATTTTTCAAATATTTACAATTTTAAATATATTGATTTAATTTAAACAAGTTTACAATATTATTTTAATATTAATTTTAAAAACAAAGTAAAAATAAAATTAAAAATCTTTTTGGCTTTTATCCCACTTTAATCAATCAAATATTATCAAAAATATGCGCCCCTCTTTTCGGTAAAGTAATTTCGGTTCCATGACCTAATTTAACTCATGACGAATTTTTGAAATATTTTGGGTTGATTGATTAAAGATATTTATACCTTAAGAATAAACGTTAAATTTCGCAGTGATGTAATAAATTTTTGAATGATATCAATAATTTCAGTCGCCAAACCTAATTTCATAGAATACCAATTTAATACTTTATAGCGAACAAATTAGCGTTTATTATCAAAAGGTTAAAAATAAAAATAAAAAATAAAAACTGTACAGACTTACCTGTGAGATAGTATTCTTAGTGATACGATCTATCCCACTCATAAGATAGTCGATTTAATTGGTTTTCCATAGCTACATAGGCGTAACCTCGAGCATTCAGTGTTTTTTCTTCTAAACATATGAACGGTCCGTCTCTGCATAAAGTAACAAATTCGGTGTTTGAATAGGTTTGATTATTTGAACATTTACCTCCATGTGACCATTTTCCACATTTGTGACATCTTTCTAGGTGTCGTGCTCTTCTTTTCGCTGCGGATTTTGATTTTCCGTTACCAAATTGTAACTTATTATCTTCGCATCTGGATTCTTTTCTTACTCCGTCCAATCTTTCTCTGATTACTGATACTAGTTCACTCGGAAGTGTGTCATTATTACGTTTAGTGATCAAAGCGTGTAGCATTAGACCATGGTTTAGTTCACAGGAAGTCTTCATTTCCTAAAAAATAAAAATTCAGAATGGGGGGAGAAGACTAGTTCTTTAGGGTCTGCTAGGAAAAGACCATTCGGGTTTCATTTTCGAGAACTACACGAAAACAGAAAATCTAACTCTAACAGAAATACATATTATCCTTTAAAGACTTGATTCTCCTCACACTTAGTTAGCTGTGGTATCGAAATTGTGATTAACTTCGTTGTCGACTTCCATCGGACTATCTATGTAATGTTTAACTCTGTGACCATTAACTTTAAATTCAATTCCATTTGAATTTATTAATTCTATCATTCCGTATGGGAAAACTCTTTTGACTATGAATGGTCCAGACCATCTTGATTTCAATTTTCCAGGAAATAGCTTGAATCGTGAATTGAAAAGAAGAACTCTGTCTCCTTCTTTAAATTCTTTTAAACTTCTGATTCTTTTATCATGCCATTTCTTTGTTCTTTCTTTATAGATTAACGAATTTTCGTATGCTTCATGTCTTAATTCTTCTAATTCGTTTAGTTGACTTAACCGTAGACTTCCAGCTTCATGTAAATCAAGATTACATGTCTTCAAAGCCCAAAATGCTTTGTGTTCAATTTCTACTGGAAGATGACATGCTTTTCCATAAACGAGTCTGAAAGGTGTGGTTCCAATTGGAGTTTTGTAGGCTGTTCTAAAAGCCCAAAGTGCATCCTCCAATTTTATGGACCATTCCTTCGGATTTAATCCTACAGTTTTTTCTAGAATACGTTTTAAAGCTCGGTTGGTATTTTCAACTTATCCACTTGTTTGTGGATGATATGCAGTGGAGATTTTATGAGTTACTCCATATCTTTTAAGAACTTTCTCAAGTTGATAATTACAGAAATGAGTTCCCCGATCATTTATTAAAGCTTTCGGTGTTCCAAACCTTGCAAAAAGATGTTTTAAAAAGTTGACTACAACTCGCGCAACGTTAGTTGGGAGAGCTTGTGCTTCCGTCCATTTAGATACATAATCAATGGCTACGAAAATATATAGATTATTATGAGATTTTGGAAATGCACCCATAAAGTCAATACCCCAAATGTCAAATACTTCACATACTTGAATGACATTTTGTGGCATTTCATCACGTTGACTTATTTTTCCGGCCCTTTGACAAGCATCACAGGATTTGCAAAGAAGGTGAGCGTCTTTGTAAATTGTAGGCCAATAGAATCCAGCATCATAAACTTTTCTTGCTGTTAGTTGAGGCCCATAATGCCCTCCTGTTGGTCCTGTGTGACAATGGTTTAAGATTTTACTAGCTTCATCTCCGAATACACATCGGCGTATTATTCCATCTGGAAAACTTTTAAACAGATGTGGATCTTCCCAGAAATAGTGTTTTATATCACTAAAGAATTTCTTTCATTTTTGGTACGACAATCCTTTTTCAAGGAATCCACATACTAAGTAGTTTGCATAGTCTGCAAACCATGGAATTTCATTATAATCTATCTTCAATAGATATTCATCAGGAAAGTTGTCTTGTATGGCCGATTCATTTAGAACTTCTAAGTCGGGATTTTCAAGACGAGAAAGATGATCAGCGGCGAGATTTTCTGCTCCTCTTTTATCTCGGATTTCAATATCGAACTCTTGTAAGAGTAAGATCCAACGAATTAATCTTGGTTTGGCATCTTGTTTCGAAAATAGGTATCTAAGAGCAGAATGGTCGGTATAGACCACCGTTTTTGCTAGAACGAGATATGAACGAAATTTGTCAAAAGCAAAGACAATAGCAAGGAGTTCTTTTTCAGTCATTGTGTAATTTTTTTGTGCTCCTTGTAACGTCTTACTAGCATAATATATAGGTTGAAATCGTTTTTCAATCCTTTGTCCTAAAACGGCTGCCATTGCAAAATCACTTACATCGCACATTAGTTCAAACGGTAGATTCCAATTTGGTGTTATCATGATTGGCGCATTAGTGAGTTTCTCTTTAAGAATATTAAAAGATTTAATGCATTCATCTGAAAAGATGAATGGAGCATCTTTTTCTGGGAGTTTATTCATAGGAGTGGCAATTTTAGAAAAATCTTTTATGAAATGTCGGTAAAAACTGACATGCCCTAGAAAACTCCTAACTCCTCTAACATTGGTGGGATGTGGAAGTTTAGCAATTACATCTACTTTAGCTCTATCCACTTCAATTCCTTCTTTTGAAATTTTATGTCCAAGAACGATGCCTTCTTTAACCATGAAATGGCATTTCTCCCAATTAAGTACTAGATTTGATTGTTCGCATCTAATAAGCATTCGTTCCAGATTAACTAGACATGATTCAAATGTATCACCGAAGACTGAAAAGTCATTCATGAAAACTTCCATGCATTCTTCTATCATGTCGTGAAAAATCGCCATTATGCACCTTTGAAAGGTTGCAGGGGCGTTGCAAAGTCCAAATGGCATGCGTTTGTAAGCAAAAGTACCATAAGGGCACGTGAATGTGGTTTTCTCTTGATCTTCGGGTGCTATTGGAATTTGAAAGTATTCGGAAAAACCATCTAGAAAATAATAGTAACTGTTTCTGGCTAATCTTTCCAACATTTGATCAATGAAAGGTAAGGGAAAGTGATCTTTTCTGGTGGCGTCATTTAATTTTCTATAATCAATACAAACACGCCATCCTGTTATAGTCCTAGTAGGAATAAGTTCATTTTTCTCATTTGTAATGACAGTCATGCCACCCTTCTTAGGCACGCATTGAACTGGGCTTACCCATGGACTATCAGAAATTGGATAAATTAAACCTGCATCTAGCAGTTTAATTATTTCTTTTTTAACAACATCTTGCATATTAGGATTTAGTCTTCGTTGGCGTTGCACATACGTTTTATGACCTTCTTCCATAAGGATTTTATGTGTGCAATACGAAGGACTTATTCCTTTAATATCATGAATCTTCCATGCAATGGCTGGTTTTTGAGCTATTAACACAGAAATGAGTTGAGATTTTTCATTTTCAGTAAGAGAAGACGATATTATTACAGGTAATTCAGATTCACCATGTAAATAAGCGTATTCCAAATGGTTTGGAAGTGGCTTTAACTCTAATTTCAGAGGTTCTTCTATCGATGATTTGTATCGATATCTGTCTTCTTCTTTTAGCATTTGAATTTCTTCTGTTGTTGGTTCATATCCATTTGCTATTAGTGTAGCTAACATTTCAGCTTCATCAATTGGTTCAGTACTTTCTCCTAAAGAACATTCTCCTGTTCCTTGTAATTCTGGAAATTCTTCTAACAATTCTGCATGTGAGTCTATAGTTTGAATATAATAGCATGTATCATCTACAGATTGCGGTTGTTGCATTGCTCTATCAACTGAAAAGGTAACACTCTCGTCCTCTATACTTAGGGTCAATTTTTTACCAAACACGTCTATCATTGCTTTAGCCTTGTTTAAGAATGGTCTTCCTAATATGAGAGGAACTTGAGAATCTTCTTCCATGTCAAGAACAACAAAATCTACTGGAAATACTAAAGTACCAACTTTAACTAGCATGTTCTCCATTATCCCTCTAGGATATTTTATTGATCTATCGGCTAGTTGTATACTTATTATGGTTGGTTTCAATTCTCCAAGTTCTAGTTTAGTGTATAGTGAATACGGCATTAGATTTATACTAGCACCTAAGTCTGCTAATGCTTCTATTGAACTAAGACTACCCAGAAAACATGGAATTGTGAAACTTCCTGGATCAGATAGTTTTTCTGGTATCTTATTCAACAGCACTGCTAAACAATTAGCATTCACAGTAACAGTCGAGAGTTCTTCCATTTTCTTTCTATTTGAGATTAGATCTTTCAGAAATTTAGCATATCTAGGCATTCCTGAAATCACATCAATGAAAGAAAGATTTACATTTATCTGTTTAAACATATCCAAGAATTTGGATTGCTCGGCTTCAAGTTTCTCTTTTTTCATTTTACTCGGGTAAGGAAGTGGTGGTTGGTATGGTTTAACATAAGGTTTAGCCTTAACTGTGTTATCTTCATTAACCTTTTCAACTATCGGTTCTTTTTCCTTATCTTGATCAGGTTGTGGTTCTTGTGGAGTAGGAATAGTTTCATCAGAAGTTACAGGTATTTCAGGTGGTTTAAGTGTTGTACCACTTCTTGTGGTAATGGCTTTAGCTGTTTCATTCCGGGGGTTAGCATTTGTATCACTAGGTAAACTTCCCGGTTTTCTTTCACCTATTAACCTTGCTAGGTTACTTACTTCTTGTTCCAAATTTTGAATAGAAGCTTGTTGATTTCTAAATGCTTGAGCATTTTGTTCATTAGTTTGTTTTTGAGATGTGAAAAACTGCGTTTGAGTTTCAACTAGCTTCGTCATCATATCTTCTAAATTCGGCTTTTTATCATCGGTTTGTGGTGGTTTGTTTTGAAAATTAGGTCTTTGCTGATTGTAAGTATTATTGGATACTTGTTGATTGCTAGGACCTTGTTGGTTGTTGTATGGAACATTTCGATTATAATTCTGGTTTTGATTGTAGATCGGTCTTGGCGGTTGATAATTATTCTGATAATTATTTCCAGGCGTTTGGTTTAGATATGAAACATTCTCTCTTTGTTCCATTGTTAGTTCAATACTGAGACAATCTTTTGTCAAATGTGGTCCTCCACACTGCTCACAACTAATTCGTATTGAGTGGATATCTTTAGTCATCTTTTCCATTCGTCTCTCGACAACATCTATTTTTGCAGAAATGGAATCTAAGTCATGGCTAGAATCGGCTCTAGCTGCTTTGGATGATCTAACAATATCTTTTTCTTGGTGCCACTCATGTGAGTGGGAAGCAGTGTTATCAATAATTTTGTAAGCATCAGTTTCGATTTTCTTCATAATAGAACCACCAGCTGCTATATCTATGTCTTTCCTTGTAGTGATGTCGCATCCTTGGTAGAATATTTGTACTATTTGACAGGTATCTAAACCATGTTATGGACATCCTCTCAATAACTTTCCAAATCTGGTCCACGCCTCATAAAGAGTTTCATTCAGTTTCTGTGTGAACGTAACAATTTCTCCATGAAGTCTTACGGCTTTAGATGCCGGAAAGAATTGTTTAAGAAATTTTTCAACTAAAACGTCCCATGTATCAATCGCCCCTTCAGGTAACGATTCCAACCAATCTTTGGCTTTTCCCTTTAAAGTCCAGAGAAATAACATGAGATATATCTGTTCATCCTCCACTTCTCTTATTTTAAATAGTGTACAGATCCTATTAAAGGTACGAAGATGTTCGTTTGGATCTTCCTTCGGCGCACCACTAAATTGGCATTGATTAGTCACCATGTGTAGAATTTGTCCTTTGATTTCATAATCTGGCGCATTAATGTCTGGATGAGTAATTGCGTGACCTTGGCCAGTGCGTTTAGCTCTCATTCGGTCTTCCATACTTAAAGGTTCCAGATTTTCCATAATTGAATTTGTTGAATCTGAATCACTAGAGGATTCTGATTTAATGGTTCGTTCCTCAACAATCTCTGTTTGAATGATTGGTGGTTCCGGAGGAAAAATTAATGGTTCAGGATCTATGAATTGTCCCTGAATATTCTCCGGATTCTCAATTGTGAGGTCGGGTTCAAAAAATGGATTATCGGTAATTTGAATTGGAGTACTTGATTAACTGGATGACGATTCTAAAGAAAAATCAATGGCGGTAATATTTGCTAAATGTCTTGATCTAGTTACAAGTGGTGAACGTACAAAAGGTGGTGAACGTCTTGCTCGGTGCATTCACTGAATATCCTATTAGTTTTTAAAAAGAAAGAAAAATTATATAAGTTATCCAATTAATAGACTTTTCTGATTTTGCCCACGTTTCGAATAGCCAAAAGATGCAGCAGAGGGGCAGGATTCGTTTGGTCTCAATATAATTGAGTACTGTTTGGCTCCAATAACCCGGTCCACGTACAAATCTAACTATTACTACGAACCAGAAAATTTTGATGTCTATCAATTTAACCACTTAAAATAAATTTTCGTAATTTTAAGAAATTTAGATAAGAAGTAGAGAAAATTCTAAGTCCTAAAAACTAGAATAGCGAGAAATAAGAAAGAAAAAGAGCGCGTCGAAAAAGAAAAGAATTGAAAAATAAAAGGCGTCGAAAAATAAGAAAGAAAAAGAGTGATTTATAAAACTTTAAAATACTCTACTAACCCAACCTTATTACTATCACTAACTTAAAATTAAAATTGCAAATTGAGATTACTAATTGGAGTGATAATTGATACATAGGTAAAAGGCGTCGAAAAATAAAAATAAGAAAGTAGCGCGTTGAAACTTAAAAAGGAACTAAAAACTAAAAACTAAAAGTTGCGTCTAAAAATATAAAAGCTTACAAGTAAAACTATATCCCAAATGGCAATAACTTAAAAAGGTACTAAAACTTAAAAAGGCGTCGCAAAATTCTAAAGCACTTAGATCTTAGTCTAAAGAAAAAGCACTTAAGGGATTTTACGGCAAAGCCTAAAATTCTAGATATAAAAATAACTATGGCAAAAATTATATCTTAAAACTAAATACGAGCGAAAAATACAAAAATTACGCTAAAAACAAATAAAAAGGGACAAAATATAAAAATATACTAATAGTTGTAAAAAGTACAATTTTTATAAAAATATTATTTTTAGATTATTTATTTTATAAAAGTATTAAATTTATAATTTAATTAAACTAATTTAACTAAATAATACAAATTAAATAAAAACTAATAACTAATTAATAAATTAAGAATAACCTAATTAGGGTTTATATATATAATTAATAATAAAACCGTAATGATTGCAGTTTTCAGTCAATTCTAGCGTGTCTGCAGAGCTCATGCGATCGCATGAGTTCTTAGTTACCCAGCCATGCGATCGCATGGGCTAGGGTTTCGGGCCAGACACTGGGCTGCTACAGTACAGGCCGAGAGTTTTTATTTTTATTATTATTTTTTTTTCTGTTTTGCTGTTTTAATAAAAAATTATGTAATATATTTATATAAATTAAATAAAACTTATTTTTTTATAAAATAAAGATAAAGAAATTTTTTTTTATATAACTAACAAACTCTTAAAAATATTTATATTTTTATTTTTCTTTTTATATTTTTGAATATTCAAAACGTATTTTTACAAAAAGTGTATTTTTTTTATAAAAGTAAACTAAAAATAAAAATCTTTTTTTTATATTAGCGTTGCGCTTCCGGCTTTTAAGCTAGATGTTCCCCGGCAGCGGCGCCAAAAATACTTGATGTCAAAGCTAAGGGGTATAAAATACTATTAAATTTTACAAGAAAATACTATTAAATACGATACAATTTTACACAAGATATTTATTTATTTAGAGAATGGATATACTTAAACCTTGCTACAACACTTATAGGCAGTGTACCAAATCGTACAGTAGTGTAGTTTTTAGTAAGTCCGGTTCGTTCCACAGGGAAAAAAAATCTTTAAACAAAGCTTAACGCTATATTAGTTTAATTTATAAAAATACAAATATATATAAAAGTAATATTATTATTTTAAAGGGGGGTTTTTACCGTTTAATGACCGGTTTGTCGATTTTAAAACTTTAGTCGTAGTTAAAACCTAAATGTAAAATATTAAAAATAAATACAAGACTTAATTTAAATCTTAAAGTAAATAACGATAATGAAATTGCGATAAATAAAAGTGCGACAAAATAAACTTGCGATAATTAAAATGTACGATAATTAAAAGTGCAATTAAATACAATAACAATAAATAAAAGTGCGATAATTAGAAGTGCAATTAAATATAAAATAAAGGAAATTAAATATGAAATAAAAGAATTATGCTTATTTAAACTTCCGTAATCATGATGTTTGACGTGTTGATTTTAGTTTTATGCCCATGGGTTAATTGTCCTTTGTCCTGGATTATTTAATATGTCCGTCTGGTTTTTGTCCATAACAGTCCATCAGTCATAAATATAAAGTGCGAGTGTCCTCGTCAAATTATCCTTATACCCGAAGTTAAATATTCCAACTAATTGGGGACTTAAACTGTAACAAGATTTTAATACTTTGTTTAATAATTACACCAGGTTATCGACTGCGTGTAACCCAAGGTTTTAATACTTTGTTAATAATTATGCCAAGTGTCCTTGTACATAATTTCACCCCTGTTTTAATAATTCTAGTGACTATTAATCCATTCCCGTGTCCGGTTAAATGAACGATTATTCGTACATATAAATACCCCGCCCATCGTGTCCGATCGAGTGTATATGGTTATTTATAGGGACATTCAATTGTAAATCTTTATATTAAAATTAACAAATTATCATTTAGTTAAACAAATATAAAGCCCATTAATAGCCCATAGTCTAATTTTCACAAGTGTCGTTCTTTTGTCCAAACCCCAATTATGGTACAAAGCCCAATTACCCAATTTTAATATTTTTAGCCCAACATCATGATTACTTCGGATTAAATAAGCATAATAATAACTTAGCTACGAGACATTAAATTAAAAAGGTTGAACATAACTTACAATGATTAAAAATAGCGTAGCGTTACACGGACAGAATTTCAACTTACACCCTTACAACATTTGCTAACATACCCTTATTATTAAAATTAAAATTAAAATTAAAATTAAAATTAAAATATAAATTATAAATATAAATATTACGTATAGATATAGAGAGGATGGATATTTTTTTATGGTGCACCAAAGCTCAAAATTTATAGGCCTGTGAACTGAAAAAGTTGGCCATGCGATCGCATGGCTTTTGTGCATCCAGGCCATGCGATCGCATGGCCAGCTGGGGAGGCTCAAAAGTCTTTGTTTTTTTATGCCGACGGTTTTTAAATATAATATAATATATATATTAATTTTAAGAATTAATTATATATTATATTATATTCATGTGCATAGTTGACTTGTAATTTTTAGTCTGTTGCGTCGAGCGTTGAGAGTTGACTCTGGTCCCGGTTCCGGATTTTCGAACGTCTTTGCGTACAATTTAATATCTTGTACTTTGCGTTTTGAATCTTGTACTCTTGTAATTCTGAGACGTTTCTTATCAATAATTGGAACTTCTTTGATTGTATTTTGTACTTTTGAGCTTTTTGGTTGTTTGCGTCTTCAATTCGTCGAATCTGTCTTTTGTCTTCACCTTTTATTATTTAAACGTATATCACTTGTAAATAGAACAATCGCAACTAAAAGCTTGTCTTTCTTGAGGGATAATGCTATGAAATATATGTTCGTTTTTAGCATTATCAAACACGATCTTGATTAGTCAAATTACTAGAAATCATGGGAAAAGATAGAACTATCAAGAAATTATATTCTTGATATGTGTAGAGATTAGACAGAATGTAAGAGTCGTGTAACATGGCACATGATGACGTTATAGTCTGTGAATCATCACGTTCCAATAGAAACTCAGCATGACTTACTGTAATATAATCACGTTGGCCGGGCGTCATTATATTATACTAACCCATGCTTCTCTTCCCAACACTTCTCTACAATTCATTCATAATTTATACTTAGCTTTTACAGAAGTTTTCAATATAATGGAATACAGAAAACACGAAGAGGTAGATAATTTCGGGCAAGAATATTTATGAAAATATCTTCAGAAATATCGAAGATATTTATGATGATATTTTGGAATTTCTACGTTCGATGGTTGATGAAGAAAAATTTTCCGCAAGATTTTAACATGACTTCGGAGCAAGATATTCTCTAAAGATTTCATCGGATCCAGAATTACCTCGATTCTTTGAATATAGGGTTTGGTCCTTGTATTTGTCCTTGGTCTCCTTCATGATTTACTCAATCTATTTTTCAGTACCAAATTTTCTATCAAGTGTTCCCAACACTCCATTCTTTATCATCAAACCCTTGGCCATTTAGGCCATCTACAATTTTTCTTGTTTCCTCTGCATTTAATGTAGCCATATCTGAATCATCGGTTATCAATCCGAGGTGATTTCAAGAGAATTGTGTTTTTAGATGATTAAACGCTGATGGTAATATGGTGGAATATAAAAGGTTCCCCGGTAACAATAAAAAAAACACACATATATATATCAAGGTTATAATAAGGTTGTTTCGAACGAAAAGTCGAAGTTGACTTGCTGGAGCTGTGACAAAATTGGCTACTTTGAAGAGGGATTGTAAAGTTATTTTCGGTAATAACAACGTCAAAGAAGGTAGTACAGATACATGTTAAATGTTTACTTAGGTTCCGAGTGTTTTCAAGTGCATAACTATATGCATCAATCTTTCCTACCGTAGATGAAATGCGGTTGGTTCATCCTCTCGATTGAGGTGTTTTCAAGTATCATGAAAGGTTTGAACGCAGATTGTAATCGTCAAGATATAAATGAGGTTTTAGATGAAATCAAGTGGCAAACTTGAAGAATTGTTTAGTTTCATATGTTATAATCAATATTTTAATTCATTTTAATTGTCCAATGTCGGCAGTCCACAGTTGATAGTTCACAGTTGACAGTCCAATATTTCATATATAGCTTAATATATAATATTCGAATTAATTAATACGTATCGTGACCCGTGTACATGTCTCAGACTCGATCACAACTCAAAGTATATATATTATTTGAGAATCAACCTCAACCATGTATAGAGAACTCGATCATTACTGCATATAAAGTGTCTATGGTGATTCCAACTAATACATATAGATGCGTCGATATGATATGTCAAAGCCTTGTATACGTGTCCCGATATTTAAAGTGCGTTAAATAAATAACAGAAATTAAATGACGATAAATTAAATTGCGATAAATAAATTGCGATAAATAAAAGGTGATACAAAATTAACAGTTAGCTAGGAACAGTTAGCTAGGATTTCGTTAACGTAGATTCTTAACAAAATTTCTCATAGTTAATTTGTTTGTTTCTAACAAATTTTATTTTTTCAAATGTTTTCTTTATTATGCCACTTGTTGGATTCTGATAGGTCAAAATCTAAATATGAAATTGAATGAAAATGATTATTCTGTGGTGAACGGATACGTATATCGGTGGTTGTAAGTAGGATAGTGAATGACTGTTGAATTAGCTTCGAATAATGTACAGCGTAATTTAGTAATGTGAAATCTAAATATTCCTCGGGTATTACCTACCCGTTAAAATATTTTCACCATTAACAGTTTGTACAAAAGAATTTTTAATTACAATCTTTATGAAAACATATATACATATATATTTTCTTCAGATGTAATTATGGACTTAATGAGTTAATATAACATTAAACTCATTTGCTTTTCGGTTAGGATTAGAGTACATAATCTCTAAAACATTAGAGATTATATAATCGTCATGTAGAACGAAGATAATTGATGTGGAACGATACATAGAACGATGATTATACTCGAGGTACAGAATTAAATGTTGAGGCATGGATTGTTGATGGTACTGGTGCTGTTACTGATGGTACTATTAGTGCCGGTGATGTTGCTGAAGCTGGTACGTTTTGCACCATATTTTCCAAGGCTATAACTCAGGCGCGAAGCATCGTTAACTTCTGCTATTACTCCAGGAGGGTTGTCGGTCGGGACGAGGGGATGAATAAGGTTTAGAATTGTGGATAATATATAATAGTTACGAGATATCCTAGAAATGAGGGTGAAAATGGTGTTTCGGACTGATTCGCCGGTAAGTGTTTCAGGTTCTTCACCAAAAGGTGAATTTGGTTGATGGAAAGGATCGCCTTCTTCGCGTCTCCATGGATTAAGTCACAACGAACCCATAGGATGAATTGAGGATGGCTGATTAGTTAATTCATTCTGGTGACGCTGCTTTCGAAGCTTAGGTGAACATCCATGTCGGAATAGCTGTCGGAATAACTATCAGAATAGCTATCGGAATCTGAGGGACTCGAGCTAGTTGAGGGATTCATTTCGTACAATCAGACGAAGGATTTTTTTTTGATGAGAAATAGATTATAGGAGGTACATTAGTACCCTGCAGTACATAATTTACATATGCATATATAATACTAAAATCCTATAAGTTACGGAGGAATCTACGGAAGTTGTCAGGTAAAGGTAACAATAACAGATACGCTAAGATATAAATTTATCTATACACTATCTATGCAATGGAGGCAGTAAGACGTGTCTAGACTTTAAGGATGATAAGCAAATAATTTTTCGACACTAAATGATAAGCAAAACTTTTGACATGCAGACACGGTCGAAGTCCAGACTCACTAATGCATCCTAACGACTACTAGTAAGACACACTAATGCAAGACCTGGTTTGCTACGACCACCGCTCTCATACCAACTGAAATACAGTTGGGGACAACCACCGTCCCACCCAATGCCTTCCTAGCTAACCACCTGGTGACCACTGAGTGTACCTCAGATACTGATTTTAGGGCCTGCCTCTCGGCTACTGCCAACCCTCGTAAGGGATCGCAAGGAGTAAGAGCCAATGCTTCGTCACAGGTAACACTGTGAGAACCTCCTTTACGACTAACCCGCCACACATGGACGGTGTTATACCAGCTCTGATACCAACTGAAATGCTCCGTCCTAATCCATCTGGACGAAGTCATCAACATTTGATCCCAGAGCGATGATCAACTCCAAGTAATGTCCTTAAAATGAGCAAATGCACAGCGGAAGATTTCTTTCATACCTGAGAATAAACATGCTTTCAAGTGTCAACCAAAAGGTTGGTGAGTTCATAGGTTTATCTTAAAACAATAAAATTCATCATTTTGATAGACCACAAAATTTAAATGATGCATGGTACAAATGGGCCCGAATCCTATACTCACCTGTAATGTACATGCTATATCTTTTAAATACAGTACATCTTTCTCGTGTACGAAACTATTTTCATAAATTATAGTAACCGTACACATATCTTGTGTACAAAAATAACATACACATAACCTGTGTATAAAATCATTCTCTCGATATATAACATTCACATCAACTGGTGGCAATTATCATGTCCTCATAATTCAATGGTGGCAATTATCATGTCCACATAATTTAATGGTGGCAATTATCATGTCCACATAATTCAATAATAATCCGCAGAACTTCTGTGTGCATAATAATTCATTCGAGGAATGTTTTGCTTGTGTCTATCTCGTAAAACATTTATAAAAGCATTTCATGTATTCGCAGTTCAAAAATAAATTTCAAAAGCTTTTAATAAAGCAGTTATAAAAACAGCGCATGTATTCTCAGTCCCAAAAATGTAAGAGTAAAAGGGAGCAAATGAAACTCACCATACTGTATTTTGTAATAAAAATACATATGACGTCATTTAACAAGTGTATGGTCGACCTTGGATTCACGAACCTATATTATTCATATATATATATTAACACATATCACATTTAATCGACTAAGTTTATTTATATTAAATAATGTATTGAGATTATTTGGTAAAATAATGTATTTATTCATATTAAGATATGTTTTTATATAACTATTACTTTATTTGGTAAAATAATATTTATAATAGAAAGTTGTAATATTTTTATAAAAATAAGGATACTAATAATAATAATAATAATAATAATAATAAATAATAGTAGTATTAGTAAAAATGATGATAATAATATATAAGAATCTTGATAATGATAATAATAATAATAATAATAATAATAATAATAATAATAATAATAATAATAATAATAATAATTTTACTAATACTGTTAATCTTAATAAGATGACCAACTTTAATTAATAATAATGATAATAAAAATAATAATAATGATAATGATAATAATAATAACAAAAATAATAAATGTGCTACCTTAATGAAACAAGCTCCAAAAAGGAAAAAAAAATATAACTGCCCATACCCGGGCTCGAACCCACGACCACTCGCTTGCCATACCAACCTCTAAACCATTTAACCATTTAACACTTTCCGTTTTAGCTCCTGATGAAATCAATATAACCCTTAACATGTCTGTTTTCTCTTCTCCTCATTATTCAAAAAAAAAAATGCCATGGTCCAGGCTCGAACCCGAGACCTCTCAACAATCACCAACACCACTAACCATTGCTCTGAACCTTACTTCCTTGTAATATCTCACATGTTTTAATCATTTAACATGTACTGGCAGTTTACCATTTCATCTTAAACCATCATATACTATCATCATGTAATCATCAATATGTTAATCTTATTCATAATCTAAATCATCATACATTAATTATCTTTATAAACCTCATCATGCACCATTAATCCTCGTTCTATTCTAACAGAGATGAAAAGAGATTGGATCTAGGCCCAATGTCAACTCACGGCCCAACATATAACTAAGCCTAAATAACAAATGACGGCCCAACAAAAAAAAAATAAATCTCATGAGCCCACGTTGAACTAATGCCCATGTATATCTTATTTATTAAAAAGGAAACTGAAGTCCCCTTTGTTTTATCATTATTTCGGTCAGGAAGCACAACTAGATTAACTAAATCATCAATACTTATAGAACTCCCACTCCTCTAATGAACTTCACAAGTGGAGTTGTTCTTTTAAAGGTTGTCGTTGAATAGGAACCGGGAAACATAGAGAATAAATTGAGACCCAAGTTTCATGTACATATTATTGTTTAAACGAATTCAAACTTTAACTGCATGCTTTAATTCGATTAATGAAAGAAACAGTTGGGTAATTTGGTGGGTTTGGTGAGGGTGGTATTTTACGATGGTTTGTGTTGGCTTTCACGTGAACAAAACAGACCGACAACTTTGGCCTCCAAAACTCTATCTAAAAGAATTTTATTTCTACACAAATAACAATATACGGTGTGTTGATCAGGCATGTGACTCAGGCACGAGCAGTACTCCAAATATATTTGTAATCCATGTGAACATGTAAAGTTTTGATAGACGTGATCTAAACTAGTGGAGTTGTGACTGGAATGAGATGAGACATTATGAATTTGGGTGAGACTTTTGATAAAATCCCACTTGCTTACTAATTAACAGCTTTTGTAGTTGTCACAAAACCCAACAAAGGTGGGAATATTTTTATGCTTAAAACAATAAACCACGAAGACCAATTTGAAGAACTCATCATCTGTTAATTGTTTACTTTTAATAACATTAATTCTTTTGCCGAACCTAAATAGTTTTCTACAGATATATTTGCTTTTAATAGCGAAAGGAAAGGATACAGGGTTATTAGTTGAAGTTGGAATTGGTTTGGAGTTGGTGATCAAATAAACAAGAAGGAAAAAAGAAAAGAAACGGGTTGAATCTCAATGTGGTGATCAAGTGGGTTTCATATTGTGGTTCACGAAAGTGAGGTTGTTATAGTGGTGTAGATGGTGAAATGGTGGTGGTTTTGGTCGTTCACGAAGGAAAAGTAAAACGATGAAGGTGGTGAAGGTGATCATGTGTGATAGTGGTGATGTGGTCGATGGTGTCTGTTTACGATGGCCGGTTACAAAGTACATAAAATATAGCAAGGATGATTATGGCTTAAATGACGACTAGTGGTGGTGAAAGATGATGGATAATGATGATGGTATTGGGTTTCGATGATAAACAAAGAAAGATATAAATTGGTGTGTGTTTTAATGGTCAAAAGTTAAGATGGTGATGATGAGATATGTGATCATATATATGCATGTAAAATGTAATAGTATGTATATGTAATTGCTTCTGATTTCGTGAGATAAACCAAAAGGTGGGGTAAACAGTTGGTTTGTGTGGGGTTTATGAAAACAATAATGAAACAAGTGGGTTGATGAAGTTCACTAAATTTTAACTGATGCATGAATCTGTATTTATATATAATACAATAATAATAACAACAATGATTAATATTAATATAGTATACTAATAATAAGAATATAGTCAACAAAAACGTGTAGACAAAATTAACAGCCTGGCCTATTTTGTTTTCAAGACCCGTGCCCATTTCTTAGTTAATTCAAAAAGAAACAAAATAAAAATAAATTGGCAAAATGATTGTAGTGGGTGTCTAGAAACAAAAGCTTAATAAAAATAGAAGTGGTGGGATGACATGGATGCATGTATGATGTGGTGATATATATAGGGTATTACTGAAAGAGGAAATACCAATTTATTTGAAAGAAAGTAACGATTAAGTTCACATCATGATAGTCCTTCTCAAATAGGTAAAGTTAAGTTGGTAACACGAGATTGAATGAGGACAATGATATATATATATATATATATATATATATATATATATATATATATATATATATATATATATATATATATATATATATATATATATATATATATATATATATATATATATAATGCATTTTAACATAACGTTGAATTCTTAAGCTCAATTATTAACTCATGTGAAAATTCTTCTTTGATTTGTCCATGATGGACCCAAGACCAAAACAAAAACACGTCAATTACTTTCAATCTTCACGTGATGACTTAACAAGACACCATATAAAAGAATTATAGGAAGAAAAAATATATATGTATCTATTTAATGAATGTAAGAAAATAGTACAAAAATTTTGAGACGCAACATAACGGACTCTGCTTATTGTGTCAAAAATATTAAATAGTATCGAGAGTTTGAGTTAAAATTAGTCAAAATTTTCTGGGTCATCACAACCATCATTTGGCAACTAGCATGAAATATCTCATAAAATTACAAAAATATTAGTAATCATTCATGACTTATTTACATGAAAACAAAATTACATATCCTTTATATCTAATCCATATACCAACGACCAAAAACACCTACAAACACTTTTATTCTTCAATTTTCTTCATCTAATTGATCTCTCTCAAGTTCCATCTTCAAGTTCTAAGTGTTCTTCATAAATTCCATAAGTATAGTTTCATAAAAATCAAGAATACTTCTAAGTTTACAAGTCTACTTCCAAGCTTTCTAATCCATTCCAAGTAATCATCTAAGATCAAGGAACCTTTGTTATTTACAGTAGGTTATCTTTCTAATTCAAGGTAATATTCATATTCAAACTTTGATTCAATTTCTACAACTATAACAATCTTATTTTGAGTGAAAATCTTACTTGAACTGTTTTCGTGTCATGATTCTGCTTCAAGAACTTTCAAGCCATCCAAGGATCCTTTGAAGCTAGATCCATTTTTCTCATTTCCAGTAGTTTTATCCAGAAAACTTGAGGTAGTAATAATGTTCATAACATCATTCGATTCATACATATAAAGCTATCTTATTCGAAGGTTTAAACTTGTAATCACTAGAACATAGTTTAGTTAATTCTAAACTTGTTCGCAAATAAAAGTTAATCCTTCTAACTTGACTTTTAAAATCAACTAAACACATGTTCTATATCTATATGATATGCTAACTTAATGATTTAATACCTGGAAACACGATGAACACCATAAAATCGGATATACGCCGTCGTAGTGAAACCGGGAGCTGTTTTGGTTTGGATAATTAAAAACTATGATAAACTTTGATTTAAAAGTTGTTCTTCTGGGAAAATATTTTTCATATGAACATGAAACTATAACCAAAAATCTTGGTTAAACTCAAAGTGAAAGTATGTTTTTCAAAATGGTCATCAAGATGTCGTTCTTTCGACGGAAATGACTACCTCTTTAGTAATTGACATGTAACTTAAATTTTTGACTATAAACCTATACTTTTTCTGTTTGGATTCTTAAATTAGAGTTCAATATAAAACCATAGCAATTTGATTCATTCAAAACGGATTTAAAATGAAGAAGTTATGGGTAAAACAAGATTGGATATTTTTGATCTTTTTAGCTACGGGAAATGTTTAACAAATCTATACAAATCATATCCTAGCTAACTTATATTGTATTATACATGTATTCTAATATATTATGTAATCTTAAGATACCATAGACACGTATGCAAATGTTTTTACATATCATATCGACCCATGTATATATATTATTTGGAACAACCATAGACACTCTAGATGCAGTAATGTTGGAGTTAGCTATACAGGGTTGAGGTTGATTCCAAAAAAATATATACTTTGAGTTGTGATCTAGCCTGAGACGTGTATACACTGGGTCGTGGATTGATTCAAGATAATATATATCGATTTATTTATGTACATCTAACTGTGGACAACTAGTTGTAGGTTACTAACGAGGACAGCTGACTTAATACACTCAAATCTTTAAAACATAATAAAAATGTTTGTAATTATATTTTGATCATACTTTGATATATATGTACATATTTGTATCGGTTCGTGAATCGATCCGTGGCCAAGTCTTATTTCCGAGGAAGGAAATATCTGTGAAAGTGAGTTATAGTCCCACTTTTAAAATCTAATATTTTTGGGATGAGAATACACGCAGGTTTTATAAATGATTTACAAAATAGACACAAGTACGTGAAACTACATTCTATGGTTGAATTATAGAAATCGAATATGCCCCTTTTTATTAATTCTGGTAATCTAAGAATTAGGGAACAGACACCCTAATTGATGCGAATCCTAAAGATAGATCTATTGGGCCCAACAAACCCCATCCAAAGTACCAGATGCTTTAGTACTTCAAAATTTATATCATATCCGAAGGGTTTCCCGGAATGATGGGGATATTCTTATATATACATCTTGTTAATGTCGGTTACCAGGTGTTCGCCATATGAATGATTTTTATCTCTATGTATGGGATGTGTTTTGAAATATGAAATCTTGTGGTCTATTGTTACGATTTGATATATATAGGTTAAACCTATAACTCACCAACATTTTTGTTGACGTTTAAAGAATGTTTATTCTCAGGTGAATATTAAGAGCTTCCGCTGTTGCATACTAAAATAAGGACAAGATTTGGAGTCCATGTTCGTATGATATTGTGTAAAAACTGCATTCAAGAAACATATGTCGATGTAATATATTTCTATTGTAAACCATTATGTAATGGTCGTGTGTAAACAGTATATTTTAGATTATCATTATTTGATAATCTACGTAATGTTTTTAAAACCTTTATTGATAAAATAAAGGTTATGGTTGTTTTAAAAATGAATGCAGTCTTTGAAAAACGTCTCATATAGAGGTCAAAACCTCGCAACGAAATCAATTAATATGGATCATTTATAATCAATAAGAACGGGACATTTCACTTTTCTCCACTGAAACCTACCAATCATCATACCACGCTATCCATTCGGACCAAGCGAAGAAAATTGGCATTTGAACTCGAACCCAAACTCGGATCTTTCTCCACAACTCACTCGCTAACGAACATGAAAACATAATGTGAGCCAAACTTTCTACTGGACAATCACAAAGTACACAATTGATGTGCTCGATCTCTAAACCTTTTTGCGATAAGTTCAATCTAGTAGGCAAACGATTTAACACCACTCTCCATATAAAGATGTTCACCTTTCTAGGTAAAGTTTTTACCCACCTCGTAGGATCACTCGAAGGCAAAATGATGTTGTAGATATACCTGCGAGTATCAGCAACCGAAAAAATAAAATCGTTAGAAATGCCCCATTCCCAATCGCCCTCCCTATCCGTGACATGAAGCAAACCTATCTCTGTAACCATTTGATCAATTAAAACCATAACCCTTTAACCAAAATCGTTGTAGCGACCCGACAAAATCGTCACTGACGGCGCCGTCTACTTAGGTCCCGTTACGTGGTCATAAGTCTTTAAAACAACGTTTGACCCAAAATATGTCGCATTCATTTCAAATGTAAGGATATTTCAAAGTTTACAAAAGTAGTTCAACGACTAGTTACATTACAACGTTTAAAGTACAAATGAAATCTATGCAACACAAATTAAAGTAAGTCAAAAGACGCTCCATGTATGCATGTATACTCGACATCCAAGCAAGTATCAAAAAATAGCGTGCGGAAGCATGTAACACTTAACGTTCAAGGACCTGAAAAAAACATAGATAATCCGTCAACGAAAACGTTGGTGAAATCATAGGTTTAGTAAGTACGTGAGTAAGTAAGTAAGTTGAACCACAAGATTTATAACATTGAAATAATGGTAATCCATTCTAAAAGTTGATATCACGAGCACTCAATTATCAAGGCTTAACTATCACGTTACCCCATCAATACAGTGTCAGAATATACACTTATCCCCGAAAATACATTTCATCCGATTAACGGTAGCGAACCGTCCGAATGAGGGGTTGTCAAAGTTGTTCAATTAGTCCTATGGCTCGTTACGACTCAATTATATAACATGTGAATCAAATTGTCACGTTTCATGTAAGGTACAATTATAAAAGCAAGTTAGAACGATTGCATAAGTATTTGGTTAAGTTTGATTAAAAGTCAACTTTGGTCAAGTCAAAGTCAAGGAAAAAGTCAACACGTTCGGGTCGGGTCTTGAACTATTTTTATGAGCTAATTAATCATATATAAGCATGTTAGAACAAGTTACATGGTAATCAGAGATGCGTAGCATAGTTAGAATTAAATGTAAGTTGCAAATTTGGACAGCCATTTTTCAAAGCTTTAAGCCGCGTCGCGGCTGGAATACCCGCGCCGCGGGTTAAAACTTGTTTTGGGGGTCGAGGCTTTTGATGGTCCCAGACCATCTGGGTTAGTGTTAAGTCGCGCCGCGGCTTGGAGGCCCGCACCACGGTTGGTACCTGATCAAAATTCTGGCAGTTTTTCAAGTGTCAAAACGAGCCAAACTTCCAACAACCAAAACTAATGAACCGTAAACACTTAAAATGCATGTCATACATCGTTAGAAAGGTAATTTAACGAAGAACACAACTAAACACATTTCATTAATCAAAAACATCATCTACAATAATCAATTTCAAGTTGAATGCTCATTTAATGCTTGTCATAAATGCTTTCAAGTTCAAAAATGCATATTGATGATTCGGGAATTATATGCACACATATAGTATGCCGTTTCGTAGGTAATTTTGCATACAATACAACTAAATACTTACAAACAATATTGAAAAGCATTCAATGCATCAAAAGTTCATTTTACTTCTATCAAACCCTAACTCAAAATCATAAATTTAACAATTATGTTTGTGAAGCTTTTCTAAGTCAACCTACACATCAAATTGAAGCTAGTGATGTTAGTAACACATTTAATGTGACAACCCGGAAATTTCCAACCAAATTTAAACTTTAATCTTTATATGTTTCCGACACGATAAGCAATATTTGTTAATTTAAATTTCAAAAATTTTAAACTATGTTCATACATTCATTCAACCTCGACCAAGTTCCAACGATTCACGAACCATTAAACGAATACGATTATATATGTATATGTGTATATATATTATAACTTGAAACGTAAACAAAATATTAGATTAAATACTTTATATGATTGGATCTGTTTCAAAATTTTTATCAATGGAATTAGAAGATAAGATCAAAGGATTGAATTATCTGATATATTGAATTATGATTACAAGTCTCTGTTGAAAGGCCCACGTTGATTTGAGAAATCTTTCCATTTTAACAATATTCGGAAAATGGTAAAGTGATTTATAAATAAGAACAAATTGTCAATCATTGAGAACTAGACAAAGGATAGTGGAAGATTGAATCTCATAAAGACTTGATTGATCTATTTAGTTTCAAACGTACAAAAACGTTTTCTGTTTAAAAAGAACTTTATTATTAAAACGTATATAACTTTTATAAATATCTAGAACCACTTTTGACAACTCATTACTTAACTAGTATGATAAAGATAACGATATTTATATTTTATTTTATTAAATATATATAACAATTTAAATTAATATTATATATATTTATACGCGTATTATACGTACATAGTTTTATACTTTTAATATACTTAAACTTTACCTTTACTTTATTTTTACTTTACTTTAACTTTAATAATTCACTTTAATAATTCATACTTTAATAATTCACTTTAATAATTCATACTTTAATAATTCACTTTAATAATTCATACTTTAATAATTCACTTTAATAATTCATCCTTTAATAATTCACTTTACTAATTCAAAAATCTATTATAAATAGAATTCAATAGGTTTCATTATTTTATAGAAACTTGAAAATATTTTTCTCTAAACTCTCCCAATCGATTTACATATATATATTTACTCCGTATTATTTCAAGATATTATTAGTATACATAAAATATTACGACGGAATGATGTCCGAGTGATTTCGAAATTGTTTTTTGAGTAGGATAGGATTAAGGAAATCATGGGTTATAGCTATGGAGGTGATTGAGTATGGTTCATGGGTATGCTCGTGAGGTCAATATAGTGTTTATCATTTCCGTTGCGTCTACGTACCTTTTCTACAATATTGAATCTCAATATTGATACGCGAGTACTCATAATTTAACTTTTACATACTAATAGTGTATCCCTGACTAGTGCTCGAGTATTTAGAATTATGCATGCTTGTACTTTTGATATTACCCTTAGACAGGTTAGGTTGAATCTTGAATTAGTTACACTTGCGGTTGAGATAAGGTATAAGATATGCATGTCCTTGGAAAGCTAGCGAAAAATTAAGAACTTTTTCTTTAGATATCGAATGGTTTCGATGAACGGATTAGAAGTTATAATCAATTGAATTTTCGATATTTTTATTAAAAATGAATATTATTATCGTCGTTTTTATCGTCGTTCTAGTTTTATCTTATTATTATCATTATTATTATCTTTATCAATAAAAGGGATTTATCATTAAAAATTGTTATTTTTTTTATTATTACTATCGTAATTATCGTTAAAGTTATAATTAGTATTATTATTATTATCCAATTATTATTATTATTATTATTATTATTATTATTATTATTATTATTATTATTATTATTATTTTTATTATTATTATTATTATTATTATTATTATTATTATTATTATTATTATTATTATTATTATTATTAGTATTATTATTATTATTATTATCATTATTAATATATATATATCATTATTTAAAAATGGTTATTGTTATTGTTTTTATTATTATTACTATATTATCATTAAGATAATTATTAGTATTATCGTTAATAATGTTATAGTAACTATCATTATTAATATTAGTGTAATTAAAACAAATATTTGTAACACCTAATTATTTTGATTACTATTATTATCATTATTATGAACACGATATAAAAGACGATTAAAAGCTATCAAACGAAATGATTAGGAAATAATGAGTAAGTGTATCTTGATGAAATTAAAATATTATAAGATATTGATTTAGATAAAATTATCGTTCTTATTATTTTTATTATTACTATTATTATTAAAAGTATCGTTAGTATTAAAATTATCATTTTAACAAAAATTATTATTTTAATAGAAATGTCATTGTTACTATAAAATATCATTATTATTATCATTTTAAATAGAATTATTATTTTAAAAATAATATTAAAAAGTATTGTAAATATTAAAGTTATCATAATTAGAATTATCGTTTTACCATAATGTCATCTTAGTAATTATAAATATTGATATTTTTATGATAATAATTATTATTACAAAATAATACAACTTTTACTTACTATTATTATAGATATTATTGTAATACAAATAATATAACTACCTTAATAAGATTTATCATAATTTTTTTATGAACTTTATAAATTTTAATACTTAAGATATATAAAAGTATAATTTTTTTTATATAAAGTTTTATTTATTAATAAATGAATTATATTATTTACTTTATTAAATCTTTTAAAAATATTTAAAAATATAAAACGACGACATTTAAACTATATATTAATTATGTATAGATTTTGGATATCATTTTGAGTCAAATTGACTTTTGTTGACCTATGCATATTAGTCTCGAGCACTGGATTATGGTACACTATGACTTGACCTAATTTGTTAGACAAACATTGACCAATACATAAATATATATAATTAATATAGGTTCGTGAATCCGAGGCCAACCTTGCACTTGTTCAAAGACGTTATATGTATTTTTACTACGAAATACAGTATGGTGAGTTTCATTTGCCTTTTTACCCTTTATATTTTTGGGACTGAGAATACATGCGCTTTTACAAATGTTTGACGAAATAGACACAAGTAATTGAAACTACATTCTATGGTTGAATTATCGAAATCGAATATGCCCTTTTTTATTAAAGTCTGGTAATCTAAGAATTAGGGAACAGACACCCTAATTGACGCGAATCCTAAAGATAGGTCTATTGGGCCTAACAAACCTCATCCAAAGTACCGGATGCTTTAGTACTTCGAAATTTATATCATGTCCGAAGGAGGATCCCGGATTGATAGGGGATATTCTTATATGTATCTAGTTAATGTCGGTTACCAGGTGTTCACCATATGAATGATTATTTTTGTCTCTATGCATGGGACGTATATTTATGAGAACTGGAAATGAAATTCTTGTGGTCTATTAAAATGATGGAAATAAATTATTATGATAAACTAATGAACTCACCAACCTTTTGGTTGACATTTTAAAGCATGTTTATTCTCAGGTGTTAAAGAAATCTTCCGCTGTGCATTTGCTCATTTTAAAGATATTACTTGGAGTCTTTCATAGCATATTTCGAAGAACGTTGCATTCGAGTCATTGAGTTCATCAAAGATTATTATTAAATCAATTTATAGTTGGATAGTGGATATTATGAAATGGTATGCATGCCTGTCAACTTTCGTTGTAAAGAAAGTTTGTCTTTTAGAAACGAATGCAATGTTTGTAAAATGTATCATATAGAGGTCAAATACCTCGCGATGTAATCAACTATTGTGAATCGTTTATAATGTATATGAACGGGTCCTTTCATTTAATACATGAACTTTTAACATCTAACAACATTTAAACAATCAAATCTCAAGATCAAACACATCCATTTATCAAGTTCATGCTAGTTACTCAAAACAACAAGATCAAGCATATAAATCACATATTCATGTTAGACTTGAGCCATAGACACTAATTAATACTTTTAAGTTTTGAAGATCAAGAACAAGAAATTTAGTGTTTTTAGAAAGTTACCCAAATGAGATGAAGTTGGTATGGGATCGAAGAGAAAGATGCAAGGATTCCAAATATGTAATTTATTTTGATGAACACTTGCTAGATCGTAAATGGATGATGATTCTTTGTTTGAAGGTTTGAGAGCAAAAGTTGAAGTATCAAAAGAGAGAAGGAGGTGAATGAATGGTGGAGAGGACATGGTTGACTAGTTGACCTAGTCAAGACTTTGCCCACTTGACAACTTTAGTCCCTCAAGTTAAAAGCGGGTGGGATAATTAACCAAACGAATTACCTTAAATACGTAGAGTAAACGGAAGATGTTATAAACAAATAACGGACTTTAAAATAATTAAACGGAAAGTAAACGGAAAAAGATGGGATGTTACAATCGTGCCTCTTCCATTGCCATTGTCACACTGTAAAGACCCGTCCTAATCCATAAGAACGAATACAATAACATATGATTACATTGCGAGGTATTTGACCTCTATATGATACATTTTACAAACATTGCATTCGTTTTAAAAGACAAACTTTCATTACATCGAAAGTTGACAGGCATACATACCATTTCAATATATCCAACTATAAATGATCTAATCTCTCATTTACTTAATCATAATCTTTACTGAACTCGACGACTTGAATGCAACGTCTTTTGAAATATGCCATGAATGATTCCAAGTAATATCTTTAAAATGAGCAAATGCACAGCGGAAGATTTCTTTCAATCCTGTGAATAAACATGCTTTAAAGTGTCAACCAAAAGGTTGGTGAGTTCATTAGTTTATCATAATCGATCATTTTCATCATTTTAATAGACCACGAGATTTTCATTTCCATTTCTCATAAATATACGTCCCATGCATAGAGACAAAAATCATTCATATGGATTGAACACCTGGTAATCGACATTCACAAGATGCATATATAATATCCCCATCATTCCAGGGCTCCCTTCGGATATGATAAATTTTGAAGTACTAAAGCATCCGGTATTTTGGATGGGGCTTGTTGGGCCCGATAGATCTATCTTTAGGATTCGCGTCAATTAGGGTGTCTGTTCCCTAATTCTTAGATTACCAGACTAAAAAGGGGCATATTTGATTTCAATCATTCAACCATATAATGTAGTTTCAATTACTTGTGTCTATTTCGTAAAACAGTTATAAATGCAGCGCATGTTTTCTCAGTCCCAAAAATATATATTGCAAAAGCATTTAAAAAGGGAGCAAATGAAACTCACAATACGATATTTTGTAGTAAAAATATGCATACGACTGAACTGAACAATGCAAGGTTGGCCTCGGATTCACGAGCCGATATCATTTATATATATATATATATATTAACACATATAATGGTAATCGAACAAATTTATGTATTATTAGTGAATTAATTGTTATTTTATTTATGTATTTCATTTCTAACCTAATTAATTACATTTATTAATATTTATTATAAAAATATTAATATAGTTATGTAGTAAATATGGTTTTATATAACTAATAGTTATTTAATAAAATAATATTGATAATAAAAAGTTGTTTCATCCTATAATAATAATAATAGTTATAATAATAATAATGATAAAAATGATACTTTTAATAATAATAAAATAAAATGATAATTTTAAATAATACTTTTAATAATAATAATAATAATAATGATAACTTTACTGAAAATGATAATTTTAATAATAATAAATACTAATAATAATTACCATAAAAATAATGATTTTACTAATAATAATAATACTAATATTTATATTAATAACTATAATGATAATAATACTACTAATAATAATAACTATAAAAATAATGATTTTATTAATAATAATACTAATATTTATATTAATAACTATAATGATAATGATAATAATACTACTTATAATAATACTTATTGATAATATTTAGTAATAACAAAAATGATAATAATACTAATTTTACTAATAATCTTATTACTAGTACTGGTAATAATAATAATTACTTAATCACAAAAATAATAATAATAATAATAATAATAATAATAATAATAATAATAATAATAATAATAATAATAATAATAATAATAATAATAATAATAATAATAATAATAATAGCTACCTCAAAAATAGGCTTTTTAATAAAAATAACGCCTCAGCCCAGAATCGAACCCGAGACCCCTAGTTCCACACAAACACACCTAACCATCGAGCTGTTTGATTACTTTATGAATATATCATACCCGAACTATATTTAAGCGATTTTTATTTTTGTTTCTACTTCTCCTCCTTTAATTCGCAGACCCAATCACAATTTAGCCCAACAGCGCATACACGGCCCAATACAAAGGCAGGCCCAATACACTTAATTGTAACCTACCCGTTTTTACTAAACAAACCCAGATCAGGATCTAAATCGTACATCATTCATAATCATACTGTTCATCGTCACTTCCACTTTTAACATAAACACAAAATAATAATGAGCAAGAAATCATTCGATTAGAGATAGTTGTGTAGTGGTGTTCTTGAGTGGTTCTTCATCCTAAACAGGAACCCAGAAGTAGGAATCATAACTGTAGCAGAAGTGGGTGACAGGTGGCGGTTTGGGTGGTTTCGATGGTGGTTTACCTGGGTTGATTTGGGTGGCGATTTTTGGAGTGGTAACAGAAACAAAATAAAAGAAACAAAATGTATAGCAGTAGCAGTAATTCTCGTTCGAAAAAAAATTAGAAACAGGAACCTAGTAGTTACAGTCATTGGTAAGATTGGCGATGGGTTGAAGCTAGGGTGGCGATGGAGTGGTGATGGAGGTGGTTTTGGGTTGGTTTCACAACTGCAAGAAAATAGAAAGATAGTAGCAGTAGCCACAGTTATATGTTGGAAACGATGGTGGTGATGAGTCAACAGAGATGGTGGTTGTAGGTGAAGGTGGTTCACGATATCGATGGTTATGGTGGAATGTGACGGGTATGGTGGTTTGAAGAAGGAGGTCGATGGAAGGTGATAAGGTGAAAGTGGTGAGTGTTTTACAATGGTTTGTGGTGATCATGGTTTGGTGGTTATTGTCATGAGTTGATCATTAATGGTGTTCGAAATAATAGGAAAAACAGGAAGCGTTTTAAGGTGACAAAGGTGATGATGTTCACGGGTCTGTGGTGGTTCACGAAGGAGGTGGGTTAAGGTTGATGGTTCAACGGTTAAGAAAGAAGAAAGAAAAAAAATATAATAATGTGGTGATAGTTTTTCATGTATGTGTATATGCATATATAAATATAGATGGTGATTTATCTTTGAAGATGATGGTATTATTGTGATGGAGAAACAGAAAACAAACAATAATTAATTTTGAGGGTGTTTTGGTTCATGTCTCAGTTCAATCAATAACAAGTGGGTTTTAGAAGGTAATAGAGTTCGTTAAACAGAATTTGTGAACAAGGAAAGTGGCGTCTTGCAAGAAAATAGATAGTGTAATATGGGTAGTCAAAGTTGGTGGAGATTTGAGAATGTAATAAACTGAATATTAATTCAAGTGGGTGAGGTGGATGATATATCTATCACCTATATATTTATATTACTCCGTACTCAATCAATTGTGAGAACAAAAACAGTCACCCATTAATTTAATAATAATAATATAATAATAATTATAATATAATATAAATATATAAACGTGTGATTAAGTTAGCCGTCGTCTACTATTTCTTTTACGGACCGGATTTCGTACTCCGTTGTTAAACAGTGGCGGATAAAAGTCTTCGGAAAAATCCCAAATTTTTACAGTAATTATCTTTCTTTATTTCGTTCATTATGATATAAAATATGATTATTAACTACTAAATAAAAATTACATCAATGTCCCTCTCAATTCTGGGTAAAATATAAAAAGTGCTAAAATTTAACCAATAGTTTTTAAATACATTTTTTAATAAGCCTAAAATTTATAGAACTCATTTTCGTATCACCGTTTATTTTAAAATTACATATGTTTGAATTTAACTTGCTTAATATCAATCGGAACATCAGACGAGTATTACAATCATTTAATATTTATTTTTAATATACTTTACATTTATATATTTATTTATTTTAATAATGATATCATATTTTATTTTTACTTTACATAGTTAATTTTAACAACATATAATATCTTAAATTATACTTCAAATTATTATTTATATCTATCTATATATTCAAACATATATGAATTCATTTACAAATAGTTGTTCGTGAATCCTTGGGAACAGTCGAAGGTTAATTGAATATATGAAAATAGTTCAAAATTTTTGAGACTCAACTTTACAGGCTTTGCTTATCGTATCGAAATCATATAAAGATTAAGTTTAAATTTGGTCGGAAATTTCCGGGTCGTCACAGTACCTACCCGTTAAAGATATTTCGTCCCGAAACTTAATTGGGATGGTCATGGATGACAATAAGTATGTTTTCATGACGCATACGAGTTGGAAATTAGAGTTTTATCATCAGTAAGTAATATGGATAAAACAATTTGGTTATGTGAAGAGTATGAGTGAAGTTATCACAAAAGAGTGAAATGAGTAAATGTAGGTTTGTCTTAACCGGTGATGTAGTCATGGTTGATTTCCCGATTTCGAAGCATTTAGAGGAAATCTTTGTAATCTATAAGAAATGATTCTTCAGTACTTAAGGAAATTAGGATCTTCTTTGATTAAATGCGATGATCTGTCTTGATTGCTTTGTCTGATATTTCACTATAAATCCACCCTCTTCGTTTCCTTATTTTCGCAGCTCGTACCTTCTATTCTTTCTCCCTCAAATCATACTTTGAAGCATTCGTCAATATGCTACATCCCGTTCTGATCCTTGATATACTCTTAACTTTCATATCTGTCATTCTTCTCTTTCATCTACCACTGGAGGATTTTATTTACTTTTACTTTTACCTTGGGGTTATAGTGTTTTTAATTCTCTCATGTCTTTACGTTACAATACGTATTGATATACACGGTTTGTAAATTATGTGTTGTTGTCGGACTTTATATCTTTCCTTATTTTTCGAAGTCCCTACTTCTGTCTTTCTATAATTATTGATATCTATAATTAATGATCTTTTTTGTTTGCTGCGATTTATACCCCCTTTCTATTTTGGAGCTTCATGCTTTTGTCTTCTTTTCGCAAGTAATGGTCCAGATCGTAGGTATGAAGTTTCGAATTATCATAATATACAAAGTACAAAGGAAAGGTAGTAGCACGATTTGATTTGTCAAATTATCAGAATATTCGAAAAAGACTGAATCATCAAGAAAATATTTTTTTGATATTTTTAGAGGTTAAATAGAATACTAGAGTCGTGTACCACGGCACATGATGACGGTATGGTCTGTGAATCGTCATGTCCCATTAGAAACTCAGCATGACTTACTGTAATATAATCACGTTGATCAAGTGTCATTATATTATACTAACTCATGCTTCAGTTCCCAACACTACTTCAAAAACATTCATATTTTAAACTCGAAGGTTTCAGAATTTAGAAACTAAAATTGTTTCTTTTATGATGTAACACAGATAACGCGAAGAGGTAAATGATTTCGGATAACAATAGTTATGAAGATATCTTCAGAAACATCGAAGATATTTATAATAAAAGATATGATGATATCTTAGAATATCTAATATCAGAGGATGATGAAGAATATTGTCCGCAAGAGTTGAGAGTAAGGAGCAAGGTATTCGCTAAAGAATTTAGCAGACACTGAATCATTTGGATTCTTTGAAGGTAGATTTCATCTTTGTGATTTGTCAACAGCCTCCTTCATGGTTTGATCAACCGTTTTTCAGTTCCAAACCTTCTCTTTTTCTGAGCTTTGCCAACACACTACTCTTTATCATCAAACTTTTGACTGTTAAGGTCGTTTACAGTTTTTGCTGCTTCATCAGTATTTTTCAAAATTTCGAGAACTAGTTTGTAGTTTAGGGTGCTTTTCAGAAGTTCACTATTGAAGTACATAAGTTCAGAAGATAGATGTTATATGTATATATATAACTGTTGATGTAGAAGTGCTGCGAGATTCAAAATACTGATTGCTAATTCCCGATACTTGGTATGGCAGTTCTCGTTACAAAATGCGGATGAGTATATGATAAGGTTTTAATGAACAAATATAATGGTTCTTCAGAAAGACTTAAGCCAATGAGTAATGAAGTTGTTGGTAAACTTACTGCTAATGTGGTGGGATATAAACGGTTCCCCACAAACGATGGCGAAAGCAACTTATAAATCAAAGTTATAATCAGGCTTATTCGAATAAGCAATTGAAGTTGGTTTGCTGGAGCTGTGACAAAACTGCCTATTTTTAGAAGGGATTGAAAAGTTATTTTAGCTAATAAATGCCAAAGGGTCCGACGAGAGTTTTTCAGGTACATAACTGTGGGTAACATGTGGTTGGATCATCATCTCGATTGTTCATTATTTGAAGTGTCTTCAGGAATTTCGAAGGGTTTAAACACAGTTTGTAATCATACGATGTTCTAGGAGTTTGAATGATACAAGTATTTTATGAATAGAAATGTTGTTCTATCACAGTTTTGAATTCAAAGTATAGTTTTGAAAGATGTAGGAATCTAAGAGTGGTGATACCGGTTATATCTCGAATTGATTTTTGAGATTTTAAAATCAGAATATGTAACTGGGTTTGAATGAGTATGGTTGTTTTGATTTCTATAAACAAATGTATATAGTTGTGAAAGTAGGGAGTATAGTGAATGATTTGCTGAATCGGAATCGAAGTATGTAACATATTAATTATGAATTTATATATCTCTCGGGTATTACCTACCCGTTAAAAATTTTCACAATTAATATTTTGTACAAAAGAATTTTATTACAGTCCTTATGAAAATATATATGTATGTATATTTTCTTCAGATGTAGTATAGATTTAATGAGTTAATATTAAATTAAACTTATTTGATTTACGGTTGAAACTAGAATTGATTAATCCCTAAAATTACATAACTTTTACGAAGTATTTCTTCAATGAAATTGAAATTATGAATCAATACTTCGTTATTTGTTGATGCATGATGTTGGTGTTCGTGGAATTCTTATGAACTTTGCAAGATATGAATAATGTTTTCTAGAAAATTTTGAGTATATCGAAAGTGTAAAATCAAACATGTAATTGAATAATACACTTGAATTATTATGAAACGAGATTCATTGAGTTGAAACAGAGATTGTGGTTAACGATAGTTAAGTCGTTAATCGAAGGATTGTAGCATATTAGTAATAAGAATTTAACTGAGTAGTATCTACCCATTTTCAATTCATACATAATAGCTTAGTACGAAAAGATTTATGATGGTTTTAAAATTTATATATATAAGATATACATATAAACTCTTCAGAGGAATTGAGTTAATACTTCATAATTCATTGATACAATATAATCGTTGTTGATTCGTAATAATGTCTACGGTGATTCTTGAACTGGAAGAGCTTGTGATGTTATAGATGCTGCTGATTCTGACGATGCTGACGGCACTGACTGTGCTAATGATGCTAACGGTACTGTTGATGCTGTTAGTAAAACAAGTCTAGCTTGTAAATCACGCACCATTCTTGTCAGGGTTTCTATTCTTCCTTCTATCATTTTGGTTCACTCATCTGATTTATGGTTAGGGTTAGAATAGATAATCTCTAAGACTTTGGAGATTACATATTCGCCGTAGAATGTTTCTCCCATGAAGTTATAGATTAATACTTCATCGGTTATTGTTGTTGGTACTCCTTGGTATCTATAGGGCGTATGACATCGATGCTCGTGGAACAGATTATGATGTTGAGGTATGGGATGTGGATGTTGTTAGTGGTGGTAATGGCACTGTTGGTGTTGTTGATGGTGGTACTGGTTATGCTGCTGGTGCTGGTGCTGGTGTTTGTAACCTTTTCACGATATTCTCCAAAGCCACTACCTGAGCGCGAAGCTCGTTGACTTCTTCTATTACACCGGGGTAATTGTCGGTTCGGACGAGCGGATAAATAAAATCTAGAATTTGATGTAGTATATAATCGTGACGAGATACTCTGGAAATGAGAGAGAAAATGGTGTTTCGGGCAGGTTCGCCGGTAAGTGCTTCAGGTTCTTTGTTAAGAGGGCAATGTGGTGGATGGAAAGGATCACCTTCTTCTTATCTCCAATGATTGAGAAGCCTACAAACCCATCCCCAATTCATCCAGAATAGATGATGGCTAATTGGTTAATCCATTTCAGTCACACTGCTTTCGGAGCTTGAGTGGGATTCCATTTCGGAATCCGAGGGACTTGAACTAGTGGATAGGTCCATTTCGTACGATTGAATAAAGGATTTTCTGATATGAAATGATTTCGGGCTATCGGATGGTATTCTAATTACATAGAATATCTATATATATGTAGAATAAAAGATTTTGTAGATTACAGAGGAATTTACGGAATATGCCAGGCAAAGTTTACAATAACAGATACGCTAAGATATGAATTTTGTCTATACACTATTCATGCAATCAATGCAGTAAGATGTGTCTAGACTAAGAATGATAAGCAGGTAATTTCCTAAGGATGATAAGCAGATGATTTCCGACTAGAAATGATAAGCAAAACTTTTGACATGCAGACACGGTCGAAGTCCAGACTCACTAATGCATCCTAACAACTATCAGTTAGACACACTAATGCAAATCCTTGTTCGCTAAGACCACCGCTCTGATACCACATGTAAAGACCCGTCATAATCCATAAGAACGAATACAATAACATAAGATTACATTGCGAGGTATTTGACCTCTATATGATATATTTTACAAACATTGTATTTGTTTTAAAAGACAAACTTTCATTACATCAAAAGTTGACAGGCATGCATACCATTTCAATATATCCAACTATAAATGATCTAATCTGTCATTTACTTAATCATAATCTTTACTGAACTCGACGACTTGAATGCAACGTCTTTTGAAATATGCCATGAATGATTCCAAGTAATATCTTTAAAATGAGCAAATGCACAACGGAAGATTTCTTTCAATCCTGAGAATAAACATGCTTTAAAGTGTCAACCAAAAGGTTGGTGAGTTCATTAGTTTATCATAATCGATTATTTTCATCATTTTAATAGACCACAAGATTTTCATTTCCGTTTCTCATAAATATACGTCCCATGCATAGAGACAAAAATCATTCATATGGATTGAACACCTGGTAATCGACATTCACAAGATGCATATAGAATATCCCCATCATTCCGGGAATCCCTTCGGACATGATAAATTTGGAAATACGGATAATGCTAAAAACGAACATATATTTCATAGCATTATCCTTCAAGAAAGACAAGCTTTTAGTTGCAATTGTTCTATTTACAAGTGATATTCGTTTAAATAATAAAAGGTGAAGACAAAAGACAGATTTGACGATTTGAAGATGCAAACGACCAAAAAGCTAAAAAGTATAAAGTACAATCCAAGTGGTTCAAATTATTGATGAGAAACCTCTAAAAATTACAAGAGTACAAGCCGCAAAAAGCAAAGTACAAGATATTAAATTATACGGAAAGGCCTTCGAAATCTGGAACCGAGACATGAACCAACTTTCAGCACGCGACGCAACGGACCAAAAATTACAAGTCAACTATACACAAGAATATAATATAATATATAATTAATTATATATATTATTATATATTATATTTATAAGCAGCCCACGTTTAAATCACAATGGTGAGCTGGAATCTATATCTCCGCACTCGCATAGCTGTAAAGCATAAAACCTACGCACTCACGGAGCTGTACAGTTCAAAGTGGGCCTATAAAAGGCCGCGCATTCTGATCGATTTTAATCATCCTTTTCCTTCTTTCTATCTACATAAATATATATATATATATATATATATATATATATATATATATATATATATATATATATATATATATATATATATATATATATATAATTATAATTATAATTTTAATTTAAAGTTTAATAATAATAAGGTTATGTTGGCAAATATTTTAAGTTTGTAAGTCGAAATTATGTCCGTGTAACACTACGCGATTAATACTCATTGTAAGTTATGTTCAACCTTTTTTAAATTAATGTCTCGTAGCTAAGTTATTATTATGCTTATTTAAGCCGAAGTAATCATGATGTTGCTAAATATTAAAGACGGGGTTATTGGGTTTTGTACCATAATTGTGGTTTGGACAAAAGACCGACACTTGTGAAAATTGGACTATGGGCTATTAATGGGCTTTATATTTGTTTAACTGAATGATAGTTCGTTAATTTAATATAAAGATTTACAATTTGAGGTAATTATAAATGATAGTGCTAAAAACGAACATATATTTCATAGCATTATCCCTCAAGAAAGACAAGCTTTTAGTTGCAATAGTTCTATTTACAAGTAATATTCGTTTAAATAATAAAAGGTGAAGACAAAAGACAGATTCGACGAATTGAAGACGCAAATGACCAAAAAGCTCAAAAGTACAAAATACAATCAAAGAGGTTCCAATTATTGATAAGGAACGTCTCAAAATTACAAGAGTACAAGATGCGAAACGTAAAGTACAAGATATTAAATTATACGCAAGGACGTTCGAAAATCCGGAACTGGGACCAAAGTCAACTCTCAACGCTCGACGGAACGGACTAAAAATTACAAGTTAACTATGCACATAAATAAAATATAACATTTAAATAATTCTTATAATTATTTATATATTATATTATTATTTATAAACGTCGGCAAGAAAGAAAACAAAAGCATGTGAACTTCACCAGCTGGCCATGCGATCACATGGCCTTGAAGAGTAATCTTCATACGATCGAATGGAGGCCTTTTTCAGCCAACAGGCCTATAAATTCGCGTGTTTGGCTCAGTTTATATATCATATATCCATCTCTCTATCTATACGTAAATATATTTATATTTATATTATAATTTTAATTTTAATTTTAAATTCTAATAATAAGGGTATGTTAGCGAATGTTGTAAGGGTGTAAGTCGAAATTCTGTCCGTGTAACGCTATGCTATTTTTAATCAATGTAAGTTATGGTTAATGTTTTTTTTTAATTTAATGTCTCGTAGCTAAGTTATTATTATGCTTATTTAAGACGAAGTAATCATGATGTTGGGCTAAAAATATTAAAATTGGGTAATTGGGCTTTGTACCATAATTGGGGTTTGGACAAAAGAACGACACTTTTGGAAATTAGACTATAGGCTATTAATGGGCTTTATATTTGTTTAACTAAATGATAGTTTGTTAATTTAATATAAAGATTTACAATTGGACGTACCTATAAATAACCATATACACTCGATCGGATACGATGGGCGGGATATTTATATGTACGAATAATCGTTCATTTAACCGGACACGGGAATGGATTAATAGCCTATGGAATTATTAAAATAGGGGTAAAATTATGTACAAGGACACTTGGCATAATTGTTAACAAAGTATTAAAACCTTGGGTTACACGCAGTCGATATCCTGGTGTAATTATTAAACAAAGTATTAAAACCTTGTTACAGTTTAAGTCCTCAATTAGTTGGAATATTTGACTTCAGATATAATGATAATTTGACGAGGACACTCGCACTTTATATTTATGACTGATGGACTGTTATGGACAAAAACCAGATGGACATATTAAATAATCCAGGACAAAGAACAATTAACCCATGAGAATAAACTAAAATCAACACGTCAAACATCATGATTACGGAAGTTTAAATAAGCATAATTCTTTTATTTTCATATTTAATTGCACTTCGAATTATCGCACTTTTATTTATTGTCATTAATTGCACTTTTAATTATCGTACTTTTTAATTATCGCACTTTTATTTATCGCAATTTCATTATCATTATTTACTTTACGCTTTAAATTAAGTCTTTTATTTATTTAATATTTTACATTAGGTTTTAACTGCGACTAAAGTTTTAAAAATCGACAAACCGGTCATTAAACGGTAAAAATCCCCTTTTTATAATAATAATATTACTTATATATATATTTGTATTTTTATAAGTTAAACTAATATAGCGTTAAGCTTGTTTAAGTGTATCCCTGTGGAACGAACCGGACTCACTAAAAATTACACTACTGTACGATTAGGTACACTGCCTATAAGTGTTGTAGCAAGGTTTAGGTATATCCATTCTATAAATAAATAAATATCTTGTGTAAAATTATATCATATTTAATAGTATTACGTTGTAAAAATAATATTATTTCCTAGTACACCTCGCGAACATCAAGCATTTTTGGCGCCGCAGCCGGGGACAATTCTGCTTAAACGCCGGAAGCGCAACGCTAATATATATATAAAAAAAGATTTTTATTAATTTTTAGTTTACTTTTATAAAAATACGTTTTTGTAAAAATACGTTTTAAAAAAACTAATAATAATATATTCCAAAATATAAAAAGAAAAACAAAAATTATATATTTTTAATAGTTTGTTAAATACATATATATAAGTGTTATAAAGTTTCTTTATTTTTATTTTAGTTTTTAAAAATATAAGTTTTATTTAAATACTTTTTATAAATATATAAATCAGCAAAACAGAAAAGAAAAAAAAAACATTCGGCCCGATTACTGTTACAGCCCAACCCTGGCCCGAAATCTTTATCCATGCGATCGCATGGATTTTTAAAGCGAGGACCATGCGATCGCATGGCCCTGTCTGACACGCCCTAATTGACTTTCCTTTGCAATCATTACGGAGTAATTATTATTATTATTATTATTATTATTATTATTATTATTATTATTATTATTATTATTATTATTATTATTATTATTATTATTATTATTATTATTATTATTATTATTATTATTATTATTATTATTATTATTTAATTTAAACCCTAATTAGGGTTAGATTATTTAATTAGTTAATTTAGTTTTTATTTAATTTGTATTTTAAGTTTAATTAGTTTAATTAAATTATAAAATTAATACTTTTATAAAATAAATAATATAAAAATAATATTTTTATAAAAATTGTACTTTTTACAACTTTAAGATTATTTTTATATTTTGTAACTTTTAATTTGTTTTAGCGTAATATTTGTATTTTTCGCTCGTATTTAGTTTTAAGTCATAGTTTTTGCCATAGTTATTTTTACTTTTAGATTTTTAGGCTTTGCCGTAAAATCCCTTAAGTACTTTTTCTTTAGACTAAGATTTAAGTGCTTTAGAATTTTGCGACGCCGTTTTTATATTTTAGTACCTTTTTAAGTTATTGCCATTTGGGATATAGAATTTATTTTAAGCTTTAATATTTTTAGACGCAACTTTTAATTTTTAGTTTTTAGTTCCTTTTTAAGTTTCGACGCGCTACATTCTTATTTTTATTTTTCGACCTTTTATTTTTCGACGTTTTTCGACGCGCTCTTTTTCTTTCTTATTTCTCGACATTCTAGTTTTTAGGACATAGAATTTTTCCATTTCTTCTCTCTAAATTTCTTTAAACTTTAACGAAAAATTATTTTAAGTGGTTAAATTGATAGACATCAAAATTTTCTGGTTCGTAGTAATAGTTGGATTTGTACGTGGACCGGGTTATTGGAGCCAAACAGTACTCAATTATATTGAGACCAAACGAATCCTGCCCCTCTGCTGCATCTTTTGGCTATTCAAAACGTGGGCAAAATCAGAAAAGTCTATTAATTTGATAACTTATATAATTTTTCTTATTTTTATAACTAATAGGATATTCAGTGAATGCACCGAGCAAAACGTTCACCACCTTTTATACGTTCACCACCTGTAACTCGATCAAGACATCTAGCAAATATTGTCGTCGTTGATTTTTCTTTAGAATCGTCATCCAGTCGACCAATTACTCCAATTCAAATTTCCGATAATCCATTTTTTTGAACCCGACCTCACAATTGAGAATCCGGAGAATATTCAGGGACGATTCATAGATCTTGAACCACTAATTTTTCCTCCGGAACCACCAATCATTCAAACGGAGATTGTCGAGGAACGAACCATTAAATCAGAATCCTCTAGTGATTCATATTCAACAAATTCAATTATGGAGAATCTAGAACCTCTAAGTATGGAAGACCGAATGAGAGCTAAACCCACTGGCCAAGGTCACGCAATTACTCAACTTGACATAAATGCGCCAGATTATGAAATCAAGGGACAAATTCTACACAAGGTAACTAATCAATGCCAATTTAGTGGTGCACCGAAGGAAGATCCAAATGAACATCTTCGTACCTTTAATAGGATCTGCACACTATTTAAAATAAGAGAAGTGGAGTATGAACAGATATATCTCATGTTATTTCCCTGGACTTTAAAGGGAGAAGCCAAAGATTGGTTGGAATCGTTACCTAAAGGGGCGATTGATACATAGGACGTTTTAGTTGAAAAATTTCTTAAACAATTCTTTTCGGCATCTAAAGCCGTGAGACTTCAAGGAGAAATTGTTACGTTCACACAAAAGCCAAATGAAACTTTATATGAAGCATGGACAAGATTTGGAAAGTTATTGAGAGGATGTCCGCAACATGGTTTAGACACTTGTCAAATAGTACAAATATTCTACCAAGGATGTGACATCACTATAAGGAAAGACATAGACATAGCAGCTGGTGGTTCCCTTATGAAGAAAACAGCAACTGATGCTTACAAAATTATTGATAACACTGCTTCCCACTCACATGAGTGGCACCAAGAAAAAGATATCGTTAGATCATCTAAAGCAGCTAGAGCCGATTCTAGCCATGACTTAGATTCCATTTCCACAAAGATAGATGATGTCGAGAGACGAATGGAAAAGATGACTAAAGATATTCACTCAATACGAATTAGTTGTGAGCAGTGTGGAGGACCACATTTGACAAAAGATTGTCTCAGTATTGAACTAACAATGGAACAAAGAGAGAATGTTTCATACATAAACCAAAGGCCTGAAAATAATTATCAGAATAATTATCAACCGCCAAGACCGATCTATAATCAAAATCAGAACTATAACCGAAATGTTCCATACAACAACCAACAAGGTCCTAGTAATCAACAAGTATCCAATAATACTTACAACCAGCAAAGACCTAATTTTCAAAACAAACCACCACAAACCGATGATAAAAAGCCAAATTTAGAAGATATGATGTCGAAGCTAGTTGAATTTCAAACTCAATTTTTCACATCTCAGAAACAAACGAATGAAGAAAATGCTCAAGCATTTAGAAATCAACAAGCTTCTATTCAAAATTTGGAACAAGAAGTGAGCAACCTAGCAAGGTTAATAGGTGAAAGAAAATCGGGAAGTCTACCTAGTGATACTAATACTAACCCCCGGAATGAAATAGCTAAAGCCATTACCACAAGAAGTGGTATCACACTTAAACCACCTGAAATACCTGTAATTTCTGATAATGCTATTCCTACTCCACAAGAACCACAATCTGATCAAGATAAGGAAAAAGAACCGGTAGTTGAAAAGGTTAATGAAGATAACACAGTTAAGGCTAAACCTTATGTCAAACCATACCAACCACCACTTCCTTACCCAAGTAAAATGAGAAAAGAGAGACTTGAAGCCGAGCAATCCAAATTCTTGGATATGTTTAAACAGATAAATGTAAATCTTCCTTTCATTGATGTGATTTCAGGAATGCCTAGATATGCTACATTTTTGAAAGATCGAATCACAAATAGAAAGAAAATGGAAGAACTCTCGGCTGTTACTATGAATGCTAATTGTTCTGCAGTGCTGTTGAATAAGATACCAGAAAAATTATCTGATCCAGGAAGTTTCACAATTCCATGTTTTCTGGGTAGTCTTAATTCAATAGAAGCATTGGCAGATTTAGGTGCTAGTATAAATTTAATGCCGTATTCACTATACGCTAAACTAGACCTTAGAGAATTGAAACCAACACGAATAAGCATACAACTAGCCGATCGATCAGTAAAATATCCTAGAGGGATAATGGAGAACATGCTAGTTAAAGTTGGTACTTTAGTATTTCCAGTAGATTTTGTTATTCTAGACATGGAAGAAGATTCTCGAGTTCCTCTCATATTAGGAAGACCATTCTTAAACACGGCCAAAGCAATAATAGACGTGTTTGGTAAGAAATTGACCCTAAGTATAGAGGACGAGAGTGTTACTTTTTCTGTTGATAGATCAATGCAACAACCGCAATCTGCAGATGATACATGTTGTTATATTCAAACTATAGAATCACATGCAGAATTGTTAGAAGAATTTCTAGAATTACAAGGTACAGGAGAATGTTCTTTAGGAGAAGGAACTGAACCAATTGATGAAACTGAAATGTTAGCTACACTTATGGCTAATGGATATGAACCAATAACAGAAGAAATTCAAATGCTAAAAGAAGAAGACAGATATCGATATAAATCATCGATAGAAGAACCACCGACATTAGAGTTAAAGCCACTTCCAAACCATTTGGAATACGCTTATTTACATGGTGAATCTGAATTACCTGTAATAATATCGTCTTCTCTTACTGAAAATGAAAAATCTCAGCTCATTTCTATGCTAAAAGCTCATAAACCAGCTATTGCATGGAAAATTCATGATATTAAAGGAATAAGTCCTTCGTATTGCACACATAAAATCCTTATGGAAGAAGGTCATAAAACGTATGTGCAACGCCAACGAAGACTAAATCCTAATATGCAAGATGTTGTTAAGAAAGAAATAATTAAACTACTTGATGCAGGTTTAATTTTGTGACGACCCGGAAATTTCCGACCAAATTAAAACTTAATCTTTATATGTTCCAACACAATAAGCAAAGCCTGTAATATTGAGTCTCGAAATGTTTAAACTATTTATATAGATTCATTTAACCTGTGACTATTTCTGACGATTCACGAACAATTGTGTGTAAATAAATATGTAAATATATATACATGTATAAATATAAGAGTGCATATTAAGTTGTATTAATAAAATACAAAATAATCATTTGAATTGAAAATGTAAAATAATGTACAAGATAATTAAGATTAAAATTTATTTATGATTTAAACGAATTCTTATTTTTATTTATTATCATTTTTATGATATTATTTAGTTATTTTATTAGAATTATTATTAATATTATTAGGGTATTTACTATTAATATTTATTAAAAATAAAAATAGGGAATCCCATTATGTTAGAAGTAACTATCAATTTTTTTTCTTTTTCTTCACATGAAAATAATTTACGTACTTCATGTCTCCAGTTTGTTACAAGTCTACTTCACAAATCAATTGGAAATCAATTTAACTGTTAAATCATGTACCTAATCACTCTATATAAGTTACAAACTGCAATTTGAGTTGAAAACAAAGAAAACCCAGAAAATAAGCTCGACACTCTGTACATTCATCTTTTTCACCATATTTTGATTTAGAACAAATTTTCAAAATGTAATAATGCAGTCATGTTAGGAATCGTCTATCTAAACTATCTGTAAGTTTTCAATCCTCAATTCTTTCTATTAATTTCTAATTTGAGAGTCAAAGTTTTGGTTTTCAAAGTCAACTAAGTGTTCTTGAATCAAATTCGAGTTTGTTTTGATATCTCCAGTTAATTTGATGATCCATAAAGATTATAGGAATGATTTACAACACAATTCATGTTGTAATCATAACCTATAACACTCTTAATCTAAAAATCAATTTTTGAGTTCTTGAGTTCTTCACAGTGATATACACTAACGTGAATTGGAAACAAATTTCAAAAACTAAAAATGTAGAGTTGTTAGGAATCATTTACTTAAACTTCCTGCAAAATCTCAAGTTCCAATTCTTGATAACGAATTCGAATTTGCGAGTCAAAGTTAAATTGTCAAAAGTCAACTGTTTTGTTCTTGGAGAAATTAGAGCTTGTTTTGATGTTTTAAGTTCAATTGACGATTTCAATAGTTTTTAGGAATGATTTGAAACATGTTTCATGTTGTAAAGATTGTCCAAAACAAACTCAAAATTGAAAACAAATTTTTTTTTCTTGGCTACTAGCAAGCAGTAGGATTTTTTTGTTTTTTTTTCTCATTTTTTTTATATCATGAACACATTTTTATTTTTTGTTTCATGTTTGTTTAGAAGTCCTAAAACTATTTTGATGATTGACTATTAAGAATGAAGTTGTTTGATTGTTTAGATTTTGGTGAAGAAGATGAAGTGGGTTGAAACATGTAATAGATAAGTATTTGGGTTTGTATTATAAATCAGAAAAACTGAAATGGAGGAATGGTTAAGGGTGTTGATGAGTGAACGAGAGGTCTCGGGTTCGAGCCCGGCTTGGTGCAATTTTTTTAAAACTGACTCCTAAGGTAGTTTTATACTTTTAAAAATTATTATTATTATTAATATTATTATTATTATCCTTAGGTATTTCTACAATTATTAATTTTACAAAACAAAAGATATATATGTAAATATATTATTACATAAAATATACTAATATTACATAAAATTATGTTTCAACTAATATTATTGATATAACATTAATTAAATATCAAATAAGTATCATAATATATTATAAGAATAATTAATACATAACAAATATATAAACTTGATTGATTTATACTATAATGTGTTAATACTTGATATAGGTTCGTGAATCCGATGCCAACCCTGCATTGTTCAATGTCGTCATATGTATTTTTACTACAAAATACAGTATTGTGAGTTTCATTTACCTTTTTACCCTTTATATTTTTGGGCTGAGAATACATGCGCAACTTTTATAACTGTTTTACGAAATAGACACAAGTAATCGAAATTACGTTCTATGGTTGAATGATCGAAACTGAATATGCCCCTTTTTATTAAGTCTGGTAATCTAAGAATTAGGGAACAGACACCCTAATTGACGCGAACTCTAAAGATAGATCTATCGGGCCCAACAAGCCCCATCCAAAGTACCGGATGCTTTAGTACTTCGAAATTTATATCATGTCTGAAGGAGGATCCCGGAATGATGGGGATATTCTTATATGCATATTGTGAATGTCGGTTACCAGGTGTTCAATCCATATGAATGATATTTTTGTCTCTATGCATGGGACGTATGATTATGAGAAATGGAAGTATGAAATCTTGTAGTCTATTAAAATTATGAAATGATTCTTTATGATAAACTAATGAACTCACCAACCTTTTGGTTGACACTTTAAAGCATGTTTATTCTCAGGTACGAAAGAAATCTTCCGATGTGCATTTGCTCATATTAGAGATATTACTTGGAGTCATTCATGACATATTTCAAAAGATGTTGCATTCGAGTCGTTGAGTTCATCAAGATTATTATTAAGTCAATTATATTTGGATATATTATGAAATGGTTTACATGCCTGTCAACTGTCGATGTAACGAAAGTTTGTCTTTTAAAAACGAATGCAATGTTTGTAAAATTTGTCATATAGAGGTCAATTACCTCGCGATGTAATCAACTGTTGTGAATCGTTTGTAATCGATATGGACTTCGTCCGGATGGATTAGGACGGGTCTCTACAGTTGGTATCAGAGCGGTGGTCTTAGTGAACCAGGTCTTGCATTAGCGTGCCTAACTGATAGTCGTTAGGATGCATTAGTGAGTCTGGACTTCGACCGTGTCTGCATGTCAAAAGTTTTGCTTATCATTTTTATCGGAAAACATCTGCTTATCATCCTTAGAAAATTACCTACTCATTATTCTTAGTCTAGACACATTTTACTGCATTGACTGCATGAATAGTGTATAGATAAAATTCATATCTTAGCGTATCTGACAATTCATATCTTAGTGTATCTGTTACTGTGGACCTTGCCTGATATCTCTCGTAAATTTCTCCTTAATTTAAGGGATCCTGGTACTATATATATCTATGCAAATTATGCATTGAGAATACCATCTAACTATCAATTGATGCCACTAAACTCTTCATACCAAAAATCTTTCTTGAGATCGTTTAAGATGGCCTCTACGAATCGACCAAGTTCCTCTGACTCCGAAGACAGCGTGACAGGAGCACACCAACCAATCAACTACCGTGATTACTGGAGAAAATGGGGATGGGTTCGCGACATACTCACCCTATGGAAAAAGGAAGAAGTTACTCCATATCATGAATCAAATCTACCACCTAACCTTGGAGTACTTGACCCGCTCACCGGCGAACCCGTTCGCAATACCGTTTATACCCTATTTGCAAGAATTTTTCGTCTTGAAACTACCATTAATGGAACTAGAGAAGATATCCGACCTCTACCTCACATTGATAAACAACTCGGGTTAGTAGAAGAAGTTAGAGAACTCCGAGCTCGAGTATTAACTTTAGAGAGCACGGTATACAATTTGCAATCATCAACAGTATCACCAACACCAGTAACATCACCAGCCTTAGCACCAATGGCACCAGTACCACCAACAACCCAAGTTTCAACAATCCATGCCTCAACATCTCATTCTGTACCTCGAGTATAATTATCGTTCCACAAATCATTCTACATCATTTATCTTCGTTCGACATGATGATTATGTAAACTCTAATGTTTTAGAGATTATGTATCATAGTTCTAATCATAAATCTGATGAGTTTAATATCACATTGACTCATTAAATCCATAATTACATCTGAAGAAAATATATATGTAAATATATTTTCATAAAGATTGTGATTAAAAATTCTTTCGTACAAACTGTTAATGGTAAAAATATTTTAACGGGTAGGTAATACCCGAGAAATATTTAAGATTTCACATTAATAAGTTACATTGTACAGTCTTCGAATCTGATTCAACGGTCGATTACCATCCTACCTACATCTATCGATATACGAATCCGTTCACCACAGAATAACCATTTTCATTCAAATTCAATTTCATATTTGGATTTTTACTTACCAGAATCCAATAAGTGGCATAATGAAGAAATAATGGACACAATAAAAATTGATTAGAAATAGAATAATTAACAATATGGAATTTTGTTAAGAAACCATGCTAACTGTTCCAGCTAACTGTTCCTAGCTAACTGATTACATTCTATTTATCGCATTTTATTTATTGCAATTTAATTATCGCAATTTACATTCCCGCAATTTTATTTATTGTCATCTAATTTCTGTTATTTACTTTACGCACTTTAGTTATCGTTATTTAATTCCTGTTATTTATTTTACGCACTTTAAATATCGGGACACGTATACAAGGTTTTGACATATCATATCGATGCATCTATATATATTATTTGGAATCACCATAGACACTCTATATGCAGTAATGATCGAGTTCTCTATACAGGGTTGAGGTTGATTCTATAATAATATATATACTTTGAGTTGTGATCGAGTCTGAGACATGTACACGGGTCCCGATACGTATTAATTAATTCGGATATTATATATTAAGCTATATATGTATTATCGGACTGTTAATTGTGGACTATCAAATATGGACTGTCGACATTGGATAATTAAAATGAATTAAAATATTGATTATAACATATGAAACTAAACATATCTTCAAGTTTGCCACTTGATCTCATCTTAAACCTCATCTGTATCTTGACGATTACAATCTGCGTTCAAACCTTTCATGATTCTTGAAAACACCTCAATCGATAGGATGAATCAACCGCACTTCATCTACGGAAGGAAAGGTTTATGCATATAGTTATGCACCTGAGAAACTCTTGGCAACTGAGTAAAAGTTTAACACGTAGTCGCATCAGATCCTTTGGCATTTATTAGCAAAAATAACTTTGCGATTCCTTTTCAAAGTAGCCAATTTTGTCACAGCTCTAGCAAGTCAACTTCGACTTTTCATTCGAAGTAGCCTTACTATAATCCTGATATATACAATTACCCTTTTTATAACGGAGAATTCTTTTATATTCCACCATATTACCAGAAGACGTACCAGCAGCCTCGTTGTTTTTTTTGGCTTAAATCTCTCTGACAAATCATTATATTTATTCATTGAAACCCTATCATATACTCATCCGCATCTTGTAACGAGAACTGCCATACCAATTACCGGGAATCAGCAAATTTGTATTTTAAGTCTCGCAACGTTTCCACATCAACAGTTATATGTATCCATATAACATTTATCTCTTAGAACTATGATCTTCCATTCTGAAATTCAGAAAAGCACCCAGTCTGTGAATTAATGCTCTAAATTTTGAAAAGTTGAATGAAGCAACAAAAACTATGGATGATTTTAACAGTCAAAAGTTTGATAAAAAAAAAAAGATACGTTGGAAAATCTCAAAAGGAAGTTTGGTACTGAAAAACGAATTGAGCAAACCATGAAGGAGACTCTGAGCAAATCACAAGGACTAAACTTGTACATAAAGAACCCTGATGATTCTGTTTCTGATGAATTCTTTAGTGAATATCTTGCTCCTTATTTATTCTAAATCCTTGCGAAAGGATTTTCTTCATCAACATTCGATCTCAGAAATTCTGAAAATATCATCATAAATATCTTTTATATTTTCGAGAATACTTTCATAACAATTCTTATCTGAAATCATTTATCTCTTCGTGCTATCAGTGTTACATCATATAGAAACTGTTAGTTTCTATATTCTGTAAACTTTCGAGCTTGAAATATGAATGTTATTGAAGTAATGTTGGGAACTGATGCATGAGTTAGTATAATATAATGACACTTGATCAACGTGATTATATTACAGTAAGTCATGCTGAGTTTCTAATGGAACGTGATGATTCACAGATCATAACGTCATCATGTGCCATGTTACACGACTCTTACATTCTACCCAATCTCCAAGTATATCAAGAACATATATTCTTAATAGTTCTATCTTTTCAGATATTCTAGTAATTTGAAAAATCAAGATCGTGCCATTACGATTTCCTTCTAGAACATTAACTATGTTCATTTCAAAATCCATATCTACGAATTCAGGACCATTATTCGCTTGACTTGAAGTCGGGAAGAGGAGACGAAAGTATGGAACTCTTGAATATAAAGAAAATATAAAGCTCGACAACAACACATAAATTACAAACCGTGCATATCAATACGTATTGCCACGTAAAGGTACGGAAAAATTAAAAACACTATAACCCCAAGATAATAGTAGAAGTAAATATAATCCTCCGGTGGTAGATGAAAGAGAAGAATGACAGATATGAAAGTTAAGAGTATATCAAGGATCAGAACTGGATGGAGCATATTAATGAATGCTTTAAAAATATGAATCAGGGGAGAAAGAATGGAAGGTGTGAGCTGTGAAAATAAGGAAACGAAGGGAGTGGATTTATAGTAAAATATCCGACAGAGCAATCGAAACAGATTATTGCATTTAATCAAAGAAGATCTGATTTCCTATATCGCCGAAGAACCAAATCTTATTACGAAGATTTTCTTTAAATCTCATGAATTCCGGAAATCAATCATAACTACGTCATCAGTTCCCTCTCTTGCGATAGCTTCGATTATACTCTTCGCGTAATCAAATTTTTTTTACCTATATTACTCACTGATGATAAAACTCTAATTTCTAGCTCGGATACGTCATGAAAACATACTTATTGTCAGCCATGACCATTCCACTCAAATTTCGGGACGCAATTTCTTTAACGGGTAGGTACTGTGACGACCCGGAAATTTCTGACCAAATTAAAACTTAATCTTTATATGTTCCAACACAATAAGCTAAGCCTGTAATGTTGAGTCTCGAAATGTTTGAACTATTTATATAGATTCATTTAACCTGTGACTATTTCTGACGATTCACGAACAATTGTGTGTAAATAAATATGTAAATATATATACATGTATAAATATAAGAGTGCATATTAAGTTGTATTAATAAAATACAAAATAATCATTTGAATTGAAAATGTAAAATAATGTACAAGATAATTAAGATTAAAATTTATTTATGATTTAAACGAATTCTTATTTTTATTTATTATCATTTTTATGATATTATTTAGTTATTTTATTAGAATTATTATTAATATTATTAGGGTATTTACTATTAATATTTATTAAAAATAAAAATAGGGAATCCCATTATGTTAGAAGTAACTATCAATTTTTTTCTTTTTCTTCACATGAAAATAATTTACGTACTTCATGTCTCCAGTTTGTTACAAGTCTACTTCACAAATCAATTGGAAATCAATTTAACTGTTAAATCATGTACCTAATCACTCTATATAAGTTACAAACTGCAATTTGAGTTGAAAACAAAGAAAACCCAGAAAATAAGCTCGACACTCTGTACATTCATCTTTTTCACCATATTTTGATTTAGAACAAATTTTCAAAATGTAATAATGCAGTCATGTTAGGAATCGTCTATCTAAACTATCTGTAAGTTTTCAATCCTCAATTCTTTCTATTAATTTCTAATTTGAGAGTCAAAGTTTTGGTTTTCAAAGTCAACTAAGTGTTCTTGAATCAAATTCGAGTTTGTTTTGATATCTCCAGTTAATTTGATGATCCATAAAGATTATAGGAATGATTTACAACACAATTCATGTTGTAATCATAACCTATAACACTCTTAATCTAAAAATCAATTTTTGAGTTCTTGAGTTCTTCACAGTGATATACACTAACGTGAATTCGAAACAAATTTCAAAAACTAAAAATGTAGAGTTGTTAGGAATCATTTACTTAAACTTCCTGCAAAATCTCAAGTTCCAATTCTTGATAACGAATTCGAATTTGCGAGTCAAAGTTAAATTGTCAAAAGTCAACTGTTTTGTTCTTGGAGAAATTAGAGCTTGTTTTGATGTTTTAAGTTCAATTGACGATTTCAATAGTTTTTAGGAATGATTTGAAACATGTTTCATGTTGTAAAGATTGTCCAAAACGAACTCAAAATTGAAAACAAAATTTTTTTTCTTGGCTACTAGCAAGCAGTAGGATTTTTTTGTTTTTTTTCTCATTTTTTTTATATCATGAACACATTTTTATTTTTTGTTTCATGTTTGTTTAGAAGTCCTAAAACCATTTTGATGATTGACTATTAAGAATGAAGTTGTTTGATTGTTTAGATTTTGGTGAAGAAGATGAAGTGGGTTGAAACATGTAATAGATAAGTATTTGGGTTTGTATTATAAATCAGAAAAACTGAAATGGAGGAATGGTTAAGGGTGTTGATGAGTGAACGAGAGGTCTCGGGTTCGAGCCCGGCTTGGTGCAATTTTTTTAAAACTGACTCCTAAGGTAGTTTTATACTTTTAAAAATTATTATTATTATTAATATTATTATTATTATCCTTAGGTATTTCTACAATTATTAATTTTACAAAACAAAAGATATATATGTAAATATATTATTACATAAAATATACTAATATTACATAAAATTATATTTCAACTAATATTATTGATATAACATTAATTAAATATCAAATAAGTATCATAATATATTATAAGAATAATTAATACATAACAAATATATAAACTTGATTGATTTATACTATAATGTGTTAATACTTGATATAGGTTCGTGAATCCGAGGCCAACCCTGCATTGTTCAATGTCGTCATATGTATTTTTACTACAAAATACAGTATTGTGAGTTTCATTTACCTTTTTACCCTTTATATTTTTGGGCTGAGAATACATGCGCAACTTTTATAACTGTTTTACGAAATAGACACAAGTAATCGAAATTACGTTCTATGGTTGAATGATCGAAACTGAATATGCCCCTTTTTATTAAGTCTGGTAATCTAAGAATTAGGGAACAGACACCCTAATTGACGCGAACTCTAAAGATAGATCTATCGGGCCCAACAAGCCCCATCCAAAGTACCGGATGCTTTAGTACTTCGAAATTTATATCATGTCCGAAGGAGGATCCCGGAATGATGGGGATATTCTTATATGCATATTGTGAATGTCGGTTACCAGGTGTTCAATCCATATGAATGATATTTTTGTCTCTATGCATGGGACGTATGATTATGAGAAATGGAAGTATGAAATCTTGTGGTCTATTAAAATTATGAAATGATTCTTTATGATAAACTAATGAACTCACCAACCTTTTGGTTGACACTTTAAAGCATGTTTATTCTCAGGTACGAAAGAAATCTTCCGCTGTGCATTTGCTCATATTAGAGATATTACTTGGAGTCATTCATGACATATTTCAAAAGATGTTGCATTCGAGTCGTTGAGTTCATCAAGATTATTATTAAGTCAATTATATTTGGATATATTATGAAATGCTTTACATGCCTGTCAACTGTCGATGTAACGAAAGTTTGTCTTTTAAAAACGAATGCAATGTTTGTAAAATTTATCATATAGAGGTCAATTACCTCGCGATGTAATCAACTGTTGTGAATCGTTTGTAATCGATATGGACTTCGTTCGGATGGATTAGGACGGGTCTCTACAAATTTATCCAATCTCTGATAGTCCATGGGTAAGCCCAGTTCAATGCGTACCTAAGAAGGGTGGCATGACTGTCATCAAAAATGAGAAAAATGAGCTTATTCCTACTAGGACTGTAACAGGATGGCGTGTTTGTATTGATTATAGAAAATTAAATGATGCCACCAGAAAAGATCACTTTCCCTTACCTTTTATTGATCAAATGTTGGAAAGATTAGCCGGAAATAGTTACTATTGTTTTCTTGATGGTTTTTCCGGATATTTTCAAATTCCAATAGCACCCGAGGACCAAGAGAAAACCACGTTCACGTGCCCTTATGGTACTTTTGCTTACAAACGCATGCCATTTGGACTTTGCAACGCCCCTGTAACCTTTCAAAGGTGCATGATGGCAATTTTTCACGACATGATAGAAGAATGCATAGAAGTTTTCATGGATGACTTTTCAGTCTTCGGTGATACTTTTGAAACATGTCTAGTTAATCTTGAACGAATGCTTATTAGATGCGAACAATCAAATCTAGTACTTAATTGGGAGAAATGCCATTTCATGGTTAAATAAGGCATCGTTCTTGGTCATAAAATTTCAAAGGAAGGAATTGAAGTGGATAGAGCTAAAGTAGATGTAATTGCTAAATTTCCACATCCCACCAATGTTAGAGGAGTTAGGAGTTTTCTAGGGCATGCCGGTTACTACCGACGTTTTATAAAAGATTTTTCTAAAATTGCTACTCCTATGAATAAACTCCTAGAAAAGGATGCTCCATTCATCTTTTCAGATGAATGCATCAAATCTTTTAATATTCTTAAAGAAAAACTCACTAATGCGCCGATCATGATAACTCCAAATTGGAATCTACCATTCGAACTAATGTGCGATGCAAGTGATTTTGCAATGGGAGCCGTTTTAGGACAAAGGATTGAAAAACAATTTCAACATATATATTATGCTAGTAAGACGTTACAAGGAGCACAAACAAATTATACAACTACTGAAAAAGAACTCCTTGCTATTGTCTTTACTTTTGACAAATTTCGTTCATATCTCGTTCTAGCAAAAACGGTGGTCTATACCGACCATTCTGCTCTTAGATACCTATTTTCGAAACAAGATGCTAAACCAAGATTAATCCGTTGGATCTTACTCTTACAAGAGTTCGATATTGAAATATGAGATAAAAAGGTAGCAGAAAATCTCGCCGCTGATCATTTTTCTCGTCTTGAAAATCCCGAATTAGAAGTTCTAAATGAATCGGCCATACATGACAACTTTCCTGATGAATATCTATTGAAGATAGATTATAATAAAATTCCATGGTTTGCAGACTATGCAAACTACTTAGTATGTGGATTCCTTGAAAAAGAATTATCGTACCAAAAACGAAAGAAATTCTTTAGTGATATAAAACACTATTTCTGGGAAGATCCACATTTGTTTAAAAGTTGTCCTGATGGAATAATACGCCGATGTGTATTCGGAGATGAATCTAGTCAAATCTTAAACCATTGTCACACAGGACCAACAGGAGGGCATTATGGGCCTCAATTTACAGCAAGAAAAGTTTACGATGCTGGATTCTATTGGCCTACAATTTTCAAAGACGCACACCTTCTTTGCAAATCCTGTGATGCTTGTCAAAGGGCCGAAAAAATAAGTCAACGTGATGAAATGCCACAAAATGTCATTCAAGTATGTGAAGTATTTGACATTTGGGGTATTGACTTTATGGGTCCATTTCTAAAATCTCATAATAATCTCTACATTCTCGTTGCCATTGATTATGTATCTAAATGGGCGGAAGCACAAGCTCTCCCAACTAACGATGCACGAGTTGTAGTCAATTTTTTAAAACGTCTTTTTGCAAGGTTCGGAACACCGAAAGCTTTAATAAGTTATCGGGGTACTCATTTTTGTAATAATCAGCTTGAGAAAGTTCTCAAAAGATATGGAGTAACTCATAAAATCTCCACTGCATATCATCCACAAACAAGTGGACAAGTTGAAAATACCAACCGAGCTTTAAAACGTATTCTAGACAAAACTGTAGGATCAAATCCGAAGGAATGGTCCATTAAATTGGAGGATGCACTCTGGGCTTTTTGAACAGCCTACAAAACTCCAATTGGAACCACACCTTTTAGACTCATTTACGGAAAAGCATGTCATCTTCTAGTAGAAATTGAACACAAAGCATTTTGGGCTTTGAAGACATGTAATCTTAATTTACATGAAGCCGGACGTCTACGATTAAGTCAATTAAACGAATTAGAAGAATTAAGACAAGAAGCATATGAAAATTCGTTGATCTATAAGGAAAGAACGAAGAAATGGCATGATAAAAGAATCAGAAGTTCAAAAGAATTTAAAGAAGGAGACAGAGTTCTTCTTTTCAATTCACGATTCAAGCTGTTTCCTGGAAAATTGAAATCAAGATGGTCTGGACCATTTATAGTCAAAAGAGTTTTCCCATACGGAACAGTAGAGTTAATAAATTCAAATAGGATTGAATTTAAAGTTAATGGTCACAGAGTTAAACATTACATACATGGTCTGATGAAAGTTGACAATGAAGTCAATCATAATTTCACCACCCAAGAAAACCCTCAAAATGAAAACATAAATATGTTATCAACAACATATGAAAAATCAAAATTGGAAAATAGGGAGGATTCAAATTTGAGTGATGAAGAAGAATTCTTATACAAACCTCCCATTCCAAGAAACAAAAAAAAAATGTGAACAAGAAGTTCAAATAGAAGTGAAAGAACCAAGAAAAGAACATCCGAAAAAGGTTTACAAACCATCTCGACTTACTAAAGCAGGAGACCCAGGTGAATTTATCATTTCTTGCTTGCTTAATGATGGTGCTGTATATAATGGACTCGCAGATTTAGGAGCAAGTGCAAATATTATGCCTCTTTCCTTATACAAAAGATTAGGTATGGGTAAATTAAAACCAACCAAAATAGGTGTTCAATCATTTGACCTAACCATTAAACACCCGGTTGTAATAGCAAATAATTTACTTGTTAACGTGGGAAATTTGACCTATGTTGCAAACTTCATAGTGATTAATATGGAGGAAAACCTTGATATTCCTCTAATTTTAGGTCGCCCATTTTTAGCAACCACCGAGGCATTCATTGATGTAAGAGAAGATAGAATGACACTTAGGGATGGTGATAAATCGATCACCTTTGTGAACCGAAAGTTTAGATCTCCACCAACCCAAACTGTTAAACCAATAAAAACGCATAAGTGTGGGGAAGATGAAGAAACACTTAATGATGATCCAATCACAAAGAATGCCATTGATGATAAGAAATTAGATGAACCCGTTTTTAACAAGTTCAACGAAGAAACTTTATAAACGGATTCACGATGCTAAGATTAAGGGAAACTTTAAGTTATGTAACCGATTAGTATCCAATATATCGCCAAAAGAAAAGGCGATGTTAGTTGAATTTGTGAAAGTTACGGAGGAAATCAACAAATGGATTGAAGTAAAAGTCAAAGATATACAAGTTGTTGATGATCCAATTGAAAATAACGTTAATCACAATTTCAACTAAGTGAGGGGAGGTTCGAATCTTTTTAGGGTAATATGTATTTCTGTTAGAGTTAGATTTTCTGTTTTTGTGTAGTTCTCGAAAATAGAACCCGAATGGTCTTTCCCTAGCAGACCCTAAAGAACTAGTCTTCTCCCCCCATTCTGAATTTTTATTTTTTTTAGGTTTTACGGGATGAAGACTTCCTGTGAACTAAACCATGGTCTAATGCTACACGCTTTGATCACTAAACGTAATAATGACACCTTCTAAGTGAAATAGTATCATTAATCAGAGGTAAATTGGACGGAGTAAGAAAAGAATCCAGAAATGAAAATAATAAGTTACAATTTGGTAAAGGAAAATCAAAATCTGCAGCGAAAAGAAGAGCACGACACCTTGAAAGATGTCACAAATGCGGAAAATGGTCACACGAAGGAAAATGTTCGACGAATCAGACATATTCCAATACTGAATTTGTTACTCTATGCAGAGACGGACCGTTCATATGTTTAGAAGAAAAAACATTGAATGCTCGAGGTTACGCCTATGTAGCTATGGAAAACCAATTAGTCCGACTATCTTATGAATGGGCTAAAGCATATCACTAAGAATACTAACTCACAGGTAAGCATGTACTATTTTCATTTTTATTTTTATTTTTAACCTTTTGATAATAAACGCTAAATTATTCGCTATAAAGTATTAAATTGGTATTCAATAAAATTAGGTCTTGCGACCGAAATTATTGATATCATACAAAAATTTACTACACCACTGCGAAATTTACTGTTTATTCTTAAGGTATAAATATCTTTAATCAATCAACCCAAAATATTTCAAAAATTCGTCATGAGTTAAACTAGGTTATGTAACCGAAATTACTTTACCGAAAAGAGGGGCGTATGTTTTTGATAATATTTGATTGATTAAAGTGGGATAAAAGACCAAAAAAATTTTTAATTTTATTTTTACTTTGTTTTTAAAATTAATATTAAAATAATATTGTAAACTTTTTAAATCAATATATTTAAAATTGTAAATATTTGAAAAATTAATATTTTTAATATAAGTTTGTATGTATAAAAACAAAAATATAAATTTAAGTTTGGTGTGAATTTTTAATATGAATTTTTAATTTTATGCATCTTAAATTTAAGTTTGGTGTGAATTTAAAAACAAAAATTTACTTTATTTTGTTAAGTTAAAAATATGATTTTTAAAATTCGTCGTAAGTTGAAGACTAGGTCGTTGAACCGAAATTGCTTTACCCGAGGGAGGGACGAGAACTTTTATTATCATTATTTTTAATCTTATTAAATTAAAGTATGCCAAAAACATTTAAAAAACCCAAAAAAAAAAATCTTTACTTTTAAAAGCGTGCTTTGAATTTACAAATTTTAAAATTTTGTCGAGGGACGGACTAGGACAACAATCCGAAACGCCCTCATCCTAAAAAGAAACAAAATTTTAAAATTTTATTAATTTTATGTTTTATTAAAGTATAAGGTTTTTATAAAAAAAAAAAAAAAGCCAAAGTACAGTTCCCGGACCCCCATGCGATCGCATGGGTTTTAAACTTCAACTCCATGCGATCGCACGGAGCTGGAAAATTGGCCAGGATCAAAAGGCAGTCTGTTCTGCCTCACTCCACAAACACACACATATACACACGAAAATACTCTCAAATCCTCACAAAATTTCACCAAAATTCACCGTAATTCGTCAAATTTTTCGCTCTAATCATGAAATTGTTCAGAAGTTTATCAAAAAAGGTAAAAATTACACCCCTAAACTCATAAATTTTCTAGTTTTTGTGATAATTACCAATATTTTACCTAATGTAATTTTGTTAATTTCTAATGTAATTAGTGTTAAATTATTAGTATTTTATGCATGTATAACCTAGATTGATGCTATTTAACATGATTTGAAGCCAAAAACTTCAAAATTTTTAGAAATCTAGGGTTTGTGTTCTTGAGCAATTTGGGCTTTTTGATATAAACAGGTTATGGCCGATTTTTGTCATGAATTATTGCTAAATTAAGTAGTGTAACATGTTTAGGTAGCTAAATGATCCAAACTTTAATCCTAAACATGATTTTTGAAGATTAAAGTGGACTTTTTAGTTGCAAAATTCATGAACTTGATTAATTTGATATAGTTGCCAATTGAGACTTGTTTAATTGTTAGTAATGACTATTTTGACATGTTATTTGAGTTAAATTCTTATGAAATTTTTCTACATTTTCATATGTGCTTATTTGAAAAAGTGTAGAATTGTAAAAATTGTGAAAATGCGTATAAGTTTAAGTTTGATTTAACATGTTATTGTGGTTAATTTAAGTTGTTATTTTACTAACACTAATGCATATTTGGATGCACAAATTTTGTGTTTAATGTGTTTTGCAGAGAGCCGATACTGGAGGTTCATCATCATCATCATCTAGACGACCTGCTCCAGCTCCAGAACCAGAATCAGAAATGCAATATGAACCCGAACAAGTACCACAACAGGAACCACAACATCAGCCTGATCAACATGTACCTTATTATGATCCGCTACAGTTTTAATGAATTCATAGTATTTCCGATGCATCCACCTGTAGAATACCCAATGATTCCTGAACACACGTTGCATCCTAATCTGAGATTCGATAGATGATGGAGAGATTACCCGGCATATCAAAGTAATAAATTCAAATTAATAACGAAAGATGTAGAGGTGCCTAGGGTAATTGATTGGGATCCTTTGGAAAGGGTCCAACTTGCTGACCGTGTTACGGAGCATTTAATCCAAAGGTATGGCAGTTCTTCTTTTACTGATTGGGAACACTTATTCACCATTCGAAGACCTGTATATAAGGAATGGTGTGTTGAGCTAATGAGTACTATAGCATTAAATGTAGATGTAGATAGATTAGATGATAGAAGTTTTCTTAGGTTTATACTTAGCGGTAGAATGTACAGGATGTCCATGCTGGATATGGCTAGGGCATTACAAATATATACGCCCACTGAATTACTACTACCCGATTGTATGAGTTTGATTTATCGTGGTGAAAGGGTAGATAGGAATTTTGACGCGAACGCCGTCTGGAGGCGTATGTTAGATTATAATGTTTTTGGGCGGGGAGGAACACATACCTACTTACATATTAACAAAGCCGAGCTTCGTATAATTCATAGATTTTTTGCTAACTCGATTACACAGAGAGGTCACAACAAGGAAAAATTGACCTTACATGATTTATTTTACCTAAAGTGTATTCGAGACCCAAGAGGCTTTGTTAATATCCCCTACTGTGTTGGTTTTTATTTATCTAAGATGGTTGAAGGAATACAGGAAGGGGGGATAATTGAAGGAGGTATTTTTGTTACTCTCATTGGAGAGTATTTAGGTGTAGATAAGGACCAAGGGGGTCCACTTATGCAATGTAGGGAACAGGTTGAGCTTTTAGGATTGAAGATTTATGCGGGTGCTAAGGTATTAAAGAGTAGACGCAACCAGGCAATACCCTATGTAGGTAGTCAACCTCAGGTAGAGAGAGACTCAGATGAGGAGATGGAGGAAGTGGATGACATTAGGGATGTCATTCGAGAGGCTATGACTGATGTCTACCAGCGTGTAGATGAGGTAGACATGACAAACGCGGAGAGATTTCGTCGGATGGAGCAGTGGCAAGCCCGGAATGATTACGAGCATCCAGGAAATGACAGCATGATAGATGGGACTATCATCAGCGTTAGATTATGAGCCGGCTGTGTAACATCCCGCCTTTTTCCGTTTACTTTTCTGTTCAACTATTTAAATCCCGTTATATGTTTATAACATCTCCGGTTAATACGTGTTTTAAAAATATCTCGTCTAGGTATTTCACGCACCCGCAAACGAACTTGAGGGACTAGTTTCGCGAAAATGCCAAAGAGGTGACTAGCCTTTGACTAGTCAACCCCCACCCCCATCTTTTCTTTTTCATTTCCCTTTTCTTCTTCTACTTCCATATTTTCTCTAAATTCTCCAATTTCAAGAATCATCATCTAAATCAAATCGAGCAAGCATCCATCTAAACAAAATATTCGGAATCCTCTCATCTTCCTCTTCGATTCCATACCGATTTCATCAAGTTTGGGTAACTTTCTAAAATCACTAGATTTTGTGTTCTTGATGTTTTTAACTTATAAAGTTGTTAATTAGTGTCTATGGCTCAAGTCTAACATGATTATATGATTTATATGCTCGATTTTGTTATTTGAAGTAACTAGCTTAAATATGAACTTTGGTGCGTTTGATTTGGTAATTTGGTTGCTTAAATGTTGTTGTTATGGTAAAGTGCAAGTATTAAATGTGTTACTAGTAGCACTAGCTTCAATTTGATGTGTAGGTTGTTTCAGAAAACTTCATAAACTTGATTATTGGTTTTGGTGGATTTGGGTTAGGGTTTGATGAACTTGAAATGAACTTTTGATGCTTTGAATGAAATGAAATGTTATTTTTAAGTGTTAGATTGTATTGTATGCTTGATCACGTTCGAAACGGCATATCATTCATGTAAATTGGTTGCCGAATCATCGAATTTCATTTATGAACTTGAGTGCATTTAATGAGGAGCTTTGAATGTGATTTTGGTTGTTGTAAAAGTAAATGTGATGGGTGAAATGTGTTTAGTTGTTTTCCTTGTCAAAATACCTTTCCAATGATATAAGATACATGCTTTGGTTGTTTGCGGGTCATAAATGGTGATTGGTTGAAGTTAGGTTCGTGCATAAAACTTAAAAACTGCCAGAATTCTCTGCACAGGTAATGGCGCGTGATAATGCAAAAAACGAACATATATTTCATAGCATTATTCCTCAAGAAAGACAAGCTTTTAGTTGCAACTGTTCTATTTACAAGTGATATTCGTTTAAATAATAAAAGGTGAAGATAAAAGACAGATTCGACGAATTGAAGACGCAAACGACCAAAAAGCTCAAAAGTACAAAATACAATCAATGAGGTTCCAATTATTGATAAGAAACGTCCCAAAATTACAAGAGTACAGGATTCAAAACGCAAAGTACAAGATATTAAATTGTACGCAAGGACGTTCGAAAATCCGGAATCGGGACCAGAGTCAACTCTCAACGCTCGACGCAACGGACTAAAAATTACAAGTCAACTATGCACATAAATATAATATAATATATAATTAATTCTTAAAATTAATATATATATTATATTATATTATAAAACCATCGGCAGAAGAAAACAACCAAATGTGAGCCTCCCCAGCTGGCCATGCGATCGCATGGCCTTGAAGAGCAAAGCTCATGCGATCGCATGAGCTCCTTTTTCAGTTCACAGGCCTATAAATTCGCAGTTTGGTGAACGTAAAATCCATCCATCAATCTCTCTATCTATATGTAAACGTATATATTTATATTTATATTTTAATTTTAATTTTAATTTTAAATCCTAATAATAAGGGTATGTTAGCGAATGTTGTAAAGGTGTAAGTCGAAATTCTGTCCGTGTAACGCTACGCTATTTTTAATCATTGTAAGTTATGTTCAACCTTTTTACATTAATATCTCGTAGCTAAGTTATTATTATGCTTATTTAATCCGAAGTAATCATGATGTTGGGCTAAAAATATTAAAATTGGGTAATTGGGCTTTGTACCATAATTGGGGTTTGGACAAAAGAACGACACTTGTGGAAATTAGACTATGGGCTATTAATGGGCTTTATATTTGTTTAACTAAATGATAGTTTGTTAATTTTAATATAAAGATTTACAATTGGACGTACCTATAAATAACCATATACACTCGATCGGACACGATGGGCGGGGTATTTATATGTATGAATAATCGTTCATTTAACCGGACACGGGAATGGATTAATAGCCACTAGAATTATTAAAACAGGGGTGAAATTATGTACAAGGACACTTGGCATAATTGATAACAAAGTATTAAAACCTTGGATTACACTCAGTCGACATCCTGGTGTAATTATTAAACAAAGTATTAAAATCTTGTTACAGTTTAAGTCCCCAATTAGTTGGAATATTTAAACTTCGGGTATAAGGATAATTTGACGAGGACACTCGCACTTTATATTTATGACTGATGGACTGTTATGGACAAAAACCAGACGGACATATTAAATAATCCAGGACAAAGGACAATTAACCCATGGGCATAAAACTAAAATCAACACGTCAAACATCATGATTACGGAAGTTTAAATAAGCATAATTCTTTTATTTCATATTTAATTTCCTTTATTTTATATTTAATTGCACTTTTAATTATCGTACTTTTTAATTATCGCAAGTTTATTTTATCGCACTTTTATTATTCGCAATTTCATTATCGTTATTTACTTTACGCTTTAAATTAAGTCTTTTATTTATTTAATATTTTACATTTTGTTTTGACTGCAACTAAAGTTTTTAAAATCGACAAACCGGTCATTAAACGGTAAAAACCCCCTTTATAATAATAATATTATATATATTTGTATTTTTATAAATTTAAACTAATATAGCGTTAAGCTTTGTGAAAAAGATTCCCTGTGGAACGAACCGGACTTACTAAAAACTACTCTACTGTACGATTAGGTACACTACCTATAAGTGTTGTAGCAAGGTTTAAGTATATCCATTTAATAAATAAATATCTTGTGTAAAATTGTATCGTATTTAATAGTATTTCCTTGTAAAATTTAATAGTATTTTATACCCCTTAGCTTTAACATCAAGTATTTTTGGCGCCGCTGCCGGGGAACTTAAAAATTTAGCTTAAAAGCCGGAAGCGCAACGCTATAAAAAAAGATTGTTATTTTTAGTTTACTTTTATAAAAATACGTTTTTGTAAAAATACGTTTTAAAAATTCAAAAATATAAAAAGAAAAACAAAAATTTATATATTTTTAAGAGTTTGTTATATATATAAGTTTTATAAAGTTTCTTTATTTTTATTTTTAAAAATATAAATTTTATTTAAATATTGTGTTTTTTTTATAAAACATCAAAATAGCAAAACAGAAAAAAAAAAATATAAAAGTTTACGGGCTACACTGTAGCGGCCCAACTCATCTGGCCCGATTTTCTACTTCATGCGATCGCATGAATATATAGCATACACTCCATGCGATCGCATGGAGTGATTTGACTCGTCCGAAACATAAGCTGTACGAAATTAGGGTTTATAATAATAATTATTATTAATTAATAACCTTAATTAGGTTATAATTATTTTATTATTTAATTTAGTTTATTTATAATTTGTATTTTAAGTCTAAATTAGTTTTAATAATTTATAAAATTAATAGTTTTATAAAATAAATAATATAAAAATAATATTTTTATAAAAATTGTAATTTTTACAACTTTTTATATATTTTTATATTTTGTCCATTTTTAATAGTTTTAGCGTAATTTTTGTATTTTTCGCTCGTATTTATTTTTAATTCATAGTTTTTTCCATAGTTATTTTTATTTCTAGATTTTTAGGCCTTGCCGTAAAATCCCTTAAGTGCTTTTTCTTTAGACTAAGATTTAGGTGCTTTAGAATTTTGCGACGCCTTTTTAAGTTTTAGTACCTTTTTAAGTTATTTCCATTTGGGATATAATTTTACTTGTAAGCTTTAAGACGCAACTTTTAGTTTTAAATTTTTAGTTCCTTTTTAAGTTTAGACGCGCTATTTTCTTATTTCTCGACGCCTTTTACCTATGTATCAATTATCATTCCAATTAGTAATCTCAATTTGCGATTATAATTTTAAGTTAGTGATAGTAATAAGGTTGGGTTAGTCGAGTGTTTTTAAGTCTATAAGTCACTTTTTTTTCTTTCTTATTTTTATTTTTCAATTTTTTTCCGACGCACTCTTTTTCTTTATTATTTCTCGCTATTCTAGTTTTTAGGACATAGATTTTTATTCTACTTCTTATCTAAATTTCTTAAAATTACGAAAATTTATTTTAAGTGGTTAAATTGATAGACATCAAAATTTTCTGGTTCGTAGTAATAGTTGGATTTGTACGTGGACCGGGTTATTGGAACCAAATAGTCCTCAATTATATTGAGACCAAACGAATCGTGCCCCTCTGCTGCATCTTTTGGCTATTCGAAACATGGGTAAAATCAGAAAAGTCTATTGATTGGATAACTTATATAATTTTTCTTTCCTTTTTAAAAACTAATAGGATATTCAGTGAATGCACTGAGCAAGACGTTCACCACCTTTTGTACGTTCACCACCTGTAACTAGATCAAGACATTTAGCAAATATTACCGCCGTTGATTTTTCTTTAGAATCTTCATCCAGTCGACCAAGTACTCCAATTCAAATTTCCGATAATCCATTTTTTGAACCCGACCTCACAATTGAGAATCCGGAGAATATTCAGGGATGATTCATAGATCCTGAACCATTAAATTTTCCTCCGGAACCACCAATCATTCAAACAGAGATTGTTGAGGAACGAACCATTAAATCAGAATCCTCTAGTGATTCCGATTCAACAAATTCAATTATGGAGAATCTGGAACCTTTAAGTATGGAAGACCGAATGAGAGCTAAACGCACTGGCCAAGGTCACGCAATTACTCATCCTGACATTAATGCGCCAGATTATGAAATCAAAGGACAAATTCTACACATGGTGATTAATCAATGTCAATTTAGTAGTGCGCCGAAGGAAGATCCAAATGAACATCTTCGTACCTTTAATAGGATCTGCACTCTATTTAAAATCCAAGAAGTGGAGGATGAACAGATATATCTCATGTTATTTCCCTGGACTTTAAAGGGAGAAGCCAAAGATTGGTTGGAATCGTTACCTGAAGGGGCGATTGATACATGGGACGTTTTAGTTGAAAAATTTCTTAAACAATTCTTTCCTGCATCTAAAGCCGTAAGACTTCAAGCAGAAATTGTTACGTTTACACAGAAACCGAATGAAACTCTATATGAGGCGTGGACAAGATTTGGAAAGTTATTAAGAGGATGTCCGCAACATGGTTTAGACACCTGTCAAATAGTACAAATATTCTACCAAGGATGCGACATCACTACAAGGAAAGACATAGATATAGCAGCTGGTGGTTCTATTATGAAGAAAACAGAAACTGATGCTTACAAAATTATTGATAACACTGCTTCCCACTCACATGAGTGGCACCAAGAAAAAGATATCGTTAGATCATCTAAAGCAGCTAGAGCCGATTCTAGCCATGACTTAGATTCCATTTCCGCAAAGATAGATGCTGTGGAGAGACGAATGGAAAAGATGACTAAAGATATCCACTCAATACGAATTAGTTGTGAGCAGTGTGGAGAACCACATTTGACAAAAGATTGTCTCAGTATTGAATTAACAATGGAACAAAGAGAGAATATTTCATATCTAAACCAAAGGCCTGGAAATAATTATCAGAATAATTATCAACCGCCAAGATCGATCTATAATCAAAATCAGAATTATAACCGAAATATTTCATACAACAACCAACAAGGTCCTAGCAATTAACAAGTATCTAACAATACTTACAATCAGCAAAGACCTAATTTTCAAAACAAACCACTACAACAAACCGATGATAAAAAGCCGAATTTAGAAGATATGATGACGAAGCTAGTTGAAACTCAAACGCAGTTTTTCACATCTCAAAAACAAACTAATGAACAAAATGCTCAAGCATTTAGAAATCAACAAGCTTCTATTCAAAATCTGGAACAAGAAGTAAGTAACCTAGCAAGGTTAATAGGTGAAAGAAAACCGGGAAGTTTACCTAGTGATACAAATGCTAACCCCCGGAATGAAACAGCTAAAGCCATTACCACAAGAAGTGGTACAACACTTAAACCACCTGAAATACCTGTAACTTCTGATGAAGCTATTCCTACTCCACAAGAACCACAACCTGATCAAGATAAGGAAAAAGAACCGGTAGTTGAAAAGGTTAATGAAGATAACACAGTTAAGGCTAAACCTTATGTTAAACCATACTAACCACCACTTCCTTACCCGAGTAAAATGAAGAAAGAGAAACTTGAAGCTGAGCAATCCAAATTCTTGGATATGTTTAAACAAATAAATGTAAATCTTCCTTTCATTGATGTGATTTCAGGAATGCCTAGATATGCTAAATTCTTGAAAGATCTAATCTCAAATAGAAAGAAAATGGAAGAACTCTCGGCTGTTACTATGAATGCTAATTGTTCAGCAGTGCTGTTGAATAAGATACCAGAAAAACTATATGATCCAGGAAGTTTCACAATTCCATGTTTTCTGTGTAGTCTTAGTTCAATAGAAGCATTGGCAGACTTAGGTGCTAGTATAAATCTAATGCCGTATTCACTATACGCTAAACTAGACCTTGGAGAATTGAAACCAACAAGAATAAGCATACAACTAGCCGATCGATCAATAAAATATCCTAGAGGGATAATGGAGAACATGCTAGTTAAAGTTGGTACTTTAGTATTTCCAGTAGATTTTGTTGTTCTGGACATGGAAGAAGATTCTCAAGTTCCTCTCATATTAGGAAGAGCATTCTTAAACACGGCTAAAGCAATGATAGACGTGTTCGGTAAGAAATTGACCCTAAGTATAGAGGACGAGAGTGTTACCTTTTCAGTTGATAGAGCAATGCAACAACCACAATCTGCAGATGATACATGTTATTATATTCAAACTATAGATGCACATGCAGAATTGTTAGAAGAATTTCCAGAATTACAAGGAACAGGAGAATGTTCTTTAGGAGAAGGAACTGAACAAATTGATGAAGCTGAAATGTTAGCTACACTAATAGCTAATGGATATGAACCAACAATAGAAGAAATTCAAATGCTAAAAGAAGAAGACAGATATCGATATAAATCATCGATAGAAGAACCTCTGAAATTAGAGTTAAAGCCACTTCCAAACCATTTGGAATACGCTTATTTACATGGTGAATCTGAATTACCTGTAATAATATCGTCTTCTCTTACTGAAAATGAGAAATCACAACTCATTTCTGTGTTGAAAGCTCATAAACCAGCCATTGCATGGAAAATTCATGATATTAAAGGAATAAATCCTTCGTATTGCACACATAAAATCCTTATGGAAGAAGGTCATAAAACGTATGTGCAACGCCAACGAAGACTAAATCCTAATATGCAAGATGTAGTTAAGAAAGAGATTATTAAACTGCTAGATGCAGGTTTGATATATCTAATTTCTGATAGTCCATGGGTAAGCCCAGTTCAATGCGTGCCTAAGAAGGGTGGCATGACTGTCATTACAAATGAGAAAAATAAGCTTATTCCTACTAGAACTGTAACAGGATGGCGTGTGTGTATTGATTATAGAAAATTAAATGACACCACCAGAAAAGATCACTTTCCCTTACCTTTCATTGATCAAATGTTGGAAAGATTAGCCGGAAATAGTTACTATTGTTTTCTAGATGGATTTTCCGGATATTTTCAAATTCCAATAGCACCCGAAGATCAAGAGAAAATCACGTTCACATGCCCTTATGGTACTTTTGCTTACAAACGCATGCCATTTGGACTTTGCAACGCCCCTGCAACCTTTCAAAGGTGTATGATGGCGATTTTTCACGACATGATAGAAGAATGCATGGAAGTTTTCATGGATGACTTTTCAGTCTTTGGTGATACATTTGAATCATGTCTAGTTAATCTGGAACGAATGCTTATTAGGTGCGAACAATCAAATCTAGTTCTTAATTGGGAGAAATGCCATTTCATGGTTAAAGAAGGCATCGTTCTTGGACATAAAATCTCAAAGGAAGGAATTGAAGTGGATAGAGCTAAAGTAGATGTAATTGCTAAACTTCCACATCCCACCAATGTTAGAGGAGTTAGGAGTTTTCTAGGGCATGCCGGTTTTTACAAACGTTTCATAAAAGATTTTTCTAAAATTGCCACTCCTATGAATAAACTCCTAGAAAAGGATGCTCCATTCATCTTTTCAGATGAATGTATCAAATCTTTTAATATTCTTAAAGAGAAACTCACTAATGCGCCGATCATGATAACACCAAATTGGAATCTACCGTTTGAATTAATTTGCGAAGCAAGTGATTTTGCAATGGGAGCCGTTTTAGGATAAAGGATTGAAAAATGATTTCAACCTATATATTATGCTAGTAAGACGTTACAAGGAGCACAAACAAATTATACAACTACTGAAAAAGAACTCCTTGCTATTGTCTTTGCTTTTGACAAATTTCGATCATATCTCGTTCTAGCTAAAACGGTGGTCTATACCGACCATTCTGCTCTTAGATACCTATTTTCGAAACAAGATGCTAAACCAAGATTAATCCGCTGGATCTTACTATTACAACAAGAATTCGATATTGAAATCCGAGATAAAAGAGGAGCAGAAAATCTCGCCGCTGATCATCTTTCTCGTCTTGAAAATCCCAAATTAGAAGTTCTAAATGAATCGGCCATACAAGACAACTTTCCTGATGAATATCTATTGAAGATAGATTATAATGAAATTTTATGGTTTGCAGACTATGCAAACTATTTAGTATGTGGATTCCTTGAAAAAGGATTATCGTATCAAAAACGAAAGAAATTCTTCAGTGATATAAAACACTATTTCTGGGAAGATCCACATCTGTTTAAAAGTTGTCCCGATGGAATAATACGCCGATGTGTATTCGGATATGAAGCTAGTAAAATTTTAAACCATTGTCACACAGGACCAACAGGAGGGCATTATGGGCCTCAACTAATAGCAAGAAAAGTTTATGAAGCTGGATTCTATTGGCCTACAATTTACAAAGACGCACACCTTCTTTACAAATCCTGTGATGCTTGTCAAAGGGCCGGAAAAATAAGTCAACGTGATGAAATGCCACAAAATGTCATTCAAGTATGCGAAGTATTTGACATTTGGGGTATTGACTTTATGGGTCCATTTCCAAAATCTCATAATAATCTCTACATTCTCGTTGCCATTGATTATGTATCTAAATGGGCGGAAGCACAAGCTCTCCCAACTAACGATGCACGAGTTGTAGTCAACTTTTTAAGACGTCTTTTTGCAAGGTTTGGAACACCGAAAGCTTTAATAAGTGATCAGGGAACTCATTTCTGTAATAATCAACTTGAGAAAGTTCTTAAAAGATATGGAGTAACTCATAAAATCTCCACCGCATATCATCCACAAACAAGTGGACAAGTTGAAAATACCAACCGAGCTTTAAAACGTATTCTAGAGAAAACCGTAGGATCAAATCCGAAGGAATGGTCCATTAAATTGGAGGATGCACTCTGGGCTTTTAGAACAGCCTACAAAACTCCAATTGGAACCACACCTTTTAGACTTGTTTATGGAAAAGCATTTCATCTTCCAGTAGAAATTGAACACAAAGCATTTTGGACTTTGAAGACATGTAATCTTGATATACATGAAGCTCGACGTCTACGATTAAGTCAACTAAACGAATTAGAAGAGTTAAGACATGAAGCATATGAAAATTCATTAATCTATAAAGAAAGAACGAAGAAATGGCATGATAAAAGAATCAGAAGTTTAAAAGAATTTAAAGAAGGAGACAGAGTTCTTCTTTTCAATTCACGATTCAAGCTATTTCCTGGAAAATTGAAATCAAGATGGTCTGGACCATTCATAGTCAAAAGAGTTTTCCCATACGGAACAGTAGAATTAATAAATTCAAATGGAATTGAATTTAAAGTTAATGGTCACAGAGTTATACATTACATAGATAGTCCAATGGAAATCGACAACGAAGTTAATCACAATTTCGATACCACAGCTAACTAAGTGTGGGGAGAATCAAATCTTTAAAGGATTTTATGTATTTCTGTTAGAGTTAGATTGTCTGTTTTCATGTAGTTCTCGAAAATGGAACCCGAATGGTCTTTCCCTAGCAGATCCTAAAGAACTAGTCTTCTCCCCCATTCTGAATTTTTATTTTTTTTAGGAAATGAAGACTGCCTGTGAACTAAACCATGGTCTAATGCTACACGCTTTGATCACTAAACGTAATAATGACACACTTCTGAGTGAAATAGTATCAGTAATCAGAGAAAGATTGGACGGAGTAAGAAAAGAATCCAGATGCGAAGATAATAAGTTACAATTTGGTAAAGGAAAATCAAAATCCGCAGCGAAAAGAAGAGCACGACACCTTGAAAGATGTCACAAATACGGGAAATGGTCAAATGGAGGTAAATGTTCAAATAATCAAACCTATTCAAATACCGAATTTGTTACTTTATGCAGAGACGGACCGTTCATATGTTTAGAAGAAAAAACACTGAATGCTCGAGGTTACGCCTATGTAGCCATGGAAAACCAATTAAACCGACTATCTTATGAATGGGATAGATCATATAACTAAGAATACTATCTCACAGGTAATTCTGTACAGTTTTTTATTTTTTTAACCTTTTGATAATAAACGCTAATTTGTTCGCTATAAAGTATTAAATTGGTATTGAATAAAATTAGGTTTGGCGACCGAAATTATTGATATCATTCAAAAATTTATTACATCACTGCGAAATTTAACGTTTATTCTTAAGGTATAAATATCTTTAATCAATCAACACAAAATATTTCAAAAATTCGTCACGAGTTAAATTAGGTCATGGAACCGAAATTACTTTACCGAAAAGAGGGGCGTATATTTTTGATAATATTTGATTGATTAAAGTGGGATAAAAGCCAAAAAGATTTTTAACTTTATTTTTACCATATTTTTAAAATTAATATATAAATCTTAAATTAATATTGTAAACTTTGTAAAAACAATATATTTAAAATTGTAAATATTTGAAAAATATAATATAAGTTTGGTGTGATTTTATAATATGAATTTTTAAATTAAGTTTGGTGTGAATTTTTAATTTTTAAAATAAGAATTTTTAATTTTATGCATTTCAAATTTTAAGTTTGGTGTGAATTTTTAATATTAATTTTGAATTTTATGTATTTTTATTTTAAGTTTGGTGTGAATTTAAAAACAAAAAATTTACTTTATCTCATTAAGTTAAAAATATGATTTTTAAAATTCATCGTAAGTTGAAGACTAGGTCATTGAACCGAAATTGCTTTACCCGAGGGAGGGACGAGAACTTTTATTATCATTATTTTTAATCTTATTGAATTAAAGTATGCCAAAAACATAAAAAAAAAACGTTAAAAATCTTAGCTTTTAAAACAATCGCTACAAAAAGACAAATTTTAAAATTTTGTCAAAGGACGGACTAGGACATCGATCCGAAACGACCTCGTCCTAAATAACAAGGGAAACAAAATTTTAAAATTAATTACTTAATTGTTTTAATTAGTATAAGATATATAAAAAAAAGCTGAAATCACTGTAGCCGGGCACCCATGCGATCATATGGGATTCTCCCTATACCTCCATGCGATCGCATGGAGGTAAAAATCTGGCCAGACTCAAAATAGCCAGCGAGCTGTGTTCTTTACCACTTCACACACACATACACGAAAAATACCTCAAATCTTCACCAAATTTCATCATTTTTCCACCGTAATTCGTCATTTTTCTTGCTCTAATCATGCCTAGATTCTCATTCTTCAGCAAAATGGTAAAAATTACACCCCTAAACTCTATAAATTCCTAGTTTTTGTGATAATTACCAATTTTTTACCTAATGCAATTTTGTTAATTTCTAGTGTAATTAGTGTTAAATTGTTAGTATTTTATGCATGTATAACCTAGATTGATGCTATTTCACATGATTTGAAGCCAAAAACTTCAAAATTTTTAGAAATCTTGGGTTTGTGTTCTTGAGCAATTTGGGGCTTTTTGATATAAACAGGTTATGGCCGATTTTTGTCATGAATTATTACTAAATCGAGTAGTGTAACATGTTTAGATAGTTAAATGATCCAAACATTGATCCTAAACATGATTTTTGGAGATTAAAGTGGACTTTTTAAGTCCAAAATTCATGAACTTGATTAATTTGATGTAATTGCCATTTGAGACTTGTTTAATTATTAGTAATGACTATTTTGACATGTTATTTGAGTTAAATGCTTATGAACTTTGTATACATTTTCATATGTGCTTATTTGAAAAGTGTAGAATTGTGAAAAATTGTAAAAATGTGTATAAGTTTAATTTTGATTTAACATGTTATAGTGATTGTTTTAAGTTGTTATTTTGTTAACACTAATGCATATTTGGATGCACAAATTTTGTGTTTAATGTGTTTTGCAGAAAGCCGATACTGGAGGTTCAGGAGCATCATCATCTAGACGACCAGCACTGAAATGTCCCGTTCTTATTGATTAAAAACGTTCCATATTAATTGATTTCGTTGCGAGGTATTGACCTCTATATGAGAAGTTTTTCAAAGACTGCATTCATTTTTAAAACAAACCATAACCTTTATTTCATAAATAAAGGTTTAAAAAGCTTTACGTAGATTATCAAATAATGAGAATCTAAAATATCCTGTTTACACACGACCATTACATAATGGTTTACAATACAAATATGTTACATCGAAATCAGTTTCTTGAATGCAGTTTTTACACAATATTATACAAACATGGACTCCAAATCTTTTCCTTATTTTAGTATGCAACAGCGGAAGCTCTTAGTATTCACCTGAGAATAAACATGCTTTAAACGTCAACAAAAATGTTGGTGAGTTATAGGTTTAACCTATATATATCAAATCGTAACAATAGACCACAAGATTTCATATTTCAATACACATCCCATACATAGAGATAAAAATCATTCATATGGTGAACACCTGGTAACCGACATTAACAAGATGCATATATAAGAATATCCACCTCATTCCGGGACACCCTTCGGATATGATATAAATTTCGAAGTACTAAAGCATCCGGTACTTTGGATGGGGTTTGTTAGGCCCAATAGATCTATCTTTAGGATTCGCGTCAATTAGGGTGTCTGTTCCCTAATTCTTAGATTACCAGACTTAATAAAAAGGGGCATATTCGATTTTGATAATTCAACCATAAAATGTAGTTTCACGTACTTGTGTCTATTTTGTAAATCATTTATAAAACCTGCATGTATTCTCATCCCAAAAATATTAGATTTTAAAAGTGGGACTATAACTCACTTTCACAGATTTTTACTTCGTCGGGAAGTAAGACTTGGCCACTGGTTGATTCACGAACCTATAACAATATATACATATATATCAAAGTATGTTCAAAATATATTTACAACACTTTTAATATATTTTGATGTTTTAAGTTTATTAAGTCAGCTGTCCTCGTTAGTAACCTACAACTAGTTGTCCACAGTTAGATGTACAGAAATAAATCGATAAATATTATCTTGAATCAATCCACGACCCAGTGTATATGTATCTCAGTATTGATCACAACTCAAACTATATATATTTTCGAAACATTGTATACGTGTCTATGGTATCTCAAGATTACATAATATACAATACAATTTGATTAATTTATGGTTGGAATAGATTTGTTACCAATTTTCACGTAGCTAAAATGAGAAAAATTATCCAATCTTGTTTTACCCATTACTTCTTCATTTTAAATCCGTTTTAAGTGAATCAAATTGCTATGGTTTCATATTGAACTCTATTTTATGAATCTAAACATAAAAATTATAGGTTTATAGTCAAAAAAATAAGTTACAAGTCGTTTTTGTAAAGGTAGTCATTTCAGTCGAAAGAACGACGTCTAGATGACCATTTTAGAAAACATACTTCCACTTTGAGTTTAACCATAATTTTTGGATATAGTTTCATGTTCATAATAAAAATAATTTTCCCAGAATAAAAACTTTTAAATCAAAGTTTATCATAGTTTTTAATTAACTAACCCAAAACAGCCCGCGGTGTTACTACGACGGCGTAAATCCGGTTTTACGGTGTTTTTCATGTTTCCAGGTTTTAAATCATTAAGTTAGCATATCATATAGATATAGAACATGTGTTTAGTTGATTTTAAAAGTCAATTTAGAAGGATTAACTTTTATTTGCGAACAAGTTTAGAATTCACTAAACTATGTTCTAGTGATTACAAGTTTAAACCTTCGAATAAGATAGCTTTATATGTATGAATCGAATGATGTTATGAACATCATTACTACCTCAAGTTCCTTGGATAAACCTACTGGAAATGAGAAAAATAGATCTAGCTTCAAAGGATCCTTGGATGGCTTGAAAGTTCTTGAAGCAGAATCATGACACGAAAACAATTTCAAGTAAGATTTCCACTAGAAATAAGATTGTTATAGTTATAGAAATTGAATTAAAGTTTGAATATGATTATTACCTTGTATTAGAAATATAACCTACTATAAGTAACAAAGGTTTCTTGATCTTGGATGATTAGTTGGAATGGATTTAGAAAACTTGGAAGTAAACTTGCAATCTTGGAAGTATTCTTGATTTTATGAAACTAGAACTTTTGGAATTTATGAAGAACACTTAGAACTTGAAGATAGAACTTGAGAGAGATCAATTAGATGAAGAAAATTGAAGAATGAAAGTGTTCATATGTGTTTTTGGTCGTTGGTGTATAGATTAGATATAAAGGATATGTAATTTTGTTTTCATGTAAATAAGTCATGAATGATTACTCATATTTTTGTAATTTTATGAGATATTTCATGCTAGTTGCCAAATGATGGTTCCCACATGTGTTAGGTGACTCACATGGGCTGCTAAGAGCTGATCATTGGAGTGTATATACTAATAGTACATACATCTAAAAGCTGTGTATTGTACGAGTACGAATACGGGTGCATACGAGTAGAATTGTTGATGAAATTGAACGAGGATGTAATTGTAAGCATTTTTATTAAGTAGAAGTATTTTGATAAGTGTCTTGAAGTCTTTCAAAAGTGTATGAATACATATTAAAACACTACATGTATATACATTTTAACTGAGTCGTTAAGTCATCGTTAGTCGTTACATGTAAATGTTGTTTTGAAACCTTTAGGTTAACGATCTTGTTGAATGTTGTTAACCCATTATTTATTATAACAAATGAGATGTTAAATTGTTATATTATCATGATATTATGATATATAATATATCTTAGTATGATATATATACAGTTAAATGTCGTTACAACGATAATCGTTACATATATGTCTCGTTTCGAAATCATTAAGTTAGTAGTCTTATTTTTACATATGTATTTCATTGTTAATACACTTAATAATATATTTACTTATCATTTAACATAATTAACCAAGTGTATCAATATCTTAATATGATTCATATGTACCTAGTAAGACGTTGTTATAACGATAATCGTTATATATATATCGTTTTCGAGTTTCTTAAATTAATAGTCTCATTTTTATGTATATAACTCATTGTTAAAATACCTAATGAGATACATACTTATAATAAAATCATGTTAACTATATATATAACCATATATATGTCATCGTATAGTTTTTACAAGTTTTAACGTTCGTGAATCACCGGTCAACTTGGGTGGTCATTTGTCTATATGAAACCTATTCCAATTAATCAAGTCTTAATAAGTTTGATTGCTTAACATGTTGGAAACACTTAATCATGTAAATAACAATTTCATTTAATATATATAGAAACATGGAAAAGTTCGGGTCACTACAGTACCTACCCGTTAAATAAATTTCGTCCCGAAATTTTAAGCAGTTGGAGGTGTTGACGTATCTTCTGGAAATAAATGCGGGTATTTCTTCTTCATATGATCTTCACGCTCTCAGGTGAACTCAGGTCCTCTACGAGCATTCCATCGAACCTTAACAATCGGTATCTTGTTTTGTTTAAGTCTCTTAACCTCACGATCCATTATTTCGACGGGTTCTTCAATGAATTGAAGTTTTTCATTGATTTGGATTTCGTCCAATGGAATAGTGAGATCTTCTTTAGCAAAACATTTCTTCAAATTTGAGACGTGGAAAGTGTTATGTACAGCCGCGAGTTGTTGAGGTAGCTCCAGTTGGTAAGCTACTGGTCCGACACGATCTATAATCTTGAATGGTCCAATGTACCTTGGATTTAGTTTCCCCCGTTTACCAAATCGAACAACGCATTTCCAAGGTGAAACCTTAAGCATGACCATTTCTCCAATTTCAAACTCTATATCTTTTCTTTTACTGTCCGCATAGCTCTTTTGTCGACTCTGGGTGGTTTTCAATCTTTGTTGAATTTGGATGATTTTCTCGGTAGTTTCTTGTATTATCTCCGGACCCGTAATCTGTCTATCCCCCACTTCACTCCAACAAATCGGAGACCTGCACTTTCTACCATAAAGTGCTTCAAACGGCGCCATCTCAATGCTTGAATGGTAGCTATTGTTGTAGGAAAATTCTGCTAATGGTAGATGTCGATCCCAACTATTTCCGAAATCAATAACACAAGCTCGTACCATGTCTTCAAGCGTTTGTATCGTCCTTTTGCTCTGCCCATCAGTTTGTGGATGATAGGCAGTACTCATGTCTAGACGAGTTCTCAATGCTTGCTGTAATGTCTGCCAGAATCTTAAAATAAATCTGCCATCCCTATCAGAGATAATAGAGATTGGTATTCCATGTATGGAGACGACTTCCTTCAAATACAGTCGATCTAACTTCTCCGTCTTGTCATCTTCTCTTATTGGCAGGAAGTGTGCTGACTTGGTGAGACGATCAACTATTACCCAAATAGTATCATAACCACTTGCAGTACTTGGCAATTTAGTAATGAAATCCATGGTAATGTTTTCCCATTTCCATTCCGGGATTTCTGGTTGTTGTAGTAGACCTGATGGTTTCTGATGTTCAGCTTTGACCTTAGAACACGTCAAACATTCTCCTACATATTTAGTAATATCGGCTTTCATACCTGGCCACCAAAAATGTTTCTTAAGATCCTTGTACATCTTCCCCGTTCCAGGATGTATTGAGTATCTGGTTTTATGAGCTTCTCTAAGTACCATTTCTCTCATATCTCCAAATTTTGGTACCCAAATTCTTTCAGCCCTATACTGGGTTCCGTCTTCCCGAATATTAAGATGCTTCTCCGATCCTTTGGGTATTTCATCCTTTAAATTTCCCTCTTTTATAACTCCTTGTTGCGCCTCCTTTATTTGAGTAGTAAGGTTAGTGTGAATCATTATATTCATAGATTTTACTCGAATGAGTTCTCTGTCCTTTCTGCTCAAGGCGTCGGCTACCACATTTGCCTTCCCCGGGTGGTAACGAATTTCAAAGTCGTAATCATTCAATAATTCAATCCACCTACGCTGCCTCATATTCAGTTGTTTCTGATTAAATATGTGTTGAAGACTTTTGTGGTCGGTATATATAATAATTTTGACCCCATATAGGTAGTGCCTCCAAGTCTTTAATGCAAAAACAACCGCGCCTAATTCCAAATCATGCGTCGTATAATTTTGCTCATGAATCTTCAATTGTCTAGACGCATAAGCAATCACCTTCGTCCGTTGCATTAATACACAACCGAGACCTTGCTTTGATGCGTCATAATAAATTACAAAATCATCATTCCCTTCAGGCAATGACAGTATAGGTGCCGTAGTTAGCTTTTTCTTCAATAATTGAAACGCCTTCTCTTGTTCATCCTTCCATTCAAATTTCTTCCCTTTATGCGTTAATGCAGTCAAGGGTTTTGCTATTATGGAAAAATCTTGGATGAATCTTCTGTAGTAACCAGCCAATCCTAAAAATTGACATATATGCTTCGGAGTTTTTGGGGTTTCCCACTTTTTAACGGTTTCGATCTTTGCCGGGTCCACCTGGATACCTTCTTTGTTCACTATGTGACCGAGGAATTGAACTTCTTCCAACCAAAATGCACACTTTGAAAACTTAGCGTACAGTTTTTCTTTCCTCAAAACTTCTAGCACTTTTCTCAAATGTTCTTCGTGCTCTTGATCATTCTTTGAGTAAATAAGTATGTCATCGATGAAAACAATGACAAACTTGTCAAGATATGACCCACACACTCGATTCATAAGGTCCATGAACACAGCTGGTGCGTTAGTTAATCCAAACGGCAAAACCATAAACTCGTAATGACCATAACGCGTCCTAAAAGCAGTTTTTGGAATATTATCCTCCTTTACTCGCATTTGATGATATCCAGAACGTAAATCGATCTTCGAATAAACCGACGAGCCTTGTAGTTGATCAAATAAGTCTTCAATTCTCGGCAGTGGATAATGGTTTTTGATGGTAAGTTTGTTCAACTCTCTGTAGTCAATACACAACCTAAATGTAGCATCCTTCTTCTTGACAAACAAAACAGGAGCTCCCCATGGTGATGTGCTTGGTCGAATGAAACCACGTTCTAATAGTTCTTGCAGTTGGCTTTGCAGTTCTTTCATCTCGTTGGGTGCGAGTCTATAAGGAGCACGAGCTATTGGTGCATCTCCTGGTACAAGATCTATTTGAAATTTAACAGATCGATGTGGAGGTAGTCCCGGTAATTCTTTCGGAAATACATCGAGAAATTCTTTTGCGACGGGAACATCATTGATGCTCTTTTCTTCAGTTTGTACTTTCTCGACGTGTGCTAGAACAGCATAGCAACCTTTTCTTATTAGTTTGTGTGCCTTCAAATTACTAATAAGATGTAGCTTCATGTTGCCCTTTTCTCCGTACACCATTAAGGGTTCTCCTTCTTCTCGTACAATGCGAATTGCATTTTTATAACATACGATCTCTGCTTTCACCTTCTTCAGCCTGTCCATGCCAACTATTACATCAAAACTCCCTAACTCTACTGGTATCAAATCAATCTTAAATATTTCGCTACCCATTTTAATTTCTCGATTCCGACATATATTATCTGCTGAAATTAAATTACCGTTTGCTAATTCGAGTAAAATTTACTATCCAACGGCGTCAATGGACAACTAAATTTAGCATAAAAATCTCTACTCATATAGCTTCTATCCGCACCCGAATCAAATAAAACGTAAGCATATTTATTGTCAATAAGAAACGTACCCGTAACAAGCTCCGGGTCTTCCTGTGCCTCTGCCGCATTAATATTGAAAACTCTTCCGCGGCCTTGTCCATTCGTGTTCTCCTGGTTCGGGCAATTTCTAATAATGTGGCCCGATTTTCCACATTTATAACAAACTACATTGGCATAACTTACTCCGACACTACTTGCTCCGCCATTACTCGTTCCGACACCATTTGTTCCTTTCGTTCTGTTAACCCCTGGTCCGTAGACCTCACACTTCGCCGCGCTATGACCATTTCTTTTACACTTGTTGCAAAATTTGGTGCAGAACCCCGAGAGATACTTTTCACATCTTTGGCATAGCTGCTTCTGATTGTTGTTGTTGTTGCGGTTGTTATTGTTATTGGGATAATTGTTGTAGTTGTTGTTGTTGTTGTTGTTGTTGTTGTTGTTGTTGTTGTTGTTGTTGTTGTTGTTGTTGTTGTTGTTGTTTTTGTTGTTATTGTTGTTGTTGTTGTTGTTGTTGTTGTTGTTGTTGTTGTTGTTGTTGTTGTTGTTGTTGTTGTTGTTGTTGTTGTTGTTGGGCCGTTTGTTGTAGTTGCGATTGTTGGGATAATTGTTGCGATTATTATTGTAATTGCTGTTGTTGTTGTATTGGTGATTCTTATCACCGTTTTCCTCCCACTTTCTTTTGACTTGCTTCACATTGGCCTCTTCAGCCGTCTGTTCTTTAATTCTTTCCTCAATCTGGTTCACTAGTTTGTGAGCCATTCTACATGCCTGTTGTATGGAGGTGGGCTCGTGTGAACTTATATCTTCTTAGATTCTTTCCGGTAATCCTTTCACAAACGCGTCGATCTTCTCTTCCTCATCTTCGAACGCTCCCGGACACAATAGGCACAATTCTGTGAATCATCTTTCGTACGTGGTAATATCAAATCCTTGGGTTCGTAACCCTCTAAGTTCTATCTTGAGCTTATTGACCTCGGTTCTGGGACGGTACTTCTCGTTCATCAAGTGCTTGAATGCTGACCACGGTAGTACGTTCGCATCATCTTGTCCCACTTGCTCTAGAAAGGTATTCCACCATGTTAACGCAGAACTTGTGAAGGTATGTGTAGCGTACTTCACTTTGTCCTCTTCAGTACACTTACTTATGGCAAACACCGATTCAACCTTCTCGGTCCACCATTTCAATCCGATCGGTCCTTCGGTTCCATCAAATTCCAAGGGTTTGTAGGCAGTGAATTCTTTGTAGGTGCATCCTACACGATTTCCTATACTGCTAGATCCAAGGTTATTGTTGGTATGTAGCGCAGCCTGTACTGCGGCTATGTTTGAAGCTAGAAAAGTACAAAATTCCTCTTCATTCATATTCACAGTGTGTCGAGTAGTTGGTGCCATTTCCTTTAAAATAGTCAAATTGAACCAGGTAATCATACAGAATATTAAGAGTAGTTAATAGTATTTCGTAGCATAATATGAACTCATTTATAAAAGCTTTTTCTTCATATTAGCGTTTTATAAGTTTAAATTCGGGTAGTACCTACCCGTTAAGTTCATACTTAGTAGCTAATATACAATTCAACTACTACAATTCTATATGAAAAACTGATTATAATAATATTTCGCGTTCAAACTTTTATACAATATTTTACAAACTTACAATACCGCTTATTTTACATAAAGCATGAAATATAGCACACAATAACTTTGATACAAGATAGTTGTGAAGATAATTCTAGCTAGTACACAAGTCGTTCAGCAAAGGCAATAAAGACACGTAATTCATACGTCCAGAAACAAGTCATGCATTCTGGTTTTACTAGGACTACTTCCCATCCTTGGTCTTGTGGAACATAACCGTTATGGCCGTTGATAAGACAGCGTGTTGTAACGTCGTCAAAGGGACGAGGGTTACGTAATGACCAACAGTCTCGTAATAACCTAAAAACCTCATTTCTTACCCCAATTACCGACTCCGTCACTTGTGGGAACATTTTGTTTAATAGTTGTAGCCCGATTTTCTTTTTCTCACTTTGGTGAGAAGCGAACATTACTAACCCGTAAGCATAGCATGCTTCTTTATGTTGCATGTTAGCCGCTTTTTCTAAATCACGAAGTCCTATATTCGGATACATTGAGTCAAAATAATTTCTTAACCCGTTGTGTAAAATAGCATTTGGGTTCCCCGCAATATATGCGTCAAAGTAAACACATCGTAACTTATGGGTTTCCCAATGTGATATCCCCATCTTTCAAACGAAAGTCTCTTATAAACCAAGACATTCTTGGAACGTTCTTCGAATGTCTTACAAACTGATTTCGCCTTAAATAGTTGTGCCGAAGAATTCTGACCGACTCTAGACAAGATTTCATCAATCATGTCTCCGGGTAGGTCTCTTAAAATATTGGGTTGTCTATCCATTTTGTGTTTTTATACTGTAAAATAGACAAGAGTTAGGTTCATTAAAAAAATACTTATTAATACAAGCAATTTTTACATATATCATAAAGCATAAGCACACTAATATTACATATATTACACCACACGAATACAACTATCTTATTCCAACTCGCTCGTTTCTTCTTCTTCGGTTTTGGTTCATTTTGCCAAGTTTCTAGGGATATATGATGGTCCCCTAATACGAGCTGTCATTTTTCACAACGGTTTAGAAAAACCTGGTGGTTTAGAGGTTCCCAGGTCATTGTTACAACTTAAGGGCTTCGGGGGTTGACGATACATATAAAGTTCATCGGGGTTGGAATTAGATTTCTCTATTTTTATGCCCTTTCCCTTATTATTTTCTTTTGCCTTTTTAAATTCAGTTGGGGTAATTTCTATAACATCATCGGAATTCTCGTCGGAATCCGATTCATCGGAGAATTGGTAATCCTCCCAATATTTTGCTTCCTTGGCAAAAACACCATTGACCATAATTAACCTTGGTCAGTTGGTTGAGGATTTTCTTTTACTTAACCGTTTTATTATTTCCCCCACCGGTTCCGGTTCCTCCTCCGGTTCCTCCTCTTCCGGTTCTGATTCTTCTTCCGGTTCTGATTCTTCTTCCAGTTCTTCTTCGGGAACTTGTGAATCAGTCCAATATATATTCGACTCTTCGTTATTATTAGGTGAGTCAATGGGATTTGTGCTAGAGGTAGACATCTATCACACAATATCAAACATGTTAAGAGATTAATATATCACATAATATATACATGTTAATAATATATAGTTTCTAACAAAAATGTTAAGCAATCATTTTTAAAGAAAACACGGTCGAAGTTCAGACTCACTAATGCATCCTAACAAACTCGATAAGACACACTAATGCAAATTTTCTGGTTCTCTAAGACCAACGCTCTGATACCAACTGAAATGTCCCTTTCTTATTGATTAAAAACGTTCCATATTAATTGATTTCGTTGCGAGGTTTTGACCTCTATATGAGCCCTTTTCAAAGACTACATTCATTTTTAAAACAAACCATAACCTTTATTTCATAAATAAAGGTTTAAAAAGCTTTACGTAGATTATCAAATAATGAGAATCTAAAATATCCTGTTTACACACGACCATTACATAATGGTTTACAATACAAATATGTTACATCGAAATCAGTTTCTTGAATGCAGTTTTTACACAATATTATACAAACATGGACTCCAAATCTTTTCCTTATTTTAGTATGCAACAGCGGAAGCTCTTAGTATTCACCTGAGAATAAACATGCTTTAAACGTCAACAAAAATGTTGGTGAGTTATAGGTTTAACCTATATATATCAAATCGTAACAATAGACCACAAGATTTCATATTTCAATACACATCCCATACATAGAGATAAAAATCATTCATATGGTGAACACCTGGTAACCGACATTAACAAGATGCATATATAAGAATATCCCCATCATTCCGGGACACCCTTCGGATATTATATAAATTTCGAAGTACTAAAGCATCCGGTACTTTGGATGGGGTTTGTTAGGCCCAATAGATCTATCTTTAGGATTCGCGTCAATTAGGGTGTCTGTTCCCTAATTCTTAGATTACCAGACTTAATAAAAAGGGGCATATTCGATTTCGATAATTCAACCATAGAATGTAGTTTCACGTACTTGTGTCTATTTTGTAAATCATTTATAAAACCTGCATGTATTCTCATCCCAAAAATATTAGATTTTAAAAGTGGGACTATAACTCACTTTCACAGATTTTTACTTCGTCGGGAAGTAAGACTTGGCCACTGGTTGATTCACGAACCTATAACAATATATACATATATATCAAAGTATGTTCAAAATATATTTACAACACTTTTAATATATTTTGATGTTTTAAGTTTATTAAGTCAGCTGTCCTCGTTAGTAACCTACAACTAGTTGTCCACAGTTAGATGTACAGAAATAAATCGATAAATATTATCTTGAATCAATCCACGACCCAGTGTATATGTATCTCAGTATTGATCACAACTCAAACTATATATATTTTGGAATCAACCTCAACCCTGTATAGCTAATTCCAACATTCACATATAGAGTGTCTATGGTTGTTCCGAAATATATATAGATGTGTCGACATGATAGGTCGAAACATTGTATACGTGTCTATGGTATCTCAAGATTACATAATATACAATACAATTTGATTAAGTTATGGTTGGAATAGATTTGTTACCAATTTTCACGTAGCTAAAATGAGAAAAATTATCCAATCTTGTTTTACCCATTACTTCTTCATTTTAAATCCGTTTTGAGTGAATCAAATTGCTATGGTTTCATATTGAACTCTATTTTATAAATCTAAACATAAAAAGTATAGGTTTATAGTCAGAAAAATAAGTTACAAGTCGTTTTTGTAAAGGTAGTCATTTCAGTCGAAAGAACGACGTCTAGATGACCATTTTAGAAAACATACTTCCACTTTGAGTTTAACCATAATTTTTGGATATAGTTTCATGTTCATAATAAAAATCATTTTCCCAAAATAACAACTTTTAAATCAAAGTTTATCATAGTTTTTAATTAACTAACCCAAAACAGCCCGCGGTGTTACTACGACGGCGTAAATCCGGTTTTACGGTGTTTTTCATGTTTCCAGGTTTTAAATCATTAAGTTAGCATATCATATAGATATAGAACATGTGTTTAGTTGATTTTAAAAGTCAAGTTAGAAGGATTAACTTTTATTTGCGAACAAGTTTAGAATTAACTAAACTATGTTCTAGTGATTACAAGTTTAAACCTTCGAATAAGATAGCTTTATATGTATGAATCGAATGATGTTATGAACATCATTACTACCTCAAGTTCCTTGGATAAACCTACTAGAAATGAGAAAAATAGATCTAGCTTCAAAGGATCCTTGGATGGCTTGAAAGTTCTTGAAGCAGAATCATGACACGAAAACAATTTCAAGTAAGATTTCCACTCGAAATAAGATTGTTATAGTTATAGAAATTGAATTAAAGTCTGAATATGATTATTACCTTGTATTAGAAAGATAACCTACTGTAAGTAACAAAGGTTTCTTGATCTTGGATGATTACTTGGAATGGATTTAGAAAACTTGGAAGTAAACTTGCAATCTTGGAAGTATTCTTGATTTTATGAAACTAGAACTTTTGGAATTTATGTAGAACACTTAGAACTTGAAGATAGAACTTGAGAGAGATTAATTAGATGAAGAAAATTGAAGAATTAAAGTGTTCGTAGGTGTTTTTGGTTGTTGGTGTATGGATTAGATATAAAGGATATGTAATTTTGTTTTCATGTAAATAAGTCATGAATGATTACTCATATTTTTGTAATTTTATGAGATATTTCATGCTAGTTGCCAAATTATGGTTCCCACATGTGTTAGGTGACTCACATGGGCTTCTAAGAGCTGATCATTGGAGTGTATATACTAATAGTACATACATCTAAAAGCTGTGTATTGTACGAGTACTAATACGGGTGCATACGAGTAGAATTGTTGATGAAACTGAACGAGGATGTAATTGTAAGAATTTTTGTTAAGTAGAAGTATTTTGATAAGTGTCTTGAAGTCTTTCAAAAATGTATGAATACATATTAAAACACTACATGTATATACATTTTAACTGAGTCGTTAAGTCATCGTTAGTCGTTACATGTAAATGTTGTTTTGAAACCTTTAGGTTAACGATCTTGTTGAATGTTGTTAACCAATTGTTTATTATAACAAATGAGATGTTAAATTGTTATATTATCATTATATTATGATATATAATATATCTTAGTATGATATATATAGAGTTAAATGTCGTTACAACGATAATCGTTACATATATGTCTCGTTTCGAAATCATTAAGTTAGTAGTCTTATTTTTACATATGTATTTCATTGTTAATACACTTAATAATATATTTACTTATCATTTAACATAATTAACCAAGTGTATCAATATCTTAATATGATTCATATGTACCTAGTAAGACGTTGTTATAACGATAATCGTTATATATATCGTTTTCGAGTTTCTTAAATTAATAGTCTCATTTTTATGTATATAACTCATTGTTAAAATACCTAATGAGATACATACTTATAATAAAATCATGTTAACTATATATATAACCATATATATGTCATCGTATAGTTTTTACAAGTTTTAACGTTCGTGAATCACCGGTCAACTTGGGTGGTCATTTGTCTATATGAAACCTATTCCAATTAATCAAGTCTTAATAAGTTTGATTGCTTAACATGTTGGAAACACTTAATCATGTAAATAACAATTTCATTTAATATATATATAAACATGGAAAAGTTCGGGTCACTACAAGCACCAGCACCAGAACTAGAACCAGAAATGCAACACGAACAAGAACCACAACAACAGCCTGATCAGCACATACCTTATTATGATCCGGTACAGTTTGTTGATGAATTCATAGTATTCCCAATGAGGCCGCCAGTAGAATTCCCAACGATTCCTGAGCACACTCTGCATCCTAATCTGAGATTTGATAGGAGATGGAGAGATTACGAGACATATCAAAGGAACAAATTCAAATTGGTAACAAAAAATGTAGAGGTGCCAAGGGTAATCGATTGGGCCCCTTTGGAAACGGTCCATCTAGCTGACCGTGTTAGACAGCTTTTAGTTCAAAGGTATGGCAGTTCTTCTTTTACAGATTGGGAACGTCTTTTCACCATTCGTAGACCTGTATATAAGGAATGGTGTGTTGAGTTGATGAGTACTGTATCACTTGATACAAATATAGTTAGAATAGAAGATTTCTTAGGTTTATCCTTGGTAGTAGGATGTACAGAATGTCCATACTGGACATGGCCAGGGCCTTACAGATATATACTCCTGGTGAGTTGCTATTACCCGATTGTACAAATTTGATTCATTATGGTGGAAGGGTAGATAGTAACTTTGACGCTGACGCCATTTGGAGGCATATGTCACATTTTGATGTTTTTACACGAGCAGGAGGACACTCCTATACACATATTGACAGAGCCGAGCTTCGTATTATTCATAGATTTTTGGCTAACTCGATTACACAGAGAGGTCATAATAAAGAAAAAATTACCTTACATGATTTATTCTACCTAAAGTGTATTTGGGATCCTAGAAGCTTTGTCAATATCCCTTAATGTGTTGCTTTTTATTTATCTAAAATGGTAGAGGGAATGCAGGATGGGAGTATAATAGGAGGAGGTATTTTTGTTACTCTCATTGGAGAGTATTTAGGTATTGATAGGAACCAAGGGGGTCCATTACAGCTTTGTAGAGAACAGGTTGAGCCCTTAGGATTGAAAGTTTATGTGGGTGCTAAGGTATTGAAAAGTAGACGTAACCAGGCAGTACCCTATGAGGGATCTCATCCTCAGGTAGAGAGAGGCTCAGACGAGGAAATGGAGGAGGCGGAAGACATTAGGGATGTATTTCGAGATGCTATTCTTGACGTCCACGTTCGTATAGATGAGGAAGCAATGACGAACGCGGCCAGACATAGTATGTATGAGCAGTGGAACTCCGAGCGAGTATACGAGGATTATAGGCGACGCCAACACGATAGCTGGTTAGTTCATCAGCACCAAATCATGAGCCAGCTATCATATCAGGTACCAAATAATTACGTACCTACTCGACCTGCTCATTTTCCGCCACATAGCCCCGATATCCGACCACCCTTTAACCGGTATGACTATAACCAAGCCTATCAAAACACCTATAACCAACAATGGAACCCACCTGACGAGATGAACTGGAACCCATATCCAGACTGATTTAGTTCCATTTGGTTATTTATATGATTTTTATGTTTTTATCTTTTTACTTATTCATGTTTAAACTTATGTTATTGAATATACTTATGTAATCTTTATCATTTTTATTATTATTGTGTACTAATATTTCACATTTAGGATTTAAAAGTGGGATATTAAGTCCCATTTCAAATTGCCATGCATGTTTATATTTGTATGTATGTATATTGTAAATTGTACAAAACAGGGTAAAACAGCACATTTTCAAAGACTGGCATTAAGTTCAGCAAAAGCTACTAATTTTGACGACAAGATGACAAATAAATGTGATGTAATAACAGACGAAATGAACAAATGATATGCACCATTTATCATTCAGCAACCAAACGCCAATATGTTTGGAAACTTTGGTAAAATTTAATCATTTTTACGCTAATCACCCTCAATAATTTAAATTGTTACTGATTTCTTGCAAATGAGGGCATTGCAAGATCTTAAGTGTGGGAAGGGGTTAAATTCTTTCGGATTTTTAAAATTTTTATCTTAAACACTTGGTTACCATTAAAAATACTAGTAACGTAGTAGTTGTATTAGAATCTAGTGCTCTCTGATGATAAAGAACAGCCCTAATCTTATATACTGACTACCCAATTCTAGTAAAAATTTTCAAAATTTTCAATTAAATGAACTCAAAATCATGTTTATACATATTTATGAACGATAAAACTAGGTGTTAACACCGAAATTATTGTTACCTCAGAAAGGACATAAATTGAGAAACAAACCAAAATGTTAAAATTCATTTAAAATGGAATAGAGGACAATAAAAAGGAAAATAAAAGCCAAGTGTGGGAAAAATTACCAAGTTATCTTAAACATATGTCACATATTTCTGTAACAAATAACTGAAAATACTTTTGCTTTGGACTAAACTAAACTATTTTACCCGATGAAAGAAAAGAAGAGATGGATCTACACGATGAATCAATTTCATCTTTAAAAGGAAGTAAAGTCTTCCGAAAAAGAAACGCGCTTCTTGATTTAGGTCATGAAGTTGTCGTCCAGACCAGCTGTAGGTTGACGAAAAATCTAGAAAAGTCATCACTAAAATCAGCAGGAAATCCACGAACCTCAGCATTAAACAGGATTGCCAAGTGGTCAGATTTATCCTAACCATGAGAAAGATTTATCTCGTAAAATGGGGGGCACCGTGCAAATTAGCTGGATAAGACTAATGAATCAGATTCCCAGAAAGGATAATCTCCTTAAAGATTAAAAATCAGCTTTTAAGACTGATATTACTCAATTCTAGAGATTGACCTTAAAGATTGAGAATTACAAACTCATGGAATTCAATGATATCTAAACTCGAGCTTGAACGAGAAAATATTTTGATCAAAATTAGAAACCGATTTGTTTTCTGAAAACCCATTTTCAATGCGTTCATTACCATTGAACGTAAAATCCTAGGAATTTAGGTCACCTGAACCAAATCGGGTGTCAACCGTAAGAACGGTGGTTGCATAGCATGGTCAAAGACAGGACCTTGTGCCAGACCGAAAAATCATAAGGGTGAGCTTTACTATTTCTCCTACCAAGGATAGTAATTGCGCCCGACACGTTATAGACCATTATTAAAAGCATGTCAGGGGACATTGCCTTAACAGTTGCTTGTTCAACGTTTTCCTTTACAACCGGGCGGTAGTTTACCGAAAGGTAATATACGGAGCAAGTATACTGGACGTGTTGCTTTCCTAATACAAGGTTAGCAAGTGGGTGACACAAAACCGCAAGTTTTGAGCTAAAATTTTCAAATCTGAAACCCACCAAATCCACAAAAACAATTTGTAAATACCGGTGAAGGGTTATTCCGAAAAACTTATCTAGGGTAAAAACTAGATTTAATTTTCAAAAGATCAATTGTTTTCATAAAGATCCAATTTCCTTAAAGGATCTAAATTTTTATAGTCATGTGGGACTGTAAACCATATCGTTACTACCATTGTTTATACTGCCGTATAGAAATCACTGATGTACAAAGTGTGAAGAATAAAGAAGTGATTCTAGTATTTCAAGACTATATTGCTTGAGGACAAGCAACGCTCAAGTGTGGGAATATTTGATAATGCTAAAAACGAACATATATTTCATAGCATTATTCCTCAAGAAAGACAAGCTTTTAGTTGCAACTGTTTTATTTACAAGTGATATTCGTTTAAATAATAAAAGGTGAAGACAAAAGACAGATTCGACGAATTGAAAACGCAAACGACCAAAAATCTCAAAAGTACAAAATACAATCAATGAGGTTCCAATTATTGATAAGAAACGTCTCAAAATTACAAGAGTACAAGATTCAAAACGCAAAGTACAAGATATTAAATTGTACGCAAGGACGTTCGAAAATCCGGAACCGGGATCAGAGTCAACTCTCAACGCTCGACGCAACGGACTAAAAATTACAAGTCACCTATGCACATAAATATAATATAATATATAATTAATTCTTAAAATTAATATATATATTATATTATATTATAAAACCGTCGGCAGAAGAAAACAACCAAATGTGAGCCTCCCCAGCTGGCCATGCGATCGCATGGCCTTGAAGAGCAAAGCTCATGCGATCGCATGAGCTCCTTTTTTAGTTCACAGGCCTATAAATTCGCAGTTTGGTGAACGTAAAATCCATCCATCAATCTCTCTATCTATATGTAAACGTATATATTTATATTTGTATTTTAATTTTAATTTTAATTTTAAATCCTAATAATAAGGGTATGTTAGCGAATGTTGTAAGGGTGTAAGTCGAAATTCTGTCCGTGTAACGCTACGCTATTTTTAATCATTGTAAGTTATGTTCAACCTTTTTACATTAATGTCTCGTAGCTAAGTTATTATTATGCTTATTTAATCCGAAGTAATCATGATGTTAGACTAAAAATATTAAAATTGGGTAATTGGGCTTTGTACCATAATTGGGGTTTAGACAAAAGAATGACACTTGTGGAAATTAGACTATGGGCTATTAATGGACTTTATATTTGTTTAACTAAATGATAGTTTGTTAATTTTAATATAAATATTTACAATTGGACGTACCTATAAATAACCATATACACTCGATCGGACACGATGGGCGGGGTATTTATATGTACGAATAATCGTTCATTTAACCAGACACGGGAATGGATTAATAGCCACTAGAATTATTAAAACAGGGGTGAAATTATGTACAAGGACACTTGGCATAATTGATAACAAAGTATTAAAACATTGGGTTACACTCAGTCGACATTCTGGTGTAATTATTAAACAAAGTATTAAAATCTTGTTACAGTTTAAGTCCCCAATTAGTTGGAATATTTAAACTTCGGGTATAAGGATAATTGGACGAGGACACTCGTACTTTATATTTATGACTGATGAACTGTTATGGACAAAAACCAGACGGACATATTAAATAATCCAGGACAAAGGACAATTAACCCATGGGCATAAAACTAAAATCAACACGTCAAACATCATGATTACGGAAGTTTAAATAAGCATAATTCTTTTATTTCATATTTAATTTCCTTTATTTTATATTTAATTGCACTTCTAATTATCGCACTTTTATTTATTGTTATTGTATTTAATTGCACTTTTAATTATCGTACTTTTTAATTATCGCAAGTTTATTTTATCGCACTTTTATTATTCGCAATTTCATTATCGTTATTTACTTTACGCTTTAAATTAAATCTTTTATTTATTTAATATTTTACATTTTGTTTTAACTGCAACTAAAGTTTTTAAAATCGACAAACCGGTCATTAAACGGTAAAAACCCCCCTTTATAATAATAATATTATATATATTTGTATTTTTATAAATTTAAACTAATATAGCGTTAAGCTTTGTGAAAAAGATTCCCTGTGGAACGAACCGAACTTACTAAAAACTACACTACTGTACGATTAGGTACACTGCCTATAAGTGTTGTAGCAAGGTTTAAGTATATTCATTCAATAAATAAATATCTTGTGTAAAATTGTATCGTATTTAATAGTATTTCCTTGTAAAATTTAATTGTATTTTATACCCCTTAGCTTTAACTATCAGCGCGGCGCGCCATATACCCGCGCGGCGCACCAAAGTGGTCTGTCCAACTTTGTCGATTTTCGAATAATGTTTGCTATGCTACGTACCTCCGATTCACATGTAACTTGTTCTAACATGCTCATATATGATTAAAAACCTCAGAAAAATAGTTCGGGACCCGACCCGAACGTGTTGACTTTTTCGTTGACTTTGACAGATCAAAGTTTGACTTTTTGTCAAACTTAACCAAATGATTATGCAACCTTCCTAACTTGTTTCTATACTTGTATCTTGCATGAAACTTGACAATTTGATTTCACATGCTACATAATCGAGTCGTAACGAGCCATAGGACTAATTGAACATCTTTGACCTATCGTGTTTACCGTTATTGATACGACCTATTTGTTTAGGTCAAGACTAGCACTATCCTTTGCACACGTTACTTTGTGAAGTACTTTTCATACGTGCACTCAAGGTGAGATCATAGTCCCATCTTTCAAACGACTTTTATGCTTTAAACTATGGGATGAGAAACATATACGTATCATACTTTTATACATTGAACACAAGTACGAAAACGAACATTCCACGTACGGGTTTGAACGAAAATCCTCAATTCAATTATCATTAGTTACACTTGCAGGGTGTAAACGTGAACTTATATTATGTGATCACATGGGCTTGACGAGCCTCATTCGGACGGTTCGCTACCGTTAGCGGATGAAATATATTTTCGGGTCTAGTGTATGTTCTAACACTACGCAAAGGGTGCAAAACAGTTAAGTTTGATAATTGGGTGCCCGCGAAGCAAATAAATTTGGAATGCAAATGATTTAGATAATCATATTATATTAAATCTTGTGGTTAAAATGCAACGTTTACTAAAACACCTATGATTTCACCAACGTTTTCGTTGACAGTTTTCTATATGTTTTCTCAGGTCCTTGAAAGCTACTTGATACATGCTTCCGCACACTTTTTGATACTTGCTTGGTTGTCGAGTATACATGCATAGTTGGAGCGTCTTTTGACTACTTTAAATTGTGTCGCATAGGTTTCATTTGTACGTTAAACATTGTAATGTAACTAGTCTTTTGAACTACATTTGTAAACTTGAAACATCCTTTTACTTATGAAATGAATGCGACATATTTTGGTCAAATGTCATGATAAAGACTTATGACCACGTAACGGGACCTAAGTAGTCTGCGCCGTCAAACATGATTTGGTCGGGTCGCTACAGATGGTATCAGAGCGTTGGTTGTAGGGATTTAGAGTTCATTGGTGTCAACCCCGAGTCATAGGGTACATTAGTGAGTCTAGACTACAACCGGCATATAGACTTGAAGTAGGAATTACTTGACTATTTGTGCATTATACTCGAACTCGTCTATCATATCTAATTCTTATTCAATCTTAATCTCACGTTACTTGATTTAATTGACGCGCCACCTTGACTATATGAATTAGTGTCGAATGCACATATGAATTAGGGTAATATAATTTCCGGGATTATATTACGGTGACTCATATGAACATTCCGACATTATGACATAAAGAATTTAAGGCGAGTCAAGGAAAAATTTCTCTCTATCCTTATTCCATATCATGGTTAGTATTATTAAGAATACTAATCAACGGTATTCTTGTGTTTTGAAGGGACAATGCCTCCTCGTCGTGTGCCACGCCATGAGACTCCCGAACAAGCACTACAACGAATGATAGCCACCGCCGTTGAAGCGGTCATGGCAGATCACTCCTCCAACAATAACAACAACCACAACAACAATCAAGGGGCCGGTAACTCAAGCGAAGGGTGCTCCTACAAAGCCTTCATGGGGTGCAAACCTCACACTATTGATGGAACCGGGGGACCGGTTGTACTCACTCGATGGTTCGAACAAACGGAAGCTGTTTTTAGCATAAGCGGTTGTCGAGACCAAGATAAAGTCAAATATTCCACCCACACCTTTGCCGGTATCGCCCTCACGTGGTGGAACACGTATGTACAATCGGTGGGTACCGATGAAGCTCACGCCCTCTCTTGGGCCTATTTGAGAGAGAGAATGATCGTCGAATTTTTCCCTCGTGAAGAAACCCGAAAGCTCGAACAAGAACTAAGAACTTTAAAGGCGGTCGGAAACTATCTCAAGGCCTACAATCAACGATACGCCGAGCTATCCTTGATGTGTTCCAACCTCATGAACCCCGAATCTCAAAGGGTTGAACTCTATATGGATGGTCTTCCCAAGAGCATCAAACAAGGAGTGATATCATCCAAACCCGCTAACGTACAACAAGCTTTGAACATGGCCCGACAATTGAACGAAACGGTTGACAAAATCGTAGTTCCGGCACCTAAGGCCAAGGATAAATCGGGCGGCAACAAAAGAAAGTGGGAACCCTCCCAATCAAGCAACAACAACTTTGCTAAGAAGCCTTACACCTCCGATGCCAAGAAAAGTTATGGCGGAAATAAACCCTTTTGCAACAAATGCCACAAGCACCACTATGGTGAATGTAGCAATCTATTTTGCCACCGGTACCAAAGGGGTGGTCATGTGGCCAACGATTTTAGAAGTGCCACCCCCGTCGCTCAAAAGGTGCCCAATGCACCAAAACCGGGTACTTGTTATGAATGTGGCCAAACGGGACATTTTAGAAATGCATGTCCGAAGAAGAAAGCCAACCCCAACACACTCGGCCGAGCTTTCAACATCAACACCGAGGAAGCCCGAGATGACAATGAATTAGTCACGGGTACGTTTCTCCTCAACAACACTTATGTTACTTGTTTATTCGATTCGGGTGCCGATAAGAGTTTTGTATCCAAGACTTTGACTCATTCTTTTAATACTCCACCACTCCCACTAGATACCACTTATACCATTGAAGTGGCCAACGGAAAACTATTGAGTGCCGACACATATTACCGGGGGTGTACGTTAAACATTTTGGGTAATGAGTTTGAAATTGACTTGATACCCATGGAACTAGGAAGCTTCGATGTATTAATCGGTATGAATTGGCTAGCCAAAACGAAATCTCACATCCTTTGTGATCTTAACGCAATCCGAATCCCTATTGAGAATGGTGAACCTTTGATCGTCTATGGCGATAAGAGTTGCACCGGACTCAACCTCGTTTCGTGTATTAAAGTTAGAAAACTACTCCGTAAGAGTTGTTTTGCGATCCTTGCTCACTTTAAGAAAGTCGAGTCCGATGAGAAGCACATCGATGATGTGCCAATTGTTAGTGACTATTCCGATGTATTTCCCGACGAATTGCTGGGTCTTCCACCTCATCGACCGGTTGAATTCCAAATTGATCTTATTCCGGGGGCCGCACCCGTAGCACGTGCACCTTATAGACTCGCTCCATCCAAAATGCAAGAATTGAAAAGTCAAATCCAAGAACTACTTGATCGTGGTTTTATCCAACCTAGCCATTCACCTTGGGGCGCTCCGATTTTGTTTGTTAAAAAGAAAGACGGATCCCTACGAATGTGCATTGATTATCGTGAACTAAACAAATTGACGGTTAAAAACCAATATCCTTTTCCTCGCATTGATGACCTCTTTGATCAACTACAAAGGTCTTGTATATATTCAAAAATCGATCTCCGCTCGGGTTATCATCAATTAAGGGTTAAGGGGGAAGATGTCTCCAAAACCGCTTTCCGAACTCGTTATGGTAGTTATGAATTTCTTGTAATGCCATTTGGTCTCACTAATGCACCGGCGGTGTTCATGGATCTTATGAACCGCGTGTGCAAACCGTATCTTGACAAATTTGTTATCGTGTTCATCGATGATATTTTGGTTTATTCTAAAAGCGAAGAAGAACACGAGGAACACCTCCGGCTCGTGCTTGAACTTTTAAGACAAGAACGACTCTATGCCAAATTTTCCAAGTGTGAATTTTGGTTGAAGGAAGTTCAATTTCTTGGTCATGTTGTAAGTGACCAAGGTATTAAAGTCGATCCAACGAAAATCGAAGCCATTAGTAAATGGGAGACTCCCACTACTCCTACTCACATTCGTCAATTCTTGGGTCTCGCCGGATACTACAGTAGATTCATCAAGGATTTCTCTTTGGTTGCTCGTCCTCTAACCGCTTTAACTCACAAGGGAAAGAAATTCAATTGGGCGACCGAACAAGAATCCGCATTTCAAATCTTGAAAACAAAGCTAACCACCACTCCTATCTTGTCACTTCTCGAAGGCAATGACGATTTTGTTGTGTATTGCGATGCCTCAAAACATGGTTTTGGGTGTGTGTTGATGCAATGAACGAAAGTCATTTCTTATGCTTCTCGACAACTCAAAATTCATGAACGAAACAACACGACACATGATCTCGAACTCGGAGCCGTTGTCTTTGCACTTAAAATGTGGAGACACTATCTTTATGGAACCAAGAGTACTATCTTTACCGATCACAAAAGTATCCAACACATCTTCGACCAAAAGCAACTAAACATGAGACAACGAAGGTGGATTGAAACCTTAAACGATTACGATTGCGAGCTTCGTTACCATCCCGGGAAGGCAAATGTAGTAGACGATGCCTTAAGTAGAAAAGAAAGAGCGGTGCCTCTTCGTGTCCGAGCCTTAAACATCACCATCCACACCAACCTTAATAGCCAAATTCGGGTAGCCCAAGATGAGGCTCTCAAGGATGAAAACATTTCACACGAGTTCTTGAACATTCTCGTCTCTCGATTCGAAATTAGAGAGACCGGACTCCGATATTTCGCCGAAAGGATTTGGGTGCCTAGTTATGGGGACCTAAGAAGCCTTATTTTAGATGAAGCCCATAAGTCACGATACTTGATTCACCCCGGTGCCAATAAGATGTACCACAACCTTAAAGAACAATATTGGTGGCCGAACATCAAAAGGGACGTAGCTACTTATGTTGCCAAGTGTTTGACATGTTCCAAAGTCAAAGCCGGACACCAAAGACCGTCCGGGTTACTTCAACAACCCGAAATCCCGCAATGGAAGTGGGAAAGAATAACGATGGACTTCATCACCAAGTTACCAAAAATGATGGGCGGTTATGATACCATTTGGGTTATTGTTGACCGTCTCACCAAATCCGCACACTTTCTCGCTATGAAAGAAACCGACAAAATGAAAAAACTTGCACAACTTTATATAAAGGAGATCGTAGCTCGACACGGTGTACCTTTATCAATTATCTCCGACCGAGATGGCCGTTTTGTTTCTAGATTTTGGCGTACCTTGCAAGAAGCGTTGGGAAAGCGTTTAGACATGAGCACCGCATATCATCCTCAAACCGATGGACAAAGCGAACGAACAATTCAAACCTTAGAGGACATGTTACGAGCTTGCGTGGTTGATTTTGGAAAAGCTTGGGACAAGCACTTACCTCTCGTCGAGTTCTCTTACAACAATAGTTATCACGCGAGTATAAAAGCATCCCCATTTGAAGCATTATATGGCCGAAAATGCCGTTCTCCTCTTTGTTGGGCCGAAGTAGGCGACGTACAAATCACCGGACCCGAACTCATTCACGAAACCACCGAGAAGATCGTTCAAATCCGAGATAGGCTTCGGACGGCCCGGAGTCGTCAAAAGTGCTATACCGACAAAAGACGCAACGACCTTGAATTTCAAGTCGGTAACCGCGTCATGTTAAAAGTCGCACCTTGGAAAGGTGTAATCCATTTTGGGAAACGCGGGAAGCTAAATCCGCGGTATATTGGTCCTTTCGAAATCTTGGAGCGTATTGGAACCGTTGCTTATCGTTTAGATCTTCCGCCTCAATTGAACTCCGTTCATCCTACCTTCCATGTATCTAACTTGAAAAAGTGTCTTGCCGAACCCGATATCGTCATCCCTCTCGAGGAACTTACTATTGATGACAAACTTCATTTTGTGGAGGAACCGGTTGAAATTGTGGACACCTCCGTCAAGACATTGAAACAAAGTCGAATTCCAATTGTTAAAGTCCGTTGGAATGCCAAAAGGGGACCCGAGTTTACTTGGGAAAGGCAAGATCAAATGCAAAAGAAATACCCTCATTTATTCCCGGCTCCGGAAACGCAAGATCCCGAGGAAGAAACAACAACTACTACGCCTACTTAAATTTCGAGACGAAATTTCTTTTAAGGAGTAAGTAATGTAACATCCCGCCTTTTTCCGTTTACTTTTCCGTTTAACTATTTAAATACCGTTATATGTTTATAACATTTTCGGTTAATACATGTTTTAAAAATATCTCGTCTAGGTATTTCACGCACCCGCAAACGAACTTGAGGGACTAGTTTCGCCAAAATGCCAAAGAGGTGACTAGCCTTTGACTAGTCAACCCCCACCCCCATCTTTTCTTTTTCATTTCCCTTTTCTTCTTCTACTTCCATATTTTCTCTAAATTCTCCAATTTCAAGAATCATCATCTAAATCAAATCGAGCAAGCATCCATCTAAAAAAATTGCATATTCGGAATCCTCTCATCTTCCTCTTCGATTCCATACCGATTTCATCAAGTTTGGGTAACTTTCTAAAATCACTAGATTTTGTGTTCTTGATGTTTTTAACTTATAAAGTTGTTAATTAGTGTCTATGGCTCAAGTCTAACATGATTATATGATTTATATGGTCGATTTCGTTATTTGAAGTAACTAGCTTAAATATGATCTTTGGTGTGTTTGATTTGGTAATTTGGTTGCTTAAATGTTGTTGTTATGGTAAAGTGCAAGTATTAAATGTGTTACTAGTAGCACTAGCTTCAATTTGATATGTAGGTTGTTTTAGAAAACTTCATAAACTTGATTATTGGTTTTGGCGGATTTGGGTTAGGGTTTGATGAACTTGAAATGAACTTTTGATGCTTTGAATGACATGAAATGTTATTTGTAAGTGTTAGGTTGTATTGTATGCTTGATCACCTTCGAAACGACATATCATTCATGTAAATTGGTTGCCGAATCATCGAATTTCATTTATGAACTTGAGTGCATTTAATGAGGAGCTTTGAATGTGATTTTGGTTGTTGTAAAAGTAAATGTGATGGGTGAAATGTGTTTAGTTATTTTCCTTGTCAAAATACCTTTCCGATGATATAAGATACATGCTTTGGTTGTTTGCGGGTCATAAATGGTGATTGGTTGAAGTTAGGTTAGTGCATAAAACTTAAAAACTGCTAGAATTCTCTGCACAGGTAATGGCACGGAGCGCCATATACCCGTGCGGCGCGCCATATACCCGCGCGGCGTGCCAAAGTGGTCTGTCCAACTTTGTCAATTTTCGAATAATGTTTGCTATGCTACGCACCTCCGATTCACATGTAACTTGTTCTAACATGCTCATATATGATTAAAAAACTCAGAAAAATAGTTCGAGACCCGACCCGAACGTGTTGACTTTTTCGTTGACTTTGACCGACCAAAGTTTGACTTTTTGTCAAACTTAACCAAATGATTATGCAACCTTCCTAACTAGTTTCTATACTTGTATCTTGCATGAAACTTGACAATTTGATTTCACATGCTACATAATCGAGTCGTAACGAGCCATAGGACTAATTGAACATCTTTAACCTATCGTGTTTACCGTTATTGATACGACCTATTTGTTTAGGTCAAGACTAGCACTATCCTTCGCACAAGTTACTTTGTGAAGTACTTTTCATACGTGCACTCAAGGTAAGATCATAGTCCCATCTTTCAAACGACTTTTATGCTTTAAACTATGGGATGAGAAACATATACGTATCATACTTTTATACATTGAACACAAGTACGAAAACGAACATTCCACGTACGGGTTTAAACGAAAATCCTCAATTCAATTATCATTAGTTACACTTGCAGGGTGTAAACGTGAACTTATATTTTGTGATCACATGGGCTTGACGAGCCTCATTCGGACGGTTCGCTACCGTTAGCGGATGAAATATATTTTTGGGTCTAGTGTATGTTCTAACACTACGAAAAGGGTGCAAAACAGTTAAGTTTGATAATTGGGTGCCCGCGAAACAAATAACTTTGGAATGCAAATGATTTAGATAATCATATTATATTAAACCTTGTGGTTCAAATGCAACGTTTACTAAAACACCTATGATTTCACCAATGTTTTCATTGACAGTTTTCTCTATGTTTTCTCAGGTCCTTGAAAGCTACTTGATACATGCTTCCGCACTCTTTTTGATACTTGCTTGGATGTCGAGTATACATGCATAGTTGGAGCGTCTTTTGACTACTTTAAATTGTGTCGCATAGGTTTCATTCGTACGTTAAACATTGTAATGTAACTAGTCTTTTGAACTACATTTGTAAACTTGAAACATCCTTTTACTTATGAAATGAATGCGACATATTTTGGTCAAACGTCATGATAAAGACTTATGACCACGTAACGGGACCTAAGTAGTCGGCGCCGTCAAACATGATTTGGTCGGGTCGCTACAGGCTGTCACCTCAGAGCCCTACATCCCGACCAGACCAGCTTACTATCCTCCACACCAGCCTGAGATGAGACCACTTTATACTCTCTACGACCCTAACCAGGCATACCAGTACACCAATCACCAACCATGGAACCCGGACGATGACATGAACTGGAACCCCTATCCATGATTGATATAGTTCCTGTTGGTAATTTTTATAATTGTTATTTTTTTTATTATTTCTGTTTATTTATGTTTAAACACATTATATTATGATACTTTTATTGTAATGTTTAATATTTTTATTATGTTGTACTAATATTTCATATTTAATTTGAAAGTGGAATTTTAAGTCCCATTTCAAATTACCATGCATGTTTATATTTGTATGTATGTATATTGTCAATTGTACAAAACAGGGTAAAACAGCGCATTTTCAAAGACTGGCATTAAGTTCAGCAAAAGCTAGTACTTTTGACAACAAAACGAAAAACAAATGTGATGTAACAACAAGACGGAATGAACAAATGATGTGCACCATTTATCATTCAACAAACAAACGCCAATATGTTTGAAAACTTTGGTAAAATTTAATCATTTTTCTACGCTAATCACCCTCAATAATTTAAATTGTTTCTGATTTCTTGCAAATGAGGGCATTGCAAGATCTTAAGTGTGGGAAGGGGTTAAATTCTTTCAGAATTTTAAAAATTTTTGATTTAAACACTTGGTTACCATTAAAAATACTTGTAACGCAGTAGTTGTATTAGAATCTAGTGCTCTCTGATAATAAAGAACAGCCCTAGTCTTATATACTGACTACCCAATTCTAGTAAAATTTTTCAAAATTTTCAATTAAATGAATTCAAAATCATGTTTATACATATTTATGAACGATAAAACTAGGTGTTAACACCGAAATTATTGTTACCTCGGAAAGGACATAAATTGAGAAACAACCCAAAATGTTAGAATTCATTTAAAATGGAATAGAGGACAATAAAAAGAAAAATAAAAGCCAAGTGTGGGAAAATTTACCAAGATATTTTAAACATATATCACATATTTCTGTAACAAATAATTGAAGATACTTTTGCTTTGGACTAAACTAAACAGTTTTACCCGATTTACTGTAAGAAAGATGGATCTACACGATGAATCAATTCCATCATTAAAAGGAAGTAAAGTCTTCCGAAAAAGACACGCGCTTCTTGATTTAGGTCATGAAGTTGTCATCCAGACCGCTGTAGGTTGACAAAAAATCTAGAAAAGTCATCACTAAAATTAGCAGGAAATCCACGGACCTCAGCATCAAACAGGGTCGCCAAGTGGTCAGACTTATCCTAACCATGAGAGGATCTGTCTTGTAAAATGGGGTGAACGCCGTGTAAATTAGCTGGATAAGACTAATGAAACAGATCCCCAGAAAGGATAATCTCCTTAAAGATCAAAAATCAGCTTTTAAGACTGATATTACTCAATCCTAGAGATTGACCTTAAAGATTGAGAATTACAAACTCATGGAATTCAATGATAATTACAAACCGATTTGTTTTCTGAAAACCCATTTTCAATGCGTTCATTACCATTGAACGTAAAATCCTAGGAATTCACCTAGAATTCATTAGGTCACCTGAACCAAATCGGGTGTCAACCGTAAGAACGGTGGTTGCATAACATGGTCAAAGACAGGACCTTGTGCCAGACCAGAAAATTATAAGGGTGAGCTTTACTATTACTCCTACCAAGGATAGTAATTGCATCCGACATGTTATAGACCATAATTAAAAGCATGTCAGGGGACATTGCCTTAACAGTTGCATGTTCAACGCTTTCCTTTACAACCGGACGGTAGTTTATTGAAAGGTAATATACGGAGCAAGTATACTGGACGTGTTGCTTTCCTAATACAAGGTTAGCAAGTGGGTGACACAAAACCGTAAGTTTTGAGCTAAAATTTTCAAATATGAAACCCACCAAACCCACAAAAACAATTTGCAAACACCGGTGAAGGGTTATTCCGGAAAACTTATCTAGGGTAAAAGCTAGATTTAATTTTCAAAAGATCAAATGTTTTCATAAAGATCCAATTTCCTTAATGGATCTAAATTTTCATAGTCATGTGGGACTGTAAACCACAACGTTACTACCATTGTTTATACCGCCGTATAGAAATCACTGATGTACAAAGTGTGAAGAATAAAGAAGTGATTCTAGTATTTTTATTTCAAGACGATATTGCTTGAGGACAAGCAATGCTCAAGTGTGGGAATATTTGATAGTGCTAAAAACGAACATATATTTCATAGCATTATCCCTCAAGAAAGACAAGCTTTTAGTTGCAATAGTTCTATTTACAAGTAATATTCGTTTAAATAATAAAAGGTGAAGACAAAAGACAGATTCGAAGAATTGAAGACGCAAACGACCAAAAAGCTCAAAAGTACAAAATACAATCAAAGAGGTTCCAATTATTGATAAGAAACGTCTCAAAATTACAAGAGTACAAGATACGAAACGCAAAGTACAAGATATTAAATTATACGCAAGGACGTTCGAAAATCCGGAATCGGGACCAAAGTCAACTCTCAACGCTCGACGCAACGGACCAAAAATTACAATTTAACTATGCACATAAATAAAATATAATATTTAAATAATTCTTATAATTATTTATATATTATATTATTATTTATAAATGTCGGCAAGAAAGAAAACAAAGGCATGTGAACTTCACCAGCTGGCCATGCGATCGCATGGCCTTGAAGAGTAATCTTCATGCGATCGCATGGAGGCCTTTTTCAGCCCACAGGCCTATAAATTCGCGTGTTTGGCTCAGTTTATATATCATATATCCATCTCTCTATCTATACGTAAATATATTTATATTTATATTATAATTTTAATTTTAATTTTAAATTCTAATAATAAGGGTATGTTAGCGAATGTTGTAAGGGTGTAAATCCAAATTCTGTCCGTGTAATGCTACGCTATTTTTAATCACTGTAAGTTATGGTTAATGTTATTTTTAATTTAATGTCTCGTAGCTAAGTTATTATTATGCTTATTTAAGACGAAGTAATCATGATATTGGGCTAAAAATATTAAAATTGGGTAATTGGGCTTTGTAACATAATTGGGGTTTGGACAAAAGAACGACACTTGTGGAAATTAGACTATGGGCTATTAATGGGCTTTATATTTGTTTAACTAAATGATAGTTTGTTAATTTAATATAAAGATTTATAATTGGACGTACCTATAAATAACCATATACACTCGATCGGATACGATGGGCGGGATATTTATATGTACGAATAATCGTTCATTTAACCGGACACGGGAATTGAAACGTCCCATTATTATTGATTAAAAACGTTCCATAATAATTGATTTCGTTGCGAGGTTTTGACCTCTATATGAGACGTTTTTCAAAGACTGCATTCATTTTTAAAACAAACCATAACCTTTATTTCATAAATAAAGGTTTAAAAAGCTTTACGTAGATTATCAAATAATGATAATCTAAAATATCATGTTTACACACGACCATTACATAATGGTTTACAATACAAATATGTTATATCGAAATCAGTTTCTTGAATGCAGTTTTTACACAATATCATACAAACATGGACTCCAAATCTTGTCCTTATTTTAGTATGCAACAGCGGAAGCTCTTAGTATTCACCTGAGAATAAACATGCTTTAAACATCAACAAAAATGTTGGTGAGTTATAGGTTTAACCTATATATATCAAATCGTAACAATAGACCACAAGATTTCATATTTCAATACACATCCCATACATAGAGATAAAAATCATTCATATGGTGAACACCTTGTAACCGACATTTACAAGATGCATATATAAGAATATCCCCATCATTCCGGGACACCCTTCGGATATGATATAAATTTCGAAGTACTAAAGCATCCGGTACTTTGGATGGGGTTTGTTAGGCCCAATAGATCTATCTTTAGGATTCGCGTCAATTAGGGTGTATGTTCCCAAATTCTTAGATTACCAGACTTAATAAAAAGGGGCATATTCGATTTCGATAATTCAACCATAGAATGTAGTTTCACGTACTTGTGTCTATTTTGTAAATCATTTATAAAACCTGCATGTATTCTCATCCCAAAAATATTAGATTTTAAAAGTGGGACTATAACTCACTTTCACAGATTTTTACTTCGTCGGGAAGTAAGACTTGGCCACTGGTCGATTCACGAACCTATAACAAATATGTACATATATATCAAAGTATATTCAAAATATATTTACAACACTTTTAATACATTTTGATGTTTTAAGTTTATTAAGTCAGCTGTCCTCGTTAGTAACCTACAACTAGTTGTTCACAGTTAGATGTACAGAAATAAATCGATAAATATTATCTTGAATCAATCTACGACCCAGTGTATACGTATCTCAGTATTGATCACAACTCAAACTATATATATATTTTGGAATCAACCTCAACCCTGTATAGCTAACTCCAACATTCACATATAGAGTGTCTATGGTTGTTCCAAATAATATATACACATGGGTCGATATGATATGTCAAAACATTTGCATACGTGTCTATGGTATCCCAAGATTACATAATATATTAGAATACATGTATAATACAATATAAGTTAGCTAAGATATGATTAATATAGATTTGTTACCAATTTTCACGTTGCTACAATACGAAAAAATTATCCAATCTTGTTTTACCCATAAGTTCTTCATTTTAAATCCGTTTTGAGTGAATCAAATTGCTATGGTTTAATATTGAACTCTATTTTATGAATCTAAATAGAAAAAGTATAGGTTTATAGTCAGAAATACAAGTCATTTTTGTAAAGGTAGTCATTTCAGTCGAAAGAACGACGTCTAGATGACCATTTTAGAAAACATACTTCCACTTTGAGTTTAATCATGATTTTTGGATATAGTTTCATGTTCATAAGAAAAATAATTTTCAAAGAAGAACAACTTTTAAATCAAAGTTTATCATAGTTTTTAATTAACTAACCCAAAACAGCTCGCGGTGTTACTACGACGGCGTATGTCAGGTTTTACGGTGTTTTTCGTGTTTCCAGGTTTTAAATCATTAAGTTAGCATATCATATAGATATAGAACATGTGTTTAGTTGATTTTAAAATTCAGGTTAGAAGGATTAACTTTTGTTTGCGAACAAGTTTAGAATTAACTAAACTATGTTCTAGTGATTACAAGTTTAAACCTTCGAATAACATAGCTTTATATGTATGAATCGAATGATGTTATGAACATCATTACTACCTCAAGTTTTCTGGATAAAGCTACTGGAAATGAGAAAAATGGATCTAGCTTCAAAGGATCCTTGGATGGCTTGAAAGTTCTTGAAGCAGAATCATGACAATTAAACAGTTCAAGTAAGATTTTCACTCGAAATAAGATTGTTATAGTTATAGAAATTGAATCAAAGTTTGAATATGAGTATTACCTTGTATTAGAAAGATATCTTACTGTAAATAAGAAAGATTTCTTGAGGTTGGATGATCACTCTACAAGATTGGAAGTAAGCTAGCAAACTTGGAAGTATTCTTGATTTTATGAAACTAGAACTTGTAGAATTTATGAAGAACACTTAGAACTTGAAGATAGAACTTGAGAGAGATCAATTAGATGAAGAAAATTGGAAAATGAAAGTGTTTGTAGGTGTTTTTGGTCGTTGGTGTATGGATTAGATATAAAGGATATGTAATTTTGTTTTCATGTAAATAAGTCATGAATGATTACTCATATTTTTGTAATTTTATGAGATATTTCATGCTAGTTGCCAAATGATGGTTCACACATGTGTTAGGTGACTCACATGGGCTGCTAAGAGTTGATCATTGGAGTGTATATACCAATAGTACATACATCTAAAAGCTGTGTATTGTACGAGTACGAATACGGGTGCATACGAGTAGAATTGTTGATGAAACTGAACGAGGATGTAATTGTAAGCATTTTTGTTAATTAGAAGTATTTTGATAAGTGTCTTGAAGTCTTTCAAAAGTTTATGAATACATATTAAAACACTACATGTATATACATTTTAACTGAGTCGTTAAGTCATCGTTAGTCGTTACATGTAAGTGTTGTTTTGAAACCTTTAGGTTAACGATCTTCTTAAATGTTGTTAACCCAATGTTTATAATATCAAAAGAGATTTTAAATTATTATATTATCATGATATTATGATGTACGAATATCTCTTAATATGATATATATATATATATATATATATATATATATATATATATATATATATATATACATTAAATGTCGTTACAACGATAATCGTTACATATATGTCTCGTTTCAAAATCATTAAGTTAGTAGTCTTGTTTTTACATATGTAGTTCATTGTTAATATACTTAATGATATGTTTACTTATCATAATATCATGTTAACTATATATATAACCATATATATATATCATCATATAGTTTTTACAAGTTTTAACGTTCGTGAATCACCGGTCAACTTGGGTGGTCAATTGTCTATATGAAACCTATTTCAATTAATCAAGTCTTAACAAGTTTGATTGCTTAACATGTTGGAAACACTTAATCATGTAAATAACAATTTCATTTAATATATATAAACATGGAAAAGTTCGGGTCACTACAGTTGAAATGTCCCGTTCTTATTGATTAAAATCGTTCCATATTAATTGATTTCGTTGCGAGGTTTTGACCTCTATATGAGACGTTTTTCAAAGACTGCATTCATTTTAAAACAAACCATAACCTTTATTTCATCAATAAAGGTTTTAAAAGCTTTACGTAGATTATCAAATAATGATAATCTAAAATATCCTGTTTACACACGACCATTACATAATGGTTTACAATACAAATATGTTACAACAAAATAAGTTTCTTGAATGCAGTTTTTACACAATATCATACAAGCATGGACTCCAAATCTCGTCCTTATTTAAGTATGCGATAGCGGAAGCTCTTAATAATCACCTGAGAATAAACATGCTTAAAACATCAACAAAAATGTTGGTGAGTTATAGGTTTAACCTATATATATCAAATCGTAACAATAGACCACAAGATTTCATATTTCAATACACATCCCATACATAGAGATAAAAATCATTCATATGGTGAACACCTGGTAACCGACATTAACAAGATGCATATATAAGAATATCCCCATCATTCCGGGACACCCTTCGGATATGATATAAATTTTGAAGTACTAAAGCATCCGGTACTTTGGATGGGGTTTGTTAGGCCCAATAGATCTATCTTTAGGATTCGCGTCAATTAGGGTGTCTGTTCCCTAATTCTTAGATTACCAGACTTAATAAAAAGGGGCATATTCGATTTCGATAATTCAACCATAGAATGTAGTTTCACGTACTTGTGTCTATTTTTTAAATCATTTATAAAACCTGCATGTATTCTCATCCCAAAAATATTAGATTTTAAAAGTGGGACTATAACTCACTTTCACAGATTTTTACTTCGTCGGGAAGTAAGACTTGGTCACTGGTTGATTCACGAACCTATAACAATATATACATATATATCAAAGTATGTTCAAAATATATTTACAACACTTTTAATATATTTTGATGTTTTAAGTTTATTAAGTCGGCTGTACTCGTTAGTAACCTACAACTAGTTGTCCACAGTTAGATATACAGAAATAAATCGATAAATATTATCTTGAATCAATCCACGACCCAGTGTATACGTATCTCAGTATTGATCACAACTCAAACTATACATATTTTGGAATCAACCTCAACCCTGTATAGCTAACTCCAACATTCACATATAGAGTGTCTATGGTTATTCCGAAATATATATAGATGTGTCGACATGATAGGTCGAAACATTGTATACGTGTCTATGGTATCTCAAGATTACATAATATACAATATAAGTTGATTAAGTTATGGTTGGAATAGATTTGTTACCAATTTTCACGTAGCTAAAATGAGAAAAATTATCCAATCTTGTTTTACCCATAACTTCTTCATTTTAAATCCGTTTTGAGTGAATAAAATTGCTATGGTTTCATATTGAACTCTATTTTATGAATCTAAACAGAAAAAGTATAGGTTTATAGTGGGAAAAATAAGTTACAAGTCGTTTTTGTAAAGGTAGTCATTTCAGTCGAAAGAACGACGTCAAGATGACCATTTTAGAAAACATACTTCCACTTTGAGTTTAACCATAATTTTTGGATATAGTTTCATGTTCATAATAAAAATCATTTTCTCAGAATAACAACTTTTAAATCAAAGTTTATCATAGTTTTTAATTAACTAACCCAAAACAGCCCGCGGTGTTACTACGACGGCGTAAATCCGGTTTTACGGTGTTTTTCGTGTTTCCAGGTTTTAAATCATTAAGTTAGCATATCATATAGATATAGAACATGTGTTTAGTTAATTTTAAAAGTCAAGTTAGAAGGATTAACTTTTGTTTGCGAACAAGTTTAGAATTAACTAAACTATTTTCTAGTGATTACGAGTTTAAACCTTCGAATAAGATAGTTTTATATATATGAATCGAATGATGTTATGAACATCATTACTACCTCAAGTTTAGTAGGTAAACCTACTGGAAGTGACAAGAAATGATCTAGCTTCAAAGGATCTTGGATGGCTTGAAAGTTCTTGAAGTAGGATCATGACACAAAAACAAGTTCAAGTAAGATTTTACTCGAATTAAGATAGTTTATAGTTATAGAAATTGAATCAAAGTTTGAATATGAATATTACCTTGAATAATAAAGATAACCTACTATATATAACAAAGGTTTCTTGATCTTAGATGATTACTTGGAATGGATTAGAAAGCTTGGAAGTAAATTAGTAAACTTGAAGGGATTTTTGAAGTGTTCTTGAAGTGTTCTTCCTATGATGATTATAGTTTGATTCCTGAAGTGATTTTTGATGAAGATGATGATTAACTACTGGAAAAATACGTTCATAATAGTGTGTGTGTGTTGAGAGAGAATTAGAAAGAGAATTGGAAGTGAAATGGAGTGAATGATGAGTGGTAATTGGTGAGTGGTGAGTGGGGTTAAAAGGAGTTCTAGTTAGTTGACTAGCTCATGGTAGAAGTTAAAATTGATTAGTCATACATGACATAATCAAGAGTGGAATCCCATGCTAGTTCCTATTGGTATATACCTATAGTAAGTACGTTTTGAAGCTGTGTATAATACGGGTAAGAATACGACTAGAATTCTTGATGAAAGAAAAGAATGGGAAAGTAACTATAACCATTTTCGTTAAGTATGAGTGTTTTGATATATGTCTTGAAGTCTTCCAAAAGTATTTTAATACATCTAAATACACTACACGTATATACATTTTAACTGAGTCGTTAAGTCATCGTTAGTCGTTACATGTAAGTGTTGTTTTGAAACCTTTAAGTTAACGATCTCAATTAATGTTGTTAACCCATTGTTTATTATATCTAATGAGATGTTAAATTATTATATTATCATGATATTATGATATATTAATATATCTTAATATGATATATATACATTTAAATGTCGTTACAACGATAATCGTTACATATATGTCTCGTTTCGAAATCCTTAAGTTAGTAGTCTTGTTTATATGTATATAACTCATTGTTAATATACTTATGGAGATACTTACTTATCATAATCTCATGTTAACCATATGTATATCCATATATATATCGTCATGTCATTTTTACAAGTTTTAACGTTCGTGAATCGCCGGTCAACTTGGGTGGTCAATTGTCTATATGAAACATATTTCAATTAATCAAGTCTTAACAAGTTTGATTGCTTAACATGTTGGAAACATTTAATCATGTAAATATCAATCTCAATTAATATATATAAACATGGAAAAGTTCGGGTCACTACAGTACCTACCCGTTAAATAAATTTCGTCCCGAAATTTTAAGCTGTTGAAGGTGTTGACGAATCTTCTGGAAATAGATGCGGGTATTTCTTCTTCATCTGATCTTCACGCTCCCAGGTGAACTCGGGTCCTCTACGAGCATTCCATCGAACCTTAACAATTGGTATCTTGTTTTGCTTAAGTCTTTTAACCTCACGATCCATTATTTCGATGGGTTCTTCGATGAATTGGAGTTTTTCGTTGATTTGGATTTCATCTAACGGAATAGTGAGATCTTCTTTAGCAAAACATTTCTTCAAATTCGAGACGTGGAAAGTGTTATGTACAGCCGCAAGTTGTTGAGGTAACTCAAGTCGGTAAGCTACTGGTCCGACACGATCAATAATCTTGAATGGTCCAATATACCTTGGATTTAATTTCCCTCGTTTACCAAATCGAACAATGCCTTTCCAAGGTGCAACTTTAAGCATGACCATCTCTCCAATTTCAAATTCTATATCTTTTCTTTTAATGTCAGCGTAGCTCTTTTGTCGACTTTGGGCGGTTTTCAACCGTTGTTGAATTTAGATGATCTTCTCGGTAGTTTCTTGTATAATCTCCGGACCCGTAATCTGTCTATCCCCCACTTCACTCCAACAAATTGGAGACCTGCACTTTCTACCATAAAGTGCTTCAAATGGCACCATCTCAATGCTTGAATGGTAGCTGTTGTTGTAGGAAAATTCTGCTAACGGTAGATGTCGATCCCAACTGTTTCTGAAATCAATAACACATGCTCGTAGCATGTCTTCAAGCGTTTGTATCGTCCTTTCGCTCTGCCCATCAGTTTGTGGATGATAGGCAGTACTCATGTCTAAACGAGTTCCTAATGCTTGCTGTAATGTCTGCCAAAATCTTGAAATAAATCTGCCATCCCTATCAGAGATAATAGAGATTTGTATTCCATGTCTGGAGACGACTTCCTTCAAATACAGTCGTGCTAACTTCTCCATCTTGTCATCTTCTCTTATTGGTAGGAAGTGTGCTGATTTGGTGAGACGATCAACTATTACCCAAATAGTATCAAAACCACTTGCAGTCCTTGGCAATTTAGTGATGAAATCTATGGTAATGTTTTCCCATTTCCATTTCGGGATTTCGGGTTGTTGAAGTAGACCTGATGGTTTCTGATGCTCAGCTTTGACGTTAGAACACGTCAAACATTCTCCTACGTATTTAGCAACATCGGCTTTCATACCCGGCCACCAAAAATGTTTCTTGAGATCCTTGTACATCTTCCCCGTTCCAGGATGTATTGAGTATCTGGTTTTATGAGCTTCTCTAAGTACCATTTATCTCATCTCTCCAAATTTTGGTACCCAAATCCTTTCAGCCCTATACCGGGTTCCGTCTTACCGAATATTAAGATGCTTCTCCGATCCTTTGGGTATTTCATCCTTTAAATTTCCCTCTTTTAAAACTCCTTGTTGTGCGTCCTTTATTTGAGTAATAATGTTATTATGAATCATTATATTCATAGATTTTACTCGAATGGGTTCTCTGTCCTTCCTGCTCAAGGCATCGGTTACCACATTTGCCTTCCCCGGGTGGTAACGAATCTCAAAGTCGTAATCATTCAATAATTCAATCCACCTACGCTGCCTCATATTCAGTTGTTTCTGATTAAATATGTGTTGAAGACTTTTGTGGTCGGTATATATAATACTTTTGAACCCATATAAGTAGTGCCTCCAAGTCTTTAATGCAAAAACAACCGCGCCTAATTCCAAATCATGCGTCGTATAATTTTGTTCGTGAATCTTCAATTGTCTAGACGCATAAGCATCCACCTTCGTTCGTTGCATTATTACACAACCGAGACCTTGCTTTGATGCATCACAATAAATCACAAAATCATCATTCCCTTCAGGCAATGACAATATAGGTGCCGTAGTTAGCTTTTTCTTCAATAACTGAAACGCTTTCTCTTGTTCATCATTCCATTCAAATTTCTTCCCTTTATGCGTTAATGCAGTCAAGGGTTTTGCTATTCTGGAAAAGTCTTGGATGAACCTTCTGTAGTAACCAGCTAGTCCTAAAAACTGGCGTATGTGTTTCGGAGTTTTCAGGGTTTCCCACTTTTCAACAGTTTCTATCTTTGCCGGATCCACCTTAATACCTTCTTTGTTCACTATGTGACCGAGGAATTGAACTTCTTCCAACCAAAATGCACACTTTGAAAACTTAGCATACAATTCTTCCTTCCTCAATACTTCTAACACCTTTCTCAAATGTTCACCGTGTTCTTGGTCATTCTTTGAGTAAATAAGTATGTCATCAATGAAAACAATGACAAACTTGTCAAGGTATGGTCCACACACTCGGTTCATAAGGTCCATGAACACAGCTGGTGCATTAGTTAAACCAAACGGCATGACCATAAACTCGTAATGACCGTAACGTGTTCTGAAAGCAGTCTTTGGAATATCATCTTCTTTCACCCGCATTTGATGATACCCGGAACGTAAGTCAATCTTTGAATAAACAGACGAGCCTTGTAGTTGATCAAATAAGTCGTTGATTCTCGGTAGTGGGTAGCGGTTCTTGATGGTAAGTTTGGTCAACTCTCGGTAGTCGATACACAACCTGAATGTACCATCTTTCTTCTTGACAAACAAAACAGGAGCTCCCCACGGTGATGTGCTTGGTCGAATGAAACCACGCTCTAAAAGTTCTTGTAATTGGCTTTGCAGTTCTTTCATCTCGCTGGGTGCGAGTCTGTAAGGAGGACGAGCTATTGGTGCAGCTCCTGGTACAAGATCTATTTGAAATTCAACGGATCGATGTGGGGGTAATCCCGGTAATTCTTTCAGAAATACATCGGGAAATTCTTTTGCAATGGGAACATCATTGATGCTCTTTTCTTCAGTTTGTACTTTCTCGACGTGTGCTAGAACAGCATAGCAACCTTTTCTTATTAGTTTTTGTGCCTTCAAATTACTAATAAGATGTAGCTTCGTGTTGCCCTTTTCTCCGTACACCATTAAGGGTTTTCCTTTTTCTCGTATAATGCGAATTGCATTTTTGTAACAAACGATCTCTGCTTTCACTTCTTTCAACCAGTCCATACCGATTATCACATCAAAACTCCCTAACTCTACAGGTATCAAATCAATCTTAAATGTTTCGCTAACCAGTTTAATTTCTCGATTCCGACATATATTATCTGCTGAAATTAATTTACCATTTGCTAATTCGAGTAAAAATTTACTATCCAAAGGCGTCAATGGACAACTTAATTTAGCACAAAAATCTCTACTCATATAGCTTCTATCCGCACCCGAATCAAATAAAACGTAAGCAGATTTATTGTCAATAAGAAACGTACCCGTAACAAGCTCCGGGTCTTCCTGTGCCTCTGCCGCATTAATATTGAAAACTCTTCCGCGGCCTTGTCCATTCGTGTTCTCCTGGTTCGGGCAATTTCTAATAATGTGGCCCGGTTTTCCACATTTATAACAAACTACATTGGCATAACTTGCTCCGACACTACTTCCTCCGCCATTACTCGTTCCGACACCATTTGTTCCTTTCATTCTATTAACCCATGGTCCGTAGACCTCACACTTCGCCGCGCTATGACCATTTCTTTTACACTTGTTGCAAAATTTGGTGCAGAACCCCGAGTGATACTTTTCACACCTTTGGCATAGCTGCTTCTGATTGTTGTTTTTGTTGCATTTATTATTGTTGTTGGGATGATTGTTGTAGTTGCTGCTGCTGTTGTTGTTGTTGTTGTTGTTGTTGTTGTTGGGCCGTTTGTTGTAGTTGCGATTGATGTTGCGATTGTTGGGATAATTGTTGCGATTATTGTTGTAATTGCTGTTGTTGTTGTATTGGTGATTCTTATCACCGTTTTCCTCCCACTTTCTTTTGACTTGCTTTACATTGGCCTCTTCAGCAGTCTGTTCTTTAATTCTTTCTTCAATCTGGTTCACTAGTTTGTGAGCCATTCTACATGCCTGTTGTATGGAGGCGGGCTCGTGTGAACTTATATCTTCTTGGATTCTTTCCGGTAATCCTTTCACAAACGCGTCGATCTTCTCTTCCTCATCTTCGAATGCTCCCGGACACAATAGGCACAATTCTGTGAATCGTCTTTCGTACGTGGTAATATCAAATCCTTGGGTTCGTAACCCTCTAAGTTCTGTCTTGAGCTTATTGACCTCGGTTCTGGGACGGTACTTCTCGTTCATCAAGTGCTTGAATACTGACCACGGTAGTGCGTACGCATCGTCTTGTCCCACTTGCTCTAGATAGGTATTCCACCATGTTAACGCAGAACCTGTGAAGGTATGCGTAGCGTACTTCACTTTGTCCTCTTCAGTACACTTACTTATGGCAAACACCGATTCGACCTTCTCGGTCCACCGTTTCAATCCGATCGGTCCTTCGGTTCCATCAAATTCCAAAGGTTTGCAGGCAGTGAATTCTTTGTAGGTGCATCTTACACGATTTCCTGTACTGCTAGATCCAAGGTTATTGTTGGTATGTAGCGCAGCCTGTACTGCGGCTATGTTTGAAGCTAGAAAAGTACGGAATTCCTCTTCATTCATATTCACGGTGTGTCGAGTAGTCGGTGCCATTTCCTTCAAAATAGTCAAATGGAACAAGTTAATCATACAGAATATTAAGAGTAGTTAATAGTATTTCGTAGCATAATATGAACTCATTTATAAAAGCTTTTTCTTCATATTAGCGTTTTATAAGTTTAAATTCGGGTAGTACCTACCCGTTAAGTTCATACTTAGTAGCTAATATACAATTCAACTACTACAATTCTATATGAAAAACTGATTAAAATAATATTTCGCGTTCAAACTTTTACACAATATTTTACAAACTTACAATACCGCTTATTTTACATATAGCATGAAATATAGCACACAATAAATTTGATACAAGATGGTTGTGAAGATAATTCTAGCTAGTACACAAGTCGTTCAGCAAAGGCAATAAAGACACGTAATTCATACGTCCAGAAACAAGTCATGCATTCTGGTTTTACTAGGATTACTTCCCATCCTTGGTCTTGTGGAACATAACCATTATGGCCGTTGATAAGACAGCGTGTTGTAACGTCGTCAAAGGGACGAGGGTTACGTAATGTCCAACAGTCCCGTAACAATCTAAAAACCTCATTTCTTACCCCAATTACCGACTCCGTAACTTGTGCGAACGTTTTGTTTAATAGTTGTAGCCCGATGTTCTTGTTCTCACTTTGGTGAGAAGCGAACATTACTAATCCGTAAGCATAACATGATTCTTTATGTTGCATGTTAGCCGCTTTTTCTAAATCACGAAGTCCAATATTCGGATATATTGAGTCAAAATAATTTCTTAACCCATTGCGTAAAATAGCATTTGGGTTCCCCGCAATATATGCGTCAAAGTAAACAAATCGTAACTTATGGATTTCCCAATGTGATATCCCCTATCTTTCGAACGAAAGCCTTTTATAAACCAAGGCATTCTTGGAACGTTCTTCGAATGTCTTACAAACTGATCTCGCCTTAAATAGTTGTGCCGAAGAATTCTGACCGACTCTAGACAAGATTTCATCAATCATGTCTCCGGGTAGGTCTCTTAAAATATTGGGTTGTCTATCCATTTTGTGTTTTTATACTGTAAAATAGACAAGAGTTATATTCATAAAAAAAAAATACTTATTAATACAAGCAATTTTTACATATATCAAAAAGCATAAGCACACTATATTACATATATTACACCACACGAATACAACTATCTTATTCCGACTCGCTTGTTTCTTCTTCTTCTTCTTCGGTTTTGGTTCGTTTTGCCAAGTTTCTAGGGATATATGATGTTCCCCTAATACGAGCCGTCATTTTCCGCATTGGTTTAGAAAAACCTGGTGGTTTAGAGGTTCCCGGGTCATTGTTACAACTTAAGGACTTCGGGGGTTGATGATACATATAAAGTTCATCGGGGTTGGAATTAGATTTCTCTATTTTTATGCCCTTTCCCTTATTATTTTCTTTTGCCTTTTTAAATTCAGTTGGGGTAATTTCTATAACATCATCGGAATTCTCGTCAGAATCCGATTCATCGGAGAATTGGTAATCCTCCCAATATTTTGCTTCCTTAGCGAAAATACCATTGACCATAATTAACCTTGGTCGGTTGGTTGAGAATTTTCTTTTACTTAACCGTTTTATTATTTCCCCCACCGGTTCTATTTCTTCATCCGGTTCCGATTCTTCTTCCGGTTCCGATTCTTGTTCCGGTTCCGACTCTTCTTCCGGTTCCTCTTCGGGAACTTGTGAATCAGTCCACGAATCATTCCAATTTACATTTGACTCTTCATTATTATTAGGTGAGTCAATGGGACTTGTTCTAGAGGTAGACATCTATCACATAATATCAAACGCGTTAAGAGATTAATATATCACATAATATTCACATGTTAAAAATATATAGTTTCCAACAAAATTTGTTAAGCAATCATTTTTCAAGTAAACACGGTCGAAGTCCAGACTCACTAATGCATCCTAACAAACTCGATAAGACACACTAATGCAAAATTCTGGTTCTCTAAGACCAACGCTCTGATACCAACTGAAATGTCCCGTTCTTATTGATTAAAAACGTTCCATATTAATTGATTTCGTTGCGAGGTTTTGACCTCTATATGAGATGTTTTTCAAAGACTGCATTCATTTTAAAACAAACCATAACCTTTATTTCATCAATAAAGGTTTAAAAAGCTTTACGTAGATTATCAAATAATGATAATCTAAAATATCCTGTTTACACACGACCATTACATAATGGTTTACAATACAAATATGTTACAACAAAATAAGTTTCTTGAATGCAGTTTTTACACAATATCATACAAGCATGGACTCCAAATCTCGTCCTTATTTAAGTATGCGACAGCGGAAGCTCTTAATAATCACCTGAGAATAAACATGCTTAAAACGTCAATAAAAATGTTGGTGAGTTATAGGTTTAACCTATATATATCAAATCGTAATAATAGACCACAAGATTTCATATTTCAATACACATCCCATACATAGAGATAAAAATCATTCATATGGTGAACACCTGGTAACCGACATTAACAAGATGCATATATAAGAATATCCCCATCATTCCGGGACACCCTTCGGATATGATATAAATTTCGAAGTACTAAAGCATCCGGTACTTTGGATGGGGTTTGTTAGGCCCAATAGATCTATCTTTAGGATTCGCGTCAATTAGGGTGTCTGTTCCCTAATTCTTAGATTACCAGACTTAATAAAAAGGGGCATATTCGATTTCGATAATTCAACCATAGAATGTAGTTTCACGTACTTGTGTCTATTTTGTAAATCATTTATAAAACCTGCATGTATTCTCATCCCAAAAATATTAGATTTTAAAAGTGGGACTATAACTCACTTTCACAGATTTTTACTTCGTCGGGAAGTAAGACTTGGCCACTGGTTGATTCACGAACCTATAACAATATATACATATATATCAAAGTATGTTCAAAATATATTTACAACACTTTTAATATATTTTGATGTTTTAAGTTTATTAAGTCAGCTGTCCTCGTTAGTAACCTACAACTAGTTGTCCACAGTTAGATATACAGAACTAAATCGATAAATATTATCTTGAATCAATCCACGACCCAGTGTATACGTATCTCAGTATTGATCACAACTCAAACTATACATATTTTGGAATCAACCTCAACCCTGTATAGCTAACTCCAACATTCACATATAGAGTGTCTATGGTTGTTCCGAAATATATATAGATGTGTCGACATGATAGGTCGAAACATTGTATACGTGTCTATGGTATCTCAAGATTACATAATATACAATACAAGTTGATTAAGTTATGGTTGGAATAGATTTGTTACCAATTTTCACGTAGCTAAAATGAGAAAAATTTTCCAATCTTGTTTTACCCATAACTTCTTCATTTTAAATCCGTTTTGAGTAAATCAAATTGCTATGGTTTCATATTGAACTCTATTTTATGAATCTAAACAAAATAAGTATAGGTTTATAGTCGGAAAAATAAGTTACAAGTCGTTTTTGTAAAGGTAGTCATTTCAGTTGAAAGAACGACGTCTAGATGACCATTTTAGAAAACATACTTCCACTTTGATTTTAACCATAATTTTTGGATATAGTTTCATGTTCATAATAAAAATCATTTTCTCAAAATAACAACTTTTAAATCAAAGTTTATCATAGTTTTTAATTAACTAACCCAAAACAGCCCGCGGTGTTACTACGACGGCGTAAATCCGGTTTTTCGTGTTTCCAGGTTTTAAATCATTAAGTTAGCATATCATATAGATATAGAACATGTGTTTAGTTAATTTTAAAAGTCAACTTAGAAGGATTAACTTTTGTTTGCGAACAAGTTTAGAATTAACTAAACTATGTTCGAGTGATTACGAGTTTAAACCTTCGAATAAGATAGTTTTATATATATGAATCGAATGATGTTATGAACATCATTACTACCTCAAGTTTAGTAGGTAAACCTACTGGAAGTGACACGAAATGATCTAGCTTCAAAGGATCTTGGATGGCTTGAAAGTTCTTGAAGTAGGATCATGACACAAAAACAAGTTCAAGTAAGATTTTTACTCGAATTAAGATAGTTTATAGTTATAGAAATTGAATCAAAGTTTGAATATGAATATTACCTTGAATAAGAAAGATAACCTACTGTATATAATAAAGGTTTCTTGATCTTAGATGATTACTTGGAATGGATTAGAAAGCTTGGAAGTAAATTAGTAAACTTGAAGGGATTTTTGAAGTGTTCTTGAAGTGTTCTTCCTATGATGATTATAGCTTGATTCTTGAAGTGATTTTTGATGAAGATGATGATTAACTACTGGAAAAATACGTTCATAATAGTGTGTGTGTGTTGAGAGAGAATTAGAACGAGAATTGGAAGTGAAATGGAGTGAATGATGAGTGGTAATTGGTGAGTGGTGAGTGGGGTTAAAAGGAGTTTTAGTTAGTTGACTAGCTCATGGTAGAAGTTAAAATTGATTAGTCATACATGACATAATCAAGAGTGGAATCCCATGCTAGTTCCTATTGGTATATACCCATAGTAAGTACGTTTTGAAGCTGTGTATAATACGGGTAAGAATACGACTAGAATTCTTGATGAAAGAAAAGAATGGGAAAGTAACTGTAACCATTTTCGTTAAGTATGAGTGTTTTGATATATGTCTTGAAGTCTTCCAAAAGTATTTTAATACATCTAAATACACTACATGTATATACATTTTAACTGAGTCGTTAAGTCATCGTTAGTCGTTACATGTAAGTGTTGTTTTGAAACCTTTAAGTTAACGATCTCAATTAATGTTGTTAACCCATTGTTTATTATATCTAATGAGATGTTAAATTATTATATTATAATGATATTATGATATATTAATATATCTTAATATGATATATATACATTTAAATGTCGTTACAACGATAATCGTTACATATATGTCTCGTTTCGAAATCCTTAAGTTAGTAGTCTTGTTTATATGTATATAACTCATTGTTAATATACTTATGTAGATACTTACTTATCATAATCTCATGTTAACCATATGTATATCCATATATATATCGTCATGTCGTTTTTACAAGTTTTAACGTTCGTGAATCGCCGGTCAACTTGGGTGGTCAATTGTCTATATGAAACATATTTCAATTAATCAAGTCTTAACAAGTTTGATTGCTTAACATGTTGGAAACATTTAATCATGTAAATATCAATCTCAATTAATATATATAAACATGGAAAAGTTCGGGTCACTACAACAGTACCTACCCGTTAAATAAATTTCGTCCCGAAATTTTAAGCAGTTGGAGGTGTTGACGTATCTTCTGGAAATAAGTGCGGGTATTTCTTCTTTATCTGATCTTCTCATTCCCAGGTGAGCTCGGGTCCTCTACGAGCATTCCATCGAACCTTAAAAATTGGTATCTTGTTTTGCTTAAGTCTTTTAACCTCACGATCCATTATTTCGACGGGTTCTTCGATAAATTGAAGTTCTTCGTTGATTTGGATTTCATCTAATGGAATAGTGATATCTTCTTTAGCAAAACATTTCTTCAAATTCGAGACGTGGAAAGTGTTATGTACAGCCGCGAGTTGTTGAGGTAACTCAAGTCGGTAAGCTACTGGTCCGACACGATCAATAATCTTGAATGGTCCAATATACCTTGGATTTAATTTCCCTCGTTTACCAAATCGAACAATGCGTTTCCAAGGTGCAACTTTAAGCATGACCATCTCTCCAATTTCAAATTCTATATCTTTTCTGTTAATGTTAGCATAGCTCTTTTGTCGACTTTGGGCGGTTTTCAACCGTTGTTGAATTTGGATGATCTTATCGGTAGTTTCTTGTATTATCTCTGGACCCGTAATCTGTCTATCCCCCACTTCACTCCAAAAAATCGGAGACCTGCACTTTCTACTATAAAGTGCTTCAAACGGCGCCATCTCAATACTTGAATGGTAGCTGTTGTTGTAGGAAAATTCTGCTAACGGTAGATGTCGATCCCAACTGTTTTCGAAATCAATAACACATGCTCGTAGCATGTCTTCAAGCGTTTGTATCGTCCTTTCGCTCTGCCCATCAGTTTATGGATGATAGGCAGTACTCATATCTAGACGAGTTCCTAATGCTTGCTGTAATGTCTGCCAGAATCTTGAAATAAATCTGCCATCCCTATCAGAGATAATAGAGATTGGTATTCCATGTCTGGAGACGACTTCCTACAAATACAGTCGTGCTAACTTCTCCATCTTATCATCTTCTCTTATTGGCAGGAAGTGTGCTGATTTAGTGTGACGATCAACTATTACCCAAATAGTATCAAAACCACTTGCAGTCCTTGGCAATTTAGTGATGAAATCCATGGTAATGTTTTCCCATTTCCATTCCGGGATTTCGGGTTGTTGAAGTAGACCTGATGGTTTCTGATGCTCAGCTTTGACCTTAGAACACGTCAAACATTCTTCTACGTATTTAGCAACATCGGCTTTCATACTCGGCCACCAAAAATGTTTCTTGAGATCCTTGTACATCTTCCCCGTTCCAGGATGTATTGAGTATCTGGTTTTATGAGCTTCTCTAAGTACCATTTCTCTCATATCTCCAAATTTTGGTACCCAAATCCTTTCAGCCCTAAACTGGGTTCCGTCTTCCCGAATATTAAGATGCTTCTCCGATCCTTTGGGTATTTCATCCTATAAATTTCCCTCTTTTAAAACTCCTTGTTGCGCCTCCTTTATTTGTGTAGTAAGGTTATTGTGAATCATTATATTCATAGATTTTACTCGAATGGGTTCTCTGTCCTTCCTGCTCAAGGCGTCGGCTACCACATTTGCCTTCCCCGGGTGGTAACGAATCTCAAAGTCGTAATCATTCAACAATTCAATCCACCTACGCTGCCTCATATTCAGTTGCTTCTGATTAAATATATGTTGGAGACTTTTGTGGTCGGTATATATAATACTTTTGACCCCATATAAGTAGTGCCTCCAAGTCTTTAATGCAAAAAAAACCGCGCCTAATTCCAAATCATGCGTCGTATAATTTTGTTCGTAAATCTTCAATTGTCTAGACGCATAAGCAATCACCTTCGTTCGTTGTATTTATACATAACCGAGACCTTGCTTTGATGCGTCACAATAAATCACAAAATCATCATTCCCTTCAGGCAATGACAATATAGGTGCCGTAGTTAGCTTTTTCTTCAATAACTGAAACGCTTTCTCTTGTTCATCCTTCCATTCAAATTTCTTCCCTTTATGCGTTAATTCAGTCAAGGGTTTTGCTATTCTGGAAAAGTCTTGGATGAATCTTCTGTAGTAACCAGCCAATCCTAAAAATTGACGTATATGCTTCGGAGTTTTTGGGGTTTCCCACTTTTCAACGGTTTCGATCTTTGCCGGGTCCACCTGGATACCTTTTTTGTTCACTATGTGACCGAGGAATTGAACTTCTTCCAACCAAAATGCACACTTTGAAAACTTAGCGTACAGTTTTTCTTTCCTCAATACTTCTAACACTTTTCTCAAATGTTCACCGTGTTCTTGGTCATTCTTTGAGTAAATAAGTATGTCATCAATGAAAACAATGACAAACTTGTCAAGGTATGGTCCACACACTCGGTTCATAAGGTCCATGAACACAGCTGGCGCATTAGTTAAACCAAACGGCATGACCATAAACTCGTAATGACAGTAACGTGTTCTGAAAGCAGTCTTTGGAATATCATCTTCTTTCACCCGCATTTGATGATACCCGGAACGTAAGTCAATCTTTGAATAAACAGACGAGCCTTGTAGTTGATCAAATAAGTCGTCAATTCTCGGTAGTGGGTAGCGGTTCTTGATGGTAAGTTTGTTCAACTCAGGGTAGTCGATACACAACCTGAATGTACCATCTTTCTTCTTGACAAACAAAACAGGAGCTCCCCATGGTGATGTGCTTGGTCGAATGAAACCACGCTCTAAAAGGTCTTGTAATTAGCTTTGCAGTTCTTTCATCTCGCTGGGTGCGAGTCTGTAAGGAGCACGAGCTATTGGTGCAGCTCCTGGTACAAGATCTATTTGAAATTCAACGGATCGATGTGGGGGTAATCCCGGTAATTCTTTCGGAAATACATCGGGAAATTCTTTTGCGACGGGACCATCATTGATGCTCTTTTCTTCAGTTTGTACTTTCTCGACGTGTGCTAGAACAGCATAGCAACCTTTTCTTATTAGTTTTTGTGCCTTCAAATTACTAATAAGATGTAGCTTCGTGTTGCCCTTTTCTCCGTACACCATTAAGGGTTTTCCTTTTTCTCGTATAATGCGAATTGCATTTTTGTAACAAACGATCTCTGCTTTCACTTCTTTCAACCAGTCCATACCGATTATCACATCAAAACTCCCTAACTCTACTGGTATCAAGTCAATCTTAAATGTTTCGCTAACCAGTTTAATTTTTTGATTCCGACATATATTATCTGCTGAAATTAATTTACCATTTTCTAATTCGAGTAAAAATTTATTATCCAAAGGCGTCAATGGACAACTTAATTTAGCACAAAAATCTCTACTCATATAGCTTCTATCCGCACCCGAATCAAATAAAACGTAAGCAGGTTTATTGTCAATAAGAAACGTACCCGTAACAAGCTCCGGGTCTTCCTGTGCCTCTGCCGCATTAATATTGAAAACTCTTCCGCGGCCTTGTCCATTCGTGTTCTCCTGGTTCGGACAATTTCTAATAATGTGGCCCGGTTTTCCACATTTATAACAAACTACATTGGCATAACTTGCTCCGACACTACTTGCTCCGCCATTACTCGTTCCGACACCATTTGTTCCTTTCGTTCTGTTAACCCCTGGTCCGTAGACCTCACACTTCGCCGCGCTATGACCATTTCTTTTACACTTGTTGCAAAATTTGGTGCAGAACCCCGAGTGATACTTTTCACACCTTTGGCATAGCTGCTTCTGATTGTTGTTGTTGTTGCGGTTGTTATTGTTGTTGAGATGATTGTTGTAGTAGTTGTTGTTGTTGTTGTTGTTGTTGTTGGGCCATTTGTTATAGTTGCGATTGATGTTGCGATTGTTGGGATAGTTGTTGCGATTATTGTTGTAATTGCTGTTGTTGTTGTATTGGTGATTCTTATCACCGTTTTCCTCCCACTTTCTTTTGACTTGCTTCACATTGGTCTCTTCAGCAGTCTGTTCTTTAATTCTTTCTTCAATCTGGTTCACTAGTTTGTGAGCCATTCTACATGCCTGTTGTATGGAGGCGGGCTCGTGTGAACTTATATCTTCTTGGATTCTTTCCGGTAATCCTTTCACAAACGCGTCGATCTTCTCTTCCTCATCTTCGAACGCTCCCGGACACAATAGGCACAATTCTGTGAATCGTCTTTCGTACGTGGTAATATCAAATCCTTGGGTTCTTAACCCTCTAAGTTCTGTCTTGAGCTTATTGACCTCGGTTCTGGGACGGTACTTCTCGTTCATCAAGTGCTTGAATGCTGACCACGGTAGTGCGTAAGCATCATCTTGTCCCACTTGCTCTAGATAGGTATTCCATCATGTTAACGCAGAACCTGTGAAGGTATGCGTAGCGTACTTCACTTTTTCCTCTTCAGTACACTTACTTATGGCAAACACCAATTCGACCTTCTCTGTCCATCGTTTCAATCCAATCGGTCCTTCGGTTCCATCAAATTCTAAAGGTTTGTAGGCAGTGAATTCTTTGTAGGTGCATCCTACATGATTTCCTGTACTGCTAGATCCAAGGTTATTGTTGGTATGTAGCGCAACCTGTACTGCGGCTATGTTTGAAGCAAGAAAGGCACGAAATTCCTCTTCACTCATATTCAAGGTGTGTCGAGTAGTCGGTGCCATTTCCTTCAAAATAGTCAAATGAAACGAGTTAATCATATAGAATATCAAGAGTAGTCAATAGTATTTCGTAGCGTAATATGAACTTATTTATAAAAGCTCTTTCTTCATATTAGCGTTTTATACTCTTTAATTAGGGTAGTACCTAACCGTTAAGTTCATACTTAGTAGCTAACATACCATTTCAACTACTACAATTCTATATGAAAAACTAATCACAACAAAAAAAAAAATATCATATTCAAACCTTTATACAATAACTTGCAAACTTACAATACCGCTATTTTACATATAGCATGAAATATAGCACATAAAACTTTGATACAAAGTAGTTGCGAAGATAATTCTAGTTAATAAATAAGGCGTTCAGCAAAGGCAACAAAGACACGTAATTCATACATCCAAAAACAAGTCATGCATTCTGGTTTTACTAATACCACTTCCCATCCTTGGTCTTGCGGAACGTAACCGTTGTGACCGATAGTATGACAACGTGTTGTAATGTCGTCAAAAGGGCGAAGGTTACGTAATGACCAACAGTCTCGTAATAACCTAAAAACCTCATTTCTTACCCCAATTACCGACTCCGTCACTTGTGGGAACGTTTTGTTTAATAGTTGTAAACCGATGTTCTTGTTCTCACTTTGGTGAGAAGCGAACATTACTAACCCGTAAGCATAACACGCTTCTTTATGTTGCATGTTAGCCGCTTTTTCTAAATTACGAAGTCCTATATTCAGATATATTGAGTCAAAATAATTTCTTAACCCGTTGCGTAAAATAGCATTTGGGTTCCCCGCAATATATGCGTCAAAGTAAACACATCGTAACTTATGGATTTCCCAATGTGATATCCCCCATCTTTTGAACGAAAGCCTTTTCTAACCAAGGCATTCTTGGAACGTTCTTCGAATGTCTTACAAATTGATCTCGCCTTAAATAGTTGTGCTGAGGAATTCTGACCGACTCTAGACAAGATTTCATCAATCATGTCTCCGGGTAGGTCTCTTAAAATATTGGGTTGTCTATCCATTTTTTGTTTTTAAACTGTAAAATAGACAAGAGTTAGATTCATAAAAAAAATACTTATTAATACAAGCAATTTTTACATATATCATAAAGCATAAGCACACTATATTACATATATTACACCACACGAATACAACTATCTTATTCCGACTCGCTCGTTTCTTCTTCTTCGGTTTTGGTTCGTTTTGCCAAGTTTCTAGGGATATATGATGTTCCCCTAATACGAGCCGTCGTTTTCCACATTAGTTTAGAAAAACCTGGTGGTTTAGAGGTTCCCGGGTTATTGTCACAACTTAAAAAATACGGGTGTTGACGATACATATAAAGTTCATCGGGTTTGGAATCAAATTTCTCTATTTTTATGCCCTTTCCCTTATTGTTCTCTTTTGCCTTATTAAATTTGGTTGGGATAATTTCTATAACATCATCAGAATCCTTGTCGGGATCCGATTCATCGGAGAATTGGTAATCCTCCCAATACTTTGCTTCCTTGGCGGAAACACCATTGACCATAATTAACTTTGGTCGGTTGGTTGAGGATTTTCTTCTACTTAACCGTTTTATTATTTCCTCCACTGGTTCTATTTCTTCTTCCGGTTTCGATTCTTCTTCTGGTTCCGATTCTTCTTCCGGTTCCGACTCTTCTTCCGGTTCCTCTTCGGGAACTTGTGAATCAGTCCACGAATCATTCCAATTTACATTTGACTCTTCATTATTATTAGGTGAGTCAATAGGACTTGTTCTAGAGGTAGACATCTATCACATAATATCAAACGCGTTAAGAGATTAATATATCACATAATATTCACATGTTAAAAATATATAGTTTCCAACAAAATTTGTAAAGCAATCATTTTTCAAGTAAACACGGTCGAAGTCCAGACTCACTAATGCATCCTAACAAACTCGATAAGACACACTAATGAAAAATTCTGGTTCTCTAAGACCAACGCTCGGATACCAACTGAAATGTCCCGTTCTTATTGATTAAAAACGTTCCATATTAATTGATTTCGTTGCGAGGTTTTGACCTCTATATGAGACGTTTTTCAAAGACTGCATTCATTTTTAAAACAAACCATAACCTTTATTTCATAAATAAAGGTTTAAAAAGCTTTACGTAGATTATCAAATAATGATAATCTAAAATATCATGTTTACACACGACCATTACATAATGGTTTACAATACAAATATGTTACATCGAAATCAGTTTCTTGAATGCAGTTTTTATACAATATCATACAAACATGGACTCCAAATCTTGTCCTTATTTTAGTATGCAACAGCGGAAGCTCTTAGTATTCACCTGAGAATAAACATGCTTTAAACGTCAACAAAAATGTTGGTGTGTTATAGGTTTAACCTATATATATCAAATCGTAACAATAGACCACAAGATTTCATATTTCAATACACATCCCATACATAGAGATAAAAATCATTCATATGGTGAACACCTGGTAACCGACATTAACAAGATGGATATATAAGAATATCCCCATCATTTCCGGGACACCCTTCGGATATGATATAAATTTCGAAGTACTAAAGCATCCGGTACTTTGGATGGGGTTTGTTAGGCCCAATAGATCTATCTTTAGGATTCGCGTCAATTAGGGTGTCTGTTCCCAAATTCTTAGATTACCAGACTTAATAAAAAAGGGCATATTCGATTTCAATAATTCAACCACAGAATGTAGTTTCACGTACTTGTGTCTATTTTGTAAATCATTTATAAAACCTGCATGTATTCTCATCCCAAAAATATTAGATTTTAAAAGTGGGACTATAACTCACTTTCACAGATTTTTACTTCGTCGGGAAGTAAGACTTGACCACTGGTCGATTCACGAACCTATAACAAATATGTACATATATATCAAAGTATATTCAAAATATATTTACAACACTTTTAATACATTTTGATGTTTTAAGTTTATTAAGTCAGCTGTCCTCGTTAGTAACCTACAACTAGTTGTCCACAGTTAGATGTACAGAAATAAATCGATAAATATTATCTTGAATCAATCCACGACCCAGTGTATACGTATCTCAGTATTGATCACAACTCAAACTATATATATATTTTGGAATCAACCTCAACCCTGTATAGCTAACTCCAACATTCACATATAGAGTGTCTATGGTTGTTCCAAATAATATATACACATGGTCGATATGATATGTCAAAACATTTGCATACGTGTGTATGGTATCCCAAGATTACATAATATATTAGAATACAAGTATAATATAATATAAGTTAGCTAGGATATGATTAATATAGATTTGTTACCAATTTTCACGTTGCTACAACAAGAAAAAATTATCCAATCTTGTTTTACCCATAACTTCTTCATTTTAAATCCGTTTTGAGTGAATCAAATTTCTATGGTTTCATATTGAACTCTATTTTATGAATCTAAACAGAAAAAGTATAGGTTTATAGTCGGAAATATAAGTTACAAGTCGTTTTTGTAAAGGTAGTCATTTCAGTCGAAAGAACGACGTCTAGATGACCATTTTAGAAAACATACTTCCATTTTAGAACAACTTTTAAATCAAAGTTTATCAAAGTTTTTAATTAACTAACCCAAAATAACCCGCGGTGTTACTACGACGGCGTATGTCAGGTTTTACGGTGTTTTTCGTGTTTCCAAGTTTTAAATCATTAAGTTAGCATATCATATAGATATAGAACATGTGTTTAGTTGATTTTAAAAGTCAAGTTAGAAGGATTAACTTTCGTTTGCGAACAAGTTTAGAATTAACTAAACTATGTTCTAGTGATTACAAGTTTAAACCTTCGAATAACATAGCTTTATATGTATGAATCGAATGATGTTATGAACATCATTACTACCTCAAGTTTTCTGGATAAAGCTACTGGAAATGAGAAAAATGGATCTAGCTTCAAAGGATCCTTGGATGGCTTGAAAGTTCTTGAAGCAGAATCATGACACGAAAACAGTTCAAGTAAGATTTTCACTCGAAATAAGATTGTTATAGTTATAGAAATTGAATCAAAGTTTGAATATGAGTATTACCTTGTATTAGAAAGATATCTTACTGTAAATAAGAAAGATTTCTTGAGGTTGGATGATCACTCTACAAGATTGGAAGTAAGCTAGCAAACTTGGAAGTATTCTTGATTTTATGAAACTAGAACTTGTAGAATTTATGAAGAACACTTAGAACTTGAAGATAGAACTTGAGAGAGATCAATTAGATGAAGAAAATTGAAGAATGAAAGTGTTTGTAGGTGTTTTTGGTCGTTGGTGTATGGATTAGATATAAAGGATATGTAATTTTGTTTTCATGTAAATAAGTCATGAATGATTACTCATATTTTTGTAAATTTATGAGATATTTCATGATAGTTGCCAAATGATGGTTCCCATATGTGTTAGGTGACTCACATGGGCTGCTAAGAGCTGATCATTGGAGTGTATATACCAATATTACATACATCTAAAAGCTGTGTATTGTACGAGTACGAATACGGGTGCATACGAGTAGAATTGTTGATGAAACTGAACGAGGATGTAATTGTAAGCATTTTTGTTAAGTAGAAGTATTTTGATAAGTGTCTTGAAGTCTTTCAAAAGTGTATAAATACATATTAAAACACTACATGTATATACATTTTAACTGAGTCGTTAAGTCATCGTTAGTCGTTACATGTAAGTGTTGTTTTGAAACCTTTAGGTTAACGATCTTGTTAAATGTTGTTAACCCAATGTTTATAATATCAAAAGAGATTTTAAATTATTATATTATCATAATATTATGATGTACGAATATCTCTTAATATGATATATATATACATTAAATGTCGTTACAACGATAATCGTTACATATATGTCTCGTTTCAAAATCATTAAGTTAGTAGTCTTGTTTTTACATATGTAGTTCATTGTTAATATACTTAATGATATATTTACTTATCATAATATCATGTTAACTATATATATAACCATATATATGTCATCATATAGTTTTTACAAGTTTTAACGTTCGTGAATCACCTGTCAACTTGGGTGGTCAATTGTCTATATGAAACCTATTTCAATTAATCAAGTCTTAACAAGTTTGATTGCTTAACATGTTGGAAACACTAAATCATGTAAATAACAATTTCATTTAATATATATAAACATGGAAAAGTTCGGGTCACTACAGGAATGGATTAATAGTCTATGGAATTATTAAAACAGGGGTAAAATTATGTACAAGGACACTTGGCATAATTGTTATCAAAGTATTAAAACCTTGGGTTACACGCAGTCGATATCCTGGTGTAATTATTAAACAAAGTATTAAAACCTTGTTACAGTTTAAGTCCCCAATTAGTTGGAATATTTGACTTCGGATATAATGATAATTTGACGAGGACACTCGCACTTTATATTTATGACTGATGGACTGTTATGGACAAAAACCAGACGGACATATTAAATAATCCAGGATAAAGAACAATTAACCCATGAGAATAAACTAAAATCAACACGACAAACATCATGATTACGGAAGTTTAAATAAGCATAATTCTTTTATTTTCATATTTAATTGCACTTCTAATTATCGCACTTTTATTTATTGTCATTAATTGCACTTTTAATTATCGTACTTTTTAATTATCGCACTTTTATTTATCGCAATTTCATTATCATTATTTACTTTACGCTTTAAATTAAGTCTTTTATTTATTTAATATTTTACATTAGGTTTTAACTGCGACTAAAGTTTTAAAAATCGACAAACCGGTCATTAAACGGTAAAAACCCCCTTTTTATAATAATAATATTACTTATATATATATTTGTATTTTTATAAGTTAAACTAATATAGCGTTAAGCTTGTTTAAGTGTATCCCTGTGGAACGAACCAGATTTACTAAAAACTACACTACTGTACGATTAGGTACACTGCCTATAAGTGTTGTAGCAAGGTTTAGGTATATCCATTCTATAAATAAATAAATATCTTGTGTAAAATTGTATCATATTTAATAGTATTACGTTGTAAAAATAATACTATTTCCTAGTACACCTCGCGAACATCAATAAATAACCACATACACTCGATCGGACACGATGGACGAGATATTTATAAATACTAATAATCATTCATTTAACCGGACACAGAAATGGATTAATAGTCAATGAACTCATTAAAACAGGGGTGGATTACGTACAAGGACACTTGGCGTAATTGTTAACAAAGTATTAAAACTTTGTTACAGTTTAAGTCCCCAATTAGTTGGAATATTTGACTTCGGGTATAAGGATAATTTGACGAGGACACTCGCACTTTATATTTATGACTGATGGACTGTTATGGACAAAAACCAGATGCACATATCGAATAATCCAGGACAAAGGACAATTAACCCATGGTAATAAATTAAAATCAACACGTCAAACATCATAATTACGGAAGTTTAAATAAGCATAATTCCTTTATTTTATATCTCATCGCACTTTTATTTACTGTCATTTTATTTATTGCACTTTTAATTATTGCACTTTTAATTATCGCACTTTTATTTATCGTCATTTACTTTACGCTTTAAATTAAATTGTATTTATATTTAATATTTTACATTAGGTTTTAATTGTGACTTAAGACATAAAATCGACAAACCGGTCACTAAACAGTAAAAAACCCCCTTTATAATAATAATAATATTACTTATATATATATATATATATATTTATACAAATATAGTTTAAAATAAATATAGCGTTAAATTTAGTTGTATCCCTGTGGAACGAACCGGACTTACTAAAAACTACACTACTTTACGATTAGGTTCACTGCCTATAGTGTTGTAGCAAGGTTTAAGTATATCCACTCTATAAATAAATAAATAACTTGTGTAAAATTGTATCGTATTTAATAGTATTTTGCAATAAAAATATAACTATTTCGTATACACCTCGCATAACATCAAGTATTTTTGGCGCCGCTGCCGGGGAATACTCAAACGCCGAAGCGAAACGCCATAAGAAAAAAAAAAGATTTTTATTATGTTTTAAGCTATTTTTGTAAAAATATATTTTTATAAGTTTTAAATATTTAAAAAACAAAAATATAAAAAACATAAAAAAAAAAAAAAGAGAAAAATGTATATCTATATTTTTAAGTGTTTAAAATAAAAAAGGTTCATATTTATAAAAGCTAATAAGTAATATATTTTTTTATATATAAGTTTTATTATATTTTCTATAAATTAAAAAGTTAAAAATCAAGTAAAAAAGTAAAAAAAAAAAAAAAAAACTGAACCTACACGAATTTGATCCTGCCATCATCTGAATCTGCATCATCTGCACTCGTGGAGATTTTAGGCTGCAGAAATCCACACTCATGGAGCTGCTGTGACAGGCTAACCTAGTACGCATTTAATACCAAATTAGGGTTAAATAATTTATCTAATCTTTTAGGTTAAGATTTAATTATTATTAATAGTAATTAGGGTTAATATTTAATATTAATTAGTTTTAGTTTAATTAAATTAGTATTTTTAAGTATTAATTAGTTTTATTACTTATAAAATTAATACTTTTATAAAATAATAATATAAAAATAATATATTTATAAAAATTGTACTTTTATAACTTTAAGTTTTATTTTTATATTTTGTATCTTTTTAATCGTTTAATTCGTAATTTGTATTTTTATCGTTCGTAATTAGTTTTAAACTTAGTTTTTGCTGTAGTTATTTTATATTCTAGATTTCTAGGCTTTGCCGTAAAATCCCTTAAGTGCTCTTTCTTTAGATTAAGGTTTAGGTGCTTTAAAATTTTACGACGTCGCTTATCGCTTTAATATTTTAAATAGATTTTAGTGCCTAATTAAGTTATTGCCGTTTTGGATATAGAATTCCTTTTAAGCTTTAATTCCTTTAGACGTAATTTTTAATATTTAGTTTTTAGACTTTTAAGTTTCGACGCTTTACTTTCTTATTTTTATTTTTCGACTTTTATTTTTCGACCTTTTATTTTTTGACGTTTTTCGATGCACTCTTCTTCTTTCTTATTTCTCAACGCTCTAGTTTTTAGGACATAGATTTTATCTTTATAATTTCGACGAAAAATTATTTTAAGCGGTTAAATTGATAGACATCCAAAATTTTCTGGTTCGTAGTAATAGTTGGATTTGTTAGTGGCGAGTTGTCGGCTTCCGATTTAAAGGGTCCTGGCTACCTGCTGCATCTATTGGCTATTCGAAACGTGGGCAAAATCAGAAAAGTCTATTAATTTGATAACTTATATAATTTTTTATCTTTATCACTAATAGGATATTCAGTTAATGCACCGAGCAAAACGTTCACCACCTTTCATACGTTCACCACCTGTAACTCGATCAAGACATCTAGCCAACATTTTCACCGTTGATTTTTCTTTAGAATCATCATCTAGTCGACCAAGTACTCCAATTCAAATTTCCGATAATCCATTTTTTGAACCTGACCTCACAATTGAGAACCCAGAGGATATTCAAGGACAATTCAGAGATCCTGAACCACTAATCATTCCTCCTGAACTACAAATCACTCATCCAGAGATTGTCGAGGAAGAAACCATTAAATCAGAATCCTCTAGTGATTCAGATTCAACAAATTCAATCATGAAAAATCCGGAACCTCTAAGTATGGAAGACCGAATGAGGTCTAAACGCACTGGCCAAGGTCATGCAATTACTCAACCAGAAATTAATGTGCCAGATTATGAAATCAAAGGACAAATCCTACACATGGTAACTAATCAATGCCAATTTAGTGGTGCGCCGAAGGAAGATCTAAACGAACATCTTCGAACCTTTAATAGGATTTGTACTCTATTTAAGATCAGAGAAGTTGAGGATGAACAGATGATGTTAAGCGAGGTGTATATAAAATAGTTATTATTTTACTAGGAAAACACTATTAAATACGATACAATTTTACACAAGATATTTATTTATTTATAGAATGGATATACTTAAACCTTGCTACAACACTTATAGGCAGTGTACCTAATCGTACAGTAGTGTAGTTTTTAGTAAGTCCGGTTCGTTCCACAGGGAAATCTTTAAACAAAGCTCAACGCTATATTAGTTTACTTTTATAAAAATACAAATATATATATAAGTAATATTATTATTATAAAGGGGGGTTTTTACCGTTTAATGACCGGTTTGTCGATTTTAAGACTTTAGTCGCAGTTAAAACCTAATGTAAAATATAAAATAAATACAAGACTTAAATTAAAGCGTAAAGTAAATAACGATAATGAAATTGCGAATAATAAAAGTGCGATAAAATAAACTTGCGATAATTAAAAAGTACGATAATTAAAAGTGCGATAAAATAAAATAAATAAAAGTGCGATAATTAGAAGTGCAATTAAATATAAAATAAAGGAAATATGATATAAAAGAATTATGCTTATTTAAACTTCCGTAATCATGATGTTTGACGTGTTGATTTTAGTTTTATGCCCATGGGTTAATTGTCCTTTGTCCTGGATTATTTAATATGTCCGTCTGGTTTTTGTCCATAACAGTCCATCAGTCATAAATATAAATTGCAAGTGTCCTTGTCAAATTATTATTATACCCGAAGATAAATATTCCAACTAATTGGGGATTCGAATTGTAACAAGGTTTTAATACTTTGTTTAATGAATACACCAGGTTATCGACTGCGTGTAAACCAAGGTTTTACTACTTTGTTAACAATTACACCAATTACCCTTGAATGTAATTTCACCCCTGTTTTAATTATTCTAGTGGCTATTAATCCATTCCCGTGTCCGGTTAAATGAACGATTATTCGTACATATAAATACCCCGCCCATCGTGTCCGATCGAGTGTATATGGTAATTTATAGGGACGCCCTAATTGTAAATCTTTATATTAACATTAACAAACTTTCATTTAGTTAAACAAATATAAAGCCCATTAATAGCCCATAGTCTAGTTTCCACAAGTGTCGTTCTTTTGTCCAAACCCCAATTATGGTACAAAGCCCAATTACCCAATTTTAGTAATTAGCCCAACATCATGATTACTTCGTTTTAAATAAGCATAATAATAACTTAGCTACGAGACATTAATATAAAAAGGTTGAACATAACTTACAATGATTAAAAATAGCGTAGCGTTACACGGACAGAATTTCGACTTACACCCTTACAACATTCGCTAACATACCCTTATTATTAGAATTATAATTAAAATTAAAATATAAATTATAAATATAAATATATTTACGTATGAAGAGGAAAAAAAAAAGATGTTTAAAACTCGGCAGAAAACTGGCTTTATATAGGACCTGACCAGCAATCTCACTCCATGCGACTCGCATGATTTTGTGCTTCTGGCCATGCGAGTCGCATGGCCACCCTGGATCCAGCCAACTACTTTGTTTTCTTCTTGCCGACGTAATATAATAATAATAATATATATAATATATAATTATATATAATTATATATATATTATATTATATTCTTGTGCATAGTAGACTAGATATTTTTGGTCCGTTGCGTCGGGCGTTTCTTCTTGGCTCAGGTCCCGGTTCCGGATTTTCGGACGTCTTCGCGTATTATTTTATATCGTGTACTTTGCGTCTTGTAACTTGTACTCTTGTCATTTTGAGACGTTCCTCATCAATATTTTGAACCTTTTTAGTTGTATCTTGTACTTTTTAGCTCTTTGGACCTTTTTGTCTTCAATTTGTCGAATCTGCTTTTTATCTTCTCTTTTTAAAATTTAAACGAATATCGCTTGTAAATCGAACAATACCAACTAAAATCTTGTCTTTCTTAAGGAATAATGCTATGAAATATATGTTCGTTTTTGGCATTATCAACAGATCTATCTCATGTTATTTTCCTGGACTTTAAAGGGAGAAGCCAAAGATTGGTTAGAATCGTTACCTGAAGGGGCAATTGATACATGGGATGTCTTAGTTGAAAATTTTCTTAAACAATTCTTTCCGGCATCTAAAGCTGTGAGACTTCAAGGAGAAATTGTTACGTTCACACAAAAGCTAAATGAAACTCTATATGAGGCGTGGACAAGATTCGGAAAGTTGTTGAGAGGATGTCCTCAACATGGTTTAGACACTTATCAAATAGTACAAATATTCTACCAAGGATGCGACATTACCACACGAAAAGACATCGATATAGCAGCTGGTGGTTCCATTATGAAGAAAACGGCAACTGAAGCTTGCATAATTATTGATAACACTGCTTCCCACTCACATGAGTGGCATCAAGAAAAATACATCGTTAGATCATCTAAAGCAGCTAGAGCCGATTCTAGCCATGACTTAGATTCCATTTCCGCAAAGATAGATGCTGTCGAGAGACGAATGGAAAAGATGACTAAAGATATTCACTCAATACGAATTAGTTGTGAGCAGTGTGGAGGACCACATTTGACAAAAGATTGTCTCAGTATTGAACTAACAATGGAACAAAGAGAGAATGTTTCATACATGAGCCAAAGGCCTGGAAATAATTATCAAAGTAATTATCAACCGCCAAGACCAAACTACAATCAGAATTATAACCGAAATGTTCCATACAACAACCAACAAGGTCCTAGCAATCAATAAGTATCTAACAATACTTACAATCAGCAAAGACCTATTTTTCCATTTAAACCACCACAAACCGATGATAAAAAGACAAATTTAGAAGACATGATGTCGAAGCTAGTTGAATCTCAAACGCAGTTTTTCACATCTCAGAAACAAACTAATGAACAAAATGCTCAAGCATTTAGAAATCAACAAGCTTCTATTCAAAATCTGGAACAAGAAGTAAGCAACCTAGCAAGGTTGATATGTGAAAGAAAATCGGGAAATCTACCTAGCGATACAAATGCTAACCCCCGAAATGAAACAGCTAAAGCCATTACCACGAGAAGTGGTATTACACTTAAACCACCTGAAATGCCTGTAATTTCTGATGACTCTATTCCTACTCCACAGGCACCACAACCTGAACAAGAGAAGGAATCAGAACCGGTAGTTGAAAAGATTAATTAAGATAACACAGTTAAGGCTAAACCTTATGTTAAACCATACCAACCACCACTTCCTTACCCAAGTAAAATGAGAAAAGAAAGACTTGAAGCCGAGCAATCTAAATTCTTGGATATATTTAAACAAATAAATGTCAATCTTCCTTTCATTGATGTGATTTCAGGAATGCCTAGATATGCTAAATTTCTGAAAGATCTAATCACAAATAGAAAGAAAATAGAAGAACTTTCGGCTGTCACAATGAATGCTAATTGTTCTGCAGTGCTGTTGAATAAACTACCAGAAAAACTCTCTGATCCAGGGAGTTTCACAATTCCATATTTTCTGGGTAGTCTTAGATCAATAGAAGCATTGGCAGACTTAGGTGCTAGTATAAATTTAATGCCGTATTCACTATACGCTAAACTAGACCTTGGAGAATTAAAACCAACACGAATAAGCATACAACTAGCTGATCGATCAGTAAAATATCCTAGAGGGATAATGGAGAACATGCTAGTTAAAGTTGGTACCATAGTATTTCCAGTAGACTTTGTTATTCTGGACATGGAAGAAAATTCTCGAGTTCCTTTCATATTAGGAAGACCATTCTTAAACACGGCTAAAGCAATAATAGACGTGTTTGGTAAGAAACTGACCCTAAGTATAGAGGATGAGAGTGTTACCTTTTCTGTTGATAGAGCCATGCAACAACCGCAATCTGCAGATGATACATGTTAGTATATTCAAACTATAGATTCACATGCAGAATTGTTACAAGAATTTCTAGAATTACAAGGAACAGGAGAATGTTCTTTAGGAGAAGGAACTTAACCAATTGATGAAGCTGAAATGTTAGCTACACTTATGGCTAATGAATATGAACCAACAATAGAAGAACTTCAAATGTTGAAAGAAGAAGACAGATATCGATACAAATCATCGATAGAAGAACCACTGACATTAGAGTTAAAGCCACTTCCAACCCATTTGGAATACGCTTATTTACATGGCGAATCTGAATTATCTGTAATAATATCGTCTTCTCTTATGGAAAATGAAAAATCTCAACTCATTTCTGTGCTAAAAGCTCATAAACCAGCTATTGCATGGAAAATTCATGATATTAGAGGAATAAGTCCTTCGTATTGCACACATAAAATCCTTATGGAATAAGGTCATAAAACCTATGTGCAACGCCAACGAAGACTAAATCCAAATATGCAAGATGTTGTTAAGAAAGAAATTATTAAACTGCTAAATGCAGGTTTAATTTATCCAATCTCTGATAATCCATGGGTAAGCCCAGTTCAATGTGTACCTAAGAAGGGTGGCATGACTGTCATCACAAATGAAAAAGATGAGCTTATTCCTACTAGAACTGTAACAGGATGGCGTGTTTGTATTGATTATAGAAAATTAAATGACGCCACCAGAAAAGATCACTTTCCCTTACCTTTCATTGATCAAATGTTAGAAAGATTAGCTGGGAATAGTTACTATTGTTTTCTTGACGGTTTCTCCGGATACGTTCAAATTCCAATAGCACCTGAGGACCAAGATAAAACCACATTCACGTGCCCTTATGGTACTTTTGCTTACAAACGCATGCCATTTTGTCTTTGCAACGCCCCTGCAATCTTTCAAAGGTGCATGATGGCAATTTTTCACGATATGATAGAAGAATGCATGGAAGTTTTCATGGATGACTTTTCAGTCTTCGGTGATACTTTTGAAACATGTCTAGTTAATCTTGAACGAATGCTTATTAGATGCGAGCAATCAAATCTAGTTCTTAATTGGGAGAAATGCCATTTCATGGTTAAAGAAGGCATCGTTCTTGGTCATAAAATTTTAAAGGAAGGAATTGAAGTAGATAGAGCTAAAGTAGATGTAATTGCTAAGCTTCCACATCCCACCAATGTTAGAGGAGTTAGGAGTTTTCTAGGACATGCCGATTTTTACCGACGTTTCATAAAAGATTTTTCTAAAATTACCACTCCTATGAATAAACTCCTAGAAAAGGATGCTCCATTCATCTTTTCGGATGAATGCATAAAATCTTTTAATATTCTTAAAGAAAAACTCACTAATGCGCCGATCATGATAACTCCAAATTGGAATCTACTTTCATGAACCGTCCTAATCCATCTGGACGAATACATTACATTTGGTTACATCGCGAGGTACTTGACCTCTATATGATACATTTTACAAACATTGCATTCGTTTTGAAAAGACAAACTTTCCTTACATCGAAAGTTGACGATATGCATAACATTTCATAATACATCCAACTATAGTTGACTTAATAATAATCTTGATGAATTCAACGACTCGAATGCAACGTCTTTTGAAATATATCATGAATGACTCCAAGTAATATCTCAAAAATGAGCAAATGCACAGTTGAAGATTTCTTTCATACCTGAGAATAAACATGCTCTAAATTGTCAACCAAAAGGTTGGTGAGTTCATTAGTTTATCGTAATCAATCATTTCCATAATTTTAATAGACCACAAGATTTCATTTATTCAATAATCATACACTCGCAAGTGTTTAAAAATCATTCATATGGATTGAACACCTGGTAACTGACATTACATCATGCGTATAGAATATCCCCAAAACAGAAATGCATCTGTATAATATAAACTCGAAGTACTAAAGCATACCATTTTCCAGTATGGGGGGAGTTAGTGCCCGTAGATCTACCTTTAGGATTCGCGTCAATTAGGGTGTCTGTTCCCTAATTCTTAGGTTACCAAGCTAAAAGGGTGATATTCGATTTCGATAATCCAACCATAGAATGTAGTTTCGATTACTTATGTATATTTAGTAAAACATTTATAAAAGCAGCGCATGTATTCTCAGTCCCAAAAATATATATTGCAAAAGCATTTAAAAAGGGAGCAAATGAAACTCACGATACTGTATTTTGTAGTAAAAATACATATGACGACACTAAACAAGTACAGAGTTGACCTTGGATTCATGAACCTATATCATTTGTATATATATATATATATATATATATATATATATATTAAAACATATAATCGTAACTAAACAAATTCATTTATTATATCTTTAATTTATATATTATGTATATTTAATTTGTGTATATATTCAAAAATGGTTATTATTTATATAGTTATATTAATATATCCATATTTATGTACATAATTGTTTAAATGTTATTTTTAAAAAATCGATAGTTTGTTATTTGTAAGGATTTCTATGAATAATATTAATAGGTTCGATATATAGTTATGTGAAATTTTAATATCATTATAGTATATGTAAAAAGTATATTTTATGTGCAAAATATATATCTGCTTAAAAAGATAGTTTTGTCAATAATAATGATTTACGAATAATAATAATATTAACTTTATTAATAATAATACTAATAATGATATTGTTAATACTGATACTTATAATAATAATATTAGAAATCTTATTAATAACGATAATATTAATAATCATATTACTTAGTAATTATACTTATATTGATAATAATATTAGTAGTAACAATAAAAATAGTAATAATCATAATTGTAGCTAAGGTTATGATAATAATAATAATAATAGGCGGTAACTAATACTTATATTAGTAATAATAATTCATAATACCTAATAATAATACTAATAATGATAATAATTCTAGTACTTCATGATAATTCTAACAATAACAATAATGATAAGTGTAATAACAATAACAATAATAATCATAATAACAATACTAATAATAATAATAATAATAATAATAATAATAATAATAATAATAATAATAATAATAATAATAATAATAATAATAATAATAATAATAATAATAGCAATAACAATAATACTAAATAATAATACTTGTTAATGATAGTAATATTAGTAATAACAATATTAATAATAATTATAATTTCTATACTTGTAATAAAAATAATAATAATAATAATAATAATAATAATAATAATAATAATAATAATAATAATAATAATAATAATAATAATAATAATAATAATAATAAAAATAAGAGTGTTACCCTTAAATGAGCTTTTCTAAAAAAAATTCGCCATGAACTAGGCTCGAACCCGAGACCTCGCGGTTAACACCCATGCCCTTAACCATCCGGCTATATCTGTTTTTCTGATATATTATGAGACTTAATTATATCTATAATAAATATCATAACAATAATAAGATATAGATAATATAAAAAAAAATATCTTCTTTATACATAATAAAAGGGGAAAGGGATCAGCTAAAACAGATCTAGGATAGCAACACACAGGAGGAAAAAAAGAATGCGATTCAAGGTACATCAATTCATCAATCAACCAATCGACCAAGCAAAAAATCATCAATGTTAGTAGATCGTCGATTCATTATCATCATCGTTCGAGCATCAATCATTTCGAATAACAGGTAAACATTATCAATCTTTATTGTATCATAATCATTAACGTATCATCCTCTTGTCCTCGTTATCATCCATTCATCATCAATTCATCATCAATTCATCTTCGTTATCATAATAACATTAACAATTGCGGGTTAGCAGATACTCGGAAGATAGTTGCAGTTGTTCTGATGGTGTGGGTCCTCGGAACAGTAAACAGACGAATAAAAGCAACAGATAAATGATCTTTGTTGTTAGGTTTGAGATGGTGAAGTGGTAGTGGTTGTAGGTTTAATCGAGTAGGAAGAAAATAAAACGGTAGCAGTGGTGGATGTGATTGTTGTAGAGTGGTTTAGAGATCGACTAAATAATAACAATGATTAGTTTGGAGTTTTTAATGATGTGTGGCTGTCAAACCAATCTAGAAACAGAAATTGCATCATGTTAGTCGATGATGGTGGTTATTTGATTCAAGAACAAAATCATTAAGTAATTATGGTTACAGGAGGTGGTTTGCTTGTTGGAACAAAACAGAAAGCAAGAGAAGAATATAAAGATACTGGTGGTTATGGTGATTTCAAGGTGATCGTGGAAGCTGTCATAGTAGTATCAATCGAAGGAAAAGGAAGTATAGCAGCAGTCTTGACAAAAGTAGTACACGCAGATGAGTGATAGCAAGTGAATGAATTTTATCAATATCATGGAGGGATCCATTTACAACAGGGAAGAATATGTAGACCAAAAGAATCAAGTTAAGAAGAAAAATACAACAAAAATAAAAAGAGAAAATGACATGTAACAAGATTTTTGGATTAATACTCTGTTTGATTATTGGTTCGTACGAGTTTAAAGGCTAAATAATCATTTAAGCACAGTTTGAGATATATATGAAACTAATTTGGAATCCTATATTGTATGTATGATCTTATATATTTGTTATTAATAATTAATAATTATAATTATACTACTAATAATCTAAATACAAATAACAATAATAATAATAATAATAATAATACTAATAATAATAAGAGTAATAATAATCATAAGTCACAATAATAAAGATTTTAATGAAATTTATAATAATGATATTATTAATGATAATTATAATAATAATAATACTAATTATATTAGTATTGCTTATAATATTTATATATATCCAAATTTTATATCAATATATTATATTTTCTAAAACTAGGATATTAATAACACTAATATTTATGTTAATATCTAAAAATAATAATAATATTATTCTAACAACTATACTTAATATATTAATATTACATATTATCAATTATGTAATATAACTATATAATATATTTTATATAATAATGAGTATTAATAATATCTAATAATAATGAAGGTATAACAAGTTAAATGTTTACATAATAGGATTAATAACACTGATGTTGATATTAGTAATAATAAAAGTAATATCAATAATACTATAACAAATATATTTTTAACTTGTAATTACATTTAATTATTAATACTATATATTATATGATAATATATGTTGAATATTTATTATTTATACATTTTATCTATATTACCATATAATCATAATTATTAATAAGAATCATATATATACTTATTCATTTTGTTAATACCTAATTATTCTGTTTATTATTTTACATTTTTTTTAATTCTAATTGATTAAATGTACTTTATTAATTCAAAATTTTTATATATACACTTATATTTATATTTATATCTATACATGTATTTACATACTTATTTATAAATAGTTGTTTGTGAATCGTCGGGACAGTTAAAGGGTAATTGCATAAATAAAAACACTTCAAAGTATTTGAGATTCAACATTACAGACTTCGCTTATCGTGTCGGGATCATAATATTAAGTTTAAATTTGGTCGGAAATTTCCGGGTCTTCACATCTACCATTCGAACTCATGTGCGATGCAAGTGATTTTGCATTGGGAGCCGTTTTAGGACAAAGGATTGAAAAACGATTTCAACCTATTTATTACGCTAGTAAGACGTTACAAGGAGCACAAACTAACTACACAATTACTGAAAAAGAACTCCTTGCTATTGTCTTTGCTTTTGACAAATTTCGTTCATATCTCGTTCTAGCAAAAACGGTGGTCTATACCGACCATTCTGCTCTTAGATACCTATTTTTGAAACAAGATGTCAAACCATGATTAATCCGTTGGATCTTACTCTTACAAGAATTCGATATTGAAATCCGAGATAAAAAGGGAGCAGAAAATCTCGCAGCTGATCATCTTTCTCGTCTTGAAAATCCCGAATTAGAAGTTCTAAATGAATTGGACATATAAGATAACTTTCCTGATGAATATCCATTGAAAATCGATTATGGTGAAATTCCATGGTTTGCAGAATATGCAAAATACTTAGTATGTGGATTCCTTGAGAAAGGGTTGTCGTACCAAAAACGAAAAAAATTCTTTAGGGATATAAAACACTATTTCTGGAAAGATCCACATTTGTTTAAAAGTTGTCCCGATGGAATAATACGCTGATGTGTATTCGGGGATGAAGCTAGTCAAATCTTAAACCATTGTCACACAGGACCAACAGGAGGGCATTATGGGCCTCAACTCACAACAAGAAAAGTCTACGATACTGGATTCTATTGGCCTACAATTTTCAAAGACGCACACCTTCTCTGTAAATCCTATGATGCTTGTCAAAGGGCCGGAAAAATAAGCCAACGTGATGAAATGCCACAAAATGTCATTCAAGTATGTGAAGTATTTGACATTTGGGGTATTGAATTTATGGGTCCATTTCCAAAATCTCATAATAATCTCTTCATTCTCGTTGCCATTGATTATGTATCTAAATAGGCGGAAGCACAAGCTCTTCCAACTAACGATGCACGAGTTGTAGTCAATTTTTTAAAACGTCTTTTTGCTAGGTTCGGAACACCGAAAGCTTTAATAAGTGATCGGGGTACTCATTTTTGTAATAATCAACTTGAGAAAGTTCTCAAAAGATATGGAGTAACTCATAAAATCTCAACCGCTTATCATCCACAAACAAGTGGACAATTTGAAAATACCAACCGAGCTTTAAAACGTATTCCAGAGAAAACCGTAGGATCAAATCCGAAGGAATGGTCCATGAAATTGGAGGATGCACTCTGGGCTTTTAGAACATCCTACAAAACTCCAATTGGAACCACACCTTTTAAACTGGTTTACGGAAAAACATGTCACCTTCCAGTAGAAATTGAGCACAAAGCATTTTGGGCTTTGAAGACATGTAATCTTGATTTACATGAAGCCGGACGTCTACGGTTAAGTCAACTAAATGAATTAGAAGAATTGAGACATGAAGCATACGAAAATTCGTTAATCTATAAGGAAAGAACGAAGAAATGGCATGATAAAAGAATCAGAAGTTCAAAAGAATTCAAGGAAGGAGACAGAGTTCTTCTTTTTAATTCACGATTCAAGCTATTTCCTGGAAAATTGAAATCTAGATGGTCTGGACCATTCATAGTCAAAAGAGTTTTTCAATACGTAACAATAGAGTTAATAAATTTAAACGAGATTGAATTTAAGGTTAATGGTCATACAGTTAAACATTACATAGATAATCCAATGGAAGTTGAAGATGAAGTTAATCACAATTTCGACACCACAGCTAACTAAGTATGGGAAGATTCGAATATTTTAAGGGTAATATGAATTTCTGTTAGAGTTAGATATTCTGTTTTCATGTAGTTTTCGAAAATGGAATCCACATGGTCTTTCCCTAGCAGACCCTAAAGAACTAGTCTTCTCCCTCCATTCTGAATTTTTATTTCTTTTAGGTTTTACGAGATGAAGAATTCCTTTGATCTGAACCATGGTCTACTACTACACGCTATGATTACTAAACGTAATAATAACATCTTCGCGAGTGAACTTGTATCATTCATAAGAGGCAAAATGGACGAAGTGAGGAAAGAACTCAGAAAGATCATCATAAAACACATTTTGATAAAGGAAAATCAAAATCCGCAACAAAAAGAAGAGCACGACACCTTGAAAGATGTCATAAATGCGGAAAATGGTCACACGAAGGTAAATGTTCGAACAATCAAACATATTCAAATACCGAATTTGTTACTCTATGCAGAGAAGGACCGTTCATATGTTTAGAAGAAAAGTTATTGAAAAATCAAGGTTACACTTACGTAGCTATGAAAAACCAAATCAAACGACTCTCCTATGAGTCGGCTAAAGCAGGTCTCTGAGAATTCTTTCTCATAGGTAAGTATGTACAGTTTTTATTTTATTTTATTGCTTTTAACCTTTTGATAATAAACGCTGAATCGTTCGCTATAAAGTATTAAATTGATATTCAATAAAATTAGGTATGCGAAACCGAAATTATTGATATCATACAAAAATTTATTACATCACTGCGAAATTTACCGTTTATTCATAAGGTATAAATATCTTTAATCAATCAATTCAAAATATTTCAAATAATTCGTCAGGAGTAAAACTAGGTAATATAGCCGAAATTACTTTACCCAAAAGAGGGGCGTATATTTTTGATAATATTTGATTGATTAAAGTGGGATAAAAGACCAAAAAAAATTTTAATTTTATTTTTACCATATTTTTAAAATTAATATTGTAAATTTTTAAAACAAATATATTTAAGTTTGTAAATATTTTAAAAATTAATATTTTTAATATAAGCTTGTAAAACTAATATATATAAATATTAATAATATTTATATAAAATTTTATGCATTTTAAATTTAAGTTTGGTGTGAATTTAAAAACAAAATTTACTTTATTTCATTAAGTTAAAAATATGATTTCTAAAATTCATCGTAAGTTGAAGACTAGGTCGTTGAATCGAAATTGCTTTACCCGAGGGCGGGACGAGAAATTTTATTATCATTATTTTTAATTTTATTGATTTAAAGTATGCCAAAAACAAAAAAAAATCAAAAATATTTGCTCTTAAAACAACGCTTTAACATGACAAATTTTAAAATTTTATCGAGGGACGAACTAGGTCAACGTACCGAAACGACCTCCTCCTAAATGAAAAGGAAAATAAAATTTTAAATAAATTAATTAATTATTTTACTATTAAAGATTTTATAAAAAAAAATATCTGCACTCACGGAATTGTTGGGGTACATAACTCCACACTCGCGGAGCATTAAAAATCCAGACCAGATAACTGGTCGACAGACCAGTCCCCAACCATCACATTTCTAATATTTTTTCTGCGAAAAAACACACACAAACCATCTCAAAAACGCGATTTATCACCGTTAATCATCAAATTTCTTACTAAAATCACGATGAGGAGATACTTGCCAACAAGTTTTTCAAGGAAATCGGTAATTTCTGCATCTAAACACTCTTTAATCTGGATTTTTAGTGTTCTTGAGCAAAATTATACCTAATTTGATTTTGATGATTTCTAGCTTAATTGTGCTTAAATTGTTTGTATATTATGCTTGTATAACCTAGATTGATACTATTTAACATGATTAGAAGCCTTAAACTTCAAATTTTGAGTAATCTAGGATTTGTGTTCTTGAGCAAAATTGGGGCTTTTTGATATAAACGGGTTATGGCTGAATTTTATTGATGGTTCATGCTTAATTAAAGTAGTGTAACATGTTTAGGTTGCTAAATGATCAAAGCTTTGATCCTAAACATGATTTTTGAGTATTAAAGTGGACTTTTTGAGTCAAAAATGCATGAACTCGGTTTAATTGATATGAATGCCATTTGGAACTCGTTTAATTGCTATAATGATTATTTTTGACATGATTTAGAAGATGAATGCTAAGGAACATTGTATACATTTTCATATATGTTTATTTATAAAAGTGTAGAATTGTTAATATTGTGAAAATGCGTATAAAGTTTAATATGGATTAAACATGTAATTATGATTGTTTTGATTTATGATTCTGCTAACACTAATGCTTATTTGGATGCACAAAAATTGTGTTTAATGTGTTTTGCAGACTGAAAGGGGTGAATCTTCATCCGCATCTCAGGCTCGCAATGCTCCTCCTAATGCAGACGAACAGGATATTAATGACCAATACAAACAAAATATACCTCATCAAGTCATTTCATTTTCAAATATCCATGAGGCAGATTTACACCCAAACTTGAGGTTTGATAGATTTTGGATAGAATATCCAAAATATCAAAGGAACTTACACACCCTTTAGTCTAATGATGTTGAAGTACCCAGGGTAATAGATTGGGAACCGTTAGAAACAGTGGGATTAGCGGATCCAATCAGAGAATCACTTACACAAAGGTATGGTAATTCTACTTTTAATGATTGGGAACGTTTATTCAATATACGTAGGCGTGTATATAGAGAATGGTGTGTGGAATTATTATGTAGTGTTGAAATAAATGATCAGGTAGATACCTTAACCGATCAGAGTTTTATTAGATTTTTATTAGGAGGTGTGATGCGCCATATGTCTCTACTAGACATGGCTCAGGCTTTGTGTATATATACGCTTGAGGAACTAGCATCTACTGATTGTCAAAGGTTGATAGTTAATGGTACGAGGGTTGATGAAAATTTTGATATGAATGGAATAGGAGTAGAATGACTAGCCATTACCGATTTCGTGGGGGGTATTACTCTTATACTGATATTGATAGAGCTGAGCTAAGAGTAATCCATAGGTTCTTAGCAAACTCGATTACACAGCGAGGTAGGAACAAAGAGAAGGTAAATGAAAATGATTTATTTTATCTCATGTGTATTCGAGACCCACAGAGCACTGTGAGTATACCTTATTGTGTGGGTTATTATTTATCGGCTATGGTTAGGAGTATACGGCCTAATAGTATAAGAGGAGGTGGTATCTTTGTTACTTTAATTACTGAATATCTCGGTGTCGATAGAAGTCAGGGGGATTAATAATTATAGCACCAGAATCCCGTGATACAATTGGTTTGAAAGTATATCATGGTGCTAAGGTTTTAAAGAAACGACATAACGCTGCAGAACCATATGATGGCAATCATCCACAGGCCGAAAGAGATCAGAAGCAAGGTAATATGGGAGGGGGGAATCAGATGACAGAAATGCAAATTTTTATGGCTCAACATGAGTATGAAATAGCTAGACAACGAGCATTTCAAGATTGGTAGTATCATCAAAACCAAATCATAAGTCATTGTGCACACATAAATACAAACTACATTTCTACTCAAATGCCCATATTTCCTCCCTGGACTACACAGACCCGACCACCGTACCCTACATATGACCCAGCTCAAGCATTCTACAGCACTTACGGCTATGAATGGAATCCCTACTAGCACCATCCTCATCAACCCTAATTTTCTTTTATGCCTATTTTTATTTATTTTATAACTTGTAATTTTATACTTTTAATACTTCTTTTGATACTATAATAGTTTTTATAATTTTCTAACTTTTATTATTAGATTTTAATAATTTTTGAATGTGGGGTGATATATCCAACTTCAAAAATATGTATATATATGTTTGTAGTTTATCTCATGTACAAAACAGGGTAAAACAACGCACTTTCAAAGACTGGCATTAAGTTCAGCAAAAGCTATTAATTTTGACGACAAAAAGAAAAACAAGTGTGATGTAACAACAGACGGAATGAACAAATGAAATGCACCATTTATCATTCAACACAAACAACAATATGTTTGAAAACTTTGGTAAAATTTAATCATTTTTCTACGCTAATCACCCTCAATAATTTATATTGTTACTTATTTCTTGCAAATGAGGGCATTGCAAGATCTTAAGTGTGGGAAGGGATTAAATTCTTTCGGTTTTAAAATTTTTTGACTTATACACTTGGTTTAATAGCCACCGTTAAACTTTACTAGTAACGCAGTAGTTGTATTAGAATCTAGTGCTCTCTGATAATAAAGAACAGCCCTAGTCTTATATACTGACTACCCACTTCTAGTAAAAAAATTTAAAATTTTCAACTAAATGAACTTAAAATCAAGTTTATACATATTTATGCACGATAAAACTACGTGTTAACACCGAAATTATTGTTACCTCGGAAAGGACATAAATTGAGAAACAACCCAAAATGCTTGAATTCATTTAAAATGGAATAGAGGAGAATAAAAAGGCAAAGAAAGAAAAATAAAAGACAAGTGTGGGAAAAATTTACCAAGTTATTTAGAACATATATCACATATTTTTGTACAAATAATTGAAGAAAATTTTGTTTTGGACAATATTAATCAGTTTTACCCAGTTTATTGTAATATAAATGGAATTTAAAAGGAAGTAAAGTCTTCCGAGAAAAAGACACGCGCTTCTTGATTTAGGTCAGGAAGCTACGTCCAGACCAGTTGTAGAGTTTACGAAAAACCTTAAAAAGTTTTCTCGAAAATCAGCTGAAAATCCACGGACCTCAGCATCAAACGGGGTCGCCATGTGGTCAGACTTATCCTAACCATGAGAGGATCTGTCTCGAACAATGGGGGGCACCATGCAAATTAGCTTATAAGACTAATGAATCAGATTCCCAGAAAGAATAATCTCCTTAAAGATCAAAAATCAGCTTTTAAGCCTGATATTACTCAATCCTTGAGATTGACCTTAAAAGATTGAGAATTCAAACTCATGGAATTCAATAATATCTAAAATCGAGCTTGAACGAGAAAATATTTTGATCAAATTACAAACATATTTGTTTTCTGAAAACCTATTTTTAATGCGTTCATTACCATTGAACGTAAAATCCTAAGAATTCACCAGAATTCATTAGGTCACCTGAACCAAATCGGGTGTCAACCGTAAGAACGGTGGTTGCATAGCATGGTCGAATACAGGACCTTGTGCCAGACCAGAAAACTATAGGGTGATCTTTACTATTGCTCCTACAAAGGATAGTAATTGCATCCAACACGATATAGACCATAATCAAAAGCATGTCATTAGACATTGCCTTAACAGTTGCTTGTTCAAACGCTTTCCTTTACAACTGGACGGTAGTTTACCAAAAGGTAATATACGGAGCAAGTATACTGGATGTGTTGCTTTCCTAATAACAAGGTTAGCAAGTGGGTGACACTAAACCATAAGTTTTGAGCTAAAATTTTCAAATCTGAAACCCACAAAACCCACAAAAATATTTTGCAAACACCGGTGAAGGGTTATTCCGGAAAACTTATCTAGGGTAAAAACTAGATTGAATTTTCAAAAGATCAAATGTTTTCATAAAGATCCAATTTCCTAACGGATCTAAATTTTTATAGTCATGTGGGACTGTAAACCACATCGTTAACATCATTGTTCATAACCGCCGTATTGAAATCACTGATGTACAAAGTGTGAAGAATAAAGAAGTGATTCTAGTAAAGTTTTATTCAAGATCTATATTGCTTGAGGACAAGCAACGCTCAAGTGTGGGAATATTTGATAATGCTAAAAACGAACATATATTTCATAGCATTATCCTTCAAGAAAGACAAGCTTTTAGTTGCAATTGTTCAATTTACAAGTGATATTCGTTTAAATAATAAAAGGTGAAGACAAAAGATAGATTCGACGATTTGAAGACGCAAACGACCAAAAAGCTAAAAAGTACAAAGTACAATCCAAGTGGTTCAAATTATTGATGAGAAACGTCTAAAAATTACAAGAGTACAAGCCGCAAAAAGCAAAGTACAAGATATTAAATTATACGAAAAGGCGTTCGAAAATCCGGAACCGAGACATGAACCAACTTTCAGCACGCGACGCAACGGACCAAAAATTACAAGTCAACTATGCACAAGAATATAATATAATATATAATTAATTATATATATTATTATATATTATATTTATAAGCAGCCCACGTTTAAATCACAATGGTAAGCTAGAATCCATATCTCCACACTCGCGGAGCTGTAAAGCATAAGACCTACGCACTCGCGGAGCTGTACAGTTCAAAGTGGGCCTATAAAAGGCCGCACATTCTGATCGATTTTAATCATCCTTTTCCTTCTTTTTATCTACGTAAAATATATATATATAATTATAATTTTAATTTTAATTTAAAGTTTAATAATAATAAGGTTATGTTGGCGAATATTTTAAGTTTGTAAGTCGAAATTCTGTCCGTGTAACACTACGCGATTAATACTCATTGTAAGTTATGTTCAACCTTTTTTAAATTAATGTATCGTAGCTAAGTTATTATTATGCTTATTTAAGCCGAAGTAATCATGATGTTGGACTAAATATTAAAGACATGGTTATTGGGCTTTGTACCATAATTGGGGTTTGGACAAAAAACCGACACTTGTGGAAATTGGACTATGGGCTATTAATGGGCTTTATATTTATTTAACTGAATGATAGTTCGTTAATTTAATATATAGATTTACAATTTGAGGTAATTATAAATAACCACATACACTCGATCGGACACGATGGGTGGGATATTTATAAATACTAATAATCGTTCATTTAACCGGACACGGGAATGGATTAATAGTCAATGGACTCATTAAAACAGGGGTGGATTACGTACAAGGACACTTGGCGTAATTGTTAACAAAGTATTAAAACCTTGTTACAGTTTAAGTCCCCAATTAGTTGGAATATTTGACTTCGGGTATAAAGATAATTTGACGAGGACACTCGCACTTTATATTTTATGACTGATGGACTGTTATGGACAAAAACCAGATGGACATATCGAATAATCCAGGACAAAGAACAATTAACCAATGGTAATAAATTAAAATCAACACGTCAAACATCATGATTACGGAAGTTTAAATAAGCATAATTCCTTTATTTTATATCTCATCGCACTTTTATTTACTGTCATTTGATTTACTGCACTTTTAATTATTGCACTTTTAATTATCGTACTTTTATTTATCGTCATTTACTTTACGCTTTAAATTAAGTTGTATTTATATTTAATATTTAACATTAGGTTTTAATTGTGACTTAAGACATAAAATCGACAAACCGGTCACTAAACGGTAAAAACTCCCCTTTATAATAATAATAAATAATATTACTTCTATATATATATATATATTTATACAAATATAGTTTAAAATAAATATAGTGTTAAATTTAGTTGTATCCCTGTGGAACGAACCGGACTTACTAAAAACTACACTACTTTACGATTAGGTACACTGCCTATAGTGTTGTAGCAAGGTTTAGGTATATCCACTCTATAAATAAATAAATAACTTGTGTAAAATTGTATCGTATTTAATAGTATTTCGCAATAAAAATATAACTATTTCGTATACACCTCGCATAACATCAAGTACTAAAGCATCTGATACTTTGGATGGGGCTTGTTGGGTCCGATAGATCTATCTTTAGGATTCGCGTCAATTAGGGTGTCTGTTCCCTAATTCTTAGATTACCAGATTAAAAAGGGGCATATTTGATTTCGATCATTCAACAATATAATGTAGTTTCAATTACTTGTGTCTATTTTGTAAAACAATTATAAAAGCAGCGCATGTATTCTCAGTCCCAAAAATATATATTATTAAAAAGTGAGCAAATGAAACTCACAATACGATATTTTGTAGAATAAATATGCATACGACTGAACTGAACAATGCAAGGTTGGCCTCGGATTCACAAACCTATATCATTTATATATATATTAACACATATAATGGTAATCGAACAAATTTATGTATTATTAGTGAATTAATTGTTATTTTATTTACGTGTTTCATTTATAACCTAATTAATTACATTTATTAATATTTATTATAAAAATATTAATATAGTTATGTAGTAAATATGGTTTTATTTAATTAATAGTTATTTGATAAAATAATATTGATAATAAAAAGTTGTTTCATCCAATAATAATAATAATAATTATAATAATAATAATGATAAAAATGATACTTTTAATAATAATAAAATAAAATGATAATTTTAAATAATACTTTTAATAATAATAATAATAATAATAATAATAATAATAATAATAATAATAATAATAATAATAATAATAATAATAATAATAATGATAACTTTACTAAAAATGATAATTTTAATAATAATAAATACTAATAATAATTACCATAAAAATAATGATTTTACTAATAATAATAATACTAATATTTATATTAATAACTATAATGATAATAATACTACTAATAATAATAACTATAAAAATAATGATTTTACTAATAATAATACTAATATTTATATTAATAACTATAATGATAATGATAATAATACTACTAATAATAATACTTATTGATAATATTTAGTAATAACAAAAATGATAATAATATTAATTTTACTAATAATCTTATTACTAGTACTGGTAATAATAATAATTACTTAATCACAACAATAAGAAATAATAATAATAATAATAATAATACTAATACTAATAATAATAATAATAATAATAATAATAATAATAATAATAATAATAATAATAATAATAATAATAATAATAATAATAACAAAAATAATAATAATAGTAGCTACCTCAAAAATAGGCTTTTTAATAAAAATAGCACCTCAGCCCAGAATCGAACCCGAGACCCCTAGTTCTACACAAACACACCTAACCATCGAGCTATTTGATTACTTTCTGAATATATCATACCCGAACTATATTTAAGCGATTTTTATTTCTGTTTCTACTTCTCCTCCTTTAATTCGCAGACCCAATCACAATTTAGCCCAACAGCGTATACACGGCCCAATACAAAGGCAGACCCAATACACTTAATTATAACCTGCCCGTTTTTACTAAACAAACCCAAATCAGGATCTAAATCGTACAGCGTTCATCATCATAATTATTACTGTTCATCGTCACTTCCACTTTTAACATAAACACAAAATAGCAACAAGCAAGAAATCATTCGATTAGAGATAGTTGTGTAGTGGTGTTCTTGAGTAGTTCTTCATCCTAAACAGGAACCCAGAAGTAGGAATTATAACTGTAGCAGAAGTGGGTGATAGGTGGCGGTTTGGGTGGTTTCGATGGTGGTTTACCTGGGTTGATTTGGCTGGCGATTTTTGGAGTGGTAACAGAAACAAAATAAAAGAAACAAAACGTATAGCAGTAGCAGTAATTCTCGTTCGAAAAAAATTAGAAATAGGAACCTAGTAGTTACAGTCGTTGGTAAGATTGGCGATGGGTTGAAGCTAGGGTGGCGATGGAGTGGTGATGGAGGTGGTTTTAGGTTGGTTTCACAACCGCAAGAAAACAGAAAGATCGTAGCATTAGCCACAGTTATATGTTGGAAACGATGGTGGTGATGAGTCAACAGAGATGGTGGTTGTAAGTGAAGGTGGTTCACGGTATCGATGGTTATGGTGGAATGTGACGGGCATGGTGGTTTGAAGAAGGAGGTCGATGGAAGGTGATAAGGTGAAAGTGGTGAGTGTTTTACAATGGTTTGTGGTTATCATGGTTTGGTGGTTATTGTCATGAGTTGATCATTAATGGTGTTCGAAATAATAGGAAAAAACAGGAAGCGTTTTAAGGTGACAAAGGTGACGATGTTCACGGGTCTGTGGTGGTTCATGAAGGAGGTGGGTTAAGGTTGATGGTTCAACGGTTAAAAAAGAAGAAAGAAAAAAAAATATATATAATAATGTGGTGATAGTTTTTCATGTATGTGTATATGCATATATAAATATAGATGGTGATTTATCTTTGAAGATGATGGTATTACTGTGATGGAGAAATAGAAAACAAACAATAATTAATTTTGAGGGTGTTTTGGTTCTTGTCTCAGTTCAATCGATAACAAGTGGGTTTTAGAAGGTAATAGAGTTCGTTAAACAGAATTTGTGAACAAGGAAAGTGGTATCTTGCAAGAAAATAGATAGTGTAATATGGGTAGTCAAAGTTGGTGGAGATTTGAGAATGTAATAAACTGAATATTAATTCATGTGGGTGAGGTGGATGATATATCTATCACCTATATATTTATATTACTCCGTACTCAATCAATTGTGAGAACAAAAACAGTAACCCAATAATTTAATAATAATAATATAATAATAATTATAATATAATATAAATATATAAACGTGTGATTAAGTTAGCCGTCGTCTACTATTTCATTTACCGACCGGATTTCGTACTCCGTTGTTAAACAGTGGAGGATAAAAGTCTTCGAAAAAATCCCAAATTTTTACCGTAATTATCTTTCTTTATTTCGTTCATTATGGTATAAAATATGATTATTAACTACTAAATAAAAATTACATCACTGTCCCTCTCAATTCTGGGTAAAATATAAAAAGTGCTAAAACTTAACCAATAGTTTCTAAATACATTTTTTAATAAGCCTAGAATTTATAGAACTCATTTTCGTATCACCGTTTATTTTAAAATTACATATGTTTGAATTTAACTTGCTTAATATCAATCGGAACATCAGACGAGTATTACAATCATTTAATATTTATTTTTAATATACTTTACATTTATATATTTATTTATTTTAATAATGATATCATATTTTATTTTTACTTTACATAGTTAATTTTAACAACATATAATATCTTAAATTATACTTCAAATTATTATTTATATCTATCTATATATTCAAACATATATGAATCCATTTACAAATAGTTGTTCGTGAATCGTTGTGAACATTCGAAGGTCAATTGAATATATGAAAACAGTTCAAAATTTTTGAGACTCAACTTTACAGGCTTTGCTTAACGTATCGAAATCATATAAAGATTAAGTTTAAATTTGGTCGGAAATTTCCGGGTCGTCACACACACCCCGTTAATCCATCTGTCCGACAAAAGGCAATCGAGATTAGACTCCAAGTGAAACAAACGGGCATACTTAACTTTTAACTACCCGTCTCCTAGCCAATTATCTTTCCAAAACCGAATCGACTGGCCATTTCCCACTCTCTTGCGCAAAACGTTATGAGGAATGAGCCCTTTGATTTTTGCCTTATGAAATGAATCCATGATTCGAACCCAAAAGCTTGATCCTTTCAGCTTCGAACCATCTAACCCAACCGAATCCCCATGAACAGATTTAATGACGGCGACCCAAAGAGCATCGCTATCAATTGATGCTTTCCACACCCATTTAAACATAAGCGCCATGTTAAAAGCTCGCAAACTTCCAATCTCCAACCCTCATTTATCGAACGATGCCATTATTTGATCCCAACTTACCCATGACATTTTACAATTTTCATCCAATGAACCCCAAAAAAATTAACTACGGATCCTTTCGAGCTCATATAAGATCGTTTCTGGGCATTTAAACAATGAAAGAAAAAAAAATGCCCAAACTCCCTAATACCACACGAATAAGAGTATAATGACCTCCTATTGATAACAAGTTGGATTTCCAAGTCGATACTTTTTTATAAAACTTATCACATAACCCCTTCCAATTTAACAACGAGCACATACTTGATCCCATCGGTAAACCCAAGTAGCAAAAAGGAATTTCACCTTTTGCGCATCCACTGTCACACAAGCAAACATCAATTTCATCATTAGGGACTCCCATGCCGAAAACTGAAGACTTGTTCACATTCATCTTCAAGCCCGACATACGGTGAAACGAAGCAAAAACCTCCAAAATCTGCGTAAAACTTTCCTTATGCCAATCTGATAATATGACCGCATCGTCCGCATAAAATAAATGAGACACGTTAATATTATCCGACCCGATACGAGTGCCTCTAATCGCGCCCGAAGACACCTTATTTTGTAACATTAAGTGTAAGCCTTCCATTATTATTAGGAATAAAAAGGGACTAATCGGGTCGCCTTATCTTAAACCGCGTTGCAAATGGAATTCTCTGGTAGGACTTCCGTTTACTAAAATAGATGTTCGAGCCGACTTTAACACCATACATATCCACGCCCTCCAAACGCTACCGAATCCCAATAGATCCAACATATAATCCAAAAAATCTCAACTAACCGAATCGTACGCCTTTTCGAAATCAACCTTTAGAATCAACAATTTTTGTTTCCTTCTTTTATACCAACTCAACACCTCGCTAAGAATCATAGGCCCATCCAAAATTTGACGACCCGAAATGAATGTTGATTGCTCTTTACTAATCACTTTATCGATCACCATAGCTAGCCAGTTATATAAGATTTTTGTTATAATCTTGTATTGAATGCCAACCAAAGAGATAGGCCTAAAGTCTTTTATACACGCCGGGTTGGACACCTTAGGTAATAACGTGATAAAAGCTGAAGCCGCTCCTTTCGGTAATTTCCTATCCAAAAAAGCTTGTTTAATGGAATGAATGAGGTCACCCTTTAACTCTTCCCGATACCTTTTCGCGAACATGAAAGTAAAACTATTCGGACCGAGAGCCTTATCGCTCCCACACTCCCAAACCGCTGCCCGAATCTCATCGTTTGTAACCTCTCTTTCAATCAAAGCATTATCCTCGAACGAAAGTCGAGAAGCTGCAACCAGATTCGGCGCCTGATACGTTGCTTAACCCCTACTGAATTTCAACGTATAAAACTGAAAAAATGCGTCTTTTATTACCCCAGGTTCCGTAATCCAATCGCCGTTAATGTTTATCCCTTGCACCGATTGTTTGACACGTTTGTATTTTAGTAACCCATGAAAATATTTAGAGTTTTCGTCGCCCTCTACGTCCCACTTAACCCGTGCCTTTTGAATAATATCTTTTTCTTCTAAATCTTGTAATCTCTCCATTTCATGATTAAGGTTGCGCCATTCTTCCATATCCACAACAGAAACATTATTATCATCTATCTTTTTGTCCAACTCATCCAACAAAATACTTACAACCTCTTTTCTTGACCTGTTTGCATTTCTCCTTTCTGTCATCCAATTCTTTATACGACTTAATGATCTTAATTTTATCATGGAAGTCTGTACATCCCAATTACTCATCTTCAATCGTGGTTCCTTTAATCACCTCATCAAAACCCATCACCGACACCCATGAATGAAAAAACCTGAACGGAGTAGGCCCGAAATCAATTGTTTGATTGTGAAACATAATCGGTACATGGTCTGACCAACCTCTAAGAAGTGCTGTTAATCTCATATCCACAAAAGTTGACGAAACATTATGAGACACCAACACTCTATCCAATCTACTCATCTTAGAAGCCGATTTATTCAACCAAGTAAAACGACGCCCGCCTAAAGGAACATCGATAAGATTAGCATCATTAATAGATTTATTGAAAACTCTAGCCACTTCGCTGTTAAAGATTTAGCCAAAAGAGGAATGTTAATGTATATTTTTTTAACCAATCCAATATATATATATATATATATATATATATATATATATATATATATATATATATATACACACACAATTTTTTTAAATCGGAGCTGTAGAACTCAAGATATAAAAATCACAAAATCACTTATCCCCTTATCCCACAAAGTACCACTTAGCGCTGGATCCTTATCCTATATATACATATATATTTTTAACCTTATGTTGTCACTGGCATCGTTTTCAAAATCATTATTAAAACATCAAATAATCAACTAATTATATAAGAAGTAACTTCACACAACACAAACTTGCCCATTTCTACAGTTTCAACCTGAACCCACTGGTTTAGCGTCTGATTTGACTCGTTTACCCAACAACCTGTACATCTTGCTACCTCTACTTAAAACTTGGAACAGGAATACTTTTGATAAATGAAAAGAGCATGCAACAAATTTTATTTCTTACATGGACCTATGGGCGTTGACGGAAGTGTGTGTGAGAGAGAGAGAGAGAGAGAGGGAGAGGGGGGGAGATGCATGTGTACTTATTATTATAACTGTCTTGCGAACGACGGCCACTATTGTCTTCATGCCATAAAATAGGAAGAGGCCACTATCGGCAGGTTTCAAAATCTTCAGTCAGATAAAATTTCAGTAGAAGTCAATGTACATCATTTTATCTACATAGAGGCAAAAAAAAAAAAAGGTCATGGTTCAAGTTTATTAGCAAGACCATCAACATTGGGCATTGTATCTCATTAGCCACGCGCTCATACGCAAATTTAAAGTTCAAAAAGATAAATTTATTATTACCTTCATCATTTACCCAAGGTTGTAAAAGTCGCAAGCCATGAACGAGACGGAGATAAGTTGGGGACAAGACAGGGATGAATCGGCCATTGACCAACATTGACTTCTAGTAAAAAAAAATAAATTTAACATGTATATATATATATATATATATATATATATATATATATATATATATATATATATATATATATATAGGGACAGGATCAATGAGGAAGTAATCAATTGGGGGAAGCGGAGGGAAGCATAATTTTTTTTCGTTTTTTTGAAAAAGAAATTTTAGGCATCAAGATCACACGAAAATATGAACATTTAAAAAAGACACTTCGTGACGAATGTCATTATTTAGGTGGGAAACTGATCGACAAAAATAACATTCAAGATAATATTGATCGTTAAGAATGTTAACGTATTTTTTTTTTTTTTAATGTTTTGTGAAGTAAAATTTAGCCCTATTTAGAGTTTAGGGTTTAGTGTTTTGGGTTTAGTCCCTAAACTCAAAATCCTAAACCCTAAACCCTAAACTCTAAACCGTTCGTGTTAAAAACTCAATCTAAATCCTAAATCTAAACCCTAAATCTAAACCCTAAACCCTAAATTTCTAAACCCTAATATCTAAACCCTAATATCTAAAACCTCAACATACGCTCGAAAAACACGATAATTGTTATATATTAATTCTTCGAGCGTTTTCCCGCCAAAATAAAAAACATTTATCACAATGTGTCTTTATTAAATGTTCATATTTTTATCCAATCTATAATGTTCGTGAACAAAGTTATTTCAAAAAACGAAAAAAAACTTTCCCTCCCCCCGCTTCCCCCCGATTGGTTACTTCACCCTTGATCCTACCACTATGTAACGACCCGACTTTTTCGACTTGCTTTTGTGCTTTGTGCTTTGTGCTTTCTGCGAAACTGCGTATTTGTGCGTACTGAGCTATATTATACTCTGGGAACTTTCTACATATGGATTACTTTCGTTTATATATTAAAATGTTCCTTTAAGTAAGTAGGTTACTTAACTTGAACCCCGGAAGCCTTTATGACCGTTAGTGTCACTTGACATTTTGAACGAATTGTGTACTGTGTACACGTTTAACTTTTGTCGTAACCGGAATATTACGACTACGAAATACTAATTGTTATTTTATAATAACAATTACTTGGGTTTTTGGATGCTTAATTACGCTTAGTAATTTATCAGAGCACACTAGTTAGTCTTGTTGGACTTTCTACCTTGTTGGACTTTAGCCCACCCTATACTAGCTAGTGGACTATTTAATTAGCCCAATTTAAATAAGTTAGTAACCCATATTAATGAAAGACAAATACTGTAGTGACCCGAAATTTTCCATGTTTATATATATTAATTGAGATTGATATTTACATGACTAAATGTTTCCAACGTGTTAAGCAATCAAACTTGTTAAGACTTGATTAAATGAAATAAGTTTCATATAGACAATTGATCACCCAAGTTGACCGGCGATTCACGAACGTTACAAAATTGTAAAAACTACATGTTGTGGTATATATAGACATATATATATGGTTGACATAAGATTATGATGAGTAAGTATCTCACTAAATATATTAACAATGTGTGATATACATAAGAAATGAGATTACTAAGTTAAGAAACTCGAAATGATATATATAACGATTATCATTATGATAACGTCTACTAAATACATATGTATCATATTAAGATATTTATACACTATATTTAACATGATAAAATGGTATTTAAATATATCATTAAGTGTGTTAACAATGAACTATATATGTAAAAACAAGACTACTAACTCAAGAATTACGAAACGAGACTTTTATGTAACGATTATCGTTGTAACGATATTTTAATGTATATATCATATTAAAAGATATTCATACATCATAATATCATGATAATATAATAATTTAACATCTCATTTGATATAATAAACATTGGGTTAACAACATTAATTGAGATCGTTAACTTAAAGGTTTCAAAACAACACTTACATTTAACGACTAACGAAGACTTAACGACTCCATTAGAATGTATATACATGTTGTGTTTTGATATGTATTCTTACACTTTTGAAAGACTTCAAGACACATATCAAAGTACTTCTACTTAACAAAAATGCTTACAATTACATCCTTGTTCAGTTTCATCAACAATTCTACTCGTATGCACCCGTATTCATACTTGTACAATACACAGCTTTTAGATGTATGTACTATTGGTATATACACTCCAATGATAAGCAATTAGCAGCCCATGTGAGTTACCTAACACATGTGGGAACCATCATTTGGCAACTAGCATGAAATATCTCATAAAATTACAACAATATTAGTAATCATTCATGACTTATTTACATGAAAACAAAATTACATATCCTTTATATCTAATCCATATACCAACGACCAAAAACACCTACAAACACTTTCATTCTTCAATTTTCTTCATCTAATTGATCTCTCTCAAGTTCCATCTTCAAGTTCTAAGTGTTCTTCATAAATTCCATAAGTATAGTTTCATAAAAATCAAGAATACTTCCAAGTTTGCAAGTTTACTTCCAAGCTTTCTATTCCATTCCAAGTAATCATCTAAGATCAAGGAACCTTTGTTATTTACAGTAAGTTATATTTCTAATTCAAGTTAATATTCATATTCAAATTTCGATTCAATTTCTACAACTATAACAATCTTATTTCGAGTGAAAATCTTACTTGAACTGTTTTCGTGTCATGATTCTGCTTCAAGAACTTTCAAGCCATCCAAGGATCATTTGAAGCTAGATCCATTTTTCTCATTTCCAGTAGTTTTATCCAGAAAACTTGAGGTAGTAATGATGTTCATAGTATCATTCGATTCATACATATAAAGCTATCTTATTCGAAGGTTTAAACTTGTAATCACTAGAACATAGTTTAGTTAATTCTAAACTTGTTCGCAAACAAAAGTTAATCCTTATAACTTGACTTTTAAAATCAACTAAACACATGTTCTATATCTAAATGATATGCTAACTTAATGATTTAAAACCTGGAAACACGATGAACACCATAAAATCGGATATACGCCGTCGTAGTGAAACCGGGGGCTGTTTTGGTTTGGATAATTAAAAACTATGATAAACTTTGATTTAAAAGTTGTTCTTCTGGGAAAATGATTTTTCATATGAACATGAAACTATATCTAAAAATCTTGATTAAACTCAAAGTGAAAGTATGTTTTTCAAAATGGTCATCAAGATGTCATTCTTTCAACGGAAATGACTACCTCTTTAGTAATTGACATGTAACTTAAATTTTTGACTATAAACCTATACTTTTTATGTTTGGATTCTTAAATTAGAGTTCAATATGAAACCATAGCAATTTAATTCACTCAAAACGGATTTAAAATGAAGAAGTTATGGGTAAAACAAGATTGGATATTTTTGATCTTTTTAGCTACGGGAAATGTTTAACAAATCTATACAAATCATATCCTAGCTAACTTATATTGTATTATACATGTATTCTAATATATTATGTAATCTTGGGATACCATAGACACGTATGCAAATGTTTTGACATATCATATCGACCCATGTATATATATTATTTGGATCAACCATAGACACTCTATATGCAGTAATGTTGGAGTTAGCTATACAGGGTTGAGGTTGATTCCAAAAATATATATACTTTGAGTTGTGATCTAGCCTGAGACGTGTATATACTGGGTCATGGATTGATTCAAGATAATATACATTGATTTATTTCTGTACATCTAACTGTGGACAACTAGTTGTAGGTTACTAACAAGGACAGCTGACTTAATACACTCAAATCTTTAAAACATAATAAAAATGGTTGTAATTATATTTTGATCATACTTTGATATATATGTATATATTTGTATAGGTTCGTGAATCGATCCGTGGCCAAGTCTTATTTCCGAGGAAGGAAATATCTGTGAAAGTGAGTTATAGTCCCACTTTTAAAATCTAATATTTTTGGGATGAGAATACATGCAGGTTTTATAAATGATTTACAAAATAGACACAAGTACATGAAACAACATTCTATGGTTGAATTATCGAAATCGAATATGCCCCTTTTTATTAAGTCTGGTAATCTAAAAATTAGGGAACAGACAACCTAATTGACGCGAATCCTAAAGATAGATCTATTGGGCCTAACAAACCCCATCCAAAGTACCGGATGCTTTAGTACTTCGAAATTTATATCATATCCGAAGGGTGTCCCGGAATGATGGGGATATTCTTATATATGCATCTTGTTAATGTTGGTTACCAGGTATTCATCATATGAATGATTTTTATCTCTATGTATGGGATGTGTATTGAAATATGAAATCTTGTGGTCTATTGTTACGATTTGATATATATAGGTTAAACCTATAACTCACCAACATTTTTGTTGACGTTTAAAGCATGTTTATTCTCAGGTGAATATTAAGAGCTTCCGCTGTTGCATACTAAAATAAGGACAAGATTTGGAGTCCATGTTTGTATGATATTGTGTAAAAACTGCATTCAAGAAACATATGTCGATGTAATATATCTCTATTGTAAACCATTATGTAATGGTCGTGTGTAAACAGTATATTTTAGATTATCATTATTTGATAATCTACGTAATGTTTTTAAAACCTTTATTGATAAAATAAAGGTTATGGTTGTTTTAAAAATGAATGCAGTCTTTGAAAAATGTCTCATATAGAGGTCAAAACCTCGCAACAAAATCAATTAATATGGAACGTTTATAATCAATATGAACGGGACATTTCAGTTGGTATCCGAGTGTTGGTCTTAGAGAACCAGAAAAATTTGCATTAGTCTGTCTTATCGAGTTTGTTAGGATGCATTAGTGAGTCTGGACTTTGATCGTGTTTTCTTTAAAAATGATTGCTTAACATTTTTGTTGGAAACTATATATTATTAACATGTAAATATTATGTGATATATTAATCTCTTAACATGTTTGATATTGTGTGATAGATGTCTACCTCTAGCACAAATCCCATTGACTCACCTAATAATAACGAAGAGTCGAATATATATTGGAAAGATTCACAAGTTCCCGAAGAACCGGAAGAAGAGGAAACGGAACCAGAAGAAGAGGAACCGGAAGAAGAGGAACCAGAAGAAGAGGAACCGGAAGAAGAAGAGGTTCCAGAGGGGGGAATAGTAGGAACCACAGAAAACCGGTCAAATAAAAGAAAATCCTCAACCTTTGGACCAAAGTTAATAATGGTCAATGGTGTTTCCGCTAAGGAAACAAAATATTGGGAAAATTACCAATTTTCCGATGAATCGGATCCTGATGAGGATTCCGATGATGTTATAGAAATTACCCCGACCCAATTTAATGAGGCAAAAGAAAATAATAAGGGAAAAGGCATCAAAATAGAGAAATCTGATTCCGACCCCAATGAACTTTATATGTACCGTCAACACCCGTATTTTCAATATCGTGACAATAACCCAGGAACCTCTAAACCACCAGGTTTTTCTAAACCAATGTGGAAAACGACGACTCGTATTAAAGGAACATCATATATCCCTAGAAGATTAGGAAAAAGAACCAAATCCGAAGAAGAAGAAACCAGTGATTCAGATTAGAGGGGTGTGAGCATGTTGTGTAATAAATGTATTGTAGTGTGCTTGTACTTTTATGTTCTATGTAAAAATTGCTTGTATTGTTTGTTATTACGAATCTAATCCTTGTCTATTTTACAGTATAAAAATAAAATGGACGTTAAGGGTAGACAACCGAATATTTTAGAAGACCTACCAGAGGATATGATTGAGGAAATCTTGTCTAGAGTCGGTCAGAATTCATCAGCATATTTAGTAATGGCGAAATTAACTTGTCAAACATTTGAAAGACTTTCCAGAAATTCCTTAGTTTATAAAAGGCTTTCCTTTGATAGGTGGGGTATATCACATTAGGGAGACTTTAAGTTACGCCGTGTTTTTTTTAAAGCGTTAAATGCGGGGAACCCAAATGCAATTTTACGCTACGGGTTAAGAACCTATTTTGTCTCAACATATCCCAACGTAGGATTTCGTGAATTAGAAAGAGCTTCTAACATGCAACATAAAGAAGCATGTTATGCTTACGGGTTAGTGATGTTCACTTCTTACCAAAGTGAGAAAAAGAACGTCGGATTGCAGCTTTTAAATAAAACTTTCCCACAAGTGACGGATTCAGTAGTTGGGGTGAGAAACAATGTTTTTAGATTATTATGGGGATGTTGGACATTACGAAACCCTCGTCCTTTTGACGACATTACAACATGCTGCCTAGCTAATGGTCATAACGGTTATTTTCCACAAGACCAAGGATAGGAAGTCGTCTTAGTAAAACCAGAATGCATGACTTATTTCCGGACTTATGAATTACGTGTCTTTATTTCCTTTGCTGAACAACTTGCGTATTAACTAGATTTATCTTCAAAACTATCATGTATTATAGTGTACTATATTTCATGTTATATGTAATATAGAGAAGTTGTAAGTTTGAAGAATATTTGTATGTGATATATTATTATAATTAGTTTTTCATATGGAATTGTAGTAGTTGAATTGTATATTAGCTACTAAGTATGAACTTAACGGGTAGGTAGTACCCGAATTTAAACTTATAAAACGCTAATATGAAGAAAAAGCTTTTATAAATGAGTTCATATTATGCTACGAGATACTATTGACTACTCTTAATATTCTGTATGATTAAATTGTTTCATTTGACTATTTTGAAGGAAATGGCACCGACTACCCGACACACCTTGAATATGAGCGAAGAGGAATTTCGTGCCTTTCTTGCTTCAAACATAGCCGCAGTACAGGCCGCGCTACATACCAACAATAACTCTGAATCTAGCAATACAGATAACGGCGCAAGAAATCGTGTAGGATGCTCCTACAAGGAATTCACTGCCTGCAAACCTTCAGAATTTGATAGGACCGAAGGACCAATAGGATTGAAACGGTGGACCGAGAAATTTGAATCGGTGTTTGCCATAAGTAAGTGTGCTGAAGGAGACAAAGTGAAGTACGCTACGCATACCTTCACAGGTATTGCGTTAACATGGTGGAATACCTATCTAGAGCAAGTGGGACAAGATGCTGCTTACGCACTACCGTGGTCAGCATTCAAGCACTTGATGAACGAGAAGTACCGTCCCAGAACCGAGGTCAATAAGCTCAAGTCAGAACTTAGAGGGTTACGAACACAGGGATTCGATATTACTTCGTACGGCGAAATTCGATTCACAGAATTGTGCCTATTGTGTCCGAGAGCGTTCGAAGATGAGGAAGAGAAGATCGACGCGTTTGTGAAAGGGTTACCGGAGAGAATCCAAGAAGATATAAGTTCACACGAGCCTGCCTCCATACAAAAGGCATGTAGAATGGCTCACAAACTAGTGAACCAGATTGAGGGAAGAATTAAAGAACAGGCGGCCGAAGAGGCCAACGTGAAGTTAGTCAAAAGAAAGTGGGAGGAAAACGGTGATAAGAGTCACCAAAACAACAACAACTATCCCAACAATCGCAACATCAATCGCAACTACAACAAACGGCACAACAATAACAACAACTACAACAATCATCTCAACAACAATAATAACCGCAACAACAACAACAATCAGAAGTAGCTATGCCAAAGGTGTGAAAAATATCACTCGGGGTTCTGCACCAAATTTTACAACAAGTGTAGAAGAAATGGTCATAGCGCAGTGAAGTGTGAGGTCTACGGACCAGGGGTTAACAGAACGAAAGGAACAAATGGTGTCGGAACGAGTAATGGCAGAGCAAGTAGTGTCGGAACAAGTTATGCCAATGTAGTTTGTTATAAATGTGGAAAACCAGGCCACATTATTAGAAATTGCCCGAACCAGGAGAACACGAATGGACAAGGCCGCGGAAGAGTTTTCAATATTAATGCGGCAGAGGCACAGTAAGACCCGGAGCTTGTTACGGGTACGTTTCTTATTGACAATAAATCTGCTTACGTTTTATTTGATTCGGGTGCGGATAGAAGCTATATGAGTAGAGATTTTTGTCCTAAATTAAGTTGTCCATTGACGCCGTTGGATAGTAAATTTTTACTCGAATTAGCAAACGGTAAATTAATTTCAGCAGATTATATATGCCGGAATCGAGAAATTAAACTGGGTAGCGAAATATTTAAGATTGATTTGATACCAGTAGAGTTAAGGAGTATTGATGTAATAGTTGGCATGGACTAGCTGAAGGAGATGAAAGCAGAGATCGTATGTTACAAAAATGCAATTCACATTGTACGAGAAGAAGGAGAACCCTTAATGGTGTACGGAGAAAAGGGCAACACGAAACTACATCTTATTAGTAATTTGAAGGCACAAAAACTAATAAGAAAAGGTTACTATGTTGTTCTAGCACACGTCGAGAAAGTACAAACTGAAGAAAAGAGCATCAATGATGTTCCCGTCGCAAAAGAATTTCCCGATGTATTTCCGAAAGAATTACCGAGACTACCTCCACATCGATCAGTTGAATTTCAAATAGATCTTGTACCAGGAGCTGCACCAATAGCTCGTGCTCCTTACAGACTCGCACCCAGCGAGATGAAAGAACTGCAAAGCCAACTGCAAGAACTATTAGAACGTGGTTTCATTCGACCAAGCACATCACCATGGGGAGCTCCTATTTTGTTTGTCCAGAAGAAGGATGGTACATTTAGGTTGTGTATTGACTACAGAGATTTGAATAAACTTACCATCAAAAACCGTTATCCACTGCCGAGAACTGACGACTTATTTGATCAACTACAAGGCTCGTCAGTTTATTTGAAAATCGATTTACGTTCTGGATATCATCAAATGCGAGTAAAGGAGGATGATATTCCAAAAACTGCTTTTAGGACGCGTTATGGTCATTACGAGTTTATGGTTATGCCGCTTGGATTGACTAACGCACCAGCTGTGTTCATGGACCTTATGAACCGAGTGTATGGGCCATATCTTGACAAGTTTGTCATTATTTTCATCGATGACATATTTATTTACTCAAAGAATGATCAAGAGCATGAAGAACATTTGAGAAAAGTGCTAGAAGTATTGAGGAAAGAAAAACTGTACGCTAAGTTTTCAAAGTGTGCATTTTGGTTGGAAGAAGTTCAATTTCTCGGTCACATAGTGAACAAAGAAGGTATCCAGGTGGACCCGACAAAGATCGAAACCGTTAAAAGTGGGAAACCCCAAAAACTCCGAAGCATATACGTCAATTTTTAGGATTGGCTGGTTACTACAGAAGATTCATCCAAGATTTCTCCAAAATAGCAAAACCCTTGACTGCATTAACGCATAAAGGGAAGAAATTTGAATGGAAGGATGAATAAGAGAAGGCGTTTCAGTTATTGAAGAAAAAGCTAACTACAGCACCTATATTGTCATTGCCTGAAGGGAATGATGATTTTGTGATTTATTGTGACGTATTAAAGCAAGGTCTCGGTTGTGTATTAATGCAACGAATGAAGGTGATTGCTTATGCGTCTAGACAATTGAAGATTCACGAGCAAAATTATACAACTCACGATTTGGAATTGGGTGCTGTTGTTTTTGCATTAATGACTTGGAGGCATTATTTATATGGGGTCAAAAGTATTATATATACCGACCACAAAAGTCTCCAACACATATTTAATAAGAAGCAACTGAATATGAGACAACGCAGGTGGATTGAACTGTTGAATGATTATGATTTTGAGATTCGATACCACCCGGGGAAGGCGAATGTGGTAGCTGATGCTTTGAGTAGAAAGGACAGAGAACCTATACGGGTAAAAGATATGAATATAATTATTCGTACTAACCTTACTACTCAAATAAAGGAGGCGCAACAGGGAGTTGTAAAAGAAGGAAAGTTGAAGAATGAGATACCCAAAGGATCAGAGAAACATCTTAATATTCGGGAAGACGAAACCCGATATAGGGCTGATAGAATTTAGGTACCAAGGTTTGGAGATGTGAGAGAAATGGTACTTAAAGAAGCACATAAAACCTGATATTCAATACATCCCGGAGCGGGGAAGATGTATAAAGATCTCAAGAAACACTTTTGGTGGCCGGGTATGAAAGCCGATATTGCTAAATATGTAGGAGAATGTTTGACGTGTTCTAAGGTCAAAGCTGAACATCAAAAACCATCAGGTCTACTACAACAACCTGAAATCTCGGAATGGAAATGGGAAAACATTACCATGGATTTCATTACTAAATTGCCAAGGACTGCAAGTGGTTATGATACTATTTGGGTAATAGTTGATCGTCTCACCAAGTCAGCACACTTCCTGCCAATGAGAGAAGATGAGACAATGGAGAAGTTGACACGATTGTATTTGAAGGAGGTTATCTCTAGACATGGAATACCCGTCTCTATTATCTCTGATAGGGATGGTAGATTTGTTTCAAGGTTCTGGCAGACGTTGCAACAATCATTGGGGACTCGTCTAGACATGAGTACTTCCTATCATCCACAAACTGATGAGCAGAGCGAAAGGACGATACAAACGCTTGAAGACATGCTACGAGCATGTGTTATTGATTTCAGAAACAGTTGGGATCGACACCTACCGTTAGCTGAATTTTCCTACAACAACAGTTATCATTCTAGTATTGAGATGGCGCCATTTGAGGCACTTTATGTTAGAAAGTGCAGGTCTCCAAATTGTTGGAATGAAGTGGGGGACAGACGGATTACGGGTCAGGAGATAATACAAGAAACTATCGAGAAAATCATCCAAATTCAACAACGATTGAAAACCGCCTAGAGTCGACAAAAGAGCTACGCGGACAGTAAAAGAAAAGATAAAGAGTTTGAAATTGGAGAAATGGTCATGCTTAAGGTTTCACCTTGGAAAGGCGTTGTTCGATTTGGTAAACGGGGGAAACTAAATCCAAGGTACATTGGACCATTCAAGATTATAGATTGTGTCGGACCAGTAGCTTACCAACTGGAGCTACCTCAACAACTCGCGGCTGTACATAACACTTTCCACGTCTCGAATTTGAAGAAATGTTTTGCTAAAGAAGATCTCACTATTCCGTTGGACAAAATCCAAATCAATGAAAAACTTCAATTCATTGAAGAACCCGTCGAAATAATGGATCGTGAGGTTAAGAGACTTAAGCAAAACAAGATAACGATTGTTAAGGTTCGACGGAATGCTCGTAGAAGACCCGAGTTCACCTGGGAGTTTGAAGATCAGATGAAGAAGAAATACCCGCATCTATTTCCAGAAGATTCGTCAACACCTTCAACATCTTAAAATTTCGGGACGAAATTTATTTAACGGGTAGGTACTGTAGTGACCCGAACTTTTCCATGCTTATATATATTAATTGAAATTGATATTTACGTGACTAAATGTTTCCAACGTGTTAAGCAATCAAACTTGTTAAGACATGATTAAATGAAATAAGTTTCATATAGACAATTGATCACCCAAGTTGACCGGCGATTCACGAACGTTACAAAATTGTAAAAACTACATGTTGTGGTATATATAGACATATATATATGGTTGACATAAGATTATGATGAGTAAGTATCTCACTAAATATATTAACAGTGTGTGATATACATAAGAAATGAGATTACTAAGTTAAGAAACTCGAAATGATATATATAACGATTATCGTTATGATAACGTCTACTAAATACATATGTATCATATTAAGATATTGATACACTATATTTAACATGATAAAATTATATTTAAATATATCATTAAGTGTGTTAACAATGAACTACATATGTAAAAACAAGACTACTAACTCAAGAATTACGAAACGAGACTTATATGTAACGATTATCGTTGTAACGATATTTTAATGTATATATCATATTAAAAGATATTCATACATCATAATATCATGATAATATAATAATTTAACATCTCATTTGATATAATAAACATTGGGTTAACAACATTAATTGAGATCGTTAACTTAAAGGTTTCAAAACAACACTTACATGTAACGACTAACGAAGACTTAACGACTCCATTAGAATGTATATACATGTTGTGTTTTGATATATATTCTTACACTTTTAAAAGACTTCAAGACACATATCAAAGTATTTCTACTTAACAAAAATACTTACAATTACATCCTTTTTCAGTTTCATCAACAATTCTACTCGTATGCACCCGTATTCGTACTCGTACAATACACAGCTTTTAGATGTATGTACTATTGGTATATACAATCCAATGATCAACTCTTAGTAGCCCATGTGAGTCACCTAACACATGTGGGAACCATCATTTGGCAACTAGCATGAAATATCTCATAAAATTACAAAAATATTAGTAATCATTCATGACTTATTTACATGAAAACAAAATTACATATCCTTTATATCTACTCCATATACCAACGACCAAAAACACCTACAAACACTTTCGTTCTTCAATTTTCTTCATATAATTGATCTCTCTCAAGTTCCATCTTCAAGTTCTAAGTGTTCTTCATAAATTCCATAAGTATAGTTTCATAAATATCAAGAATACTTCCAAGTTTGCAAGTTTACTTCCAAGCTTTCTAATCCATTCCAAGTAATCATCTAAGATCAAGGAACATTTGTTATTTATAGTAGGATATCTTTCTAATTCAAGGTAATATTCATATTCAAACTTTGATTCAATTTCTACAACTATAACAATCTTATTTTGAATGAAAATCTTACTTGAACTGTTTTCGTGTCATGATTCTGCTTCAAGAACTTTCAAGCCATCCAAGGATCCTTTGAAGCTAGATCCATTTTTCTCATTTTCAGTAGTTTTATCCAGAAAACTTGAGGTAGTAATGATGTTCATAACATCATTCGATTCATACATATAAAGCTATCGATTATTCGAAGGTTTAAACTTGTAATCACTAGAACATAGTTTAGTTAATTCTAAACTTGTTCGCAAACAAAAGTTAATCCTTCTAACTTGACTTTTAAAATCAACTAAACACATGTTATATATCTATATGATATGCTAACTTAATGATTTAAAACCTGGAAACATGATGAGCACCATAAAATCGGATATACGCCGTCGTAGTGAAACCGGGGGCTGTTTTGGTTTGGATAATTAAAAACTATGATAAACTTTGATTTAAAAGTTATTCTTCTGGGAAAATGATTTTTCATATGAACATGAAACTATATCCAAAAATCTTGGTTAAACTCAAAGTGAAAGTATGTTTTTCAAAATGATCATCAAGATGTCGTTCTTTCGACGAAAATGACTACCTCTTTAGTAATTGACATGTAACTTAAATTTCTGACTATAAACCTATACTTTTTTTGTTTGGATTCTTAAATTAGAGTTCAATATGAAACCAAAGCAATTTGATTCACTCAAAATGGATTTAAAATGAAGAAGTTATGGGTAAAACAAGATTGGATATTTTTGATCTTTTTAGCTACGGAAAATGTTTAACAAATCTATACAAATCATATCCTAGCTAACTTATATTGTATTATACATGTATTCTAATATATTATGTAATCTTGGGATACCATAGACACGTATGCAAATATTTTGACATATCATATCGACCCATGTATATATATTAGTTGGAACAACCATAGACACTCTATATGTAGTAATGTTGGAATTAGCTATACAGGGTTGAGGTTGATTCCAAAAATATATATACTTTGAGTTGTGATCTAGCCTGAGACGCCTATACACTGGGTCGTGGATTGATTCAAGATAATATATATCGATTTATTTCTGTACATCTAACTGTGGACAACTAGTTGTAGGTTACTACCAAGGACAGCTGACTTAATACACTCAAATCTTTAAAACATAATAAAAATGGTTGTAATTATATTTTGATCATACTTTGATATATATGTACATATTTTTATAGGTTCGTGAATCGATCCGTGGCCAAGTCTTATTTCCGAGGAAGGAAATATCTGTGAAAGTGAGTTATAGTCCCACTTTTAAAATCTAATATTTTTGGGATGAGAATACATGCAGGTTTTATAAATGATTTACAAAATAGACACAAGTACATGAAACTACATTCTATGGTTGAATTATCGAAATCGAATATGCCCCTTTTTATTAAGTCTGGTAATCTAAGAATTAGGGAACAGACAACCTAATTGACGCGAATCCTAAAGATAGATCTATTGGGCCTAACAAACCCCATCCAAAGTACCGGATGCTTTAGTACTTCGAAATTTATATCATATCCGAAGGGTGTCCCGGAATGATGGGGATATTCTTATATATGCATCTTGTTAATGTCGGTTACCAGGTGTTCACCATATGAATGATTTTTATCTCTATGTATGGGATGTGTATTGAAATATGAAATCTTGTGGTCTATTGTTACGATTTGATATATATAGGTTAAACCTATAACTCACCAACATTTTTGTTGACGTTTAAAGCATGTTTATTCTCAGGTGAATATTAAGAGCTTCCGCTGTTGCATACTAAAATAAGGACAAGATTTGGAGTCCATGTTTGTATGATATTGTGTAAAAAATGCATTCAGGAAACATATGTCGATGAAATATATCTCTATTGTAAACCATTATGTAATGGTCGTGTGTAAACAGTATATTTTAGATTATCATTATTTGATAATCTACGCAATGTTTTTAAAACCTTTATTGATAAAATAAAGGTTAAGGTTGTTTTAAAAATGAATGCAGTCTTTGCAAAACGTCTCATATAGAGGTCAAAACCTCACAATGAAATCAATTAATATGGAACGTTTATAATCAATATGAACGGGACATTTCAAATGCCCATTTATTAGAGGGAACATACTAGTATTTTTGTTAAGCATTATCCTTAATGTTGCATGGAATCCTAACATAAGCACCTACTTTAGACAAACATTAACCAAAAAGCAAAAAGGTGTCCCCCTTGTCCCCCCCACTAACCCACGGCCATCACCACCCCACCCTTACCTCACCATCTATAAATACAAGCCTTATTTCACTCATTTCACACTTGATCACATTTGCAATTTACACACACTTACTCTCTAATTCTCTCTCTAGTCTTTCTCACTCTAAAAAGTGTAAGTTTTTGATTTATTTCTTCTTCTTCTCCCCTTCATCCACACGACATCATCATCATCATTTTATGGATCTAGCTTTTAGCTTTTGATCTTGTTATATCTTAAAGATTCAAACATGGGTTTGAATCCTTCAAGAACATGGAAGATTCAAGCTTTCTAGCTTTGAATCTTCACTTATTTTGTAGATCTAAATCTTTTTAGCTTTAATCTTGTTATTTTGTTATAAAGATTCAAACTTATGTTTGTAATCTTCATGTATCTTAAAGATCCAAGCTTTATGCTTCAAGATCTTCAAGAATACTAAAGATCCAAGCTTTTTAGCTTAGGGTTTCATTATTATGTTAAAGATCTTAGCTTTTTAGCTTATGGTCTCATTACTTTCATTATTTTATTAAAGATCTTAGCTTTCTAACTTATGGTCTCATTAATCTTGTAAAGATCCAAGCTTTCTAGCTTAGGGTTTTCTTAATACTTGAGATCTAAGTTATTATTGTAGATCTCACTTACTTGGAACCTTTTTGAGTTTGTTGTGATGATAAAGATCAAGTCTTCATCATCACATATGATATAGATGCATGAACTTGTGTAAAATGGACAAAGGTTGAAGCTTTATTGGATTCATGCAATAAAGAGGCAATCTTGATGTTCAAAACTTGTAGAATGATAGATTTTACTCTTAGTTGTGTGTTGATGGTTGAACCTTGGACAAATTGATGCTAAAACATCAAAGATTTGTACACTTGAAGCTTACAAGCATCAAGGATGAGAACCGTGATGAGCATCAAGCACCAAGAACCTCACCGGAGCACTTGTTTGCTGTTTTTCGGGGTCTAATCAGACTCCTGGGCTTCTGGAAAATTAATTTTCAGATATTCGTTTCGAGTAGATGACTTTTCGTTTAGGCCTCGACTTAATCCGATATACGGTTTAGGATTTATGGCCTTCCGAAAGTCACTACGCCCTTGTAACGTTGTGCTGAAATTTCTGACCTACTCGCACTTAAACCGTCGCCATGGTCAAACAAAGACGAGTTAGGTTCTGAAAACAGGTCAGCGGTTAGAGGACTCACATACGGATCCATAGCCACTGACTACGTGTCTTTTCGATTTGTATAGAGGTCGTAACAGCTGTCCGAAGTCAGCCTTTTGTTTAGATCTCTATTCTTGTTAAACTTACCTTAGTGTTGATGAATGATGATGATAATGATGATGTCGATGATGACACTTAAACTTAATTTATTCACTTTTAACCTTTTGGGACAACATACCGACCTAGTGACCTTTGACTTAGGTTGACGACCTTTCGGACCGACTTACTACCTGCATACGTTTTGTATCGACTTTTACTGCTTATTCATTGTGAGTTATAGCTTCCTTTTTTACTTATACTATTTTTGGGACTGAGAATACATGCTCTTTTTATGTTTTACTTACTTGACACGAGTACTTAAACTTTACATATGTGTGGGTTATATAACGGTATAAAGATTCCCCTTAGCACGGTAATGTTTAATCATTGGTTTTGAACCGGTGAACCTGAATATTAGATATGGATCCATAGGGTTTGACATCCCCACTCGGGCTAGTCGCGCTAGCATTTAACGGGTGTTTGATACTTCGAGGACATACGCACTCCCAGGTGTACTTTTAGGGGGTATTACTATTACGTTAAGTTAGTTACCGGGTGCCCACGGATAAGCATATACTTTTTATACTATTTTTAATACGATAACTCGTGGTCTACATTACTTTACTGATTACAAACTATAGCTCACAAACATTCATGTTGACTTTTAAGCGTGTATTTCTCAGGTGCTTAGACGATGTTGCTTCCGCTGTTAGACTTGCTGTCTTGGTGTTATAGACTTGCTGTTATGGAGCTGATGTGTTAGATTTCCGCTGCATTACTTAGGGATGTCTCAATCATGAAACTTTTATCTTGCATTCGTAACTTATGTTATTTTCAAATAATGACTTTGTAACGACCTTTGTGTTACGTTATCTTTTGTAAATGCTATCTTTTTATGAATGCAAAACTGGTTTTCAAACAGCATGTAGTATTTGACCGTGTGAAGATCCTGTTGTTGACGAATCGTACACGATGGTTTTGAACAAGGCGTAGGGAATTAGGTTGCATTAGTGAGTCTAGACCAGACCGAGTAAAATTCACTAATAGGACTAATCTACAACTTGCTCATTTACTTGTTACTGCTTACTATTGCTGTATGTTACTGCTTACTTATACTTCCGTATGATTTTGCTGCATGCTACTGCTTGCCTTTACTGTTATGTGAACTTGTTGTATGCTATTGTTTATCCTCGTTACTGCATGCTACTGTATGCTTTCGATTGCATGTTACTTTTTTTAGTACTGTTATTATTGTCATGCTATGTACTGCGGTAGATGATCTAGGTTGCTGTAGTGCCTGATTACGTGCTTGCTATATGTCTTACTGACATGGAAAAAGTTATTTTTCCTTGTTCAGATGACAGACATGCTGCCCATGACCTTTGACTTCGAGAGTGACTCAGAGACGACTGTTGCCTCGCCTACGGTTGTTGCTGATTCACCGCTACCCTTCGACAACTCTGGTGATTCACCTTCTAGTGGACTCGTGCTTGACCTGATGGACGTCTCAGATGGAGACGAGGATCCCGAGATGATTCTAGCACCACCCAGCCCTAGACTCCCGGAGCCACAGCACCATTCCGTCGATGCTGTAATTCCCGGAGGAAATGGAGACGGTCCTTTCCGTAATGTGTATGGACATTGGGCTAGACGCACCGCTGATGGACGTGTTGTACCGATTCCACCAGGCAGATATCACCTTATGACCATCGACCAGGCACATCCACCCTCAGATGATTCAGACGATTCATCATCCGATGACACCAGCGAGGAGGAGCCCGAGGAGGATTCTGAGGAGGACCCTGAGGAGGAGCCCGTGCAGCCGCCCTCTACCCCGCCAAAGAAGCTGTATCGTTTCAATGGTACTGTTATTCCAGGGGTTAACGGATGTAAGCAGTTCTTGAACGCACGTGGACTGTTGGTTAGAGTCACCGCCCGCAAGCGGGTTGTGCCATATCCCGCTGATCCATTCGTGTGTAAGACCGCCCGCGCTGTGCCATCTACTTCTAGTACTATGTCTGCATTATCTGGACTATCTGCACCACCGGCGTCACCTGCACCACCTGCACTACCAGCATCTCCCGTTGTCGAGGAACTGACGAGGGAAGTGCATGCCCTTCGTGCTCGGGTGACTGAGCTCGAGGATCAGATGTCCCACCTGATGGACATCATTTACCTTCCATCACCATAGGGCTATTGTATTAGATTTCATTATGTAATCTCGTTGGTAGTTTCATGTTTTACTCATGTATTGTACGAACCTTATGTATGCAACTTTCTTATTAATGAATGGAACTTAATGTTGTTTAATTATTATACGGTGTTCTATTTAGGTTATTACCTGATAGTTTTCGTGCTATATGTAACTAGCTAGCCATGCTTATTTAGCGTGTATTGTGATGTTTCTCGGTTGATTACCTTATGCTATAGCATTATGAATTGTTGAATGCGGAATTTTGACTTAAGTCGGAATTTTTGTTTAGAAGATCAATGGCGAACATAAGAGTTCCAAGGGAATTGCCCACAACAGCTCAGATTGAGGAGATGATAGCTGCTCGAGTAGCCACAGCTATGGCCAATGCCAACCCTGCTCCAGCTCCACCGGCCAACCCAGCTGTTCAGAACGGGTGTACCTATAAGGAATTCCAAAGCTGCAAGCCCCACAATTTCAGTGGTACTGAAGGGCCAGTTGGGCTGATGAGATGGTTTGAGAAATTGGAATCTGTGTTCCGTGTGAGTAACTGCTCCGAGGGGAATAAGACTAAGTTCGCATCCTGCACTTTGTCAGATGGCGCTTTAACTTGGTGGAACACACTCGCCCAGGCTAAGAGAATTGACGAGGCTTATGCTACACCATGGGAGGAGTTTAAGAGTGATATGATCGAGGAGTATTTCCCCCGAACTGAAATTCAGAAGATGGAAGCGGAGTTTTGGGAACTGAAAGTTGTAGGGACTGATCTTGATGGCTATAACCGAAGGTACTTGGAGTTAGCTTTGATGTGCCCCACGATAGTCACTCCTAAATTTAAGCGAATGGAACGATATTTGTGGGGACTTCCCAAGGACATTCAAGGAAATGTCACTTCATCAAAACCAGCGAATGTCCCAGAAGCTATGCGTATGGCGCACACCCTGATGAACCAAATTACCCGCCAAGAGCTAGAAAAGGCGAAATCAGAATTGGGAGCTAGTAATGGGAAGCGTAAGTGGGACGGAAGCACGGGAAAAGGTTTTGACCAGAACCCGACTAAGAGGTATGAGAATTTCAAAGGGAACAACGATTGGAGGAACCCGAACCCGAACCCTAGCTCGAACCCTAACTACAAGGGTAGCCTTCTGCAGTGCAAGAGATGCTATAAGCATCATACTGGGTACTGCAACGTGGTTTGTGAAAAGTGTAAGAGGACTGGACACATCGGCAAAGATTGTAAGATCACCGCCTCAGCTGTGAGGACAAACCCGATTGGACCCAGGAAGTGCTTTGAGTGCGGCCAGCAGGGCCACTTCAAAAATGAATGTCCGAATAAGAAGAAGGATGGCGGTCCAGCACGTGGAAGAGTCTTCAACATGAACGCCCGAGATGCCCGTGAGGATCCTGACTTGGTCACAGGTACATTCACTATCAACAATGTATTAGCTTCTGTCTTGTTTGATACTTGTGCCGATAGGAGTTATGTAGATAGACGCTTTTGCTCTAAGATAGATTGTTCGTTAGTACCTTTGGAGGAGAGTATGCTTGTTGAGGTAGCCAATGGAAAACTTGAGAAAGTTGACCAAATTGGCCGAGGAGGTATAATAAACTTAGCTGGTGTAGATTTTGAGATTGAATTGATACCCATCAAGTTAGGAAGCTTTGATGTGATTGTCGATGTAAAGACCCGTCCTAATCTATAAGAACGAATACAATAACATATGATTACATCGCGAGGTACTTGACCTCTATATGAAACATTTTACAAACATTGCATTCGTTTTTAAAAGACAAACTTTCATTTCATCGTAAGTTGACAGGCATGCATACCATTTCATAATATATCTAAACTATAAATGACTTGATAATATTCTTGATGAACTCAATGACTCGAATGCAATGTCTTTTGAAATATGTCATGAATGACTCCAAATAATATCTCTAAGATGAGCAAATGCACAGCGGAAGATTTCTTTCGTACCTGAGAATAAACATGCTTTCAAGTGTCAAACAAAAGGTTGGTGAGTTCATTAGTTTATCATAATAATCATTTCCATTTTAATAGACCACAAAATTTTCATTTTCAGTTCTCATAAATATACGTCCCATACATAGAGACAAAAATATCATTCATATGGATTGAACACCTGGTAACCGACATTAACAAGATGCATATAAGAATATCCCCTATCATTCCGGGACATCCATCGGACATGATAAAACAACATCGAAGTACTAATGCATCCGCAACCATGGATGGGGTTCGTTAGGCCCAATAGATCTATCTTTAGGATTCGCGTCAATTAGTAGATCGGTTTACTAATTCTTAGGTTACCAAGCAAAAGGGGCATATTCGGCTTCGATCATTCAACCATATAATGTAGTTTCGATTACTTGTGTCTATTTCGTAAAACATTTATAAAAACGCATGTATTCTCAGTCCCAAAAATATATATTGCAAAAGCATTTAAAAAGGGAATAATGAAACTCACTATACTGTATTTTGTAGTAAAAATACATATGACGACATTTGAACAACGCAGGGTTGGCATCGGATTCACGAACCTATATCAATACTATATATATTAATACATATAATGGTAATCAAATAATTACATCTATTAATTATATAATGTTTATGTACTTAGTGTTGTAGTTTATATAGAATTTGTATTATATTTTGTCTATATATTATATCTTAAATTATATACTATATCTATGTTTATTTTGAATATATATATATATATATATATATATATATATATATATATATATATATATATATATAATATATTTAATATATAGTTATAGGTAATATAAATATATTTTATGTATAAATCTTTATTTGTTATAATATAATAATAATAATAATAATAATAATAATAATGATAATCTTAATTAAAATGGTAGTTTTAATAATTTTTAGAATTTTAGTAAAAATGATACTATAAATAAATATGATAATAAAAATAACATTAATAATAAGAATAATAATAATAATGATAATACTAGAAATGATAATTTTGATATAAAGTGATAGTTTTAATAAAAGTGATAATTTTTATAATAATGATACTACTAATAATATTCCTAATTATAATACTATTACTAATGTTGATAATAATAATAATAATAATAATAATAATAATAATAATAATAATAATAATAATAATAATAATAATGATGATGATGATGATGATAATAATTAAAACTACCTTAAAAGCTTTCCTAAAAAGATTTGCCTCTGCCCAGGCTCTAACTCACGACCTCCCGCTCACCCGCTAACCCCCCAAACCATTACGCCATTTCAGTGTTTCTGAATTAAATCATAACCCATTTATATATATATATATATATATATATATATATATATATATATATATATATATATATATATATATATCGCGTTCTATCTGTCTCAGCCCATTAATACCACATAATTCGGCCCAAAGGAAAAACAGGATATTCGGCCCAACATGCACAAGCTTTTAACATAGTCCTGCTTCTTCTGATAATTAAAAAAATATCGTGGTTGCCTGGGTTCGAACCCAGGACCTCTAGATCTGATCTTCCACGCTTTTCTGTTATATTAACCATTTTAATTACTTTTATATAATAAAATAGTTTCTTCATCTTCTTTATAACATAAACCAAACCCATAACTATTCATCAAAATCAAAACATAAGATCATAACCATTTTATCATCACCCAATTTCATTAACACGGTTCATCATCAACATTATTTAATTATTATCATCATATACTTATTATCATAATCATATTCACTTATCATCATCTATAACGAATATTTTCATCATTTACATCTTATATCATTTTCGAATCATTCCATCTATTATGATCATATGTAACCATCATCATATATATTCACGCACCATAACCCATTATCATCATCTTATATATTATCAAACTTTCACCTATATCTTCGTTATTTTATGTTTGTTTTATCATAATCATCTTTGTTTGCTAACACTATTTATCATTTTCAACCTCACACAAGTAATCACCTTCCTGATTTAACTCCCTCACATTTAACTTAAAACAGAATAGTATAGATAGACGTAGCAGCTAAGTATAAAATAGAAACAAGTAATAGCATCGTAACAGTTACCAATAGCTGTAGTAGCAGCCTGCTGTCCGACATTATTGAAAACAGAAGAAATTAGAAGCTACAAAGTGACGAGCAGTGATGGTTGTCTGGTGGTTAGTGGTGGCGGAAAGTGGAAGCATAAGGTGGTGAAAGTTGGCGTGGTGGTTGTGATCGATTGGAATGGAGTATGGTTAAAGTTTACAGGTGATCGAATGATTAAAGAAGAAAGATGATCGGATGGGGCTTTTGTTGGATTAAAATATAGTAGTATTAGTCTTCCATTCATATTACACACACACACACACACATATACACACATACACACACACACACACACACACACACATATATATATATATATATATATATATATATAAAGTTGATAAAGAGTAAATATTAATAATCAAGATAATGGTGATTGATATCTGTAAAGCCAAATTCCAAATGGGTTGTTGATTCTTATTCTAAAATCGACATAAAAGGTTGCAAGTGGTGGTGTCTTTTCTTTGACTTTAATATAGCAAGTGGTGAAAGAAATTTGTGGATTCTTGTGTGTATATATGAAAATGTATCATGATAGTAATAGGCTTTATACAGAAAGTAGAATAGCAGTTGTATTTTGCTGAAGTACCTAGAAATATATCGTGTAATAGATGGAGATGTGGTTGTAATGGTTTTGGGGTTTGTAAACAGAAAACAAAATAGAAGTAGAAGTAGAAGGAAATTGTGGTTGGGTTTTCGTGTGAGTAATCGCAAAACCTAAAATAGGCTAGTAGCATGAAATAATAAAAAGAAGTGGGTGTTGATTGTGGGTTATAGCAGTAGCAGGTTATATATAGAAAACAACGAAGTGTGCAACAGTCTTCTAACGACTTGGGTGAGGATGGTGCCGGTGGAGGTTTGGAGAGGGACAAGAAAGAGATAGATAGTTCATGGTTGTCGATAGTGACGAGGTTGATCATATATATGGTGGCATAATTGGTGATGGTAGCGAGGTGGTAAGTTGTTGATGACGGTTCACGAAATAGAAAAACAAGAAGGAAGGATAAGAGAGAGCTAGCTGAAGATGGCGGATCAGGATGGTTATGAAAGTATGATTGAATTATATGTATATGTTCCTATCTAAGTTAGTGTAATATAGATATAAGATATATGTAATATAAATATGATGCACATGTAGTTAACAATCAACAACAGTGTTCTCCTCAATCATATTTGCTTTATCAAATACGGATAATTTATTAATAATATAATAATAATATTAATTAATAATTTCAAATGGAAAGGGATTGAAAACAGAAAAGGAAAAACAAATATCGTACATAGTGTAGCCATTAGATGATTTTGTATTTATTCATAATTTTATGGATATTATTTTGTGATCCATCGTTAATTAGTGGTGGATAAAAGTTTTCAGAAAGATCCCATATTTTTAATTTAACTACATTTATTTATTTTAGTCATTATGGTATAAAATTTTGATCATTACTTTATTAGATAAAAAATTACATCAACTGTCCCTCTCAATTCTAGGTTAAATAAGAAAAGTGTTGAAATTTATTAGTTAGTTTCTAAATATATTTTTAATAAACCTAAACTTTATATAGCTCATTTTCGGATCACCGTTTATTTTAAAATCATATAAATTTGAATTTAGACTTGTCTAATATCAATCGTAACATCAAACGAATATTACAATCATTTAATATTTATTTTTAATATACATTTATATATATATATATATATATATATATATATATATATATATATATATATATATATATATGTTTTAAATTATAATATCATATTTCATTACAACAACATTCAATATTTCAAATTATACTTCCAATCATTATTTATATATATACACACATATATATTTACAAATACTTGTTCGTGAATCGTCGAAAATGGTCGGAAGTCAAATGAATATATGAAACAGTTCAAAATTTTTGAGACTCAATATTACAGACTTCGCTTATCGTATCGGAAACATACAAAGATTAAGTTCAAATTTGATCGGAAATTTCTGGGTCGTCACAGTACCTACCCGTTAAAGAAATTTCATCCCGAAATTTGAGTGGGATAGTCATGAATTATAATAAAAATGTTTTCATGATGAATATGAGCTGATAAATAGAGTTTTATTACCATTGAGTAATAAAGATAAAATAATTCGATTATTTGAAGAGTACAAGTAAAATTATCACAAAAGAGTGAAATGATTAAATGAAGATTCGTCTTAATCGGTGACGTAGTCACGGTTGATTTTAGAAAATAAGGTGCGTCTTAACTTTTGACGTTGTCTTGGTTGAATTCCGGAATTCAAGGGATTTAGAGGAAATCTTCGGAATAAGATTTGGTTCTTCGGTAATTAAGGAAATTAGGATCCACTTTAAATGTGATTATCTGTTTTGATTGCTCTGTCAGATATTTCACTATAACTCCACTCCCTTTGTTTCCTTTATATTTTGGAGTTCCATACTTTTGTTTACTCTTCCTGACTTTAAGTCAAACGAATAATGGTCCAGAATTCGTAGATACGAATTTCAGAATAAACATGACTAATGTTTTAAGAGAGAAATTTTAATAGCACGATCTTGATTTGTTTAATTTACCAAAATTCAAGAGAAAAGATAGGACTATCAGGAAGATATGTTCTCGATATGTTTGAAGATTAGATAGAATGTAAGAGTCGTGTAACATGGCACATGATGACGGTAGGGTTTGTGAATCATCACGTTCCATTAGAAACTTAGCATGACTTACTGTAATATAATCACGTTGATCAAGTGCCATTATATTATACTAACTCATGCATCAATTTCCAACACTACTTCAAAATCATTCATAATTCAAATTCGAATTTTTTTCTTCTTCAGAATTTTAGAAACTAAAATAGGTTCTTTTATGATACAACACAGATAGAGAGAAGAGATAACTAATATCGGACAAGAATATTTATGAAGATATCTTCAGAAATATTGAGGATATTAATAATGAAAGATACGATAATATCGTAGAATTTTAGAATCAAATTATGATGAAGAAATTTATTCACGATGATTTAGAGCGATTAAGGAGCAAGGTATTCGCTAAAGATTTCATCAGAATCAGAATCATTAGGATTCTTTATGTACATGTTTAGTCCTTGTGATTTGTCTATGGCCTCCTTCATGATTTGCTCAATCCGTTTTCCAGTTCCAACATTTATGAGCTTTGCCGACATACTATTCTTTATTATCAAACTTTTGGTTGTTAATGTCATTTACAGTTTTTGCTGCTTCATTCAACTTTTCAAAATTCAGAGTATCGATTCGCAGACTGTGTGCTTTTTAGAATTTCAGAATGGAAGATCATAATTCTAAGAGATAAATGTTATATGTATACATATAACTATTGATGTAGACATGCTGCGAGATTTTTAAAATACTGCTTGCTGATTCTCGGTAACTAGTATGGCAATTATTGTTACAAGATGTAAATGAGTATATGATAAGGTTTCAATGAATATAATGATTCTTCGGAAAGTCAGAGATCAATGAAGTTGCTGATAAATTTACTGCTAATATGGAGGAATATGAACGGTTCCCTGGTAACGATGATGAAAGGCAAACTTATATATCAAGGTTATAATAAGCCTAATCCGAATGAAAAGTCGAAGTTGACTTGCTGGAGCTGTGACAAAATTGGCTAGTTTGGAAAAAAAATTGCAATGTTATTTTCGATAATAGCAATGCCTAAGTAGCTAGCACAGATACGTGTTAAACGTTTACTCATGTTCCGAGTGTTTTCAGGTGTATAACTATATGCATCAATCTTTTCTTCCGTAGATGAAGTGCGGTTGGTTCATCCTCTCGATTGAGGGGTTTTCAAGAATCATGAAAGGTTTGAACGCAGATTGTAATCGTCAAGATACAAATGAGGTTTAAGATGAAATCAAGTGGCAAACTTGAAGAATTGTTTAGTTTCATATGTTATAATCAATATTTTAATTCATTTTAATTGTCCAATGTTGGTAGTCCTCAGTTGATAGTCCACAGTTAGCAGTTCAATAATTCATATATAGTTTAATATATTATATTCGAATTAATTAATACGTGTCGTGACCCATTGTATACATATCTCAGACTCGATCACAACTCAAAGTATATATATTATTGTAGAATCAACCTCAACCCTGTATAGCTAACTCGATCATTACTGCATATAGAGTGTCTATGGTTATTCCAAATAATATATATAGTTGCGTCGATATGATATGTCAAAACATTGTATACGTGTCCCGATATTTAAAATGCGTAAATAATCGCATTTAAATGACGATAAATAAAGTGCGTAAAGTAAATAACAGAAATTAAACGACGATAAATAAAATTGCGATAATTAAATTGCGATAAATAAACTACGATAAATAAAATGTAATCAGTTAGCTAGGAACAGTTAGCTGGAAACAGTTAGCGTGGATTCTTAACAAATTTTTTTTTTCATGGTCAATTCGTTTGTTTCTAACAAATTTTATTTTGTCAAATGTTTTCTTCATTATGCCACTTGTTGGATTCTGATAGGTCAAAATCCAAATATGAAATTAAATGAAAATGGTTATTCTGTGGTGAACGGATTCGTATTTCTGTGGTTGTAAGTAGGATAGTAAATGACTGTTTCAGATTCGAAGAATGTACAATGTAACTTATTAATGTGAAATCTAAATATTCCTCAGGTATTACCTACCCGTTAAAATATTTTCACCATTAACAGTTTGTACAAAAGAACTTTTAATTACAATCCTTATGAAAATATATACATATATATTTTCTTCAGATGTAATCATGGATTTAATGAGTTAATATGATATTAATCTCATTTGCTTTACCGTTAGCACAAGAATACATAATCTCTAAAATATTAGAGATTATATAATCGTCATGTCGAACGAAGATCAAGGATGTAGAACGATACGTAGAACGAAGATAATCGATGTAGGACAAGATGTAGAACGAAAATTATGCTCGAGGTATAGATTGCGATGTTGAGGCATGTGATGTTGAAACTTGGGTTGTTGGTGGTACTGGTGTTGATGTTGTTGCTGAAGCTGGTAAGTTTTGCACCATATTCTCCAAATTGATTACTCGAGCGCGAAGCTTTTTGACTTCTTCCATTATTCCGGAATGATTGTCAATCGGAACGAGCGGCTGAATAAGGTTTAAAATTGTGGATAGAATATAATCGTGATGAGCTACCCTGGAAATGAGGCTGAAAATGGTGTTTCGGATAGGTTCGCCAGTAAGTGCTTCAGGTTCTTCACCAAGAGGGAAATTCGGTGGGTGGAAAGGATCACCTTCTTCTTGTCTCCAATGATTAAGTAGATCACGAACCCATTAGATGAATTGGAGATGGATGATTGGTTGATTCATTCTGGTGACGCTGCTTCCGGAGCTTAGGTGAATATCCGTGTCGAAATAACTGTCGGAATCTGAGGAATTCGAACTGGTTGAGGGATCCATATCGTACGATCAAATGAAGGATTTTAGATAAGAAATAGATTATAGGATGTAGATTAGTACCATGCAATACATAATTTACATATGCATATATCATACTAAAATCCCATAAGTTACGGAGGAATCTACGGAAGCTGTCAGGCAAAGCTAACAATAACAGATACGCTAAGATATGAATTTTGTCTATACACTATTCATGCAATCAATGCAGTAAGATGTGTCTAGACTAGGAATGATAAGCAGGTAATTTCCTAAGGATAATAAGTAGATGATTTTCAACATGAATGATAAGCAAAACTTTTGACATGCACACACGGTCGAAGTCCAGACTCACTAATGCATCTAAACAACTATCAGTTAGACACACTAATGCAAGACCTGGTTCGCTAAGACCATTGCTCTGATACCACATGTAAAGACCCGTCCTAATCCATAAGAACGAATACAATAACATATGATTACATCGCGAGGTACTTGACCTTTATATGAAACATTTTACAAACATTGCATTCGTTTTTAAAAGACAAACTTTCATTTCATCGTAAGTTGACAGGCATGCATACCATTTCATAATATATCTAAACTATAAATGACTTGATAATATTCTTGATGAACTCAATGACTCGAATGAAACGTCTTTTGAAATATGTCATGAATGACTCCAAATAATATCTCTAAGATGAGCAAATGCACAGCGAAAGATTTCTTTCGTACCAGAAATAAACATGCTTTCAAGTGTCAACCAAAAGGTTGGTGAGTTCATTAGTTTATCATAATAATCATTTCCATTTTAATAGACCACAAGATTTTCATTTTTAGTTCTCATAAATATATGTCCCATACATAGAGACGAATATATCATTCATATAGATTGAACACCTGGTAACCGACATTAACAAGATGCATATAAGAATATCCTCTATCATTTCGGGACATCCATCGGACATGATAAAACAACATCGAAGTACTAAAGCATCCGCAACCATGGATGGGGTTCGTTAGGCCCAATAGATCTATCTTTAGGATTCACGTCAATTAGTAGATCGATTTACTAATTCTTAGGTTACCAAGCAAAAGGGGCATATTCGGCTTCGATCATTCAACCATATAATGTAGTTTTGATTACTTGTGTCTATTTCGTAAAATATTTATAAAAGCGCATGTATTCTCAGTCCCAAAAATATATATTGCAAAAGCATTTAAAAAGGGATTAATGAAACTCACTGTACTGTATTTTGTATTAAAAATACATATGACGACATTTGAACAACGCAGGGTTGGCCTCGGATTCACGAACCTATATCAATACTATATATATTAACACATATAATGGTAATCAAATAATTACATCTATTAATTATATAATGTTTATGTACTTAGTGTTGTAGTTTATATAGAATTTGTATTATATTTTGTCTATATATTATATCTTAAATTATATACTATATATATGTTTATTTTGTATATATATATATATATATAAAAATATGTTAATATATTTAATATATAGTTATAGGTAATATAAATATATTTTATGTATAAATCTTTATTTGTTATAATATAATAATAATAATAATAATAATAATAATGATAATCTTAATAAAATGGTAGTTTTAATAATTTTTAGAATTTTAGTAAAAATGATACTATAAATAAATATGATAATAAAAATAACATTACTATTAAGAATAATAATAATAATGATAATACTAGAAATGATAATTTTGATATAAAGTGATAGTTTTAATAAAAGTGATAATTTTTATAATAATGATACTACTAATAATATTCCTAATTATAATACTATTACTAATGTTGATAATAATAATAATAATAATAATAATAATAATAATAATAATAATAATAATAATAATAATAATAATAATAATAATAATAATAATAATAATAATAATAATAATAATAATAATAATTAAAACTACCTTAAAAGCTTTCCTAAAAAGATTTGCCTCTGCCCAGGCTCTAACTTACGACCTCCCGCTCACCCGCTAACCCCCCAAACTATTACGCTATTTCAGTGTTTCTGAATTAAATCATAACCTATTTATATATATATTTATATATATATATATATATATATATATATATATATATATATATATATATATATATATATATATATATCGCATTCTATCTGTCTCAGCCCATTAATACCACATAATTTGGCCCAAAGGAAAAATAAGATATTCGGCCCAACATGCGCAAGCTTTTAACACAGTCCAGCTTCTTCGGATAATTAAAAAAATATCGTGGTTGCCTGGGTTCGAACCCAGGACCTCTAGATAATCACAAACAGCCCTAACCATCTGATCTTCCACACTTTTCTATTATATTGACCATTTTAATTACTTTTATATAATAAAACAGTTTCTTCATCTTCTTCATAACATAAACCAAACCCATAACTATTCATCAAAATTAAAACATAAGATCATAACCATTTTATCATCACCCAATTTCATTAACACGGTTCATCATCAATATTATTTAATTATTATCATCATATACTTATTATCATAATCATCTTCACTTATCATCATCTATAACGAATATTTTCATCATCTACATCTTATATCATTTTCGAATCTTTCCATCTCTTATGATCATATGTAACCATCATCATATATATTCACGCACCATAACCCATTATCATCATCTTATATATTATCAAACTGTCACCTATATCTTCGTTATTTTATGTTTGTTTTATCATAATCATCTTTGTTTGCTAACACTATTTATCATTTTCAACCTCACTCAAGTAATCACCTTCCTGATTTAACTCCCTCACATTTAACTTAAAACAGAATAGTATAGATAGACGTAGCAGCTAAGTATAAAATAGAAACAAGTAATAGCATCGTAACAGTTACCAATAACTGTAGTAGCAGCCTGCTGTCCGACATTATTAAAAATGGAAGAAATCAGAAGTTACTAAGTGACGAGTAGTGATGGTTGTCTGGTGGTTAGTGGTGGCGGAAAGTGGAAGCACAAGGTGGTGAAAGTTGGCGTGGTGGTTGTGACCGGTTGGAATGGAGTATGGTTAAAGTTTACAGGTGATCGAGTGATTAAAGAAGAAAGATGATCGGATGGGGTTTTTTGTTGGATCAAAATATAGTAGTATTAGTCTTCCATTCATATTACACACACACACACACACACACACACACACACATATATATATATATATATATATATATATATATATATATATATATATATATATATATATATATATATATATATATATATATATATATAAAGTTGATAAAGAGTAAATATTAATAATCAAGATGATGGTGATTGATATCTGTAAAAGCAAATTCCAAATGGGTTGTTGATTCTTATTCTAAAATCGACATAAAAGGTTGCAAGTGGTGGTGTCTTTTCTTTGACTTTAATATAGCAAGTGGTGAAAGAAATTTGTGGATTCTTGTGTGTATATATGAAAATGTATCATGATAGTAATAGGCTTTATACAGAAAGTAGAATAGCAGTTGTATTTTGCCGAAGTACCTAGAAATATATCGTGTAATAGATGGAGATGTGGTTGTAATGGTTTTGGGGTTTGTAAACAAAAACCAAAATAGAAGTAGAAGTAGAAGGAAATTGTGGTTGGGTTTTCGTGAGTGTAATTGCAAAACATAAAATAGGCTAGTAGCATGAAATAATAAAAAGAAGTAGGTGTTGATTGTGGGTTAGTAGCAGGTTATATATAGAAAACAACGAAGTGTGCAGCAGTCTTCTAACGACTTGGGTGAGGATGGTGCTGGTGGAGGTTTGGAGAGGGACAAGAAAGAGATAGATAGTTCATGGTTGTTGATAGTGACGAGGTTGATCATATATATGGTGGCGTAATTGGTGATGGTAGCGAGGTGGTAAGTTGTTGATGACGGTTCAAGAAAAAGAAAAACAAGAAGGAAGGATAAGAGAGAGCTAGCTGAAGATGGTGGATCAGGATGGTTATGAAAGTATGATTGAATTATATGTATATGTTCCTATCTAAGTTAGTGTAATATAGATATAAGATATATGTAATATAAATATGATGCACATGTAGTTAACAATCAACAGTGTTCTCCTCAATCATATTTGCTTTATCAAATACGGATAATTTATTAATAGTATAATAATAATATTAATTAATAATTTCAAATGGAAAGGGATTGAAAATAGAAAAGGAAAAACAAATATCGTGCATAGTGTAGCCATCAGATGATTTTGTATTTATTCATAATTTTACGGATATTATTTTATGATCCATCGTTAATTAGAGGTGGATAAAAGTTTCCAGAAAGATCCCATATTTTTAATTTAACTACATTTATTTATTTTGGTCATTATGGTATAAAATTTTGATCATTACTTTATTAGATAAAAAATTACATCAACTGTCCCTCTCAATTCTGGGTTAAATAAGAAAAGTGTTGAAATTTATTAGTTAGTTTCTAAATATATTTTTAATAAACCTAAAATTTATATAGCTCATTTTCGGATCACCGTTTATTTTAAAATCATATAAATTTGAATTAGACTTGTCTAATATCAATCGGAACATCAAACGAATATTACAATCATTTAATATTTATTTTTAATATACATTTATATATTTAGATATGTTTTAAATTATAATATCATATTTCATTACAACAACATTCAATATTTCAAATTATACTTCTAATCATTATTTATATATATACACACATATCTATTTACAAATAGTTGTTCGTGAATCGTCGGAAATGGTCGAAAGTCAAATGAATATATGAAACAGTTCAAAATTTTTGAGACTCAATATTACAGACTTTGCTTATCGTATCGGAAACATACAAAGATTAAGTTCAAATTTGATCAGAAATTTCTGGGTCATCACAGTCGGTATGGACTGTTGTCCAAGGTAAGAGCCGAAGTTATCTGTGGTGAGAAGATTCTCCGTATACCACGCGAAGATGGTGAGCCTCTGATTGTTTACAGAGATAGATGTAGTCTGAAGTTGAACCTTATTAGTTGCTTGAAGGCACAAAAGGTTATGAAGAAGGGACGTTTTGATGTTTTGGCGCATGTGAAGAAGCTAGAAGTTGAAGAGAAAAGCGTGGAGGATGTGTGAATTGTGAACGAATTTCCCAACGTCTTTCCAGAAGAATTACCGGGATTACTACCGCTGAGATCAGTGGAATTTCAGATCGATCTAGTACCAGGAGCTGCACCTGTAGCCCGCGCACCTTACCGACTTGCACCTTCTGAACTGCAAGAGTTGCAGAGTCAACTGCAGGAACTACTAGCTCGTGGATCTATCCGACCGAGTTCATCGCCTTGGGGTGCACCTGTTTTGTTCGTGAAGAAGAAGGACGGATCTTTCTGCATGTGTATCGATTATCGTGAACTGAACAATTTGACGATCAAGAATCGATATCCACTTCCTAGAATTGACGATCTTTTCGATCAGCTGCAAGGATCCAGTGTTTACTCCAAGATTGATTTACGATCTGGTTATCACCAGTTGAGGGTGAAGGAGAGCGATGTGATGAAGACTGCGTTCAGAACCCGTTATGGCCATTATGAGTTTCTTGTGATACCTTTCGGTTTAACTAACGCACCTGCCGTGTTTATGGATCTCATAAATCGTGTATGCAAGCCATATCTGGACAAGTTCATTATCGTCTTCATAGATGATATCCTCATCTATTCCAAAAGCGAAGAAGAACATGAGCAACATCTTCGACTCATGCTAGAACTCTTGAGACAAGAGCAACTTTATGCCAAATTCTCCAAGTGCTAATTTTGGTTGAAGAAAGTTCAATTTCTTGGTCATATCGTGAGCGATCAGGGTATCAAAGTTGATCCTGCAAAGATAGAAGCTATCAGCAAGTGGGAAACCCCCACTACTCTGACTCATATCCGCCAATTTCTAGGTCTCGCTGGTTATTACCGAAGATTCATTGAAGGTTTCTCTCTGATTGCGCGTCCTTTGACTGCATTAACTCATAAGGGGAAGAAGTTCGTTTGGGAAGCCAAGCAAGAGTCGGAATTTCAAACCCTGAAGTAGAAGCTGACCTCCGCACCTATCTTATCACTTCTCGAAGGTAGTGACGACTTCGTTGTGTACTGCGATGCCTCGAGACATGGATTTGGTTGTGTATTGATGCAACGGAAGAATGTTATTGCTTACGCCTCCCGACAACTGAAGATTCACGAGCGAAACTACACTACTCACGATCTTTATGGAACCAAGAGTACTATCTTCACCGACCACAAAAGCCTCCAACACATTTTCGATCAGAAGCAACTGAACATGAGACAACGTCGATGGATCGACATGTTGAACGACTATGATTGTAAACTCCGTTACCACCCTGGTAAGGCAAATGTTGTAGCCGATGCCTTGAGCCAAAAGGAGAGAACGGTACCTCTTCGTATCCGTGTCTGGACATCACCATTCAGACGAATCTCAACAGCCAGATCCGCGTAGCTCAAGATGAGGCTCTCAAGGAGGAGAATATTTCTCAAGAGCACTTGAACATTCTCGTTTCTCGATTTGAGGTCAAGGAGACTGGACTCTGATACTTTTCCGGAAGAATTTGGGTGCCTAGTTATGGGGATTTACGGAGCCTTATTCTAGATGAAGCCCACAAGTCAAGGTATTCGATTCATCCGGGTGCTGGTAAGATGTACCACGACCTCAAGATTCAACATTGGTGGCCGAACCTGAAGAAGGATGTTGCAGCTTATGTTGGAAAGTGTTTGACTTGTTCCAAGATCAAAGCCGAACATCAGAAGCCATCTGGATTACTCCAATAACCCAAAATCCCGCAATGGAAGTGGGAAGGAATAATAATGGATTTCATCACGAAACTATCGAAGACGGTAGGAGGTTATGATACCATCTGGGTTATCGTTGACCGTCTTACCAAATCTGCTCATTTCCTAGCCATGAAGGAAACTAATACGATGGAGAAACTGGCGCAATTATACATAAAGATAGTTGTATTTCGACACGGTGTACCCTTATCGATTATCTCAGATCACGATACCGGTTTTGCTTCTAGGTTTTGGCATTCTTTACAAGAAGCCTTGGGAACACGTCTCGACATGAGTACCGCATATCACCTACAGACCGACGGATAGAGCGAACGCACGATTCAGACTTTAGAGGACATGCTGCGTGCTTGTGTTATAGATTTCGGAAAAACTTGGGAGAAGCATTTACCGCTAGCCGAATTCTCTTACAACAATAGCTATCATGCAAGCATTAATGCCGCACCTTTCGAAGCGTTGTATGACCGCAAGTGTCGTTCTCCTATTTGTTGGGCCGAGGTAGGTGAAAAGCAACTCACCGGTCCCGAACTCGTCTATGAAACCACCGAGAAGATTGTCCAAATTCATTTGAGGCTCAAGATGGCCCGTGATCATCAGAAGAGCTATGCCGACCTTAAACGTGGAGATCATGAATTTCAAATCGGCGACTGCGTTATGTTGAAAGTTCACCTTGGAAAGGTGTAATCCGTTTTGGAAAGCGTGGGAAGTTGAATCCGCGATATATTGGTCCATTTAAAGTTTTGGAGTGTGTTGGACCTGTTGCTTACCGTTTGGATCTTCCGACTCAATTGAGCGCAATTCATCCCACTTTTCACGTGTCGAATCTGAAGAAATGTCTTGCTGAACCAGAACTCGTCATACCTCTCGAGGAGCTTACGATTGATGACAAACTCCATTTCGTGGAAGAACCTGTCGAAAATATGGACCGTGAGGTAAAAACCTTGAAACGCAACAAGATTCCGATCGCCCGAGTACGATGGAATGCAAAACGAGGACCTGAGTTTACTTGGGAGAGAGAGGATCAGATGAAACAGAAGTATCCTCACTTCTTCACAACTCTACCGTCTACCTCAACTTAAAATTTCGGGATGAAATATTCATTAACAGGTGGGTAATGTAACGACCCGACTTTTTCGACTTGCTTTTGTGCTTTGTGCTTTCTGCAAAACTGCGTATTTGTGTGTACTGAGCTATATTATACTCTGGAAACTTTCTACATATGGATTACTTTCATTTATATATTAAAATGTTCCTTTAAGTACGTGGGTTACTTAACTTGAACCCCGGAAGCCTTTATGACCGTTAGTGTCACTTGACGTTTTGAACGAACTGCGTACTGTGTACACGTTTAACTTTTCTCGTAACCGGAATATTATGACTATGAAATACTAATTGTTATTTTATAATAACAATTACTTGGGTTTTTGGATGCTTAATTACGCTTAGTAATTTACTAGAGCACATTAGTTAGTCTTGTTGGACTTTCTACCTTGTTGGACTTTTGCCCACCCTACACTAGCTAGTGGACTATTTAATTAGCCCAATTTAAATAAGTTAATAATCCATATTAATGAAAGACAAATGCCCATTTATTAGAGAGAACATACTAGCATTTTTGTTAAGCATTATCCTTAATGTTTCATGGGATCCTAACATAAGCACCCAGGGGCGGAGACAGGGGAGACTGAGGGGTACTCAGCCTCCCCCAAGACCCAATCGAGAACCAAGTTTCATTTGTAATATTATGCACAAATAATTTTAATCCACCCTCAAAGCCCAAATATCAAATATAATGTTATGGCTTGTTAATGTACTTTTGTTTAATTATAATTATCCGATTAACGACTACGCCACCCCCATCTGAAATTCCTGGCTTCGCCTCTGTAAGCACCTACTTTAGACAACCATTAACCAAAAAGCAAAAAGGTGTCCCCCTTGTCCCCCCCCACTAACCCACGGCCATCATCACCCCACCCTCACCTCACCACCTATAAATACAAGCCTTATTTCACTCATTTCACACTTGATCACATTTGCAATTTCCACACACTTACTCTCTAATTCTCTCTCTAGTCTTTCTCACTCTAAAAAGTGTAAGTTTTTGATTTATTTCTTCTTCTTCTCCCCTTCATCCACACGACATCATCATCATCATTTTATGGATCTAGCTTTTAGCTTTTGATCTTGTTATATCTTAAAGATTCAAACTTGGGTTTGAATCCTTCAAGAACATGGAAGATTCAAGCTTTCTAGCTTTGAATCTTCACTTATTTTGTAGATCTAAATCTTTTTAGCTTGTTATAAAGATTCAAACTTGTGTTTGTAATCTTCATGTATCTTGATGATCCAAGCTTTATGCTTCAAGATCTTCAACAAACACTAAAGATCCAAGCTTTTTAGCTTAGGGTTTCATTATTATGTTAAAGATCTTAGCTTTTTAGCTTATGGTCTCATTACTTTCATTATTTTGTTAAAGATCTTAGCTTTCTAGCTTATGGTCTCATTAATCTTGTAAAGATCCAAGCTTTCTAGCTTAGGGTTTTCTTAATACTTGAGATATAAGTTATTATTGTAGATCTCACTTACTTGAAACCTTTTTGTGTTTGTTGTGATGATAAATATCAAGTCTTCATCATCACATATGATATAGATGCATGAACTTGTGTAAAATGGACAAAGGTTGAAGCTTTATTGGATTCATGCAATAAAGAGGTAATCTTGATGTTTAAAACTTGTAGAATGATAGATTTTACTCTTAGTTGTGTGTTGATGGTTGAACCTTGGTCAAAGTGATGCTAAAACATCAAAGAGTTGTACACTTGAAGCTTACAAGCATCAAGGATGAGAACCGTGATGAGCATCAAGCACCAAGAACCTCACCGGAGCACTTGTTTGCTGTTTTTCGGGGTCTGATCAGACTCTTGGGCTTCTGGAAAATTAATTTTCAGATATTCATTTCGAGTAAATGACTTTTCATTTAGGCCTCGTCTTAATCCGATATACGGTTTAGGATTTATGGCCTTCCGAATGTCACTACGCCCTTGTAACGTTGTGCTGAAATTTCTGACCTACTCGCACTTAAACCGTATCCACAGTCAAACGAAGACAAGTTAGGTTCTGAAAATTGGTCAGCGGTTAGAGGACTCACATACGGAGCCATAGCCACTGACTACACATCTTTTCGATTTGTATAGAGGTCGTAACAGCTGTCCGAAGTCAGCCTTTTGTTTCGATCTCTATTCTTGTTAAGAAAACCTTATTGTTGATGAATGATGATGATAATGATGATGTCGATGATGACACTTAAACTTAATTTATTCACTTTTAACCTTTTGGGACAACATACTGACCTAGTGATCTTTGACTTAGGTTGACGACCTTTCAGACCGACTTACTACCTGCATACGTTTCGTATCGACTTTTACTGCTTATTCACTTTGAGTTATAGCTTCCCTTTTTACTTATACTATTTTTGGGACAGAGAATACATGCGCTTTTTATGTTTTACTTACTTGACACGAGTACTTAAACTTTACATATGTGTAGGTTAAATATTCCCCTTAGCACGGTAACGTTTAATCATTGGTTTTGAACCGGTGAACGCGAATATTAGATATGGATCCATAGGGTTTGACATCCCCACTCGGACTAGTCGCGCTAGCATTTAACGGGTGTTTAATACTTCAAGGACATACACACTCGCCAAGTGTACTTTTAGGGGGTATTACTATTACGTTAAGTTAGTTACCGGTTGCCCACGGATAAGCATATACTTTTCATACTGTTTTGAATACGATAACTCGTGGTCTACATTACTTTACTGATTACAAACTATAGCTCACCAACATTCGTGTTGACTTTTAAGCGTGTATTTCTCAGGTGATTATACGATGTTGCTTCCACTGTTAGACTTGCTGTCTTGGTGTTATAGACTTGCTGTTATGGACCTATTGTGTTAGATTTTCGCTGCATTACTTAGGGATGTCTCAATCATGAAACTTTTATCTTGCATTCGTAACTTATGTTATTTTCAAATAATGACTTTGTAACGACCTTTGTGTCACATTATCTTTTGTAAACGCTATCTTTTTATGAATGCAAAACTGGTTTTCAAACAGCATGTAGTATTTGACCGTGTAAAGATCATGTTGTTGACGAATCGTACACGATAGTTTTGTACGGGGCGTCACACACTATATATATATATATATATATATATATATATATATATATATATATATATATATATATATATATATATATATATATATATATATATATATATATATATATATATATATATATATATATATATATATATATATATATATATATATATATATATATATATATATATATATATATATATGCGATCAATGGGGAAGTAACCAATCGGGGGGAAGCAGGGGGAAGCACAAAAAAAAATTTCGTTTTTTCTGGAATTTTCTTTTCAGACATCAAGATCACACGAAAATATGAACATTTAGAAAAGAAACTTCGTGATGAATGTTATTATTTAGGCAAGAAAACGATCGACAAAAATAACATTCAAGATAATATTGATCGTGAAGAATATTAACGTTTTTTTCTTCATGTTTTGTGAAGTAAAATTTAGCCCGATTTAGAGTTTAGTGTTTAGGGTTTAGGGTTTGGTGTTTTGGGCTTAGTCCTTAAACCTAAAACCCAAACCTGAAATGTCCTGTTCATATTGATTATAAACGTTCCATATTAATTGATTTCGTCGCGAGGTTTTGACCTCTATATGAGATGTTTTTCAAAGACTGCATTCATTTTTAAAACAACCATAACCTTTATTTTATCGATAAAGGTTTTAAAAAAAAACATTACGTAGATTATCAAATAATGATAATCTAAAATATACCGTTTACACACGATCATTACATAATGGTCTACAATAAAAATATATTACATCGAAATAAGTTTCTTTAATGCAGTTTTTACACAATATCATACAATCAAGGACTCCAAATCATGTCTTTATTTTAGTATGCAACAGCGGAAGCTCTTAATAATCACCCGAGAATAAACATGCTTAAAACGTCAACAAAAAATGTTGGTGAGTTATAGGTTTAACCTATATATTATCAAATTAATATAATAGACCACAAGATTTCATTTATTCAATAATCTTACACTCGCAAGTGTATAAAAATCATTCTATGATGAACACCTGGTAACCGATATTAACACAATGCATATAGAATATTCCCCGCATACTCGCAAGTATGTCATAAATTGGAAATCGCAATCACCATATAAATCGAAGTATTAAAGTATTCCAAATTCCAGAATGGGGTTTGTTAGGCCCATAGATATATCTTTAGGATTCGCGTCAATTAGGGGTCATTTTCCTAATTTTTAGGCTACCAGACTTGAAGAGGCAATATTCGGTTTAATAATCTAACCATAGAATGTAGTTTTGCATACTTGTGTTTATTTTGTAAAACATTTATAAAGCTGCATGTATTCTCATCCCAAAAATATTAGATTTTAAAAGTGGGACTATAACTCACTTTCACAGATTTTTCCTTCGTTGGAAATAAGACTTGGCCACTGGTCGATTCACGAACCTATAACAAATATGTACATATATATTAAAGTATGATTTAAATATATTCACAACATTTTTTATTACATTTTTATGATTTAAGTTTGTTAAGTTAGCAGTCCTCGTTAGTAACCTACAACTAGTTGTCCACAGTTAGATGTACTGAAATAAATCAATATATATTATCTCGAATCAATCTATGACCCAGTGTATACAAGTCTCAGGCTAGATCACAACTCAAAATATATATATTATTTTGGAATCAACCTCAACCCTGTATAGCTAACTCAAACATTACTGCATATAGAGTGTCAATGGTTGTTCCGAAATATATATATATATATATATATATATATATATATATATATATATATATATATATATATATATATATATATATATATATATATATGATATGTCAAAACATTGTATACGTGTCTATGGTATTCCAAGGTTACATAATATGTATAATACAATATAAATTCGTTAGGATATATTTAGTCTAGATTTGTTACAAAATTTTCGTAGCTAAAACTAGCAAATTTATCCAATTTTGTTTTACCCGTCATTTCTTCGTTTCAAATCCGTTTTGAGTGATTCAAGTTGCTATGGTTTCATAATGAATTGAAATTTATGAAACTAAACATAAAAATTATAAGTTTATAGTCGAAAATACAGGTTACAAGTCATTTTTTAAAGAGGTAGTCATTTCCGTCGAAAGAACGACATCTTGATGACCATTTTGAAAAACATACTTCCACTTTGAGTTTAACCATGATTTTTGGATATAGTTTCATGTTCATAAGAAAAATCATTTTCCCAGAAGAACAACTTTTAAATCAAAGTTTATAATAGTCTTTAATTATCAAACCCAAAACAGCCCGCGGTGTTACTACAATGGCCTATGTCCGGTTTTACGGTGTTTTTCGTGTTTTCAAGTTTTAAATCATTAAGTTAGCATATCATATAGATATAAAACATGTGTTTAGTTGATTTTAAAAGTCAAGTTAGAAGGATTAACTTTATTTGCGAACAAGTATAGAATTAACTAAACTATGTTCTAGTGATTACATGTTCAAATCTTCGAATAAGATAGTTTTATATATAAGAATGGAATGATTCTATGAACATCATTACTACCTAAAGTTTAGTAGGTAAACCTACTGGAAGTGACAAAAATTGATCTAGCTTCAAAGGATTCTTGGATGGCTTGAAAGTTCTTGAAGTAGAATCATGACACGAAAACAAGTTCAAGTAATATTATCACTCGAAATAAGATTGTTATAGTTATAGAAATTGAACCAAAGTTTGAATATGAGTATTACCTTGAATTAGAAAGATATCTTGCTGTAAATAAGAAAGATTTCTTAAGATTGGATGATCACTTGAAACGGATTAGAAAGCTTGAAAGTAGACTTGTAAACTTGAGAGTATTCTTGATTTTATGAAACTAGAACTTATAAAATTTATGAAGAACACTTAGAACTTGAAGATAGAACTTGAGAGAGATCAATTAGATGAAGAAAATTGAAGAATGAAAGTGTTTTTAGGTGTTTTTGGTCGTTGGTATATGGATTAGATATAAAGGATGTGTAAGTTTGTTTTCATGTAAATAATTCATGAATGATTTATAATATTTTTTGTAATTTTGTGAGATATTTCATGCTAGTTGCCAAATGATGGTTCCCACATATTTAATGACTCATATGGACTGCTAAGGAACTGATCATTGAAGTGTATATACCAATAGTTTATACATCTAGAAGCTGTGTATTGTACGAGTACGAATACGGGTGCATAAGAGTAGAATTGTTGATGAAATTGAATGAGGATGTAATTGTAAGCATTTTTGTTAAGTAGAAGTACTTTGATATGTGTCTTGAAGTCTTTCAAAAGTGTACAAATACATCTTAATACACTACATGTATATACATTTTAACTGAGTCGTTAAGTCATCGTTAGTCGTTACATGTAAGTGTTGTTTTGAAACCTTTAAGTTAACGATCTCATTTAATGTTGTTAACCCATTATTTATTATATCTAATGAGATGTTAAATTATTATATTATAATGATATTATGATGTATGAATATATCTTAATATGATATATATATATATATATATATATATATATATATATATATATATATATACATTAAAATGTCGTTACAACGATAATCGTTACATATATGTCTCGTTTCGAAATCCTTAAGTTAGTAGTCTTCTTTTTACATATGTAGTTCATTGTTAACACACTTAATGATATACTTAATTATAATTTTATCATGTTAAACATAGTGTATCTATATCTTAATATGATTCATATATATTTATTAAGACGTTGTTATAACGATAATCGTTATATATATCGTTTCGAGTTTCTTAATTCAATAATCTCATTTTTATGTATATCACTCATTGTTAATACACTTATTAAGATACTTACTTATCATAATCTCATGTTAACCATATATATATATATATATATATCATCATGTAGTTTTTACAAGTTTTTAATGTTCGTGAATCGCCGGTCAACTTGGGTGGTCAATTGTCTACATGAAACTCATTTCAATTAATCAAGTCTTAATAAGTTTGATTGCTTAACATGTTGGAAACATTTAATCATGAAAATATAGTTTTCATTTAATATATAATCATGGAAAAGTTCGGGTCACTACAGTACCTACCCGTTAAATAAATTTCGTCCCGAAATTTTAAGTGGGTGAAGGTGTTGACGCATCTTCTGGAAATAAGTGCGGGTATTTCTTATTTATCTGGTCTTCATGTTCTCAGGTGAACTCGGGTCCTCTACGAGCATTCCATCGAACCTTAACAATTGGTATCTTGTTTTGCTTAAGCCTTTTAACCTCACGATCCATTATTTCGACGGGTTCTTCGATGAATTGAAGTTTTTTATTGATTTGGATTTCATCTAGCAGAATAGTGAGATCTTCTTTAGCAAAAAATTTCTTCAAATTCGAGACGTGGAAAGTGTTATGTACAGCCGTGATTTGTTGAGGTAACTCAAGTCGGTAAGGTACTGGTCCGACACGATCTATAATCTTGAATGGCCCGATGTATCTTGGATTTAGTTTCCCCTGTTTACCAAATCGAACAACACCTTTCCAAGGTGAAACCTTAAGCATGACCGTCTCTCGAATTTCAAATTTTATATCTTTTCTTTTAATGTTCGCGTAGCTCTTTTGACGACTTTGGGCGGTTTTTAACCGTTGTTGAATTTGAATGATCTTCTCGGTAGTTTCTTGAATTATATCTGGACCCGTAATTTTTCTATCCCCAACTTCACTCCAAAAAATCGGAGACCTGCACTTTCTACCATAAAGTGCCTCAAACGGTGCCATCTCAATACTCGAGTGGTAACTGTTGTTGTAGGAAAACTCTGCTAACGGTAGGTGTCGATCCCAACTATTTCCAAAATCAATAATACATGCTCGTAGCATGTCTTCAAGCGTTTGTATTGTCCTTTTGCTCTGCCCATCAGTCTGTGGATGATAGGCAGTACTCATGTCTAGACGAGTTCCTAGTGCTTGCTGTAATGTATGCCAAAACCTTGAAACAAATCTGCCATCTTCCATGTCTGGAGACAACTTCTTTCAAGTATAATCGTGCCAACTTCTCCATTTTGTCATCTTCTCTCATTGGCAGAAAATGTGCTGATTTGGCGAGACGATCGACTATTACCCAAATAGTATCATAACCATTGCAGGCCTTGGCAATTTAGTAATGAAATCCATGGTAATGTTTTCCCATTTCCATTCTGGGATTTCAGGTTGCTGAAGTAGATCTGATGGTTTCTGATGTTCAGCTTTGACCTTAGAACACGTCAAACATTCTCCTACGTATTTAGCAATATCGGCTTTCATACCCGGTCACCAAAAGTGTTTCTTGAGATCTTTGTACATCTTCCCCGCTCTGGGATGTATTGAATATCTGGTTTTATGTGCTTCCTTAAGTACCATTTCTCTCACATCTCCAAACTTTGGCACCCAAATTCTTTCAGCTCTATATCGGGTTCCGTCTTCCCGAATATTAAGGTGTTTCTCCGATCCTTTGGGTATTTCATTCTTCAAATTCCCTTCTCTTACAACTCCCTGCTGCGCCTCCTTTATTTGAGTAGTAAGGTTAGTACGAATAATTATATTCATAGCTTTTACCCGCATAGGTTCTCTGTCCTTTCTACTCAAAGCGTCGACTACCACATTCGCCTTCCCCGGATGGTAACGAATCTCGAAATCGGAATCATTCAATAACTCAATCCACCTACGCTGCCTCATGTTTAGTTGTTTCTGATTAAATATGTATTGGAGACTTTTGTGATCGGTATATATAATACTTTTGACCCCATATAAGTAGTGCCTCCAAGTCTTTAATGCAAAAATAACCGCGCCTAATTCCAAATCATGCGTCGTATAATTCTGCTCGTCAATCTTCAATTGTCTAGACGCATAAGCAATTACCTTTGTTCGTTGCATTAATACACAACCGAGGCCTTGCTTTGAGGCGTCACAATATATCACAAAATCATCATTCCCTTCAGGCAATGACAATATAGGTGCCGTAGTTAACTTTTTCTTCAAAAATTGAAATGCTTTCTCCTGCTCATTCTTCCATTCAAATTTCTTCCCTTTATGCGTTAATGCAGTCAAGGGTTTTGCTATTTTGGAAAAATCTTGGATGAATCTTCTGTAGTAACCAGCCAATCCTAAAAATTGACGTATATGCTTAATAGTTTTCGGGGTTTCCCACTTTTCAACGGTTTCAATCTTTGCCGGATCCACCTGAATACCTTCTTTGTTCACTATGTGACTTAGGAATTGAACTTCTTCCAACCAAAATGCACACTTTGAAAATTTAGCGTACAGTTTTTCTTTCCTCAACAACTCTAGCACTTTTCTCAAATGTTCTTCGTGCTCTTGATCATTCTTTGAGTAAATAAGTATGTCATCGATGAAAACAATAACAAACTTGTCAAGGTATGGTCCACACACTCAGTTTATGAGGTCCATGAACACAGCTGGTGCGTTAGTCAACTCAAACGGCATAACCATAAACTCGTAATGACTGTAACGCGTTCTGAAAGCAGTCTTTGGAATATCATCCTCCTTCACCAGCATTTGATGATACCCAGAACGTAAATCAATCTTCGAATAAAGTGACGAGCCTTGTAGTTGATTAAATAAGTCGTCGATTCTCGGTAGTGGATAATGGTTCTTGATGGTAAGTTTTTTCAACTCTCGATAGTCGATACACAACCTGAATGTACCATCCTTCTTTTTGACAAACAAAAACAGGAGCTCCCCATGGTGATGTACTTGGTCGTATAAAACCACGCTCTAAAAGTTCTTGAAGTTGGCTTTGGAGTTCCTTCATTTCGCTGGGTGCGAGTCTGTATGGAGCACGAGCTATTGGTGCAGCTCCTGGTACAAGATCTATTTGAAATTCAACGGATCGGTGTGGAGGTAGTCCCGGTAATTTTTTCGAAAATACATCGGGAAATTCTTTTGCGACGGGAACATCATTGATGTTCTTTTCTTCAGTTTGTACTTTCTCGACATGTGCTAAAACAGCATAGCAACCTTTTCTTATTAGCTTTTGCGCCTTCAAATTAATAATAAGATTTAGCTTTGCGTTGCTCTTTTCTCCGTACACCATTAAGGGTTTTCCTTCTTCTCGTACAATGCGAATTGCATTTTTGTAACATACGATCTCTGCTCTCTCATATTTCAACCAGTCCATGCCAATTATCACTTCAAAACTCCCAAACTCTACTGGTATCAAATCAATCTTAAACGTTTCGCTAACCAGTTTAATTTCTCGATTCCAACATATTTTATCTGCCGAAATTAATTTACCGTTTGCTAATTCGAATAAAAATTTATTATTCATAGGCGTCAATGGACCACTTAATTTAGCACAACAATCTCTACTCATATAGTTTCTATCCACACCCGAATCAAATAAAACATAAGCAGGTTTTTTATCAATAAGAAACGTACCCGTAACAAGCTCCGGGTCTTCTTGCGCTTCTGCCGTATTAATATTGAAAACTCTTCCGCGACCCTGTCCATTAGTATTCCCTTGATTTGGGCATTCATTTATGATATGACCCGGCTTCCCACATCCATAACAAATAATGGCGGTATTATTTGTTCCGACATTATTTGTTCCTTTATTCTTGTTAGCCATTGGTCCGTAAACTTCACACTTCGTCGTACCATGACCCTTTCTATTACACTTGGTACACGATGTCGTACAAAGCCAAGTCGGATGGTATCCTTCACACCTCTGGCATGGTTTCTGCCTCTGGTTGTTATTGTTGGGATTGTTGTTGTTGCAGTTGTTGTTATTGTTCGAACGGTTATTGTAGTTGTTGTTGGGATTGTTATTGTTGTTGCGGTTAAAGTTGCGGTTGAGGTGGTAGTTATTGCGTTTGTAATTGCGATTATTGTTGTTATTGTTGTTGTATTGGTGACTCTTGTCACTGTTTTCTTCCCACTTCCTCTTGACTTGTTTCGTGTTGGCTTCTTCGGTCGCTTGCTCTTTAATTCTTCCCTCAATCTGATTTATGAGTTTGTGAGCCATTCGACTTGCCTTTTGTATGGAGGCAGGCTCGTGTGAACTCACATCTTCTTGAATCCTTTCTGATAACCCTTTTACAAATGCGTCGATTTTCTCTTCTTCATCTTCGAACGCTCCCGGACACAATAGGCACAACTCTGTGAATCGTCGTTCGTACGTGGTAATATCAAACCCTGGTGTTCGTAACCCTCTAAGCTCTACCTTGAGCTTATTGACCTCGTTTCTAGGACGGTACTGCTCGTTCATTAAGTGTTTGAATGCTGACCACGGTAGTGCGTAAGCAGCATCTTGTCCCACCTGTTCTAGATAAGTGTTCCACCATGTTAACGCAGTACCCGTGAAGGTATGCGTAGTGTACTTTACTTTGTCTTCTTCAGTGCACTTGCTTATGGCAAACACCGATTCAATCTTCTCAGTCCACCATTTTAATCCGATTGGACCCTCGGTTCCATCGAATTCCAAAGGTTTACAGGCAGTGAATTCTTTGTAGGAGCATCCTACATGAGTTCTCGTGGCGTTAGTTCCATTACTGGATTCAGAGTTATTATTATTTTACATCGCAGAGGCTATGTTTGCTGTGAGGAAAGCACGGAAGTCTTCTTCGCTCATGTTCAAATTCTGACGAGTCGTCGGTGCCATTTCCTTCAAAAATAGCCCAAAAGAATTAAGTTAATCATATAGAATATTAAGAGTAGTCAATAGTATTTCGTAGCATAATATGAACTCATTTATAAAAGCTTTTTCTTCATATTAGCATTTTATAGTTTTAATTCGGGTAGTACCTACCCATTAAGTTCATACTTAGTAGCTAAAATACCATTCAACTACTACAATTCTATATGAAAAACTGATTATAATAATACTTCACGTTCAAACCTTTGTACAATATTTTACAAACTTACAATACCGCTATAATACATATAGCATGAAATATAGCACACAATAACTTTGATACAAAACAGTTGTGACAACACTCCTAGTTAATACGCAAGTCGTTCAGCAAAGGCAATAAAAACACGTAATTCATAAGTCCAGAAACAAGTCATGCATTCTGGTTTTACTAAGACTACTTCCCATCCTTGGTCTTGTGGAACATAACCGTTGTGGCCGTTGACAAGACAGCATGTTGTAAAGTCGTCAAAGGGACGAGGGTTTTGTAATGCCCAACAGCCCCGTAATAATCTAAAAACCTTGTTTCTCACCCCAACTACTGAATCCGTCACTTGTGGGAAGGTATTATTTAAAAGTTGTAATCCGATGTTCTTTTTCTCACTTTGGTGAGAAGCGAACATCACTAACCCGTAAGCATAACATGCTTCTTTATGTTGCATGTTAGAAGCTCTTTCTAACTCACGAAGTCCTACGTTGGGATATGTTGAGTCAAAATAGGTTTTTAACCCGTAGCGTAAAATTGCATTTGGGTTCCCCGCATTTAACGCTTTATAGAAAATACGGCGTAACTTACGGTGTCCCCAATGTGATATACCCCATCTTTCAAATGAAAGCCTTTTATAAACTAAGGCATGCCTGGAACGTTCTTCAAATGTTCTACAAACTAATTTGCCATAAGTAATTGTGCCGACAAATTCTGACCGACTTTAGACAAGATTTCATCAATCATGTCCCCGGGTAGGTCTTCTAAAATTTTTGGTTGTCTATCCTTAACGTCCATTGTGTTTTTATACTGTAAAACAGACGAGAATTAGATTCGTAAAAGATAATTATCAAATAATACTAGCAATTTTCACATACAACAAGAAAAGTACAAGCACACTCATTTTACATATTTTACACCTCATGATTACAACTATTTATTCCGACTCACTAGTTTCTTCCTCTTCGGACCTGTTTCGTTTTGCTAATTTTATAGGGATATATGATGTTCCTCTAATACGAGCCATTGTTTTCACAAATGGTCTAGAAAAACCTGGTGGCTTAGAGGTTCCCGGGTTATTGTTACAACTTAAGAAATACGGGTGTTGACGATACATATAAAGTTCATCGGGGTTGGAATCAGGTTTCTCTATTTTGATGCCCTTTCCCTTATTATTTTCTTTTGCTTTTTCAAATTGGGTCGAGGTAATTTCTATAACATCACCGGAATCCTCATCGGGATCCGATTCATCAGAAAATTAGTAATCTTCCCAATATTTTGCTTCCTCGGTGGAAACACCATTGACCATTATTAATTTTGGTCCATTCGTTGAGGGTTTTCTTTTACTTATATGTTTTTCTTTGTTTCGTAATATTTCCTCCTCCGGAACCCCTTCTTCTTCCGGTTCCTCTTCTTCCGGTTCCTCTTCTGGAATTTGTGAATCTTCCCAATATATATTCGACTCTTCATTATTATTAGGTGAGTCGATGGGATTTGTACTAGAGGTAGACATCTATCACACAATATCAAACATGTTAAGAGATTAATATATCACATAATATTTACATGTTACAATTTGTAGTTTCCAACAAAAAAATATTAACCAATCATTTTTAAAGAAAACACGGTCGAAGTCCAGATTCACTAATGCATCCTAACAAACTCGATAAGACACACTAATGCAAATTTTCTGGTTCTCTAAGACCAACGCTCGGATACCAACTGAAATGTCCCGTTCATATTGATTATAAACATTCCATATTAATTGATTTCGTCGCGAGGTTTTGACCTCTATATGAGACGTTTTTCAAAGACTGCATTCATTTTTAAAACAACCATAACCTTTATTTTATCGATAAAGGTTTTAAAAAAAACATTACGAAGATTATCAAATAATGATAATCTAAAATATACCGTTTACACACGACCATTACATAATGGTCTACAATAAAAATATATTACATCGAAATAAGTTTCTTGAATGCAGTTTTTACACAATATCATACAATCATGGACTCCAAATATTGTCCTTATTTTAGTATGCAACAGCGGAAGCTTTTAATAATCACCTGAGAATAAACATGCTTAAAACGTCAACAAAAAATGTTGGTGAGTTATAGGTTTAACCTATATATTATCAAATTAATATAATAGACCACAAAATTTCAATTATTCAATAATCTTACACTCGCAAGTGTATAAAAATCATTCTATGATGAACACCTGGTAACCGACATTAACATAATGCATATAGAATATTCCCCGCATACTCTCAAGTATGTCATAAATTGGCAATCGCAATCACCATACAAATCGAAGTATTAAAGCATTCCAAATTCCAAAATGGGGTTTGTTAGGCCCATAGATCTATCTTTAGGATTCGCGTCAATTAGGAGTCATTTCCCTAATTCTTAGGCTACCAGACTTGAAGGGGCAATATTCGGTTTAATAATCCAACCATAGAATGTAGTTTCGCATACTTGTGTCTATTTTGTAAAACATTTATAAAGCTGCATGTATTCTGTGATGATCGCTCCAAATCCATATGGACGAACACGTCATTCATCGATTTCATTGCGAGGCATTTAACCTCCATATGATACGTTTTGTAAACATTGCATTCTTTTGAAAAGGCACACCATAAGTGAATATTTAAATCAAAGGTTTTTGACATCTGATGATTTCTACATATAGACAATCACTGTAAATAATAGTTTACAATAGTACTTCCGTTGACAATGCAGCCAAGATAAGATACATGGGGATGATTTGGTGAATGCAACGTTTCCTTGAAAAATATGCCATGTAAGACTCCATGCACATAGCTTGTCTAACATATAAGCAAACAGCGGAAGACTTCTAGGGAACCTGAGAATAAACATGCTAACAAGTGTCAACACAAAGGTTGGTGAGTTCATAGTTTTAATGTATCGTATAATCTGTATATAAAGGTGGATCACAAGATTTCAGTTGTTTCATCCAGAAACGTTTATCAAAATATTCTACAAGATTGAGCACCCTGGTAACTAAACTTTAACGTATATATAATAAGTACCCCTGTTTTAACATACATGCAACTAACATGTACAATACACGCAAACCAACGTGTACTAAACTCAAATAGCATACGTCTGTTTTAGAGTTCAGGCTAGGGTTTCTATACCTGGAATAGACGGGGATGTCAAGCCCTATGGATCCATATACTACTACTCGCGCCCACCAGTTCTTATAACTGGCAGTTACTAGTTACCAAAGCTAAGGGATTTTCGGTTCAAATTCAGTGTAGAATTTAGTATGTACTTGTGTCCATTGCGTTTAAAATAAAGTGCATGTATTCTCAGCCCAAAAATATATATTGCAAAAGCAATTAAAAAGGGTGCAAATGAAACTCACCTTAGCAGCATATAAAGTCGTTCACCAAAATGTGACCGAAACTCGGATTACCAAATAACCGTAGATCTCACCCTAGAGAACATATGTTGGTCAATAAATGTCTATTAAGCTAGGTCAGGGCATAGTGTATCACAATCCTAATGCTCGAGATCGACATACAAAAGTTATCCAAAGTCGTTTCAAAAAGTCAATTTTGACTATAGTTCAACAAAACGAGACGTGCCTTATATAAGGATTCATTTACTCGGTTGGTAATATTTAAAAATTCAATTTATCAATCTTACAAACAAGTTGTTTAAATATTAATTGCAGATTCAAAAGAAATTCCAATTAACGTCAATCATAATTCAGTTGACCATATCTTTTAATTCGTTCATCGAAATTACTCGATTTCTAAATGAAAAGTTATTGATTTTTCGCCAGCTTTCCAAAAACATGTATATCATATACCTTTTACCAGTAATATATGTATTTAATTCGTGATTCATTATAAACTGTTTAACGATGAAATTTAGCATACAAGCATGCATAAATATATATACTCGAGCACTAGACATGGATACACAATTAATATATAAAAGATAAGATATGAATGCTCACGTATCAATATTATGATTCAATATTGCAGGGAAGTACGTAGACGCAACAGAGATGATAAACACTAGGTTTGACTTTCCAATAATACCCACGTACATTACCCATAACCTCCATAGCTATAACCCATAATTTCCTTAGCTCTATTCCGCTTGAAAACCCATTTTGAAAGTGACACGCTCATGACTTCGTCGTAGTATTTTATGTATAATAATACTACTAATAATAATAATAAGATTAATAATAATAATATTATTCTTAATAATAATAATAATAATAATAAAAATAATAATAATAATATATAATATATAATAATACGGAGATAGAGAGGAGTGAATGAGCAAACAAAACAAAGAATTCAATCGAATTTATAGCACTTGGCCTGTCCCAGCCCTCCATGCGATCGCATGGTTTTTGGGCATCAAGGCCATGCGATTGCATGGCCCTCTGATCCAGCTCACATTCGTTTAACTTCTAGTTTGTCGACATATTTAAATATTAATATAATATATATAATTTAAATTAATTAATTATATATTATATTATTTTCTCGTGCATAGTTAATTTGTAATTTTTGTTCCGATAAGTCGTACGTCGTCACTCGACTTATGTCCCGGTTCCGGTTTTTCGATCGTTCTTTCGTACGCTGAGAAAACTTGCATTTTTCGTTTCGTGACTCGTACCTTTGTCAAAATATAGACTTAAATTATCCATAACTATACCACTCGAAATACAACTTATACATTTGAGTGTTTTGGTCATTTACTTCTATAAATCATCGTCTCGCTATTTGTTAATATATATATAATAACAATTCGTTTTATGACCAAGTTAATATTATATTTTATCGTATTGTTAAATATATATTTTCAATATTCATAAACACGTTTTAAAATACACATCGCAAGTTATTCATATATCTTAATTCTAACAGTTAATATTTATTATATGTGTCCAAATTACGTTATTTAAACAAACACTTTACCATTTATTACGAATACCGTTAAACATGAATGATTTCCCAAATCAATGTGGACCTTACAACAGAGACTTGTAATAATATCATAATCCTTAAGGGACTCGGTAAATATCTTTTAATTCAATCGTTTAGCATAATCTTTTAACTCCGTAGTTAAATATATCAATCAGATAATCAAACCAATAAGTTTAATGCACAGTATCATATACTCAACACTTTGTTACATTTTCAAGTTATAGTATGTATCTATCTATTTACACATAATTGTCCGCGAATCGTTGAGAACAACTAAAAGTAATTGATTATATGAACACAGTTCAAAGTTTTTGAGATTTCAACATCACAGACTTTGCTTATCGTGCCGGAAACGTTAAAGATTAAGTTTAAATTTGATCAGAAATTTCCGGGTCATCACATATTCTCATCCCAAAAATATTAGATTTTAAAAGTGGGACTATAACTCACTTTCACAGATTTTTCCTTCGTTGGAAATAAGACTTGGCCACTGGTCAATTCACGAACCTATAACAAATATGTACATATATATCAAAATATGATTTAAATATATTCACAACATTTTTTATTACGTTTTTATGATTTAAGTTTGTTAAGTTAGCAGTCCTCGTTAGTAACCTACAACTAGTTTTCCACAGTTAGATGTACTGAAATAAATCAATATATATTATCTCGAATCAATCCATAACCCAGTGTATACAAGTCTCAGGCTAGATCACAACTCAAAGTATATATATTATTTTGGAATCAACCTCAACCCTGTATAGCTAACTCAAACATTACTGCATATAGAGTGTCTATGGTTGTTCCGAAATATATATATATATATATATATATATATATATATATATATATATATATATATAGATGGGTCGATATGATATGTCAAAATATTGTATACGTGTCTATGGTATCCCAAGATTACATAATATGTATAATACAATATAAATTAGTTAGTATATGTTTAGTCTAGATTTGTTACAAAATTTGCGTAGCTAAAACTAGCAAATTTATCCAATTTTGTTTTACGCGTCATTTCTTCGTTTCAAATCCATTTTGAGTGATTCAAGTTGCTATGGTTTCATAATGAACTGAAATTTATGAAACTAAACAGAAAAAGTATAAGTTTATAGTCGAAAATACAGGTTACAAGTCATTTTTTAAAGAGGTAGTCATTTTCGTCGAAAGAACGACATCTTGATGACCATTTTGAAAAACATACTTCCACTTTGAGTTTAACCATGATTTTTGGATATAGTTTCATGTTCATAAGAAAAATTATTTTTCCAGAAGAACAACTTTTAAATCAAAGTTTATCATAGTCTTTAATTATGAAACCCAAAACAGCCCGCGGTGTTATTACAACGGCGTATGTCCGGTTTTACGGTGTTTTTCGTGTTTCCAGGTTTTAAATCATTAAGTTAGCATATCATATAGATATAGAACATGTGTTTAGTTGATTTTAAAAGTCAAATTAGAAGGATTAACTTTATTTGCGGACAAGTGTAGAATTAACTAAACTATGTTCTAGTGATTACATGTTCAAATCTTCGAATAAGATAGTTTTATATATAAGAATCGAACGATGTTATGAACATCATTAATACCTCAAGTTTAGTAGATAAACCTACTGGAAGTGATAAAAATTGATCTAGCTTCAAAGGATTCTTGGATGGCTTGAAAGTTCTTGAAGTAGAATCATGACACGAAAACAAGTTCAAGTAAGATTATCACTCAAAATAAGATTGTTATAGTTATAGAAATTGAACCAAAGTTTGAATATGAGTATTATCTTGAATTAGAAAGATATCTTACTGTAAATAAGAAAGATTTCTTGAGATTGGATGATCACTTGAAACGGATTAGAAAGCTTGAAAGTAGACTTGTAAACTTGAGAGTATTCTTAATTTTATGAAACTAGAACTTATAAAATTTATGAAGAACACTTAGAACTTGAAGATAGAACTTGAGAGAGATCAATTAGATGAAGAAAATTGAAGAATGAAAGTGTTTGTAGGTGTTTTTGGTCATTGGTATATGGATTAGATATAAATGATGTGTAAGTTTGTTTTCATGTAAATAATTCATGAATGATTTATAATATTTTTTGTAATTTTGTGAGATATTTCATGCTAGTTGTCAATGTTAGACTTATTTATTACTCCTACATTAATGTGTCCTAACCTATTAATAATAAATCACCATCTTATTGATATGATGAGATCAAAAGATATCATTATTAATAAGAAGTCACCATCTTATTGATATGGTGAGATTACATGTTGTCTTTTATGATCATACTTAAATACCATAATGAATGCACTTAATAAATCTTGATGGGAGATATTAAGTTGCATACTCTTTAATATTTGGAGTTGATGCCTCCTTGACCTCTCCTATAAATAGAGGCTCATTCTTCACCTCTAAATACACAACAACAACACATTACAATTACTCTTAGTCCATCACTAAAGGAGATGATCAAGTAGAAGATCAAACATCCTAGTTGTGTTCTTATGGCTTCATCTTTCCATTCAAGTAAGCCTTACATCTTTATGTCTTAATCTTTATCTAATGAATTACATGATGTTTATGTTATGCTTAACATGTGGTATCCGAGCAAATTTATCTCATATGTATTACAATCCTAATTACACTTATGAAATGTTCATGATTAATTATTTCAAAGAATAACATGTTCTTTAATGTTGAATTGTATGTTAATATTCGGATTATTATATGATGATGATCCAAAATTAGATACACTTGTAATTCGTTGTTATCATACATGATTTACTATACTATTACTCGTGTCTTAGCTTATAATCCAACACATGGCAATCATGATTTACTTTCACATTTGATTAGCATTTATTCGTTTATGCCAAAATCTCACTATATTTTTTCATGTCATGAATATAAACTCAAATCTTATTTCATTATTTATGTATATATTGTCATCATGATTAGAACAGAATGTAATGTAATAAAAATGTAAAGACAAATGTGAAAGTATGATATTATACTATCATTAACTTACCAATAGGGTTGTGTTTGCACAATCCATTCTTGATTATATTTGACGTTTTTAGTAGTCGACATTGAAGAGAATTTTTGCGTAATCATTATTAAAAATAAATAAATAAAAGGTGTATGTATTCCGTATGTGAGATAATGGATTCTCATGTTAAAAACTTACGACATGACTTTAATGTTACCTGACAATCATTTGTGTTTCATGTGAATATGTGATTAGAAACGCTCACGTTAAATTTACAGTTACTTTATGGAACTTATTTATTGATTATGAAATTGTAACATTATCTGTCCAATTGATTATGGAACTTATTTATTGATTCTTTAAATTTAATATTACTGTTACAACTCAAGCCATTTTTGATGTTACTTGGTTCAGTTTCAAAATTAATGACATAAATCAAAGCATTTTTTTTTATTTAATAGCATTTTTATAATGGGCATTATAAAGAAATGTATGTATTTTATTAGCATGTTTAATGACTACCTAATTATTAAGATTAGTTGTCGGCCCAACGGAAGGCTACTAGTTGAAATAATTATGGTGAATGAAAAGTCATATTAAGTTACGTTTGGTGTCTAAGGATTGTGGGATAGCCCAACGGTGACCCATAATTTTGAGACATTTGACGGTATTTAGCAGATTATTTATAATTGGTTTACTTATATTTCTGCCCAACGGTGATGTATTTGTAAATTAATTTTGCATTAATTAATTAAGAAGTTATAAGTGTACTATTGATGGAACCAACGAGAAGTCAATAATTGCACCCAACTTCTTTAATAAATTTAATTTTGTGTTGTAATTAAATTTATTATACCAACTTTTGACCTATAGTTGGTGTTAAAATTATTATTATTATGTCACTAATATAGTCTAATTTTATAAATTTGATTTATTGATGTACCATGAAAATTATTTTAGTCCTTAATCAAAATAATAATGAGCATAATGATGAGCATAATATTAATGACCGTTACATTTCAGCTTTAACACCCACTGCTATTGCAAACTGTATTCCTCGTATAGAACACTTGAACGGAACTAATTTTGCATCGTGGAAAGATCAAATTAAGATTTCCCTCGGCATAATTGATTTGGACTATGCTTTAAGATTTGATCAACCTGCACCTCTTACCGACGAAACTACGGTTGAACAAAAGAGGACTTATGATATATGAGAAAGATCAAATCGCATGTCCCTAATGATAATGAAGAATTCTATATCGCCCGCTATTCGAGGAGCCATTCCTGACTCCGAAAATGCTAAAGAATTCTTAGAATTTGTCGAGGAACAATTTAAGGGTTCATCTAAATCTCATGCGAGTACCCTTATTCTTAAGATGCTTACCACAAAGTATGATGGTGTTAGTGGGGTACGTGAGCACATCATGATGATGAATGACATGGCCTCAAAATTAAAGGGCATGGACATGGAAATATCTGAAGGTTTTCTCGTTCACTTCATTATGACATCTCTCTCTTCTCAGTTTGGTCCTTTTAAGATCAACTATAACACTCAAAAGGAGAAATGGAAAATGAGCGAGTTGATTGCCATGTGTGTCCAAGAAGAGGAAAGGTTAAAAATTGAAAAACCCGATGTTGCTCACCTCACCACCGCTAAGACTACTCGTAAGAAAGTTTTCAAAAGTAACAAAGGTTCAAAATGGGAGAAAGGAAGTTCCACAAAAGAAAGTTCATTAAAGGCAAGTGCAAGTAAGGGCAAGGATGAAAGGACCCGTTCATATACATTATAAACGATTCACAATAGTTGATTACATTGTGAGGTATTTGACCTCTATATGATACATTTTACAAACATTGCATTCGTTTTTAAAAGACAAACTTTCTTTACATCGAAAATTGACAGGCATGCATATCATTTCATAATATTCACTATCCAACTATAAATTGATTTAATAATAATCTTTGATGAACTCAATGACTCGAATGCAACGTTCTTCGAAATATGCTATGAAAGACTCCAAGTAATATCTTTAAAATGAGCAAATGCACAGCGGAAGATTTCTTTAACACCTGAGAATAAACATGCTTTAAAGTGTCAACCAAATGGTTGGTGAGTTCATTAGTTTATCATAATCATTTATTTCCATCATTTTAATAGACCATAAGAATTTCATTTCCAGATCTCATAAATATACGTCCCATGCATAGAGACAAAAAATAATCATTCATATGGTGAACACCTGGTAACCGACATTAACTAGATACATATAAGAATATCCCCTATCATTCCGGGATCCTCCTTCGGACATGATATAAATTTCGAAGTACTAAAGCATCCGGTACTTTGGATGGGGTTTGTTAGGCCCAATAGATCTATCTTTAGGATTCGCGTCAATTAGGGTGTCTGTTCCCTAATTCTTAGATTACCATACTTAATAAAAAGGGCATATTCGATTTCGATAATTCAACCATATAATGTAGTTTCGATTACTTGTGTCTATTTCGTAAAACATTTATAAAAATTGCGCATGTATTCTCAGCCCAAAAATATAAAGGGTAAAAAGGCAAATGAAACTCACCATACTGTATTTCGTAGTAAAAATACATATAACGTCATTGAACAAGTGCAAGGTTGGCCTCGGATTCACGAACCTAAATTAATTATATATATTTATGTGTTGGTCAATATTTGTCTAACAAATTAGGTCAAGTCATAGTGTACCACAATCCTAATGCTCGAGACTAATATGTAAAAGTCAACAAAAGTAAATTTGACTCAAAATAATTTCCAAAAATCTATACATGATTAATATATAGTTTAAATATCGTCGTTTTATATTTTTAAATATTTTTAAAAGATTTATTAGAGTAAATAATATAATTTATTTATTAATAAATAAAAATTTTATATTAAATTTATATAATAAAATATACTTTTATATATATTAAGTAATAAAATTTATAGGGTTCATTTAATATCAAAAAGATAATATGATAGGTATTATTAAAGTAAGTTATTACACGTAGTAAAATATGTTTGTATCACATATTTATTTGATAAAATAATATCTATAATGATAGTAAGTAAAAGTTGTATTATTTTGTAATAATAATTATTATTATAAAAATATCAATATTTATAATTACTAAGATGACATTATGATAAAACGATAATTCTAATTATGATAACTTTAATATTTACGATAATTTTTAATATTATCTTTAAAATAATAATTCTATTTAAAATAATAATAATAATGATATTTTATAATAACAATGACATTTCTATTAAAATGATAATTTTTTTTAAAATGATAGTTTTAATACTAACGATACTTTTAATAATAATAGTAATGATAAAAATAATAAGAACAATAATTTTATCTAAATCAATATCTTATAATATTTTAATTTCATCATGATACTCTTACTCATTATTTCCTAATCGTTTCGTTTAATAGCTTTTAATCGCCTTTTATATCGTGTTCATAATAATGATAATAATAGTAATCAAAATAATTAGGTGTTACAAATATTTGTTTTAATTACACTAATATTAATAATGATAGTTACTATAACATTATTAACGATAATACTAATAATTATCTTAATGATAATATAGTAATAATAATAATAACAATAACAATAACCATTTTTAAATAATGATATATATATTATTAATGATAATAATAATAATAATAATACTAATAATAATAATAATAATAATAATAATAATAATAATAATTGGATAATAATAATAATACTAATTATAACTTTAACGATAATAACGATAGTAATAATAAAAAAAAATAACAATTTTTAATGATAAATCCCTTTTATTGATAAAGATAATAATAATGATAGTAATAAGATAAAACTAGAACGACGATAAAAACGACGATAATAATAATCATTTTTAATAAAAATATCGAAAATTCAATTGATTATAACTTCTAATCCGTTCATCGAAACCATTCGATATCTAAAGGAAAAGTTCTTAATTTTTCGCTAGCTTTCCAAGGACATGCATATCTTATACCTTATCTCAACCGCAAGTGTAACTAATTCAAGATTCAACCTAACCTGTCTAAGGGCAATATCAAAAGTACAAGCATGCATAATCCTAAATACTCGAGCACTAGTCAGGGATACACTATTAGTATGTAAAAGTTAAATTATGAGTACTCACGTATCAATATTGAGATTCAATATTGCAGGAAAGGTACGTAGACGCAACGGAAATGATAAACACTATATTGACCTCACGAGCATACCCATGAACCATACTCAATCACCTCCATAGCTATAACCCATAATTTCCTTAATCCTATCCTACTCGAAAAACAATTTCGAAATCACTCGGACAGCACTTCATCGTAATATTTTATGTATACTAATAATATCTTGAAATAATACGGAGTAAATATATATATGTAAATCGATTGAGAGAGTTTAGAGAAAAATATTTTCAAGTTTCTTTGAAATAATGAAACCTATTGAATTCTATTTATAATAGATTTTTGAATTATTAAAGTGAATTATTAAAGTATGAATTATTAAAGTGAATTATTAAAGTATGAATTATTAAAGTGAATTATTAAAGTATGAATTATTAAAGTATGAATTATTAAAGTGAATTATTAAAGTTAAAGTAAAGTAAAAATAAAGTAAAGGTAAAGTTTAAGTATAGTATACGTATAAAACTATGTACGTATAATACGCGTATAAATATATATAATATTAATTTAAATCGTTATATATATTTAATAAAATAAAATATAAATATCGTTATCTTTATCATACTAGTTAAGTAATGAGTTCTTAAAAGTGGTTCTAGATATTTATAAAAGTTATATACGTTTTAATAATAAAGTTCTTTTTATACTGAAAACGTTTTTGTACGTTTGAAACTAAATAGATCAATCGAGTCTTTATGAGATTCAATCTTCCACTATCCTTTGTCTAGTTCTCAATGATTGACAATTTGTTCTTATTTATAAATCACTTTACCATTTTCCGAATATTTTTAAAATGGAAAGATTTCTCAAATCAACGTGGGCCTTTCAACAGAGACTTGTAATCATAATTCAATATATCTGATAATTTAATCATTTGATCTTATCTTCTAATTCTATTGATAAACATTTTGAAACAGATACAATCATATAAAGTATTTAATCTAATATTTTGTTTAGTTTCAAGTTATAATATATATACACATATACATATATAATCATATTCATTTAATGGTTCGTGAATCGTTGGAACTTGGTCGAGGTTAAATGAATGTATGAACATAGTTTAAAATTCTTGAAATTTAACTTAACAAATATTGCTTATCGTGTCGGAAACATATAAAGATTAAAGTTTAAATTTGGTTGGAAATTTCCGGGTTGTCACAGTACCTACCCGTTAAAGAAATTTCGTCCCGAAATTTGAGTGGAAAGGTCGTGAATGATAATAAGTATGTTTTCATGATGCATACGGGCTGAAAATTAGAGTTTTATCATCAGCGAGTAATTTGGATAAACAATCCATTTATATGAAGAGTACGAATGAAGCTAACATAGAAGAGTGAAATGAGTAAGTGTAGATTCATCTTATCATTTGACGTAGATATGATTGATTCCCAGATTTCAAGGGATTTGAAGAAAATCTTCTTAATAAGATTTGACTCTCCGGTAATCAAGGGAATTAGGATCCACTTTAAATGCGATCGTCCATTTTAATTGTTCTGTCAGAGATTTTCTTATAAATTCACCTCCTTCGTTTCCTTACAACTCACACCTTCTGTTGATGCATTTTATGCAAGTACCTAGACATCTACCCACGTTCATTACAGGTACAACAGTTTACAGGCCACCATGATTGCTCGTTATTATCCTATCCGTGTTTGTATGTGGTTACAGGAACTGCAGGAATGAGATTTAGATGTTTGACTATGTTAGACTTAGTTAGACGTACGAGTGAAGCCTCACTAGTACGGCTGACAAGCTTATACGCACGGTTGATGCTGAGCTAAGTCACAATTACAACCTAAATGAGAAGACACGAGTGAGTGATCACCCGTGCGGCTGATGAAGCCAACTCGTACGTGTGATGAATGAATCGTATGGGTGAGTCAACAGCAGGGGTATATAAATTCTTATGTTCTTCATTTTAGGTTAAGCCTCTCATTTGTTACACACACTCAGATCTAGTGAGCTCTTCCGATTCTCTCTCAGTCCAAATCACCCCAGGTGGTGAATAATAGCTCTAGGTGTTGATCTAATCACTCTTGATTTAGTTGTGGTTTGACTAAATTAATCAAAAAAAACTTAACCTATTCACTAGAGGGTTTGATTCACTTATTCCGCCATTGTGTGAGTTAATTCTGTTGTTTCTAAGTTCCTAGTCATGTTTCATCACCTTCTATTCTTTCCCCCTCAACTCATATTTTAAAGTATTCATCAATATGCTCCATCCAGTTCTGATTCTTGATATACTTCTAACTTTCATATCGGTCATTCTTCTTTTTCATCTACCGCCGGAAGAATCTATTTACTTCTACTATACTCTTGGGTTTATAGTGTTTCTAGTTCTCCCGTGTCTTTATATTGCTATATGCATCGATATATATGGTTTATAATTTCTGGTTTGTCGGTGGGCTTTATATGTTCCCTTATTTTTCAAAGTCTCTGCTTTTGTCTTCTATAATCATTATCATTCACAGTTAATGCTCTCTTTTATTTGCTGCAATTTATACCCCAATTTCTATTTCGGAGTTTTATACTTTCGTTTCTTCTTCTTGCGATTAAGCACCGCTTGTAATGGTCCAGAATTCACAGATATGAATTTCGGAATGAACATTGTTAATGTTCTAGGAAGGAAATTGTGATGGCACGATCTTGACTTGTCAAATTACTAGAATACCTTAGAAAAGGCCGAATCATCAAGAAATATTTTCTTGATATTTTAGAGGTTAAATAGAATACAAGAGTCGTATAACATGGCACATGATGATGTTATGATCTGTGAATCATCACGTTCCATTTAGAAACTCAGCATGACTTACTGTAATATAATCACATTGATCAAGTGTCATTATATTATACTAATTCATGCTTCAGTTCCCAACACTACTTCAAAATATTCCTATTTTAAACTTGAATGTTTCAGAATTTAGAAACTAAAATAGTTTCTTTTATGATGTAATACAGATAGCGCGAAGAGGTAAATGATTTCAAATAAGAAAAATTAAGAAAATATCTTAAGAAATATGGAGGATATTTATAATGAAAGATATGATGATATTTTAGAATTTCTAATATCAGAGGATGATGAAGAATATTGTCCGCAGGGGGTTAGAGTCAGGAGCAAGGTATTCTTTAATGACTTCAGCAGGTACTGAATCATTTGGATCCTTTGAAGTCAGGTTCGGTCTTTGTAATTTGTCCACAGCCTCCTTCCTACTTTGCTCAATCCGTTTTTCAGTTCCAAAACTTCTCTTTTTCTGCGCTTTGCCAGCACACTTCATCATTATCATCCAGCTTTTACTGTGTAAAGTCGTTTATAGTTTTTGCTGCTTCATCAGCATTTTTTCCATTTTCGGAGAACCAATTCGTAGTTCGGAGTGTTTTTCAGAAACTTCACATTCAAATTAAGTCTAGAAGATAGACGTTATATATACACATATAACTGTTGGCGTAGACATGCTGCAAGATTTCAAAATACTTATTGCTAATTCCCAATGATTCGTATGGCAATTCTCATTACAAGATGCGAATGAGTAAATGATGGGGTTTCAATGAATAATTATAATGACTTTTTGGAGAGGCTAAAGTCAAAGGGTAAGGAAGTTGTTGGTACATCTGCTAATAATGTGGTAGAATGTAAAAGGTTCCCTGGTAACGATGGTGTATATCTCAAGGTTATAATAAGGTTAGTCTGACTGAAAAGTCGAAGTTGACTTGCTGGAGCTGTGACAAAACTGGCTATTTTGAATAGGAGTCACAAAGTTATTTTTGCTAATAAATGCCAAAGAATCTGACGCGGATACGTTGTTTAAACTTTTACTTTGGTTTCAAGAGTTTTTCGGGTACATAACTGTGGGTAACATGTGGTTGGATCATCATCTCGATTGCTCATCATTCGAAGTGTCTTCAGAAATTTTCGAAGGGTTTGAACACAGATTGTAATCGTTAACATACATTTGATGTTCTAACACAGTTTTGAAATCAAAATATAGCTTGTGAAAGATGTAAGGATCTAAGAGTGATGATTTTGGTCATATCTCAAGTTGAATTTTGAGATTTCAAAATCAGAATATGTAATTAAATTTTGAATGAGTATGGTTGTTTTGATTTCTATAAAAGAATGTATATTGTTGTGAAAGTAGGGAGTATAATGGATGATTTGCTGAATCAGATTCGAAGAATGTAACATATTAATTGTGAATTTATATATCTCTCGGGTATTACCTACCCGTTAAAAAAAATTCACAATTAATATTTTGTACAAAAGAATTTTATTACAGTCTTTATGAAAATATATATATGTATATTTTCTTCAGATGTAACATAGATTTAATGAGTTAATGTTAAATTAAACACATTTGATTAACGGTTGAAACTAGAATTGAATGATCCCTAAAGGCTTTAAAAAGTACATAACTTTTACGCAGTATTTCTTTAATGACATTGAAATTATGAATCAATACTTCGTTATTTGTTGATGTATGATGTTCGGTTCGTGGAATTCATGTGAATTTCGCAAAGTACGAATGATGTTATCTGAAAAGTTTCGGGTACATCGATGATGAAAGTGTAAAATCAAATATATACTTGATTTATTATGAATTGGAATTTGTTGAATTGCGATAGAGATTATAGTTAACGCTGGTTAAGTTGCGGCCGAAGGACGCACATTATTGCATATTTGTAATATGAATTAACCGAGTAGTTAAGATTCACACACAATAGCTTAGCACGGAAAGATTTATTTCTATATATATATATATATATATATATATATATATATATATATATATATATATATATATATATATATATATATATATATATATATATATAATATACATATAATTTCTTCAGAGGGAATGAGTTAATTCTTCATAACTCGTTGATACAATATACACGTTATTGATTCGTAATGATGTCCACAGTGATTCTTAAACAGACGGAGTTTGTGATGTTATCGGTGTTGTTGATTCGGATGTTGACTGTACTGATGATGCTGGTAACGCTGACGGTACTGTTGATGCTGTTGGTAAAGGAAGTGTAGCTTGTTAATCACACACCATTTTTGTCAGGGTTTCTACTCTTCCTTCTATCATTTTGGTTCGCTTAACTGATTTATGGTTAGGGCTAGATTAGATAATCTCTAAGACTTTAGAGATTACATAATCGCCGTGGAATGTTTCTCCAATGAAGTTATGAATTAATACTTAGTCGGTTATTGTTGTTGGTACTCCTTGGTATCTATGGTGCGTATGACGTTGATGCTCGTGGGACAGATTGTGAAGTTGAGGTTTACGACGCGGTTGTGGTTGGAGGTGGTAATGGTACTGTTGGCGTTGATGATGGTGGTACTGGTTATGCTGCTGATGCTGCTGCTGGTGTTTGTAATCTCTGCACCATATTCTCCAAAGCTACTACCCGAGCGCGAAGCTCATTGACTTCTTCTATTACACCGGGGTGATTGTCGGTTCGGACGAGCGGATAAATAAAATCTAAAATTTGATGTAATATATAATCGTGACGAGATACTCTGGAAATGAGCGAGAAAATGGTGTTTCGGACAGGTTCGCCGGTAAGTGCTTCAGGTTCTTCGTCAAGAGGGCAATGTGGTGGATGGAAGGGATCACCTTCTTCTTGTCTCCAATGATTGAGGAGGCTACGAACCCATCCCCAATTCATCCAAAATAGATGATGGCTGATTGGTTGATCCATTCCGGTCACACTGCTTTAGGAGCTTGAATGGGATTACATTTCGGAATCCGAGTGACTTGAACTGATGACAAATTCCATTTCGTACGATTGGATAAAGGATTTTTTTTTTTTTTTTGATATGAAATGATTTTGGCTAACGGATGGTATTCTAATTACATAGAATATCCATATATATAGAAAAAAAGATTTCGTAAATTACGGAGGAATTTACGGAATATATCAGGCAACGTTTACAGTAATAGATACAATAAGATATGATTTAGCAGATACGCTAAGATATGAACTTTTGTCTATACACTATTCATGCAATCAATGCAGCAAGACGTGTCTAGACTAAGCAGGAAATTTTCTAAGGGTGATAAGCAGATGATTTTCGGCTAGACATGATAAGCAAAACTTTTTACATGTAGACACGGTCGAAGTCCAGACTCACTAATGTATCCTAATGACTTATCAGTTAGACACACTAATGCAGACCTGGTTCGCTAAGACCACCGCTCTGATACCAACTGAAAGGACCCGTTCATATACATTATAAACGATTCACAATAGTTGATTACATTGTGAGGTATTTGACCTCTATATGTTACATTTTACAAACATTGCATTCGTTTTTAAAAGACAAACTTTCTTTACATCGAAAATTGACAGGCATGCATATCATTTCATAATATCCACTATCCAACTATAAATTGATTTAATAATAATCTTTGATGAACTCAATGACTCGAATGCAACGTTCTTCGAAATATGCTATGAAAGACTCCAAGTAATATCTTTAAAATGAGCAAATGCACAGCGGAAGATTTCTTTAACACCTGAGAATAAACATGCTTTAAAGTGTCAACCAAAAGGTTGGTGAGTTCATTAGTTTATCATAATCATTTATTTCCATCATTTTAATAGACCACAAGAATTTCATTTCCAGATCTCATAAATATACGTCCCATGCATAGAGACAAAAAATAATCATTCATATGGTGAACACCTGGTAACCGACATTAACTAGATACATATAAGAATATCCCCTATCATCCCGGGATCCTCCTTCGGACATGATATAAATTTCGAAGTACTAAAGCATCCGGTACTTTGGATGGGGTTTGTTAGGCCCAATAGATCTATCTTTAGGATTCGCGTCAATTAGGGTGTCTGTTCCCTAATTCTTAGATTATCAGACTTAATAAAAAGGGCATATTCGATTTCGATAATTCAACCATATAATGTAGTTTCGATTACTTGTGTCTTGATAATGCTAAAAACGAACATATATTTCATAGCATTATTCCTCAAGAAAGACAAGCTTTTAGTTGCAATTGTTCTATTTAAAAGTGATATTCGTTTAAATAATAAAAGGTGAAGACAAAAGACAGATTCGACGAATTGAAGACGCAAATGACCAAAAAGCTCAAAAGTACAAAATACAATCAAAGAGGTTCCAATTATTGATAAGAAACGTCTCGAAATTACAAGAGTACAAGATTCAAAACGCAAAGTACAAAATATAATATTGTACGCAAGGACGTTCGAAAATCCGGAACCGGGACCAGAGTCAACTCTCAACGCTCGACGCAACGGACTAAAAATTACAAGTTAACTATGTATATAAATATAATATAATATATAATTAATTATATTAATTATATATATATTATATTTATAAATAAATCGTCGGCAAGAAAGACTCCAAAGAATGTGAGCTGTATTTTCAAACTCCGCGACTCGCGGAGTTTGAAGGCAAAAAATGCCGCGAGTCGCGGAGCCCCAATTTCTGAAACTCCCTATAAAAGCAACCGAATTCTGATCGCAAAATCCATCCTTTTTCTTCTTCTCTCATAATACGTAAATATTTATATTTATATTTTAATTTTAATTTTAATTTTAATTATAATTCTAATAATAAGGGTATGTTAGCGAATATTGTAAGGGTGTAAGTCGAAATTCTGCCCGTGTAACGCTACGCTATTTTTAATCATTGTAAGTTATGTTCAACCTTTTTATATTAATGTCTCGTAGCTAAGTTATTATTATGCTTATTTAATCCAAAGTAATCATGATGTTGGGCTAATTACTAAAATTGGGTAATTGGGCTTTGTACCATAATTGGGGTTTGGACAAAAGAACGACACTTGTGGAAATTAGACTATGGGCTATTAATGGGTTTTATATTAACTAAACAATACCTTGTTAATTTAATATACAAACTTATAATTCGACGTATTTATATATAACCACATACGCTTGACTGGGTACGGTGGGCGGGATATCTATAAATACCAATAATTATTCATTTTACCGGACACGGAACTGGATTAATAGTTAATAGACTTGTTGAAACAGGGGTGAATTACATTCAAGGGTAATTGGTGTAATTGTTAACAAAGTAGTAAAACCTTGGTTTACACGCAGTCGATAACCTGGTGTATTCATTAAACAAAGTATTAAAACCTTGTTACAATTTGAATCCCCAATTAGTTGGAATATTTGACTTCGGGAATAAGAATAATTTGACGAAGGCTTTCGCTCTTTATATTTATGACTAATGGACTATTATGGACAAATCCATATAGACATATTAAATAATCCAGGAAAAGGACAATTAACCCATGGGCATAAAACTAAAATCAACACGTCAAACATCATGATTACGGAAGTTTAAATAAGCATAATTCTTTTATTTCATATTTAAATTCCTTTATTTTATATTTAATTGCACTTCTAATTATCGCATTTTTATTGTTATTGTATTTAATTGCACTTTTAATTATCGTACTTTTTAATTATCGCAAGTTTATTTTATCGCATTTTTATTATTCGCAATTTCATTATTGTTATTTACTTTACGCTTTAATTTAAGTCTTGTATTTATATTTATTATTTTACATTTGGTTTTAACTGCGACTAAAGTTTTAAAATCGACAAACCGGTCATTAAACGGTAAAACCCCCCCCCCCCCCTTTATAATAATAATATTACTTATATATATATTTGTATTTTTATAAAAGTACACTAATATAGCGTTAAGCTTTGTTTAAAAAGATTCCTTGTGGAACGAACCGGACTTACTAAAAACTACACTACTGTACGATTAGGTACACTGCCTATAAGTGTTGTAGCAAGGTTTAAGTATATCCATTCTCTAAATAAATAAATATCTTGTGTAAAATTGTATCGTATTTAATCGTATTTCCTGCTAAAATTAATAGCTATTTTATATACTACTCTGCTAAAACATCAAGTTATTTTTGGCGCCGCTGAAGGGGAACAATCTAGCTTAAAAGTCGGAAGCAACGCTAATAAAAAAAAAGATTTTTAGTTTACTTTTATTAAAATTCGTTTTTATAAAAATACGTTTTAAATATTCGAAAATATAAAAAGAAAAACAAAAATATAAGTATTTTTAAGATTTTGTTAAATATTTAAGTTTTATAAAGTTTCTTTATTTTTATTTTACAAAAATATAAGTCTTATTTAAATATTTGGTTTTTATTTAAAACAAAAAAAAACGCGTCAAAATTAAAACTGTACCAGAGTTGAATTTTGAACCCCGCGACTCGCGGAGTTTTCTGCCTCGACTACCGCAACTCGCGGAGCTATTCTGACACCGACAGAAACTCTAAACTGCATTTATTACGGGTAATTAATTATTATTATTATTATTAACCCTAATTATTATTATTATTATAATTAGTTTATTTTAAGTTATTTTTTTATTTAATTTATATTTTAGTTAAATTAGTTTAATTAAATTGTAAAATTAATAGTTTTAATAAATAAATAATATAAAAATAATATTTTTATAAAAATTGTACTTTTTACAACTTTTTGTATATTTTTATATTTTATCTCTTTTTAATCGTTTTAGAGTAATATTTGTATTTTTAGCTCATATTTAGTTTTAAACTTAGTTTTTGCAATAGTTATTTTTTTCTCTAGATTTTTAGGCTTTGCCGTAAAATCCCTTAAGTGCTTTTTCTTTAGACTAAGATTTAGGTGCTTTAGAATTTTGCGACGCCTTTTTAAATTTTAGTTTCTTTTTAAGATATTTCCATTTGGGATTTAGTTTTTCCTGTAAGCTTTAATATTTTTAGACGACTTTTTCCTATGTATCAATTATCATTCCAATTAGTAATCTCAATTTGCGATTATAATTTTAAGTTAGTTGTAGTAATAAGGTTAGGTTAGTCAAGTATTTTTAAGTTTTATAAGTTTCTTTTATTTTTCCGTCACCTTTTATTTTTCAACCATTCTTCTTTTTCGACCTTTTTCGACGAACTCTTTTTCTTTCTTATTTCTCGCTATTCTAGTTTTAGGACATAGATTTTTATTCTACTTCTTATCTAAATTTCTTAAAATTACGAAAATTTATTTTAAGTAGTTAAATTAATAGACATCAAAATTTTCTGGTTCGTAGTAATAGTTGGATTTGTACGTGGACCGGGTTATTGGAGCCAAACAGTCCTCAATTATATTGAGACCAAACGAATCCTGCCCCTCTGCTGCATCTTTTGGCTATTCGAAACGTGGGCAAAATCAGAAAAGTCTATTGATTGGATAACTTATTATAATTTTTCTTTCTTTTTAAAACTAATAGGATATTCAGTGAATGCACCGAGCAAGACGTTCACCACCTTTTGTACGTTCACCACCTGTAACTAGATCAAGACATTTAGCAAATATTACTGCCGTTGATTTTTCTTTAGAATCGTCATCCAGTCGACAAAGTACTCCAGTTCAAATTTCCGATAATCCATTTTTTGAACCCGACCTCACAATTGAGAATCCGGAGAATATTCAGGAACGATTCGTAGATCCTGAACCACTAAACTTTCCTCCGGAACCACCAATCATTCAAACAGAGATTGTTGAGGAATGAACCATTAAATCAGAATCCTCTAGTGATTCCGATTCAACAAATTCAATTATGGAGAATCTGGAACCTTTAAGTATGGAAGACCGAATGAGAGCTAAACGCACTGGCCAAGGTCACGCAATTACTCATCCAGACATTAATGCTCCAGATTATGAAATTAAAGGACAAATTCTACACATGGTGACTAATCAATGCCAATTTAGTGGTGCGCCGAAGGAAGATCCAAATGAACATTTACGTACCTTTAATAGGATCTGCACACTATTTAAAATAAGAGAAGTGGAGGATGAACAGATATATCTCATGTTATTTCCCTGGACTTTAAAGGGAGAAGCCAAAGATTGGTTGGAATCGTTACCTGAAGGGGCGATTGATACATGGGACGTTTTAGTTGAAAAATTTCTTAAACAATTCTTTCCTGCATCTAAAGCCGTAAGACTTCAAGCAGAAATTGTTACGTTCACACAGAAGCCAAATGAAACTCTATATGAGGCGTGGACAAGATATGGAAAGTTGTTAAGAGGATGTCCGCAACATAGTTTAGACACCTGTCAAATAGTACAAATATTCTACCAAGGATGCGACATCACTACAAGGAAAGACATAGATATAGCAGCTGGTGGTTCTATTATGAAGAAAACCGAAACTGATGCTTACAAAATTATTGATAACACTGCTTCCCACTCACATGAGTGGCACCAAGAAAAAGATATCGTTAGAACATCTAAAGCAGCTAGAGCCGATTCTAGCCATGACTTAGATTCCATTTCCGCAAAGATAGATGCTGTGGAGAGACGAATGGAAAAGATGACTAAGGATATTCACTCAATACGAATTAGTTGTGAGCAGTGTGGAGGACCACATTTGACAAAAGATTGTCTCAGTATTGAATTAACAATGGAACAAAGAGAGAATATTTCATACATAAACCAAAGGCCTGGAAATAATTATCAGAATAATTATCAACCGCCAAGACCAATTTACAATCAAAACCAGAACTATAACCGAAATATTCCATACAACAACCAACAAGGTCCTAGCAATAAAAAAGTATCCAATAATACTTACAATCAGCAAAGACCTAATTTTCAAAACAAACCACCACAACAAACCGATGATAAAAAGCCGAATTTAGAAGATATGATGACGAAGCTAGTTGAAACTCAAACGCAGTTTTTCACATCTCAGAAACAAACCAATGAACAAAATGCTCAAGCATTTAGAAATTAACAAGCTTCTATTCAAAATCTGGAACAAGAAGTAAGTAACCTAGCAAGGTTAATAGGTGAAAGAAAACCGGGAAGTCTACCTAGTGATACAAATGCTAACCCCCGGAATGAAACAGCTAAAGCCATTACCACAAGAAGTGGTACAACACTTAAACCACCTGAAATACCTGTAACTTCTGATGAAGCTATTCCTACTCCACAAGAACCACAACCTGATCAAGATAACGAAAAAGAACCGGTAGTTGAAAAGGTTAATGAAGATAACACAGTTAAGGCTAAACTTTATGTTAAACCATACCAGCCACCACTTCCTTATCCGAGTAAAATGAAGAAAGAGAAACTTGAAGCCGAGCAATCCAAATTCTTGGATATATTTAAACAGATAAATGTAAATCTTCCTTTCATTGATGTGATTTCAGGAATGCCTAGATATGCTAAATTCTTGAAAGATCTAATCTCAAATAGAAAGAAAATTGAAGAACTCTCGGCTGTTACCATGAATGCTAATTGTTCAGCAGTGCTGTTGAATAAGATACCAGAAAAACTATCTGATCCAGGAAGTTTCACAATTCCATGTTTTCTGGGTAGTCTTAGTTCAATAGAAGCATTAGCAGACTTAGGTGCTAGTATAAATCTAATGCCGTATTCACTATACGCTAAACTAGACCTTGGAGAATTGAAACCAACCAGAATAAGCATACAACTAGCCGATAGATCAATAAAATATCCTAGAGGGATAATGGAGAACATGCTAGTTAAAGTTGGTACTTTAGTATTTCCAGTAGATTTTTTTGTTCTGGACATGGAAGAAGAATCTCAAGTTCCTCTCATATTAGGAAGACCATTCTTAAACACGGCTAAAGCAATGATAGACGTGTTCGGTAAGAAATTGACCCTAAGTATAGAGGATGAGAGTGTTACCTTTTCAGTTGATAGAGCAATGCAACAACCACAATCTGCAGATGATACATGTTATTATATTCAAACTATAGATGCACATGCAGAATTATTAGAAGAATTTCCAGAATTACAAGGAACAGGAGAATGTTCTTTAGGAGAAGGTAATGAACCAATTGATGAAGCTGAAATGTTAGCTACACTTATAGCTAATGGATATGAACCAACAACAGAAGAAATTCAAATGCTAAAAGAAGAAGACAGATATCGATACAAATCATCGATAGAAGAACCTCCAAAATTAGAGTTAAAGCCACTTCCAAACCATTTGGAATACGCTTATTTACATGGTGAATCTGAATTACCTGTAATAATATCGTCTTCTCTTACTGAAAATGAGAAATCACAACTCATTTCTGTGTTGAAAGCTCATAAACCAGCCATTGCATGGAAGATTCATGATATTAAAGGAATAAGTCCTTCGTATTGCACACATAAAATCCTTATGGAAGAAGGTCATAAAACGTATGTGCAACGCCAACGAAGACTAAATCCTAATATGCAAGATGTAGTTAAGAAAGAGATTATTAAACTACTAGATGCAGGTCTAATTTATCCAATCTCTGATAGTCCATGGGTAAGCCCAGTTCAATGCGTGCCTAAGAAGGGTGGCATGACTGTCATTACAAATGAGAAAAATGAGCTTATTCCTACTAGGACTGTAACAGGATGGCGTGTATGTATTGATTATAGAAAATTAAATGACGCCACCAGAAAAGATCACTTTCCCTTACCTTTCATTGATCAAATGTTGGAAAGATTAGCCGAAAATAGTTACTATTGTTTTCTAGATGGATTTTCCGGATATTTTCAAATTCCAATAGCACCCGAGGACCAAGAGAAAACAACATTCACGTGCCCTTATGGTACTTTTGCTTACAAACGCATGCCATTTGGACTTTGCAACGCCCCTGCAACCTTTCAAAGGTGTATGATGGCGATTTTTCATGACATGATAGAAGAATGCATGGAAGTTTTCATGGATGACTTTTCAGTCTTCGGTGATACATTTGAATCATGTCTAGTTAATCTTGAACGAATGCTTATTAGATGCGAACAATCAAATCTAGTACTTAATTGGGAGAAATGCCATTTCATGGTTAAAGAAGGCATCGTTCTTGATCATAAAATTTTAAAAGAAGGAATTGAAGTGGATAGAGCTAAAGTAGATGTAATTGCTAAACTTCCACATCCCACCAATGTTAGAGGAGTTAGGAGTTTTCTAGGGCATGCCGGTTTTTACCGACGTTTCATAAAAGATTTTTCTAAAATTGCCACTCCTATGAATAAACTCCTAGAAAAAGATGCTCCATTCATCTTTTCAGATGAGTGTATCAAATTTTTTAATATTCTTAAAGAGAAACTCACTAATGCGCCGATCATGATAACACCAAATTGGAATCTACCATTTGAACTAATGTGCGATGCAAGTGATTTTGCAATGGGAGCCGTTTTAGGACAAAGGATTGAAAAACAATTTCAACCTATATATTATGCTAGTAAGACGTTACAAGGAGCACAAACGAACTATACAACTACTGAAAAAGAACTCCTTGCTATTGTCTTTGCTTTTGACAAATTTCGATCATATCTCGTTCTAGCAAAAACGGTGGTCTATACCGACCATTCTGCTCTTAGATACCTATTTTCAAAACAAGATGCTAAACCAAGATTAATCCGTTGGATCTTACTCTTACAAGAGTTTGATATTGAAATCCGAGATAAAAGAGGAGCAGAAAATCTCGCCGCTGATCATCTTTCTCGTCTTGAAAATCCCGAATTAGAAGTTCTAAATGAATCGGCCATACAAGACAACTTTCCTGATGAATATCTATTGAAGATAGATTATAAAGAAATTCCATGGTTTGCAGACTATGCAAACTACTTAGTTTGTGGATTCCTTTAAAAAGGATTATCGTACCAAAAACGAAAGAAATTCTTCAGTGATATAAAACACTATTTTTGGGAAGATCCAAATTTGTTTAAAAGTTGTCCCGATGGAATAATACGCCGATGTGTATTTGGAGATGAAGCTATTAAATATTAAACCATTGTCACACAGGACCAACAGGAGGGCATTATGGGCCTCAACTAACAGCAAAAAAAGTTTATGATGCTGGATTCTATTGGCCTACAATTTACAAAGACGCACACCTTCTTTGCAAATCCTGTGATGCTTGTCAAAGGGCCGGAAAAATAAGTCAACGTGATGAAATGCCACAAAATGTCATCCAAGTATGTGAAGTATTTGACATTTGGGGTATTGACTTTATGGGTCCATTTCCAAAATCTCATAATAATCTATATATACTCGTACCCATTGATTATGTATCTAAATGGGCGGAAGCACAAGCTCTCCCAACTAACGATGCACGAGTTGTAGTCAACTTTTTAAAACGTCTTTTTGCAAGGTTTGGAACACCGAAAGCTTTAATAAGTGATCGGGGTACTCATTTCTGTAATAATCAACTTGAGAAAGTTCTTAAAAGATATGGAGTAACTCATAAAATCTCCACCGCATATCATCCACAAACAAGTGGACAAGTTGAAAATACAAACCGAGCTTTAAAACGTATTCTAGAGAAAACCGTAGGATCAAATCTGAAGGAATGGTCCATTAAATTGGAGGATGCACTCTGGGCTTTTAGAACAGCCTACAAAACTCCAATTAGAACCACACCTTTTAGACTTGGTTATGGAAAAGCATGTCATCTTTCAGTAGAAATTGAACACAAAGCATTTTGGGCTTTGAAGACATGTAATCTTGATTTACATGAAGCCGGACGTCTACGATTAAGTCAACTAAACGAATTAGAAGAATTAAGACATGAAGCATACGAAAATTCGTTAATCTATAAAGAAAGAAGGAAGAAATGGTATGATAAAAGAATCAGAAGTTCAAAAGAATTTAAGGAAGGAGACAGAGTTCTTCTTTTCAATTCACGATTCAAGCTATTTCCTGGAAAATTGAAATCAAGATGGTCTGGACCATTCATAGTCAAAAGAGTTTTCCCATACGGAACGATAGAATTAATAAATTCAAATGGGATTGAATTTAAAGTTAATGGTCACAGAGTTAAACATTACATACATGGTCCGATGGAAGTTGACAATGAAGTTAATCATAATTTCACCACCCAAGAAAACCTTCAAAATGAAAACATAAATATGTTATCAACAACATATGAAAAATCAAAATTGAAATATAGGGAGGATTCAAATTTGAGTGATGAAGAAGAATTCCTATACAAACCTCCCATTCCAAGAAACGAAGAAAAATGTGAACAAGAAATTCAAATAGAAATAAAAGAACCAAGGAAAGAACACCCGAAAAAGGTTTACAAACCAACTCGACTTACTAAAGCAGGAGACCCGGGTGAATTTATCATTTCTTGCTTACTTAATGATGGTGCTGTATATAATGGACTCGCAGATTTAGGAGCAAGTGCAAATATTATGCCTCTTTCCTTATACAAAAGATTAGGCATGGGTAAATTAAAACCAACCAAAATAGGTGTTCAATCATTTGACCAAACCATTAAACACCCGGTTGGAATAGCAAATAATTTACTTGTTAACGTGGGAAGTTTGACCTTTGTTGCAAACTTCATAGTGATTAATATGGAGGAAAACCTTGATATTCCTCTAATTCTAGGTGGCCCATTTTTGGCAACCACCGAGGCATTCATTGGTGTAAGAGAAGGTAGAATGACACTTAGGGATGGTGATACATCGATCACCTTTGTGAACCGAAAGTTTAGATCTCCACAAACCAAAACTGTTAGACCAATAAAAACGCATAAGTGTGGGGAAGATGAAGAAACACTTAATGATGATCCAATCACAAAGAATGCCGTTGATGATACGAAATTAGATGAACCCATTTTTAACAGTTCAACGAAGAAACTTTATAAATGGATTCACGATGCTAAGATTAAAGGAAACTTTAAGTTATATAACCGATTAATATCCAATTTATCGTCAAAAGAAAAGGCAATGTTAGTTGAATTTGTGAAAGTTACGGAGGAAATCAACAAATGGATTGAAGAAAAAGTCAAAGATATACAAGTTGTTGATGATTCAATTGACAATGAAGTTAATCACAATTTCGACACCACAGCTAACTAAGTGTGGGGAGAATCAAGTCTTTAAAGGATAATATGTATTTCTGTTAGAGTTAGATTGTCTGTTTTCGTGTAGTTCTCGAAAATGGAACCCGAATGGTCTTTCCCTAGCAGACCCTAAAGAACTAGTCTTCTCCCCCCATTATGAATTTTTATTTTTTTAGGAAATGAAGACTGCCTGTGAACTAAACCATGGTCTAATGCTACACGCTTTGATCACTAAACGTAATAATGACACACTTTCGAGTGAAATAGTATCAGTAATCAGAGAAAGAATGGACGGAGTTAGAAAAGAATCCAGATGCGAAGATAATAAGTTACAATTTGGTAAAGGAAAATCAAAATCCGCAGCGAAAAGAAGAGCACGACACCTAGAAAGATGTCACAAATGCGGAAAATGGTCACATGGAGGTAAATGTTCAAATAATCAAACCTATTCAAATACCGAATTTGTTACTTTATGCAGAGACGGACCGTTCATATGTTTAGAAGAAAAGACACTGAATGCTCGAGGTTACGCCTATGTAGCTATGGAAAACCAATTAAACCGACTATCTTATGAATGGGATAGATCATATAACTAAGAAATCTATTTCACAGGTATGTCTGTACAGTCTTTATTTTTATTTTTATTTTTAACCTTTTGATAATAAACGCTAATTTGTTCGCTATAAAGTATTAAATTGGTATTGAATAAAATTAGGTTTGGCGACCGAAATTATTGATATCATTCAAAAATTTATTACATCACTGCGAAATTTAACGTTTATTCTTAAGGTATAAATATCTTTAATCAATCAACCCAAAATATTTCAAAAATTCGTCATGAGTTAAATTAGGTCTTGGAACCGAAATTGCTTTACCGAAAAGAGGGGCGCATATTTTTGATAATATTTGATTGATAAAAGTGGGGTAAAAAGCCAAAAAGATTTTTAATTTTATTTTTACCATGTTTTTAAAATTAATATTTAAATCTTAAATTAATATTGTAAACTTTGTAAAATCAATATATTTAAAATTGTAAATATTTGAAAAATTAATATAAGTTTGGTGTGAATTTATAATATGAATTTTTAAATTAAGTTTGGTGTGAATTTTTAATTTTTAAAATATGAATTTTTAATTTTATGCATTTCAAATTTTAAGTTTGGTGTAAATTTTTAATATTAATTTTGAATTTTATATTTAAGTTGTGTGAATTTAAAAACAAAAATTTACTTTATCTCATTAAGTTAAAAATATGATTTTTAAAATTCGTCGTAAGTTGAAGACTAGGTCTTTGAACCGAAATTGCTTTACCCAAGAGAGGGACGAGAACTTTTATTATCATTATTTTTAATCTTATTGAATTAAAGTATGCCAAAAACATTGAAAAACCAAAAATCTTAGCTTTTAAAACAATAGCTACAAAAAGACAAATTTTAAAATTTTGTCGAAGGACGGACTAGGACATCGATCCGAAACGACCTCGTCCTAAATAACAAGGGAAACAAAATTTTAAAATTAATTACTTAATTGTTTTAATTAGTATAAGATGTTAAAAAAAAAAAAAAAAAAAAAACCAAACTCCGCGACTCGCGGAGTTTGAAGGTATATACCCCACGACTCGCGGAGGGATCGAATTACAGAAAAAAAATATAAGAGCTGGAACAGCTCAGTTCACTCCCCACACCAAATACTGCGAAAAACACAGCGAAAATACTCCGAAAATACACGCAAAAACACCCCCAAAATCACAATTTTTAACCGTTAATCATCAAATCTTTTACTAAAATCATGTTGAGAAGGATGCTATCTAGGAATTACTCAAGAAAAACGGTAAATTTCTACACCTAAACACCATTTAATCTGAAAATTAGTGTTCTTGAGCAATTTTTTTTCTAATTTGATTTTGATGCTTTTTAGTGTAATTAGGCTTAAATTGTTTATGTATTATCTTGTATAACCTAGATTGATGCTGTTTAACATGATTAGAAGCCTTAAACTTCAAATTTTGAGTAATCTAGGGTTTGTGTTCTTGAGCAATTTGGGGCTTTTTGATATAAACAGGTTATGGCCGATTTTTGTCATGAATTGTTGCTAAATTAAGTAGTGTAACATGTTTAGGTAGTTAAATGATCCAAACTTTGAGCCTAAACATGATTTTGAGAATTAAAGTGGACTTTTTCAAGTCTAAAAATTCATGAACTTGATTTTTGAGAGATAATGCCATTTGAAACTTGTTTAATTACTAGTAATGATTATTTTGACATGTTATTTGAGTTAAATGCTTATGAACTTGGCGAACATTTTCGTATATGCTTATTTGAAAAAGTGTAGATTTGATGAAAATATGAAAATGAGCTTAAATTTGATATAAATTGATCATGTCATTGTAATTATTTTGATTGATGATTTTGCTGACACTAATGCATATTTGGATGCACAAAAATTGTGTTTGATGTGTTTTGCAGACTGAAAGGGGTGAATCTTCATCCCAAGCTCGCAATGCTCCTGCTGAGAATGCGGAACAACAGGAGGTGGATAACTACTACAAGCAAGATATACCTCATCCAGTCATGACATTTTCTGATATGCACTTGGAAGATTTGCATCCGAACCTGAGATTTGACAGACTTTGGATAGATTATCCAAAGTATCAAAGGGGGTTGCATACTCTTCATTCTAAAGTTGTTGAGGTACTGAGGGTCATAGAATGGGGACCATTAGAAGCTGTAGAATTGGCCGGGCCAATTAGGGAATTACTTGTACAGAGGTATGGTAATTCTACTTTTAATGACTGGGTACGTTTATTCACCATGCGTAAACCTGTATATAAAGTATGGTGTGAAGAATTGTTGTGTAGTATAGAATTAAATGATCGGGTAGCTAGTTTAACCGATCGATCTTTTATTAGATTTTTGTTAGGAGGTTCGATGCGCCACATGTCTTTACTAGACATGGCTCAGGCTTTACGTATATATACGCCTGAGGAGTTAGCATCTGCCGATTGTAGAGGGTTGATACTAAATGGTAGAAAGATAGATGAAAATTTTGATACACACGGTGTATGGAGTCAAATGACAAGCCATCACCGATTCAAAGAGGGAAATTACTCTTATTTGGATATAGATAGAGCTGAATTAAGAGTAATTCATAGGTTTTTAGCAAATTCGATTACACAAAGAGGTAAGAACAAGGAAAAGGTAAATGAACAGGATTTGTTTTACCATATGTGTATTCGAGACCCACAAAGCGCTGTAAGTATACCTTATTGTGTGGGTTATTATTTATCAGCTATGGTTAGGGGGATGAGACCGCATAGCATAATAGGAGGTGGTATTTTTATTACTTTGATTGCTGAATATCTCGGTGTGGATATAAGTCGGGGGGATTATTAGTAGAAGAACCAGAACCCCGCGATACTATAGGTTTAAATGTATACCATGGTGCGAAAGTTTTGAAGAGGCGAAATAACGCCGCAGTACAATACCATGGTAGACATCTACAGGTTGAGAGAAACCAACAGCAAGGTAATGTAGGAGGGGGAAATGAGATGCAAGAAATGCAAAGGTTTATAGCTTCACAGGAGTACGAAAATGCTAGACAGAGAGCATTTGAAGATTGGCAAGTTCATCAGAACCAAATCATAGCTCATTGCCAACATATAGGTAGAAACTATATTCCTACACCAAAACCCATATTCCCTCCCTGGTCTATAGAGATGCAACCACCGTATCCTACGTATAACCCTGCCGAAGCATTTTATAGCACCTATGGTTATGCTTGGAACCCCTATTGGTACCAGTATCATCCCTAGTCTACTTAGTTTTATTTATTTTGTAATTTGTAATATTGATACGTTTAATACTTATGTTAATATTGTAATAGTTTTTATAATTTTCTAACTTTTATTCATAGATTTTAATAATTTTTGAATGTGGGGTAATATACCAAACTTCAAAAATATGTATATATGTTTGCAGTTTATCTTATGTACACAACAGGGTAAAACAATGCATTTTCAAAGACTGGCATTAAGTTCAGCAAAAGCAACTAATTTTGACGACAAGATGCAAAATATATGTGAAATAACAACAAGACGGAATGAACAAATGATGTGCACCATTTATCATTCAGCAAACAAACGCCAATATATTTGGAAACTTTGGTAAAAATTTAATCATTTTCCCACAAATCACCCTCAATAATTTAAATTGTTACTGATTTCTTGCAAATGAGGGCATTGCAAGATCATCAAGTGTGGGAAGGGGTTAAATTCTTTCGGATTTTAAAATTTTTATCTTAAACACTGGGTTACCATTAAAAATACTAGTAAAGCAGTAGTTGTATTAGAATCTAGTGCTCTCTGATAATAAAGAACAGCCCTAGTCTTATATACTGACTACCCAATTCTAGTAAATTTTTTCATAATTTTCAATTAAATGAACTCAAAATCATGTTTATACATATTTATGAACGATAAAACTAGGTTTTAACACCGAAATTATTGTAACCTCGGAAAGGACATAAATTGAGAAATAAACCAAAATGTTAAAATTCATTTAAAATGGAATAGAGGACGATAAAAAGGAAAATAAAAGCCAAGTGTGGGAAAATTTACCAAGTTATCTTAAACATATGTCACATATATCTGTAACAAATAACTGAAAATACTTTTGCTTTGGACTAAACTAAACTGTTTTACCCGATGAAAGAAAAGAAGAGATGGATCTACACGATGAATCAATTCTATCATTAAAAGGAAGTAAAGTCTTCCGAAAAAGAAACGCGCTTCTTGATTTAGGTCATGAAGTTGTCGTCCAGACCAGCTGTAGGTTGACGAAAAATCTAGAAAAGTCATCACTAAAATCAGTAGGAAATCCACGGACCTCAGCATTAAACAGGGTCGCCAAGTGGTCAGATTTATCCTAACCATGAGAAGGATTTATCTCGTAAAATGGGGGGGCACCATGCAAATTAGCTGGATAAGACTAATGAATCAGATCCCCAGAAAGGATAATCTCCTTAAAGATTAAAAATCAGCTTTTAAGCCTGATATTACTCAATCCTTGAGATTGACCTTAAAGATTGAGAATTACAAACTCATGGAATTCAATGATATCTAAACTCGAGCTTAAACGAGAAAATATTTTGATCAAAATTACAAACCGATTTGTTTTCTGAAAACCCTATTTTCAATGCGTTCATTACCATTGAACGTAAAATCCTAGGAATTCACCTGAAATTCATTAGGTCACCTGAACTAAATCGGGTGTCAACTGTAAGAATGGTGGTTGCATAGTGGTCAAAGACAGGACCTTGTGCCAGACCGATAAGGGTGAGCTTTACTATTGCTCCTACCAAGGATAGTAATTGCGTCCGACACGTTATAGACCATAATTAAAAACATGTCAGGGGACATTGCCTTAACAGTTGCTTGTTCAACGCTTTCCTTTACAACCGGAAGGTAGTTTACCTAAAGGTAATATACGGGACAAGTAAACTGGACGTGTTGCTTTCCAAATACAAGGTTAGCGAGTGGGTGACACAAAACCGCAAGTTTTGAGCTAAAATTTTCAAATCTGAAACCCACCAAACCCACAAAAATATTTTGCAAACACCGGTAAAGGGTTATTCCGGAAAACTTATCTAGGGTAAAAACTAGATTTAATTTTCAAAAGATCAAATGTTTTCATAAAGATCCAATTTCCTTAATGGATCTAAATTTTTATAGTCATGTGGGACTGTAAACCATATCGTTACTATCATTGTTTATACCGCCGTATAGAAATCACTGATGTACAAAGTGTGAAGAGTAAAGAAGTGATTCTAGTATTTCAAGACGATATTGCTTGAGGACAAGCAACGCTCAAGTGTGGGAATATTTGATAATGCTAAAAACGAACATATATTTCATAGCATTATTCCTCAAGAAAGACAAGCTTTTAGTTGCAATTGTTCTATTTAAAAGTGATATTCGTTTAAATAATAAAAGGTGAAGACAAAAGACAGATTCGACGAATTGAAGACGCAAACGACCAAAAAGCTCAAAAGTACAAAATACAATCAAAGAGGTTCCAATTATTGATAAGAAACGTCTCGAAATTACAAGAGTACAAGATTCAAAACGCAAAGTACAAAATATAAAATTGTACGCAAGGACGTTCGAAAATCCGGAACCGGGACGAGAGTCAACTCTCAACGCTCGACGCAACGGACTAAAAATTACAAGTTAACTATGTATATAAATATAATATAATATATAATTAATTATATTGATTATATATATATTATATTTATAAATAAATCGTCGGCAAGAAAGACTCCAAAGAATGTGAGCTGTATTTTCAAACTCCGCGACTCGCGGAGTTTGAAGGCAAAAAATGCCGCGAGTCGCGGAGCCCCAATTTCTGAAACTCCCTATAAAAGCAACCGAATTCTGATCGCAAAATCCATCCTTTTTCTTCTTCTCTCATAATACGTAAATATTTATATTTATATTTTAATTTTAATTTTAATTTTAATTTTAATTATAATAATAAGGGTATGTTAGCGAATATTGTAAGGGTGTAAGTCGAAATTCTGTCCGTGTAACGCTACGCTATTTTTAATCATTGTAAGTTATGTTCAACCTTTTTATATTAATGTCTCGTAGCTAAGTTATTATTATGTTTATTTAATCCAAAGTAATCATGATGTTGGGCTAATTACTAAAATTGGGTAATTGGGCTTTGTACCATAATTGGGGTTTGGACAAAAGAACGACACTTGTGGAAATTAGACTATGGGCTATTAATGGGTTTTATATTAACTAAACAATACATTGTTAATTTAATATACAAACTTATAATTCGACGTATTTATATATAACCACATACGCTTGACTGGGTACGGTGGGCGGGATATCTATAAATACCAATAATTATTCATTTTACTGGACACGGAACTGGATTAATAGTTAATAGACTTGTTGAAACAGGGGTGAATTACATTCAAGGGTAATTGGTGTAATTGTTAACAAAGTAGTAAAACCTTGGTTTACACGCAGTCGATAACCTGGTGTATTCATTAAACAAAGTATTAAAACCTTGTTACAATTCGAATCCCCAATTAGTTGGAATATTTGACTTCGGGAATAAGAATAATTTGACTAAGGCTTTCGCTCTTTATATTTATGACTAATGGACTATTATGGACAAATCCGTATGGACATATTAAATAATCCAGGACAAAGGACAATTAACCCATGGGCATAAAACTAAAATCAACACGTCAAACATCATGATTACGGAAGTTTAAATAAGCATAATTCTTTTATTTCATATTTAAATTCCTTTATTTTATATTTAATTGCACTTCTAATTATCGCATTTTTATTGTTATTGTATTTAATTGCACTTTTAATTATCGTACTTTTTAATTATCGCAAGTTTATTTTATCGCATTTTTATTATTCGCAATTTCATTATTGTTATTTACTTTACGCTTTAATTTAAGTCTTGTATTTATATTTATTATTTTACATTTGGTTTTAACTGCGACTAAAGTTTTAAAATCGACAAACCGGTCATTAAACGGTAAAAACCCCCCCTTTATAATAATAATATTACTTATATATATATTTGTATTTTTATAAAAGTAAACTAATATAGCGTTAAGCTTTGTTTAAAAAGATTCCCTGTGGAACGAACCGGACTTACTAAAAACTACACTACTGTACGATTAGGTACACTGCCTATAAGTGTTGTAGCAAGGTTTAAGTATATCCATTCTCTAAATAAATAAATATCTTGTGTAAAATTGTATCGTATTTAATAGTATTTCCTGCTAAAATTAATAGCTATTTTATATACTACTCTGCTAAAACATCTTGTCTATTTCGTAAACATTTATAAATATTGCGCATATATTCTCAGCCCAAAAATATAAAGGGTAAAAAGGCAAATGAAATTCACCATACTGTATTTCGTAGTAAAAATACATATAACATCATTGAACAAGTGCAAGGTTGGCCTCGGATTCACGAACCTAAATTAATTATATATATTTATGTGTTGGTCAATATTTGTCTAACAAATTAGGTCAAGTCATAGTGTACCACAATCCTAATGCTCGAGACTAATATGTAAAAGTCAACAAAAGTAAATTTGACTCAAAATAATTTCCAAAAATCTATACATGATTAATATATAGTTTAAATATCGTCGTTTTATATTTTTAAATATTTTTAAAAGATTTATTAGAGTAAATAATATAATTTATTTATTAATAAATAAAAATTTTATATTAAATTTATATAATAAAATATACTTTTATATATATTAAGTAATAAAATTTATAGGGTTCATTTAATATCATAAAGATAATATGATAGGTATTATTAAAGTAAGTTATTACACGTAGTAAAATATGTTTGTATCACATATTTATTTGATAAAATAATATATATAATGATAGTAAGTAAAAGTTGTATTATTTTGTAATAATAATTATTATTATAAAAATATCAATATTTATAATTACTAAGATGACATTATGATAAAACGATAATTCTAATTATGATAACTTTAATATTTACGATAATTTTTAATATTATCTTTAAAATAATAATTCTATTTAAAATAATAATAATAATGATATTTTATAATAACAATGACATTTCTATTAAAATGATAATTTTTGTTAAAATGATAGTTTTAATACTAACGATACTTTTAATAATAATAGTAATGATAAAAATAATAAGAACAATAATTTTATCTAAATCAATATCTTATAATATTTTAATTTCATCATGATACTCTTACTCATTATTTCCTAATCGTTTCGTTTAATAGCTTTTAATCGTCTTTTATATCGTGTTCATAATAATGATAATAATAGTAATCAAACTAATTAGGTGTTACAAATATTTATTTTAATTACACTAATATTAATAATGATAGTTACTATAACATTATTAACGATAATACTAATAATTATCTTAATGATAATATAGTAATAATAATAATAACAATAACAATAACCATTTTTAAATAATGATATATATATTATTAATGATAATAATAATAATAATAATAATAATAATAATAATAATAATAATAATAATAATAATAATAATAATAATAATAATAATAATAATAATAATAATAATTGGATAATAATAATAATACTAATTATTACTTTAACGATAATAACGATAGTAATAATAAAAAAAAATAACAATTTTTAATGATAAATCCCTTTTATTGATAAAGATAATAATAATGATAGTAATAAGATAAAACTAGAACGACGATAAAAACGACGATGATAATAATCATTTTTAATAAAAATATCGAAAATTCAATTGATTATAACTTCTAATCCGTTCATCGAAACCATTCGATATCTAAAGGAAAAGTTCTTAATTTTTCGCTAGCTTTCCAAGGACATGCATATCTTATACCTTATCTCAACCACAAGTGTAACTAATTCAAGATTCAACCTAACCTGTCTAAGGGCAATATCAAAAGTACAAGCATGCATAATCCTAAATACTCGAGCACTAGTCAGGGATACACTATTAGTATGTAAAAGTTAAATTATGAGTACTCACGTATCAATATTGAGATTCAATATTGCAGGAAAGGTACGTAGACGCAACGGAAATGATAAACACTATATTGACCTCACGAGCATACCCATGAACCATACTCAATCACCTCCATAGCTATAACCCATAATTTCCTTAATCCTATCCTACTCGAAAAACAATTTCAAAATCACTCGGACAGCACTCCATCGTAATATTTTATGTATACTAATAATATCTTGAAATAATACGGAGTAAATATATATATGTAAATCGATTGAGAGAGTTTAGAGAAAAATATTTTCAAGTTTCTATGAAATAATGAAACCTATTGAATTCTATTTATAATAGATTTTTGAATTATTAAAGTGAATTATTAAAGTATGAATTATTAAAGTGAATTATTAAAGTATGAATTATTAAAGTAAATTATTAAAGTATGAATTATTAAAGTGAATTATTAAAGTTAAAGTAAAGTAAAAATAAAGTAAAGGTAAAGTTTAAGTATAGTATACGTATAAAACTATGTACGTATAATACGTGTATAAATATATATAATATTAATTTAAATCGTTATATATATTTAATAAAATAAAATATAAATATCGTTATCTTTATCATACTAGTTAAGTAATGAGTTGTTAAAAGTGGTTCTAGATATTTATAAAAGTTATATACGTTTTAATAATAAAGTTCTTTTTATACTGAAAACGTTTTTGTACGTTTGAAACTAAATAGATCAATCGAGTCTTTATGAGATTCAATCTTCCACTATCCTTTGTCTAGTTCTCAATGATTGACAATTTGTTCTTATTTATAAATCACTTTACCATTTTTCCGAATATTTTTAAAATGGAAAGATTTCTCAAATCAACGTGGGCCTTTCAACAGAGACTTGTAATCATAATTCAATATATCTGATAATTCAATCATTTGATCTTATCTTCTAATTCCATTGATAAACATTTTGAAACAGATACAATCATATAAAGTATTTAATCTAATATTTTGTTTAGTTTCAAGTTATAATATATATACACATATACATATATAATCATATTCGTTTAATGGTTCGTGAATCGTTGGAACTTGGTCGAGGTTGAATGAATGTATGAACATAGTTTAAAATTCTTGAAATTTAACTTAACAAATATTGCTTATCGTGTCGGAAACATATAAAGATTAAAGTTTAAATTTGGTTGGAAATTCCCGGGTTGTCACAAAGGAAACTGGTCTAAAATGTAAGTTTTGTAAGAAACATGGACACATTCAAAGAGAATACCCAAAGTTTCGAGAATGGTTACACAAGAAAGCTCCGTATATATCCTATATTACTTACCATGAATGTTTTTCAATTAATGTTCCCTCTAATACTTGGTGGGCTGATAGTGGTGATATGGTTCATGTTACTAACTCATTGCAGGGATTCCTTTCAAAGAAGCAGCTACAAAAAGGGGGAAAGAATCAATAAGGTCGGTAACAGAGAAGAGTTACATGTTGAAGCTATTGGGACTCTCTTATTAGTTTTAGAGGGCGGTTTCAATTTGTACTTAAATAATACACTTTATGTTCCATTAATGACTCGAAATCTTATTTCTGTTTCTAAACTTGATCGTTTTGGTTATGATTTTAAGTGTGGGCATAATTGTTTGGAAGTATATTTTGATTCTCATGTTGTCGGTACTGGTTCATTAGAAAATGACCTCTATAAGCTTCATTTAGATAACAACTTTGCGGAATCCCTATTGACCGTGGACGTAAATGTAATCACTAATGGAAAAAGGAAAAAACTAGAAAATGAAAATTCCTCAAAATTGTGGCATAAGCGTTTAGGTCACATATCGAAAGACGGAATGCAACGTCTAACTAAAGAAAGAATTCTTCCTACTCTAGATTTTTCCGATTATAACCAATGTATTGAATGTGTTAAGGGAAAATTTGTGAAAACAAATAAGAAAGGGTCCACAAGAAGTAAAGAACTTCTTGAAATTATTCATACTGACATTTGTGGACCTTTCATCACTGATATAGGAGGACATAAGTATTTTATCACTTTCATTGATGACTATTCTCGTTATACTTATGTTTACTTGATTAAGGAAAAATCTGAATCTCTTGATGTTTTCAAAATCTATAAGGCTGAAGTTGAAAATCAACTTAAATGCAAGATTAAGATTGTGAGATCGGATAGGGGTGGAGATTATTATGGTAAACACTCTGATGTTGGACAAAGCCCTGGTCCATTTGCCTTATTTTGTCATGAACATGGAATTATAAATTAATTTACTATGCCGGGAACACCGCAACAAAATGGTGTTGCCGAAAGACGTAACCGAACTCTTATGGATGTGGTTCGAAGTATGATTTGTAATTCAAGTCTCCCAAAGTACTTATGGAGTGAGGCATTAAAAACATCCACTCATATCCTAAATAGAGTGTCTTCCAAGTCTGTCCCTAAAACACCGTTTGAACTTTGGACAGAAAGGACACCTAACTTGAACTATCTTAGGGTATGGGGTTGTCCAACCGAGGTTAAAATTTTCAATCCTCAAATAAATAAACTCAACTCTAAAACCATTAGTTGTTATTTTATCGGATATCCTGAACGTAGTAAAGGTTATCAATTTTATTGCCCTAATCATACTACAAGAATTGTCGAATCAAGAAATGTTGAGTTCATTAAGAATGGTGAAAATAGTGAGAGTGGGGGAAGAAATATTGAACTTGAAGAGAGTGTAAACACTCATAAGTCTGATATTTCATTACCACCGAACATGATAACCACACCATCATTAGCTCAAAATGAGGATGGTGTCCCTATTGTTAATGAATCACAACATAATGAGTTACCACATGACACTCCCATCATCAATGAACAAACACATGATGATGAAGAAAATCATGAACTCGATACTCAACAACCATTACGAAGATCTACGAGAGCTAGAAGATCTGTCAACTATGATGATTTCGTAGTCTATCTAAATGAGATTGACTATGACTTAAGCAAAGTTGAAGATCCTACTTCCTATAAAGAAGCCATTACGAGCAATCAATCAACTCAATGGCTTGAAGCCATGCATGACGAGTTGAAGTCGATGGAAACAAATGATGTCTGGGAACTTACAGAATTACCTAATGGTGCAAAACTTGTTGGGTGTAAGTGGGTCTATAAGACAAAACTAGACCAAAAAGGCAACAGTGAACGATATAAAGCACGACTGGTTGCTAAAGGCTACACTCAAAAGGAAGGAATAGATTATAATGAAACTTTTTCTCCTGTTTCGGGAAAACAATCATTAAGGATCGTTATGGCTTTAGTAGTTCATTATGATTTGGAATTGCATCAAATGGATGTTAAAACTGCATTCCTAAATGGTAACTTGCATGAAGATGTCTATATGACACAACCCGAAGGTTTTAAGGTTCAAGGCAAGGAACACATGGTTTGTAAATTGAAAAAATCCATATATGGGTTAAAGCAAGCTTCTCGACAATGGTATCTGAAATTTCATGAAGTTATTGATAAGTTTCAGTTCAAAAAAAACGTAGTGGATCAATGTATATACCTTAAGATCAGTGGGAGCAAATTTGCTATCCTGGTACTATACGTTGATGATATTCTTTTGGCATGTAATGATAAAGATATGTTGTATGAGACCAAAAGATTCCTTTCAAGCAATTTTGACATGAAGGATCTCAAGGAAGCCTCTTACGTAATTGGCATTGAAATCCACCGAGATAGGTCTCGTGGCATTTTGGGTTTGTCACAAAGGCCTTATATTGAAAAAGTCCTTAAGAAATACAAAATGCATAATTGCTCACCATCAGTTGCCCCTGTTGTTAAGGGTGATCGTTTTGGCTCATTTCAATGTCCCAAAAATGATTTGGAACACGAAGAGATGAGAATTATACCGTATGCTTCGGTTGTTGGAAGTCTTGTATACGCTCAAGTTTGTACGCGTCCCGATATCGCTTACATAACGGGCATGCTTGGACGTTATCAATCCAATCCAGGAATGGATCATTGGAAAGCAGCCAAAAAGGTTTTGCGATATCTTCAAGGAACTAAGGATTTAATGTTGACTTATCGAAGAACGGATAACCTTGAAGTCATGGGTTACTCGGACTCCGATTTTGCCAAATGTAAGGACGATAAGAAATCCACTTCAGGGTACATTTTTATGCTTTCAGGGGGTCCTATTTCATGGAAGAGTCATAAGCAAGAATTAACCACCACTTCTACAATGATGGCTGAGTATGTTGCATGCTATCACGCTACTAGTCATGCTATTTTGCTCAAGAACTTAATTTCTGGACTCAAGGTGGTTGACTCCATATCACGACCCATTAGACTATATTGTGACAATAGTGCTGTGATGACCCAGAAATTTCTGACCAAATTTAAACTTAATCTTTGTATGATTAACATTTCTGACACGATAAGCAAAGTCTGTAAAACTGAATCTCAAAATTTTTGAACTACTTTTATATATTTAAATACCCTTCGGTTATTTTTGACGATTCGCGAACAATTATATGTAAATAGATACATATATACTATAACTTGAAAAGGTAACAATGTATTAATTATTTGATACCGTACATTAAACTTATTGGTTTAAATATCTATTTGAATATATATATGATAAGTTGAAATATTTATTATTAAAATTTATTTATAAATAACTTCCAATGTGTATTTAAAAACTGATTTATGTATATTAAAAAGATATATACATATATATAATTTCAAGTTATTTAGTAAACGATAGTAACATTTTCAAATTGCTACAGTACCCAAAATGCTACATTGTTTTCGAAAATCACTATTTGCTACAGTGAAATTGACTTTGCTACAGTGAATTACTACAGTAAAAATTGATTTTGCTACAGTAACTGTGCTGCAGTAAAACACTATTTCAAAATAAAAAAATAAAATATATATATATATATATGTGTATATATGTGTATATACTACGAGACGATGATTTATAGAAGCAAATAACCAAAACACTTAATTGATTAAAGCTACACTTAGAGTGACATAGTTATCAATGATTAAGTTTATATTTTGACAAAGGTACGAGTCATGAAACGAAAAGTACTAGTTTTCTCAGCGTACGAAAGGGCGTTCAAAAAATCGTAACCGGGACATAAGTCGAGTGATAACGTACGACTTATCGAAATAAAAATTACAAGTCAACTATGCATGTGAATTTAATATAATATATAATTAATTATATAAATTAAATATATTATATTTATAATTAAAAAATATGTCGACAAACTAGAAGTTAAAAGATCATGAGCTGGAAATCCATCCCATGCGATCGCATGGAAAATGGTCTTGGAGGCCATGCGATCGCATGGCAGCCTGGTCCAGGCCACATCTATAAAAGCACGATGTTTTCAGCTTTTGATTTCATTTCAATTACTCCGTATTATATTTATTAATTATATTATTATTATTATTATTATTATTATTATTATTATTATTATTATTATTATTATTATTAATATTATTATTAATCTTATTATTATTAGTAGTATTTGTATTATTATTAGTATTATACATAAAATACTACGACGAGGTCATGAGCGTGTCACTTTCAAAATAGTTTTATGAGCGGGATAAGGCTAAGAAAATTATGGGTTATTGCCAAGGAGGTTATGGGTAATGTTCGGGGGTATATTAGTGAATCATACCTAGTGTTTGTCATCTCCGTTACATCTACGTACCTTCCTACAATATTAAATCACAATATTGATATGTAAGCATTTATATCTTATCTATTATATATTAATAGTGTATCCATGTCTAGTGCTCGAATATATATATTTATACATACTTGTATACTAAATTTCGTCGTTAAACAGTTTATAATGAATCACGAGTTAAATACATATATTACTGGTAAAAGGTATATGATATACATGTTTTCGGAAAGCTGGCAAAAAATCAATAACTTTTCATTTAGATATCGAATAGTTTCGATGAACGGATTAAAAGATATGATCAACTGAATTATGATTGACGTTAATTGAAATTGCTTTTAAATCTGCAATTAAGATTTAAACAACTTGTTTACGAGATTGATAAAATGGATTTTAAATATTATCAGCCGAGTAAATGAATCCTTATATAAGATACATCTCGTTTTGTTGAACTAGTGTCAAAATTGACTTTTTGAAACGACTTTGGATAACTTTTGTATATCGATATCGAGCATTAGGATTGTGATACACTATGACCTGACCTAGCTTGATAGACATTTATTGACCAACATATGTTCTCTAGGTTGAGATCTACGATTAATTGGTAATCCGAGTTTCGATCACATTTTGATGAACAACTTTATATGCTGCTAAGGTGAGTTTCATTTGCTCCCTTTTTAATTGCTTTTGCAATCTATATTTTTGGGCTGAGAATACATGCACTTTATTTTAAACGCAATGGATACAAGTACATACTAAATTCTACACCGAGTTTGAACCGAAAATCCCTTAGCTTTGGTAACTAGTAACTGCCGGTTATAAGAACTGGTGGGCGCGAGTAGTTATATATGGATCCATAGGGCTTGATATCCCCGTCCGAGCTAGAACACTAGCCTTTTAACGGACGTATGCTATTTGAGAAGCTTACACGTTGGTTTGCGTGTATTATTAAGATGATTATACAAAGGGTACAAATTATATATACGTTAAGTTTAGTTAACAGGGTGCTCAATTTTGTAGAATATTTTGATAAACGTTTCTGGATGAAATAACTGAAATCTTGTGATCCACTTTTATATACAGATTATGCGAAACACTAAAACTATGAACTCACCAACATTTGTGTTGACACTTGTTAGCATGTTTATTCTCAGGTTCCTAGAAGTCTTCCGCTGTTTGCTTATATTTTAGACAAGCTATGTGCATGGAGTCTTACATGGCATATTTATCAAGGAAACGTTGCATTCACCAAATCATCACCATGTATCTTATTTTGACTGCATTGTTAATGGAAGTACTATTGTAAACTATTATTTACGGTGATTGTCTATATGTAGAAATCATCAGATGTCGAAAACCTTTGATTTAAATATTCATTTATGGTATGCCTTTTCAAAAGAATGCAATGTTTACAAAATGTATCATATAGAGGTCAAATACCTCGCAATGAAATCGATGAATGACGTTGTAACATCCCAAGTAAACGTTCCCCGTAGCATGATATTGTCCGCTTTGCCAGTAGGTGCACGGATTTTTCTTGGCAACCACACACGACGAGCACTTTCCCAGGAGGTCACCCATCCTAGTAGTGCTCTCGCCTGAGCACGCTTAACTGCAGAGTTCTCATGAGATCTGCTGCGCTTGTGGTCCCAAAACGCGTCATGCTAGGAAACGTCTCCACACCCTTATAAGGCATGCTTCGTTCCCCTCTCCAACCGATGTGGGATGGATGTAACACGGGTGTTACAATCCTCCCCCCTATTGGGACACAGCGTCCTCGCTGTGCACGTTTGGTCCGGGACCTGACTCTGATACCATTCTGTAACACCCCAGCTTAACATGACCACAATATTGTCCGGTTTGCCCGCAGGCGCACGGCTTTTTCTTGGCGACCACACACGAGAAACACTTTCCCAGGAGGTCACCCATCCTGGTAGTGCTCTCGCCCGAGCACGCTTAACCACAACGTACTCGCACTTCTACTCTGCCTGTGGTCCTAAAACGCGTTGTGTCATTTAAGCGTGAGTATTACCTTATAATCCCATGATCACTCATGTTCGTGGGCGATGTGGGATTTGCCTAGGGTGTTACATTCACCCCCCCTTAGGGACTCATCGTCCTCGATAAGGTTTGCCCCACCACCCCCAACGGCACATGAGTGGCTCTGATACCATCTGTAACATCCCAGGTAAATGTTCCCCGTAGCATGATATTGTCCGCTTTGCCCGTAGGCGCACGGATTTTTCTTGGCAACCACACACGACGAGCACTTTCCCAGGAGGTCATCCATCCTGGTAGTGCTCTCGCCTGAGCACGCTTAACTGTAGAGTTCTCATGAGATCTGCTGCGCTTGTGGTCCCAAAACGCGTCATGCTAGGAAAGGTCTCCACACCCTTATAAGGCATGCTTCGTTCCCCTCTCCAACCGATGTGGGACGGATGTAACACGGGTGTTACAGACGTGTTCGTCCATATGAATTTGGAGCGATCGTCACAAGTGCTGCTGTTAGTTTCTCAAATAGCACTAGTTCTAGTGGAGCTGGTTTGTATCTCGACACTAAGTACTTGTACGTTCGAGAAAGAGTTGAAGAAAAGAGCATTGCCATTGAGTACGTACGCACTAATGACATGTTGGCTGATCCACTTACTAAAGGTTTACCTCCCAAGCTCTTTCTAGAGCATGTTGCCGGCATGGGATTATGTAATAACCTATTTTAAGGATTATGTTCTTTTATATTATGTTTTATCCATATTATGTTGAAGTTTGTTATTCTCTATTTTGTGCACATTATGAGATATTATTAACAAACGATTATTAATGGATCATTATTATGAATGGTTTATGTTGGTTACCACTTATGTTCTAATCACCATTTGAATTCATTATGGATTATGAGAATTATGAATTATGTAAATGACTAACTGTATAATTGATAGGGGTCCTGTATCGAAAAATGATACATGTGACTATATTGATTTACGTTAGTAATTCTACCTAATGACGATTGATTATTAAATCAATTAATTGGCCAAAATTTATACAAAACATTAATAGGTATACGACCAAGTGGGAGAATGTTAGACTTATTTATTACTCCTATATTAATGTGTCCTAACCTATTAATAATAAATCACCATCTTATTGATATGGTGAGATCACAAGATATCATTATTAATAACAAGTCACCATCTTATTGATATGGTGAGATTACATGTTGTCTTTTATGATCATACTTAAATACCATAACGAATGCACTTAACAAATCTTGATGAGAGATATTAAGTTGCATACTCTTTAATATTTGGAGTTGATCCCTCATTGAACTCTCCTATAAATAGAGGCTCATTTTTCACCTATAAATATACAACAACAACACATTACAATTACTCTTAGTCCATCACTAAAGGAGAGGATCAAGTAGAAGATCAAACATCCTAGTTGTGTTCTTATGGCTTCTTATTTCCATTCAAGTAAGTCTTACATCTTTATGTCTTAATCTTTATCTAATGAATTACATGATGTTTATGTTATGCTTAACAGCCAAATGATGGTTCCCACATGTTTAATGACTCACATGGGCTGCTAAGGAGCTGATCATTGAAGTGTATATACCAATAGTATATACATCTAGAAGCTGTGTATTGTACGAGTACGAATACAGGTGCATACGAGTAGAATTGTTGATGAAAATGAATGAGGATGTAATTGTAAGCATTTTTGTTAAGTAGAAGTACTTTGATATGTGTCTTGAAGTCTTTCAAAAGTGTACAAATACATCTTAATACACTACATGTATATACATTTTAACTGAGTCGTTAAGTCATCGTTAGTCGTTACATGTAAGTGTTGTTTTGAAACCTTTAAGTTAACGATCTCATTTAATGTTGTTAACCCATTGTTTATTATATCTAATGAGATGTTAAATTATTACATTATAATGATATTATGATGTATAAATATATCTTAATATGATATATATACATTAAAATGTCGTTACAACGATAATCGTTACATATATGTCTCGTTTCGAAATCCTTAAGTTAGTAGTCTTGTTTTTACATATGTAGTTCATTGTTAACAAACTTAATGATATACTTAATTATCATATTATCATGTTAAACATAGTGTATCTATATCTTAATATGATTCATATGTATTTAGTAAGACGTTATAACGATAATCGTTATATATATCGTTTCGAGTTTCTTAATTCAATAATCTCATTTTTATGTATATCACTTATTGTTAATACACTTAGTAAGATACTTACTTATCATAATCTCATGTTAACCATATATATCCATATATATATATATATATATATATATATATATATATATATATATATATATATATATATATATATATATATATATCATGTAGTTTTTACAAGTTTTTAACGTTCGTTAATCGCCGGTCAACTTGGGTGGTCAATTGTCTACATGAAACTCATTTCAATTAATCAAGTCTTAACAAGTTTGATTGCTTAACATGTTGGAAACATTTAATTATGCAAATATAGTTTTCATTTAATATATAATCATAAAAAAGTTCGGGTCACTACAAAAACCTAAACCCTAAACCTCAAACCCTAGACTCTAAACCGTTCGTGTTAAAAACTCAATCTAAATCCCAAATCTAAACCCTAAATCTAAACCCTAAACCCTAAATTTCTAAACCCTAATATCTAAACCCTATAAACCTTAATATCTAAACCCTCAACATATACTCGAAAAACACGATAATTGTTATATATTACTTCTCCGAGCGTTTTTCCGCCAAAATAAAAACATTTATCACAAAGTGTCTTTATTAAATGTTCATATTTTCATCCAATCTATAATGTTCGTGAACAAAGTTTTTTCAAAAAACGAAAAAAAAAGTTTTGCCTCCCCCGCTTCCCTCCGATTGGTTACTTCCTCTTTGATCCTACCAATATATATATATATAGGATCCAGTGAGAACTTTTTCAGTGTGAGAAATCTAGGAACTCCAAAAACACTCATAATACACTGAAATTCGAGCAAAAAAGGTGCACGGACGAGCAAAAAAAAGAAATCCGAGCAAAAATCAAAAACACGGACGGACAAAAAATTCAAAGTCGAGCAAAAAAAACTTTTTTGTTCGAATTTCAAAATGTAGAACACAAAATTGTCCGCCAGCCTTTTTTTTGTTTGAATAAATATCACTTTTTTGTTCGCCCTTGCCCCATTTTTTGCTCGAATTGCTCTTTTTTTGTTCGCTCGTGTCCCATTTTTGCTCGAATTTCCCTTTTTGCTCGAATTTCAGTGTATTTTTGAGTTCTCAGGGTTCTCACACAAAAAAAATTCTCATTTGATCCTTCTACTATATATATATATATATATATATATATATATATATATATATATATATATATATATATATATATATATATATATATATATATATATATATTAACAAAGGACTTAACCAGCTAGACTACCATGACTTTAGTTTTTTGGAAATTAAAAGAAAAAAGTGAAAATACGGAGTTGCCCATGTAATGGTATAAAACTTCCATAATTAGTACTCCGTATATAAGTATAATTGCACAATATATAAGGGCAAAAGTGTTATAATAATAATAATAATAATATAGATATGGATAGTCAATTTTGGTGTATACATATAGTCAATTTTGGTACACAAAGTATGTATTTTTATATTGAGATTTTAGGCTATAAATACTCATGAATGCAAGCATTAAACTTGCACCATTTCTCACACTTACAAAGTGTTTCTTTCTTTCTCTCCATTATCATCTTTGTTCTTACACTTCATTATTAGTATTCTAAATCAAGAATCAAATCACTAAAGGTAGTTATAAGCCTACTGAATTATAACATCAAGAATCAAACCACTAAAGGTAGTTATAAGCCTACTGAATTATAATATCAAGAATCAAACCACTAAAGGTAGTTATAAGCCTACTGAATTATAACACGTTATCAGCACGATAATCTTAATACTAAATATGGTTGGCTCTGCCACCAAAATGATATATGGTCGGTTATACCACCAAAATGATATATGGTCGGTTATACCACCAAAATGATATATGGTCGGTTATACCACCAGAATGATATAGGTCGGTTATACCACCTGAAAAAATATATGGTCGACACTGTCGCCAAATTTTCATTTATGTTTACTAATATTTATATTTTTGTTATATAACATTTATTTATGATTACTTACACATGGTCGACACTGTCACCTACTTATCATTTATGTTATATTAAATTTATGTTTAATGTTTATATACTTATGAATATAAATTGACTCTAATTTATCATGATGTTTGTTTTAATTTTTGATAATAGAAAATGTCGAATCTGGAAAAGCTTAAATTTACTCCTTTAGAATCAACTGGAAACAACTACATGCCATGGGTTATAAAAGTAAAAATGCATCTTAAATCAATGGGCATTCTTGAAACCATAAATGAAAACAACACTTGTTCTGAAAAAGAACAAGCTACGGCATGTTGCTTTATTCATCAACATATTGATGAATGCTTACAAAATAATTATGTGACTGTAGAAGATCCCCATGTTTTATGGGAAGGTCTCAAAAGCAGATTCAATAATCAAAGAGAAATTTTACTTCCAGCTGCAATGGAACAATGGAGAACATTAAGGTTCCAAGACTTTAAGAAAGTAAATGAATACAGCTCAGCTCTGTATAATACATGTTCACAACTTAAATTCTGTGGACATGAAATTAGTGATGCAGACATGATGGAGAAAACTTTCTCCACAATGAATGCTGCAAACATCACAGTGCAAAGAAATTTGAGAATGCTAAAGTTCAAAACATATCCTGAACTTAATTCATATCTCTTAGTTGCAGAGCAAAATGATGAGCTATTAATGAAAAATCAGCAATCCCGTCCTACTGGTACACTTGCAATCCCTGAAGCAAATACTGCAAATAATTATAAACAGGGACAAGGACGCGGGCAAGGTCGTGGTTATAATAACCATCACCATCATCATGCCAAAAGCCATAACTATGGTAGAAACCATCCTTATGGTAATGGTAATGGGCGTGGACGTGGTCGTGGTCGTGGCCGTGGTGGTCAAAGAAATAGTAATCCACGAAAATATAAATATCAACCACAAAACAAGCCCATTAAACAAGATGTTGAAGAAAATTCTTCTAAAAATTCTGAAGAATCTTGCTACAGATGTGGTAGAATGGGCCACTGGGCTAATACTTGCCGAACATCTAAACATCTTGTTAAGATGTATCAGGATTCGCTGAAAGGTAAAGAAAAGGAAGTAAATTTTGTGGATAATATTGATCCAACAGTCACTGAGAAACCATCTGATTTATATGAAGATTTCTTGAATGTTTAAGTTGTGTGTCTTTTGAAAAATAAACGATTTAATATCGTCTGTCTTTGTCATTAGGTTTGCTAAATGTTTCAGTACTATCTATTTGCGTTTAAAATATTGTGTAATATTAATGTACTCACTATTTATTTCTTATATATGAAGTTCAATATGAATTTTGCTGGAATACAACATCAATCAAGTGGTGGAGATCTCTGTATAGCAGACAGTGGAACTACACACACTATACTTAAATCCGAGAAATATTTTATTGATCTAAAACCAACGGAAGGAACTATACATACAATATCAGGACCTGCTAACTTGATAAAAGGGATAGGAAAGGCAAATTTCATACTACCAAATGGTACAAAATTTTTAATAAATGATGCCTTATTTTCTCCCAAGTCAAGCAGAAATTTATTGAGTTTCTCCGACATATACCTTAACGGGTATGATTATCAGTCAGTGACAACAGAAAATGAGAAATATTTAAGTATCACTGACAAGAGTCATGTGGTTGAAAAACTGCCAAGACTTAGTTCTGGATTACATTATACACATATAAATGTACCAGAAATACATATGGTAGTTAACGAAAAATATATTGATCCTGGTGTATTCAGTTTATGGCATAACAGATTAGGCCATCCAGGATCAACAATGATGAAAAGGATTATTGAATGTACTCATGGACATCCACTAAAGGATAGAAAAATCCATCATGATACAATGGTTCCATGTACATCTTGCTCTCTTGGAAAATTGATAACTAGACCCTCACCACTTAAGGTTGAGAAAGAATCACCAATGTTTCTTGAAAGAATTCAAGGTGATATATGTGGACCAATTCATCCACCATGTGGACCATTTAGATATTTCATGGTTCTAATAGACGCATCTAGCAGATGGTCTCATGTTTGTCTGTTATCAAGCCGTAATGTGGCATTTGCAAAATTTCTTGCCCAAATTATTAAATTGAGAGCTCATTTTCCTGATTACACCATTAAAAGGGTGAGACTTGATAATGCTGGTGAATTTACATCTCAAGCATTTAATGACTATTGCATGTCTATAGGAATTGTTGTTGAACATTCTGTTGCTCATGTGCATACACAAAATGGTTTAGCCGAGTCATTGATTAAACGTTTACAGTTAATCGCTAGACCATTGATAATGAGAACAAAACTCCCTGTATCTATATGGGGTCATGCAATTTTACATGCTGCTGCATTGATTCGCATCAGACCAAGTGCAAGTCATAAATATTCCCCCCTACAACTTGCTTTTGGTCAAGAGCCAAATATTTCCCATCTTAGAACATTTGGTTGTGCAGTGTATGTTCCAATTGCGACACCACAACGTACAAAAATGGGTCCTCAAAGGAGGTTGGGAATATATGTTGGATATGAAACATCTTCAATATTAAGGTATATTGAACCTATGACAGGTGACGTTTTTACAGCACGTTTTGCTGATTGTCATTTTAATGAAACATTGTTCCCTAGATTAGGGGGAGAAATGAAAAATAAAGAAAATGATGTTTCATGGTGTGAACCTCAATTAAAGTATCTTGATCCTCGCACAAAAGAATGCGAGACAGAAGTTCAAAAGATAATGCATATACAAGAACTTGCAAATCAATTGCCTGATGCATTTACAGATACAAAAACGGTGACAAAATCATATATACCAGCAGTAAATACTCCAGCTCGAATTGAAATTCCAAAAGCTGGCAATAACGTCACTCATGAATCTTTGCCACGTCAGAAACGTGGAAGACCAATCGGTTCAAAGGATAAAAATCCTCGAAAAAGAAAATCAGCTGATAATGAAGTAAAAGAAAGTGTTCAAGAAGAACCACAAATCAGTACTCCTACTGCAGAGGAGATTGATGATGTCAATACAGAAATTGCAATCAATTATGCATATTCAAAAATATTATGGAACCGAAATGAAATGAAAAATCTTGATGAGAAATTTTCATTTAATGTTGCATATGACATCATGAATAATGATGATGATCCAGAACCAACATCTATGGTTGAATGTCAAAATAGACATGATTGGGCTCAATGGAAAGAAGCAATACGAGCTGAATTAGAATCACTCAATAAAAGAAAAGTTTTCGGATCCATCATTCTCACTCCTAAAGATGTGAAACCTGTAGGATACAGATGGATTTTTGTCCGAAAAAGAAATGAGAAAAATGAAGTTACAAGGTATAAAGCTAGACTTGTAGCTCAAGGTTTTTCTCAAAGACCGGGAATTGATTATGAAGAAACTTATTCTCCTGTTATGGATGCAATTACTTTTAGGTACTTAATCAGTCTGGCAGTTTCTAAAAATTTAGAAATGCATCTCATGGATGTTGTGACTGCTTATCTATATGGATCACTTGATAGTGATATATATATGAAGATACCTGAAGGATTTAAGGTACCAGAAGCATCAAATGCAAAACCCAAAGAAATGTATTCGATTAAATTACAAAGATCTTTATATGGGTTAAAACAATCGGGACGTATGTGGTATAACCGATTGAGTGATTACTTGATAAGCAAAGGATATACAAATAATCTTACTTGCCCTTGTGTTTTCATTAAGAAAACAACATCCGGATATGTGATCATAGCTGTTTATGTTGATGATCTTAACATCATAGGTACAAATAAAGAGATCCATGAAGCCATTCAACTTCTAAAGAAAGAATTTGAAATGAAAGATCTCGGAAAAACCAAGTATTGCCTTGGTTTACAAATTGAGCATATGCCTAATGGTTTACTTGTACATCAAACAACATATACTGAAAAGATTTTGAAACGTTTCAATATGGACAAGGCAAAACCATTAAGTACTCCTATGGTTGTTAGATCACTCAATGTTGAAGCTGATCCATTTCGTCCATGTGAAGATCAAGAAGACATTCTTGGACCAGAAGTACCATATCTTAGTGCAATTGGAGCTCTTATGTATCTTACAAATTGTACAAGACCTGACATTTCTTTTGCAGTTAATTTGTTGGCAAGGTTCAGCTCTGCTCCTACCAAAAGACACTGGAATGGGATCAAACACATATTTCGATACCTTCGAGGAACTACTGATTTAGGATTATTTTATTCTAACGAATCAAAACAAGATTTGGTTGGTTATGCAGATGCAGGTTATTTATCTGATCCACATAAAGCTAAATCTCAAACTGGATATGTATTCCTAAATGGAGGTACTGCAATATCATGGCGTTCTCAAAAACAAACACTTGTTGCTACATCGTCAAATCATGCCGAAGTGATTGCATTACATGAAGCTACTCGAGAATGTTTTTGGTTGAGATCAATGACACAACTCATTACTGATTCTTGTGGACTAGAACGCGATAAAAGTCCAACAACTATCTATGAAGATAATGCAGCTTGCATAGCACAGATGAAAGAAGGGTATATCAAAAGTGACCGAACAAAACACATACCACCTAGATTCTTCTCATACACTCAAAATCTCATTAAGGACAACCAGATTGAAATGAGATATGTGCAATCTAGCAAAAACTCTGCTGATCTTTTCACGAAAGCACTTCCAACTGCTATTTTCAGAACACACGTTCATAACATTGGCATGAGACATGTTCAAAAGATGTAACAGCTGAAGCGATGTCTACTTGAGGGGGAGTCAACTCCATGCTGCACTCTTTTTCCCTTAGCTAAAGTTTTTTTCCACTGGGTTTTCTTTAGCAAGGTTTTTAACGAGGCAGTAATTTATAGTTGATCTTCAACAAAATAAAATTGCTATCCAAGGGGGAGTGTTATAATAATAATAATAATATAGATATGGATAGTCAATTTTGGTGTATACATATAGTCAATTTTGGTACACAAAGTATGTATTTTTATATTGAGATTTTAGGCTATAAATACTCATGAATGCAAGCATTAAACTTGCACCATTTCTCACACTTACAAAGTGTTTCTTTCTTTCTCTCCATTATCATCTTTGTTCTTACACTTCATTATTAGTATTCTAAATCAAGAATCAAATCACTAAAGGTAGTTATAAGCCTACTGAATTATAACATCAAGAATCAAACCACTAAAGGTAGTTATAAGCCTACTGAATTATAACATCAAGAATCAAACCACTAAAGGTAGTTATAAGCCTACTGAATTATAACAAAAAGCATAATATAAAAAAAGCTTAGTGTGTACAAGCTTTATATGTACAATTGCCAATAATTGACTCCCTGATAGTAGTATCGCCAGACCAAGCATAGTCCTTCTACGTAATTCAATACTTGCATAAGCAACTTATGATATAAAAGAAGAGATTTTTTTTTGTTTTTTTAAATAGTAATTTTTGTTAAGATGTTTTTAAAAATAGAAAAAGTAAATATATTTAGACAAAAATGGTAAAACCGAAGTTTAAAATTTCAGTTTTGCCAAATCCGAAGTTTCAAACTTCGGTTTTTTTTTTTTTTTTTTTTTTTAAAGCTGATCTTAAAATCTTAAAATCGGTATTGAGCAAGATGTAATCGGTTAAAATATTAATTTAAAGAAAAAAGTAATGAAGGAAAAAGATGAAGATGAATGTGTGGATGATAAGAGTTGGTAAAGAATAAGTAGTACTTGTACACGTGCTATGGCAGTAAAGTCAATGGGTTAGTATCATGATGGTTTTTATTAAGTCAGTGTACAAATGATATAACATGTTGTACAAGTTGTTTTAATAAAGGGGAGTGATATGTACACAACCCTTTTTTGTTATGTACACAACTAATATGCTTTACAGTACAACACTGTAAAGCATATTGCTTGTGTACATAACAAAAAAGTGTTGTGTACATATCATCACCCTTTAATAAAAAGTGATCACTTTTGTTACTATTTTTTTTTTTTAAATGTATGTAATGTTTTAATTTGAACAATTAATTTTTTTTATAAAAAAAAAAAAAAAAAAAAAAAAAAAAAAACCGAAGTTTGAAACTTCGGATATGGCAAAACCGAAGTTTCAAACTTCGGTTTTACCATTTTTGTCAAAAAAAAATATTTACTTTTTCTATTTTTGAAAACATCTTAACAAAATTCACTATTTTAAAAAAAAAAAAAAAAAAATCTAAAAGAATACCGGGGTGTGGATACAAACTTACAGTTGAAGAAGGAAAAAGAGTTATTTTCGATCGAACTCACCATTTGCCTTTTAACTTCTTCAACCTCCTTTGGATCTGACAAATTTAGCATCTCATTATAATACCTTTCCTTGTATCCAGGTTCCCCCAATTTAATCTGATAAATAGAAAACAGAATGTTAATATGAACTCATACAAAGCCAGTGAACGTAACAACTATAAGAAACGTAAGACATGCAAGTATAAATGTCCACAAACTATTACACCTGCTTAGAGGCTGTGCATGTTCTCTATATGAACTCATACAAATCAAAGTAGCACAATAACCTCAGTTAACTTCTGTGTTACAACTCTGCCATATAGTCTGTGCCTCTGTGGCATCATTTTGATAGCTAGTTTCCTATTTTTTTTTTTTTTTTTTTTTTTTACAAAAAAACGATAACCTTTATAAAAATTAAAAACGTTTTCGAAAAAAAAACGAATTCAACAAGAATTACAAAAAAGAAACTCGGTAAAGGATGTATTCTCTTGTTAATATGTCTCTCCTTTTCCATTTAAGATGCTTGATTGTAGGGTATGACACATTCTACTTTATACAGTACATTTTATAGATAGATTTAACACAAATTATCACGGCTCTAGTTATTGAGTCGACACTAGCGTCGATTTATTGGCGACTTGACTGACTCTTAGAGTCTAAAGTAAATTTCACGCATGATTTAAAACCCATGGAAATTTGATTTTACCATTTTCAAGGCGTCTCAATTTATTTTTAATTTATTTTTTATTTTTTCCTACTTATTGGCCGGAGGTCCACTCGAAAGCAATCTCTTTATCCGTCCAATAGAGAGAGGGATGACTTTCTCTACTTTTGAAAGTGTTTTCACTCTGGGTGGAGAAATGACTTGTCTTTATTCTCGAATAGAGGAAGGATTGTCTACATCTCACCTTCCCCATACACCACTTATGTGGTATTGAGTTTTGTTGTTGTTGTTGTTGTGTATGTAACACAAATTATCTTAATATCATTACCAACAAATATCACTTCATATAAACTACTCCTCCTTAATTGTAGTTTTCTTGCTATTAGTTACATATAGGGGTTTTTGGTTTCCTGTGATTTGTCAAAGTTACTTGGAATTGGAATTAAAATCCATTCCACGTAGATAAGATAATGTTGACAAAACCAAACAATTCAAATTCAAATTCCCCAATATCTTCAAATGAAGGAATTGAAATTCGTTCACAAAGTAGGTGGAATCTTAAGTGAATGGAATGTTTCAAATCTATTGACAAGCAGAATTTTATCTCGAATATAACATCAATAATAATAATAATGTAAATTTATTGTTTTATTTACTATATTAGTTTTATGAGCCCGTGCATTACACGACAGTTGTATAAATTAGTATTCTATAACGTTAATATTGATACTTATCAAATATATAATATAATTTACAATGAAAAAAACCTTTCATTAATGATAACCTTTGTATCGAAATCATTAGTATTGAATACTAAGACATAGATTATGAGCTTGTGCGCTGAAATCATTGTAACTTTAATTTACAAATAATCAATAAAATACCAAATACGAGCCCGTAAAAAGTTGCTTGAAACGGATCGTTAAGACTAAATTTAATGTATATTTCTAATTGCATATGTTTTTAGTACAAACTAATTTTATTATGTAAAAATCAAATGTTATCCGTCAATCAACTGTGTATTATTAATAATAATATAATATACAATTGATGTATACATTCAGGTCCATCGATTGTAAGATCCGGTTTTCTCAGACAGGTGGGACGCCGTCCAAATGGGTGGGACGCCGTCCCAGATTAAAGGCCTGGACGCCGTCCAACTTTCTGGACGCCGTCCAGAATGGCTGACAGACAAGCCTTTTTGCTTTTTAGAAATTTTAGATGGGCATTTTGGTAATTTCACTTTGTGAACGAATTAAAGGCCCTAGATCAGTTTTGTTGAGTTTCATTACTCCATTTTCAACCACCAAACCTCATCCACTTTAATTCTAGAGTGAGAGTGCATTTAAGTGTGAGAAAGCTCAAATAGGAGAGGAAGAAGCTTGTTTCGGGTTCTAGCTCGAGCATTAAAGTTGTTCATCTCCTCGTTAGCTTCGTTTTGATTGTGGTGGTAAGCCCTAAACTTGATTTCCTTAGTTTAATGTGTTTAAGGGTTAGGGTTTGGGTTAGTGTTGCACATAAAACCCATTTGTGAGTAATTTGGGTGTTTTGGGTAAGTTTGGGTCATGAAGACCCAAATGGTGACTAACCTAGGGTTTTGAAAGGGTAAATGGGTCTTAAAGGCCTAGAAAATCACTAGTACACTTATAGTTAATGTTAGTGGGTGTTATTTGAGTTGTGGGTGACCCAAATGGGTGTGTTGACCTTGAAATGGGTCAAATGGGTCTTTGATGACCTGGGTTGTCTTGCATGTATGAAAACGAGTCAACTTGGTGATTAAATGTGTGTTAAGACCTAAATGGCTAGAATTAGGGTTTTTGGTGAAGTTAACCCATTATTAGGGTTAAGGGTGCAAAATGGGTCGGGATTGCACCTTGGGTCAAAAGACTCCAGATTTTTGAGTGAGTTGCTTGACCGACTTGAGTTGTGAATTGATTATGTGCTAAAATGTAATAGGTACGTTACATTGAAGTTGCAAGTTCGGTTATCTTTCACGAAGACTCTAAGGTGAGTGGAATAATTATATGCGTAGATATATAATGTGTTTATTTGTGTAGTGTAAGATGTGAAGTGTCGATGTGCTAAGACACCACGTCCACATGGCGAGTGAAGTGTCGATGTGTTAAGACGCCACTCGAGAGGGAAGTATCGATGTGTTAAGATGCCACTCCAAGTAAGGTGAAGAGTGAAGTGTCGAAGTGTTAAGACACCACTCGGGGTGAAGTGCCGAAGTGTTAAGGTGCCACGCGGGGTGAAGCATCGAAGTGTTAAGATGCCACCCATGGGGTTAGTGTGCGAAGTGTTAAGTGCACTAATGGTTGTTGTGAACACCGACGGTCTTTAAACATCGTTCCTTGTACGATTGGTTAACCATGGTCATTGTGTTGTAGTGTAGGCATATTACTTTGTTCATGTTATATACGCTTGTGTTATGCTAGCTTGATTATTGGAGGTTATAGCTTGTATTTGCGACGATAAGCTAATTGTGTTTGCTATCATGTTTGCGGTATTTGTGTAAGTGATTGCAAGTAGGTATATTATATATGTATTCGTATAATTATTGCATTCACTAAGCTTTGCTTACCCTCTCGTTGTTTACGTTTTTATAGGCTCGGGCGTTGACAAGGGTAAGAGCGTTCAATTGGATTAGTGGTCTCCCGCTCGTTTTGATAGGGGATGCTTTTGGGTGTTAGCTTTTGGAGTTCGACCGAGATTGGGTAGTTTAACCCCAAACACCATGCTCTAGTGTCGTTTGGAACTTAAACTTGTATTTGGTCGAAACTTGTATTTTTGAACGAAACACGTAAAATAGGCGACGTGGGCCCGATGATGTAAAACTTGTTTTGATTATGCAAAACTCTTAGTTTCACTTATACTGACTTGTGGTAAAAAGGTTTTCGTTTAAAAATGTCGGGAAGCGGATTTTCCGCGTACGTGAAACGGGACACCAGGTCAGTCCCTGGCAGTTCATTGGGACGCCGTCCCAATTACTTGGACGTCGTCCCAGTTTTAAAAGCTGGACGCCGTCCAGATGGTCAGGCCCGGAAAAAAAAATTTATTTGGGATTTGAGATGTCGGGTTGTTACAAGTGGTATCAGAGCATGGTCTAAGGGATTTAGGCGACTTGAGATAGGTGCCTAGACTTAGACTTTATTGTGTGTACGCTTATGCGGGACTTGTAGGACTTTGGGTCGGGACGGGAATTGTTAGTGCATATTTTTATGTGAACTAACATTGTGCTAATCGATTTGTGTTGTGTTTAGCAATCATCAAGCGAGATGGACGTTGTGCTAGCAAGTTAATGCGACGTGTTCGCGTAACAATGATTAGCTACCATTGTTACGGGTTCAAATCCTGTCAAACGAGCGATGTACGATGATTGTTGAGCAAGATGGGGTAGTGTGGCGTATATGTATATACCTATGTGTTATGACCTCTCGTTTCGTTGCTTAATTACTTCGTTTTATAGAATGAAGATGAGAAATGGACACGACACCAATGATGGAAGTACGAGTGAGGACGTTGAGTTCACGGCCAAAGTTGAGACCATCTTTAAACGTCAAAAAGCGGATTTTCTCGAAGATGTTAAGAAGATGTTCCTAGATACGATTGACGAACAACAAGTCAATGTGGTAAAGGAGCAAGTTAAGGCCGTTCTTCAAGAGGATAATGTGAGGAGACGGGACTTTTTCTTTAAGAATTTCAAGGATTCTCAACCTCCCACCTTTGAAGGTGAACGGGACCCACTTAAGAGTGCCCGTTGGATCTCCGATATGGAGGGGGCTTTTCGTACATGTGAATGCCCTCTCGATTAAAAGACGAGATATGGTTGTAGCATGTTAAGAGGTGATGCTAAATTGTGGTGGGACGCGAAGATCCGACTTTATGGTGAAGAACAATGCATGGAGTTCACCTGGGATGAATTCAAGAAAGAGTTTTTCGATGAATACCGAACTTCGGCTGATCTCACGAGGCTTAAGGACGAGTTACGTTCCTTGAGGCAAGGGTCGATGGATTTGAACACTCTCAAAACCGTGTTTTTGTCCAAGACCCAATTTTGCCCGGAGTATGTCGGGAATGATAAGATGTTGAAGGAAGACTTTTACCGAACGTTGAATGATTGTTATCAAGATAAGATAAGTGTAAATGTGGTGAAGAGTTTTGACGAGTTGTTCGATATGGCCAAGGGGTTCGAGTCGCTCATCTTGAGAAAGAGTGGCTTCACCCTAGGCAAGAAAAAGTTTGAAGCTACTAGTCATTCCAATTTTTCTAACAAGAAGTACAAGAAGGGTTCCGAGAGTGTTGGTAGCGTGAAGAAGGGTACTTCCGGTGATTTTTCCTATTCTTGTTACAATTGTGGTCAAAAGGGGCACATGGCTCGCGAATGCCCTAAATCATCGTCCACAACCAAGCTCACTTGTTTTAGTTGTGGAAAGGAAGGGCACAAGAGGCCGGAGTGTCCCGAGATGCGCAATGATAATGTTAAACGGTTAGAGAAGGCAGCGGGTACGGCAAGGGGTCGAAACTATTTGATGACCAATGATGAAGCCAAATAATCGAACGAAGTTGTCTCAGGTACTTTCATGGTTAACTCTAATCCGGCACGGATACTTTTTGATAGTGGTGCTAATTTGTCTTTCGTATCTCCAAGATTTGTGCCTAAGTTAAATAAACCACTAGTAAAGTTAAGTCGTCCGGTAGAAGTCGAAATAGCGGATGGCAAGACGGCGCTAGTGGTTGATGTGTGCAAAAATTGTAATGTTGTGTTTGGTGCCGAAAGTTTCAAGATTGATCTCATTCCGATGACCTTGGGCGATTTCGATGTTGTCGTTGGTATGGATTGGCTCGATCGTTATAGAGCCGATATTGCATGCCATGATAAGTTTATTCGTGTAAAGACTCCAAGTGGGGGAGAGTTAATTATTCATGGCGATAAGCGAAGGAGACCGGTGCCGATATGCACTTTTGCACGGGCACGTCGTTTCCTTGTTAGTGGTGGCTTGGCTTTTCTTGCCCATGTTGTTGATGCTCGTGACGAGCCACCACCTATTCGTGAAATTCCGATTGTTAGTGAATTTGAAGACGTTTTTCCGGATGAGTTACCGGGCGTTCCGGCAGAAAGACAAGTTGAATTTCGCATTGAGTTGGTTCCGGGGGCTACCCCCATTGCTAAAACTCCTTATCGTTTAGCGCCGACGGAAATGCAAGAATTGCTAAATCAAACCCAAGAGTTACTTGAGAAGGGTTTTATTCGACCGAGTGCTTCACCATGGGGCGCTCCGGTGTTATTTGTGAAGAAGAAGGATGGTAGTATGCGGATGTGCATCGATTACCGCGAGTTGAATAAAGTGACGGTCAAGAATCGTTATCCGTTACCTAGGATTGACGATTTGTTTGATCAACTTCAAGGTGCAACGTATTTCTCTAAAATTGACCTACGGTCCGGCTATCACCAAATGCGGGTCCGTGAGGAAGACATCGAGAAAACGGTTTTTCGAACGCGTTATGGGCATTTTGAATTTGTGGTAATGCCTTTTGGTCTTACGAATGCACCGGCGGCATTCATGGACCTTATGAACCGAGTGTGCCAACCTATGTTGGACAAGTCGGTAATTGTATTCATTGACGACATACTAGTCTACTCAAAAAGTATGAACGAACATGAACGTCATTTGCGTGAAGTATTGAAGACGTTACGAAAGGAGAAGTTGTATGCAAAGTTCTCAAAATGTGAATTTTGGCTAAGGGAAGTTCAATTCCTTGGTCATACTGTTAACAAGGACGGTATTCAAGTAGACCCGGGGAAGATAGAGACGGTGAAGAGTTGGGGACGACCGACTATGCCTACGGAGATCCGGAGTTTTCTCGGATTGGCCAGTTATTATCGTCGGTTTATCCAAGACTTTTCTAAGATTTCTTCTCCACTGACGAAGTTGACAAGAAAGAACGCGAAATTTAATTGGGAGAACGAGCAAGAAATTGCTTTTCAATTGTTAAAAGAGAAATTATGTCAAGCTCCGGTGTTAGTGTTACCGGAAGGGGTAGAAGACATGACGGTTTATTGTGATGCGTCTTTGAACGGGCTCGGGTGCGTTTTAATGCAAAGAGGTAAAGTCATCGCTTATGCCTCTCTACAATTAAAGGAACACGAAACGAGATATTCGACTCATGATCTTGAGTTGGCGGCGGTTGTTCATGCATTGAAAATTTGGCGCCATTACTTGTATGGTGTCAAGTGTACGATTTATTCAGATCACAAGAGTTTGAAACATCTTTTTGATCAAAGAGATTTGAATTATCGTCAACGTAGATGGATGGATGTGGTAAAGGACTATGATTGTGAGATACTTTATCATTCGGGCAAGGCGAACGTTGTCGCGGATGCATTGAGTCGAAAGAGTCAACATCCGACGATAAAGGTAGGATCGTTACGTTTGATCATTTCTAATGATTTCCTTGAGAAGCTTGGTGATATTCAAATAGAGGCTTACGTTCACAATAAGTATGCGGAACGAATCGTAGGGCAATCAGAATTCATTACTATGGGTTCGCGTGGTTTGTTATCTTTTCAAGGAAGGGTGTGGGTGCCTAAGATGGGTGATTACCGACGGGTGCTACTTGATGAAGCACATAAGTCAAGATATTCCATTCACCGGGCGCGACGAAAATGTATCTTGACTTGAAGAAAGATTATTGGTGGCCGGGCATGAAGCGTGATGTTGTAAAATATGTTGAACAATGTGTTACTTGTTTGCAAGTAAAGGCCGAGCACCAAAAGCCGTATGGTAAATTGCAACCGTTAGAAATCCCGAAGTGGAAATGGGAGCACATTACCATGGATTTCATCACAAAGTTACCTAAGACGGCGAGAACCCAATTTGATTCAATTTGGGTGATAGTTGATCGTTTAACGAAAAGTGCTTTGTTTCTTCCCATTAAAGAAGCAATATCGTCGGAGGCCTTGGCTAAATTTTTTATCAAGGAAGTGGTCTCGCGACATGGGGTTCCTATATCTATTATTTCGGATCGAGACACCCGTTTTACATCTCGATTTTGGGAAAAGTTTCATGAAGATATGGGTACGCAATTAAAGTTGAGCACGGCGTATCATCCTCAAACGGACGGTCAAACCGAACGTACGAATCAAACTTTGGAAGATATGTTACGGGCGTGCATTATTGATTTTGGTGGAAGTTGGGATGAGCATTTGCCTTTGGTGGAATTCTCGTACAATAATAGTTATCATACTAGTATCGGGATGCCACCTTATGAGATGCTATATGGGCGTAGGTGTCGAACTCCAATTTGTTGGGGTGAAGTGGGTCAAAAAGAAATCGGGAGTACCGATTTGGTTTTGGAGACGAATAATAAGATTGATATTATTCGGGATCATTTGAAGAAGGCTCAAGATAGACAAAAGTCGTATGCCGATAAACGTAGATGAACGATCGAATTTCAAGAAGGCGACATGGTAATGCTTAAGGTTTCGCCATGGAAGGGTATTATTCGATTTCGAAGACGGGGAAAGTTAGCTCCTCGGTTTATTGGGCCATTTAAAGTTTTAGCTCGTGTTAGTGAAGTTGCATATCGATTGAAATTACCCGAAGAGCTTGCGGGGATCCATAATACATTTCATGTTTCCCATCTCCGTAAGTGTCTTGCGGATGATTCTTCGTGGGTGTCGTTAGACGAGATTGAGCTAAATAATAAGTTAGAGTATGTTGAGGAGCCGGTTGCTATACTTGATGAAAAGGTTAAGAAATTGAGGAATAAAGAGGTGAGGACTTTTAAAGTCCAATGGCGTCGAAGTATAGGTTCCGAGTTTACTTGGGAGACCAAAGAGTTTGTCTTGGTTTATCTTCCTGCTTGTCATGCGGCATGGATTGCGAGGTCGCAATCCGGTTCAAGTGGGGGAGAGTTGTAAGATCCGGTTTTCTCAGACAGGTGGGACGCCGTCCAAATGGGCGGGACGCCGTCCCAGATTAAAGGCCTGGACGCCGTCCAACTTTCTGGACACCGTCCAGAATGGCTGACAGACAAGCCTTTTTGCTTTTTAGAAATTTTAGATGGGCATTTTGGTAATTTCACTTTGTGGACGAATTAAAGGCCCTAGATCAGTTTTGTTGAGTTTCATTACTCCATTTTCAACCACCAAACCTCATCCACTTCAATTCTAGAGTGAGAGTGCATTTAAGTGTGAGAAAGCTCAAATAGGAGAGGAAGAAGCTTGTTTCGGGTTCTAGCTCGAGCATTAAAGTTGTTCATCTCCTCGTTAGCTTCGTTTTGATTGTGGTGGTAAGCCCTAAACTTGATTTCCTTAGTTTAATGTGTTTAAGGGTTAGGGTTCGGGTTAGTGTTGCACATAAAACCCATTTGTGAGTAATTTGGGGGTTTTGGGTAAGTTTGGGTCATGAAGACCCAAATGGTGACTAACCTAGGGTTTTGAAAGGGTAAATGGGTCTTAAAGGCCTAGCAAATCACTAGTACACTTATAGTTAATGTTAGTGGGTGTCATTTGAGTTGTGGGTGACCCAAATGGGTGTGTTGACCTTGAAATGGGTCAAATGGGTCTTTGATGACCTAGGTTGTCTTGCAAGTATGAAAACGAGTCAACTTGGTGATTAAATGTGTGTTAAGACCTTAATGGCTAGAATTAGGGTTTTTGGTGAAGTTAACCCATTATTAGGGTTAAGGGTGCAAAATGGGTCGGGATTGCACCTTGGGTCAAAAGACTCTAGATTTTTGAGTGAGTTGCTTGACCGACTTGAGTTGTGAATTGATTATGTGCTAAAATGTAATAGGTACGTTACATTGAAGTTGCAAGTTCAGTTATCTTTCACGAAGACTCTAAGGTGAGTGGAATAATTATATGTGTAGATATATAATGTGTTTATTTGTGTAGTGTGAGATGTGAAGTGTCGATGTGCTAAGACACCACGTCCACATGGCGAGTGAAGTGTCGATGTGTTAAGACGCCACTCGGGAGGGAAGTATCGATGTGTTAAGATGCCACTCCAAGTAAGGTGAAGAGTGAAGTGTCGAAGTGTTAAGACACCACTCGGGGTGAAGTGCCGAAGTGTTAAGGTGCCACCCGGGGTGAAGCATTGAAGTGTTAAGATGCCACCCGTGGGGTTAGTGTGCGAAGTGTTAAGTGCACTAATGGTTGTTGTGAACACCGACGGTCTTTAAACATCGTTCCTTGTACGATTGGTTAACCATGGTCATTGTGTTGTAGTGTAAGCATATTACTTTGTTCATGTTATATACGCTTGTGTTATGCTAGCTTGATTATTGGAGGTTATAGCTTGTATTTGTGACGATAAGCTAATTGTGTTTGCTAGCATGTTTGCGGTATTTGTGTAAGTGATTGCAAGTAGGTATATTATATATGAATTCGTATAATTATTGCATTCACTAAGCTTTGTTTACCCTCTCGTTGTTTACCTTTTTATAGGCTCGGGCGTTGACAAGGGTAAGAGCGTTCAATTGGATTAGTGGTCTCCCGCTCGTTTTGATAGGGGATGCTTTTGGGTGTTAGCATTTGGAGTTCGACCGAGATTGGGTAGTTTAACCCCAAACACCATGCTCTAGTGTCGTTTGGAACTTAAACTTGTATTTGGTCGAAACTTGTATTTTTGAACGAAACTCGTAAAATAGGCGACGTGGGCCCGATGATGTAAAACTTGTTTTGATTATGCAAAACTCTTAGTTTCGCTTATACTGACTTGTGGTAAAAAGGTTTTCGTTTAAAAATATCGGGAAGCGGGTTTTCCGCGTACGTGAAACGGGACACCAGGTCAGTCCCTGGCAGTTCATTGGGACGCCGTCCCAATTGCTTGGACGCCGTCCCAGTTTTAAAAGCTGGACGCCGTCCCAAAACCTGGACGCCGTCCAGATGGTCAGGCCCGGAAAAAAAAATTATTTGGGATTTGAGATGTCGGGTTGTTACATCGATGTATATATATTATAATTCTAATATATATTATTCGTAATTATTTAAAGTTAGGAGTATTTTGCAAATCTCCCTTTATCATACATCTATATATATAAATAATTTATAATTAAGGAAAGGATATTGTAGTGACCCGAACTTTTCCATGTTTATATATATATTAAATGAAATTTTTATTTACATGATTAAGTGTTTCCAACGTGTTAAGCAATCAAACTTGCTAAGACTTGATTAATTGAAATAGGTTTCATATAGACAATTGACCACCCAAGTTGACCGGTGATTCACGAACGTTAAAACATGTAAAAACTATACGATGACATATATATGGTTATATATATAGTTAACATGATTTTATTATAAGTATGTATCTCATTAGGTATTTTAACAATGAGTTATATACATAAAAATGAGACTATTAATTTAAGAAACTCGAAAACGATATATATAACGATTATCGTTATAACAACGTCTTACTAGGTACATATGAATCATATTAAGATATTGATACACTTGGTTAATTATGTTAAATGATAAGTAAATATATTATTAAGTGTATTAACAATGAAATACATATGTAAAAATAAGACTACTAACTTAATGATTTCGAAACGAGACATATATGTAACGATTATCGTTGTAACGACATTTAACTGTATATATATATATCATACTAAGATATATTATATATCATAATATCATGATAATATAACAATTTAACATCTCATTTGTTATAATAAACAATGGGTTAACAACATTCAACAAGATCGTTAACCTAAAGGTTTCAAAACAACATTTACATGTAACGACTAACGATGACTTAACGACTCAGTTAAAATGTATATACATGTAGTGTTTTAATATGTATTCATACACTTTTGAAAGACTTCAAGACACTTATCAAAATACTTCTACTTAACAAAAATGCTTACAATTACATCCTCGTTCAGTTTCATCAACAATTCTACTCGTATGCACCCGTATTCGTACTCGTACAATACACAGCTTTTAGATGTATGTACTATTGGTATATACACTCCAATGATCAGCTCTTAGCAGCCCATGTGAGTCACCTAACACATGTGGGAACCATTATTTGGCAACTAGCATGAAATATCTCATAAAATTACAAAAATATGAGTAATCATTCATGACTTATTTACATGAAAACAAAATTACATATCCTTTATATCTAATCCATACACCAACGACCAAAAACACCTACAAACACTTTCATTCTTCAATTTTCTTCATCTAATTGATCTCTCTCAAGTTCTATCTTCAAGTTCTAAGTCTTCTTCATAAATTCCAAAAGTTCTAGTTTCATAAAATCAAGAATACTTTCAAGATTGCAAGTTTACTTCCAAGTTTTCTAAATCCATTTCAAGTAATCATCCAAGATCAAGAAACCTTTGTTACTTACAGTAGGTTATCTTTCTAATACAAGGTAATAATCATATTCAAACTTTAATTCAATTTCTATAACTATAACAATCTTATTTCGAGTGGAAATCTTACTTGAAATTGTTTTCGTGTCATGATTCTGCTTCAAGAACTTTCAAGCCATCCAAGGATCCTTTGAAGCTAGATCTATTTTTCTCATTTCCATTAGGTTTATCCAAGGAACTTGAGGTAGTAATGATGTTCATAACATCATTCGATTCATACATATAAAGCTATCTTATTCGAAGGTTTAAACTTGTAATCACTAGAACATAGTTTAGTTAATTCTAAACTTGTTCTCAAATAAAATTTAATCCTTCTAACTTGACTTTTAAAATCAACTAAAAACATGTTATATATCTATATGATATGCTAACTTAATGATTTAAAACCTGGAAACACGAAAAACACCCTAAAATCGGATTTACGCCGTCGTAGTAACACCGCGGGTTGTTTTGGGTTAGTTAATTAAAAACTATGATAAACTTTGATTTAAAAGTTGTTATTCTGGGAAAATTATTTTTATTATGAACATGAAACTATATCCAATAATTATGGTTCAACTCAAAGTGGAAGTATGTTTTCTAAAATGGTCATCTAGACGTCGTTCTTTCGACTGAAATGACTACCTTTACAAAAATGACTTGTAACTTATTTTTCCGACTATAAACCTATACTTTTTCTGTTTAGATTCATAAAATAGAGTTCAATATGAAACCATAGCAATTTGATTCACTCAAAACGGATTTAAAATGAAGAAGTTATGGGTAAAACAAGATTGGATAATTTTTCTCATTTTAGCTACGTGAAAATTGGTAACAAATCTATTCCAACCATAACTTAATCAACTTGTATTGTATATTATGTAATTTTGAGATACCATAGACACGTATACAATGTTTCGACCTATCATGTCGACACATCTATATATATTTCGGAACAACCATAGACACTCTATATGTGAATGTTGGAGTTAGCTATACAGGGTTGAGGTTAATTCCAAAATATATATAGTTTGAGTTGTGATCAATACTGAGATACGCATACACTGGGTCGTAGATTGATTTAAGATAATATTTATCGATTTATTTCTGTACATCTAACTGTGGACAACTAGTTGTAGGTTACTAACGAGGACAGCTGACTTAATAAACTTAAAACATCAAAATATATTAAAAGTGTTGTAATTATATTTTGAACATACTTTGATATATATGTATATATTGTTATAGGTTCGTGAATCAACCAGTGGCCAAGTCTTACTTCCCGACGAAGTAAAAATATGTGAAAGTGAGTTATAGTCCCACTTTTAAAATCTAATATTTTTGGGATGAGAATACATGCAGGTTTTATAAATGATTTACAAAATAGACACAAGTACGTGAAACTACATTCTATGGTTGAATTATCGAAATCGAATATGCCCCTTTTTATTAAGTCTGGTAATCTAAGAATTAGGGAACAGACACCCTAATTGACGCGAATCCTAAAGATAGATCTATTGGGCCTAACAAACCCCATCCAAAGTACCGGATGCTTTAGTACTTCGAAATTTATATCATATCCGAAGGGTGTCCCGGAATGATGGGGATATTCTTATATATGCATCTTGTTAATGTCGGTTACCAGGTGTTCACCATATGAATGATTTTTATCTCTATGTATGGGATGTGTATTGAAATATGAAATCTTGTGGTCTATTGTTACGATTTGATATATATAGGTTAAACCTATAACTCACCAACATTTTTGTTGACGTTTAAAGCATGTTTATTCTCAGGTGAATACTAAGAGCTTCCGCTGTTGCATACTAAAATAAGGACAAGATTTGGAGTCCATGTTTGTTTGATATTGTTTAAAAACTGCATTCAAGAAACTGATTTCGATGTAACATATTTGTATTGTAAACCATTATGTAATGGTCGTGTGTAAACAGGATATTTTAGATTATCATTATTTGATAATATACGTAAAGCTTTTTAAATCTTTATTTATGAAATAAAGGTTATGGTTTGTTTTAAAAATGAATGCAGTCTTTGAAAAACGTCTCATATAGAGGTCAAAACCTCGCAACGAAATCAATTAATATGGAACGTTTTTAATCAATAAGAACGGGACATTTCAGTTGGTATCCGAGCGTTGGTCTTAGAGAACCAGAAAATTTGCATTAGTGTGTCTTATCGAGTTTGTTAGGATGCATTAGTGAGTCTGGACTTTGACCGTGTTTTCTTTAAAAATGATTGCTTAACATTTTTGTTGGAAACTATATATTATTAACATGTATATATTATGTGATATATTAATTTCTTAACATGTTTGATATTGTGTGATAGATGTCTACCTCTAGCACAAATCCCATTGACTCACCTAAAAATAACGAAGAGTCGAATATATATTGGACTGATTCACAAGTTCCCGAAGAAGAACCGGAAGAAGAATCAGAACCGGAAGAAGAATCAGAACCGGAGGAGGAAATAGAACCGGTGGGGGATATAATAAAACGGTTAAGTAAAAGAAAATCTTCAACCAACCGACCAAGGTTAATTATGGTCAATGGTGTTTCCGCCAAGGAAGCAAAATATTGGGAGTATTACCAATTCTCCGATGAATCGGATTCCGACGAGAATTTCGATGATGTTATAGAAATTACCCCAACTGAATTTAAAAAGGCAAAAGAAAATAATAAGGGAAAGGGCATAAAAATAGAGAAATCTAATTCCAACCCCGATGAACTTTATATGTATCGTCAACCCCCGAAGCCCTTAAGTTGTAACAATGACCCGGGAACCTCTAAACCACCAGGTTTTTCTAAACCGTTGTGGAAAACGACAGCTCGTATTAGGGGAACATCATATATCCCTAGAAACTTGGGAAAACGAACCAAAACCGAAGAAGAAGAAACGAGCGAGTCGGAATAAGATAGTTGTATTCGTGTGGTGTAATATATGTAATATAGTGTGCTTATGCTTTATGATATATGTAAAAATTGCTTGTATTAATAAGTATTTTTTTTTATGAATCTAACTCTTGTCTATTTTACAGTATAAAAACACAAAATGGATAGACAACCCAATATTTTAAGAGACCTACCCGGAGACAGGATTGATGAAATCTTGTCTAGAGTCGGTCAGAATTCTTCGGCACAACTATTTACGGCGAAATCAGTTTGTAAGACATTCGAAGAACGTTCCAAGAATGTCTTGGTTTATAAGAGACTTTCGTTTGAAAGATGGGGGATATCACATTGGGAAACCCATAAGTTACGATGTGTTTACTTTGACGCATATATTGCGGGGAACCCAAATGCTATTTTACGCAACGGGTTAAGAAATTATTTTGACTCAATATATCCGAATATAGGACTTCATGATTTAGAAAAAGCGGCTAACATGCAACATAAAAAAGCATGCTATGCTTACGGGTTAGTAATGTTCGCTTCTCACCAAAGTGAGAAAAAGAACATCGGGCTACAACTATTAAACAAAACGTTCCCACAAGTGACGGAGTCGGTAATTGGGGTAAGAAATGAGGTTTTTAGGATATTACAAGACTGTTGGTCATTACGTAACCCTCGTCCCTTTGACGACGTTACAACACGCTGTCTTATCAACGGACATAACGGTTATGTTCCACAAGATCAAGGATGGGAAGTAGTCCTAGTAAAACCAGAATGCATGACTTGTTTCTGGACGTATGAATTACGTGTCTTTATTGCCTTTGCTGAACGACTTGTGTACTAGCTAGAATTATCTTCACAACTATCTTGTATCAAAGTTATTGTGTGCTATATTTCATGCTTTATGTAAAATAAGCGGTATTGTAAGTTTGTAAAATATTGTATAAAAGTTTGAACGCGAAATATTATTATAATCAGTTTTTCATATAGAATTGTAGTAGTTGAATTGTATATTAGCTACTAAGTATGAACTTAACGGGTAGGTACTACCCGAATTTAAACTTATAAAACGCTAATATGAAGAAAAAGCTTTTATAAATGAGTTCATATTATGCTACGAAATACTATTAACTACTCTTAATATTCTGTATGATTAACTTGTTCCATTTGACTATTTTGAAGGAAATGACACCGACTACTCGACACACCGTGAATATGAATGAAGAGGAATTCCGTACTTTTCTAGCTTCAAACATAGCCGCAGTACAGGCTGCGCTACATACCAACAATAACCTTGGATCTAGCAGTACAGGAAATCGTGTAGGATGCACCTACAAAGAATTCACTGCCTGCAAACCTTTGGAATTTGATGGAACCGAAGGACCGATCGGATTGAAACGGTGGACCGAGAAGGTCGAATCGGTGTTTGTCATAAGTAAGTGTACTGAAGAGGACAAAGTGAAGTACGCTACGCATACCTTCACAGGTTCTGCGTTAACATGGTGAAATACCTATCTAGAGCAAGTGGGACAAGATGATGCGTACGCACTACCGTGGTCAACATTCAAGCACTTGATGAACGAGAAGTACCGTCCCAGAACCGAGGTCAATAAGCTCAAGACAGAACTTAGAGGGTTACGAACCCAAGGATTTGATATTACCACATACGAAAGACGATTCACAGAATTGTGCCTATTGTGTCTGGGAGCATTCGAAGATGAGGAAGAGAAGATCGACGCGTTTGTGAAAGGATTACCGGAAAGAATCCAAGAAGATATAAGTTCACACGAGCCCGCCTCCATACAACAGGCATGTAGAATGGCTCACAAACTAGTGAACCAGATTGAGGAAAGAATTAAAGAACAGACGGCTGAAGAGGCCAATGTGAAGCAAGTCAAAAGAAAGTGGGAGGAAAACGGTGATAAGAATCACCAATACAACAACAACAGTAATTACAATAACAATCGCAACAATTATCCCAACAATCGCAACATCAATCGCAACTACAACAAATGGCCCAACAACAACAACAACAACAACAACAACAACAACAACAACAACAACAACAACAACAACAACAACAACAACAACAACAACAACAACAACAACAACAACAACAACAACAACAACAACAACAACAACAACAACAACAACAACAACAACAACAACAACAACAACAACAACAACAGCAACTACAACAATCATCCCAACAACAATAACAACCACAACAACAACAACAATCAGAAGCAGCTATGCCAAAGGTGTGAAAAGTATCACTCGGGGTTCTGCACCAAATTTTGCAACAAGTGTAAAAGAAATGGTCATAGCGCGGTGAAGTGTGAGGTCTACGGACCAGGGGTTAACAGAACGAAAGGAACAAATGGTGTCGGAACGAGTAATGGCGGAGCAAGTAGTGTCGGAGCAAGTTATGCCAATGTAGTTTGTTATAAATGTGGAAAACCGGGCCACATTATTAGAAATTGCCCGAACCAGGAGAACACGAATGGACAAGGCCGCGAAAGTGTTTTCAATATTAATGCAGCAGAGGCACAGGAAGACCCGGAGCTTGTTACGGGTACATTTCTTATTGACAATAAATCTGCTTACGTTTTATTTGATTCGGGTGCGGATAGAAGATATATGAGTAGAGATTTTTGTGCTAAATTAAGTTGTCCATTGACGCCGTTGGATAGTAAATTTTTACTCGAATTAGCAAACGGTAAATTAATTTCAGCAGATAATATATGCCGGAATCGAGAAATTAAACTGGGTAGTGAAATATTTAAGAGTTAGGGAGTTTTGATATAATAGTTGGCATGGACTGGCTGAAGAAGGTGAAAGCAGAGATCGTATGTTATAAAAATGCAATTTGCATTGTACGAGAAGAAGGAGAACCCTTAATGGTGTACGGAGAAAAGGGCAACATGAAGCTACATCTTATTAGTAATTTGAAGGCACAAAAACTAATAAGAAAAGGTTGCTATGCTGTTCTAGCACACGTCGAGAAAGTACAAACTGAAGAAAAGAGCATCAATGATGTTCCCGTCGCAAAAGAATTTCCCGATGTATTTCCGAAAGAATTACCGGGACTACCTCCACATCGATCTGTTGAATTTCAAATAGATCTTGTACCAGGAGCTGCACCAATAGCTCGTGCTCCTTATAGACTCGCACCCAGCGAGATGAAAGAACTGCAAAGCCAACTGCAAGAACTATTAGAACGTGGTTTCATTCGACCAAGCACATCACCATGGGGAGCTCCTGTTTTGTTTGTCAAGAAGAAGGATGGTACATTTAGGTTGTGTATTGACTACAGAGAGTTGAACAAACTTACCATCAAAAACCGTTATCCACTACCGAGAATTGACGATTTATTTGATCAACTATAAGGCTCGTCGGTTTATTCGAAGATCGATTTACGTTCTGGATATCATCAAATGTGAGTAAAGGAGGATAATATTCCAAAAACTGCTTTTAGGACGCGTTATGGTCATTACGAGTTTATGGTTATGCCGTTTGGATTGACTAACGCACCAGCTGTGTTCATGGACCTTATGAACCGAGTGTGTGGGTCATATCTTGACAAGTTTGTCATTGTTTTCATCGATGACATACTTATTTACTCAAAGAATGATCAAGAGCACGAAGAACATTTGAGAAAAGTGCTAGAAGTATTGAGGAAAGAAAAACTGTACGCTAAGTTTTCAAAGTGTGCATTTTGGTTGGAAGAAGTTCAATTCCTCGGTCACATAGTGAACAAAGAAGGTATCCAGGTGGACCCGACAAAGATCGAAATCGTTGAAAAGTGGAAAACCCCAAAAACTCCGAAGCATATACGTCAATTTTTAGGATTGGCTGGTTACTACAGAAGATTCATCCAAGATTTCTCCAAAATAGCAAAACCCTTGACTGTATTAACGCATAAAGGGAAGAAATTTGAATGGAAGGATGAAGAAGAGAAGGCGTTTCAATTATTGAAGAAAAAGCTAACTACGGCACTATATTGTCATTGCCTGAAGGGAATGATGATTTTGTGATTTATTGTGACGCATCAAAGCAAGGTCTCGGTTGTGTATTAATGCAACGGACGAAGGTGATTGCTTATGCGTCTAGACAATTGAAGATTCATGAGCAAAATTATACGACGCATGATTTGGAATTAGGCGCGGTTGTTTTTGCATTAAAGACTTGGAGGCACTACTTATATGGGGTCAAAAGTATTATATATACCGACTACAAAAGTCTTCAACACATATTTAATCAGAAACAACTGAATATGAGGCAGCGTAGATGGATTGAATTGTTGAATGATTACGACTTTGAGATTCGTTACCACCCGGGGAAGGCAAATGTGGTAGACGACACCTTGAGCAGAAAGGACAGAGAACCCATTCGAGTAAAATCTATGAATATAATGATTCACACTAACCTTACTACTCAAATAAAGGAGGCGCAACAAGGAGTTTTAAAAGAGGGAAATTTAAAGGATGAAATACCCAAAGGATCGGAGAAGCATCTTAATATTCGGGAAGACGGAACCCGGTATAGGGCTGAAAGAATTTGGGTACCAAAATTTGGAGATATGAGAGAAATGGTACTTAGAGAAGCTCATAAAACCAGATACTCAATACATCCTGGAATGGGGAAGATGTACAAGGATCTTAAGAAACATTTTTGGTGGCCAGGTATGAAAGCCGATATTGCTAAATATGTAGGAGAATGTTTGACGTGTTCTAAGGTCAAAGCTGAACATCAGAAACCATCAGGTCTACTACAACAACCTGGAATCCCGGAATGGAAATGGGAAAACATTACCATGGATTTCATTACTAAATTGCCAAGGACTGCAAGTGGTTATGATACTATTTGGGTAATAGTTGATCGTCTCACCAAGTCAGCACACTTCCTGCCAATAAGAGAAGATGACAAGATGGAGAAGTTAGCACGACTGTATTTTAAGGAAGTCGTCTCCAGACATGGAATACCAATCCCTATTATCTCTGATAGGGATGGCAGATTTATTTCAAGATTCTGGCAGACATTACCGCAAGCATTGGGAACTCGTCTAGACATGAGTACTGCCTATCATCCACAAACTGATGGGCAGAGTGAAAGGACGATACAAATGCTTGAAGACATGCTACGAGCTTGTGTTATTGATTTCGGAAACAGTTGGGATCGACATCTACCGTTAGCAGAATTTTCCTACAACAACAGCTACCATTCAAGCATTGAGATGGCGCCGTTTGAAGCACTTTATGGTAGAAAGTGCAGGTCTCCGATTTGTTGGAGTGAAGTGGGGGATAGACAGATTACGGGTCCGGAGATAATACAATAAACTACCGAGAAAATCATCCAAATTCAATACAGATTGAAAACCGCCCAGAGTCGACAAAAGAGCTACGCGGACAGTAAAAGAAAAGATATAGAGTTTGAAATTGGATAAATGGTCATGCTTAAGGTTTCACCTTGGAAAGGCGTTGTTCGATTTGGTAAACGGGGGAAACTAAATCCAAGGTACATTGGACCATTCAAGATTATAGATCGTGTTGGACCAGTAGCTTACCAACTGGAGCTACCTCAACAACTCGCAGCTGTACATAACACTTTTCACGTCTCAAATTTGAAGAAATGTTTTGCTAAAGAAGATGTCACTATTTCGTTGGACGAAATCCAAATCAATGAAAAACTTCAATTCATTGAAGAACCCGTCGAAATAATGGATCGTGAGGTTAAGAGACTTAAACAAAACAAGATACCGATTGTTAAGGTTCGATGGAATGCTCGTAGAGGACCCGAGTTCACCTGGGAGTGTGAAGATCAAATGAATAAGAAATACCCGCATTTATTTCCAGAAGATACGTCAACACCTCCAACAGCTTAAAATTTCGGGACGAAATTTATTTAACGGGTAGGTACTGTAGTGACCCGAATTTTTCCATGTTTATATATATATTAAATAAAATTTTTATTTACATGATTAAGTGTTTCCAACATGTTAAGCAATCAAACTTGTTAAGACTTGATTAATTGAAATAGGTTTCATATAGACAATTGACCACCCAAGTTGACCGGTGATTCACGAACGTTAAAACTTGTAAAAACTATACGATGACATATATATAGTTATATGTATAGTTAACATGATTTTATTATAAGTATGTATCTCATTAGGTATTTTAACAATGAGTTATATACATAAAAATGAGACTATTAATTTAAGAAACTCGAAAACGATATATATAACGATTATCGTTATAACAACGTCTTACTAGGTATATATGAATCATATTAAGATATTGATACACTTGGTTAATTATGTTAAATGATAAGTAAATATATTATTAAGTGTATTAACAATGAAATACATATGTAAAAATAAGACTACTAACTTAATGATTTCGAAACGAGACATATATGTAACGATTATCGTTGTAACGACATTTAACTGTATATATATCATACTAAGATATATTATATATCATAATATCATGATAATATAACAATTTAACATCTCATTTGTTATAATAAACAATGGGTTAACAACATTCAACAAGATCGTTAACCTAAAGGTTTCAAAATAATATTTACATGTAACGACTAACGATGACTTAACGACTCAGTTAAAATGTATATACATGTAGTGTTTTAATATGTATTCATACACTTTTGAAAGACTTCAAGAAACTTATCAAAATACTTCTACTTAACAAAAATGCTTACAATTACATCCTCGTTCAGTTTCATCAACAATTCTACTCGTATGCACCCGTATTCGTACTCGTACAATACACAGCTTTTAGATGTATGTAATATTGGTATATACACTCCAATGATCAGCTCTTAGCAGCCCATGTGAGTCACCTAACACATGTGGGAACCATCATTTGGCAACTAGCATGAAATATCTCATAAAATTACAAAAATATGAGTAATCATTCATGACTTATTTACATGAAAACAAAATTACATATCCTTTATATCTAATCCATACACCAACGACCAAAAACACCTACAAACACTTTCATTCTTCAATTTTCTTCATCTAATTGATCTCTCTCAAGTTCTATCTTCAAGTTCTAAGTGTTCTTCATAAATTCCAAAAGTTCTAGTTTCATAAAATCAAGAATACTTCCAAGATTGCAAGTTTACTTCCAAGTTTTCTAAATCCATTCCAAGTAATCATCCAAGATCAAGAAACCTTTGTTACTTACAGTAGGTTATCTTTCTAATACAAGGTAATAATCATATTCAAACTTTAATTCAATTTCTATAACTATAACAATCTTATTTCGAGTGGAAATCTTACTTGAAATTGTTTTCGTGTCATGATTCTACTTCAAGAACTTTCAAGCCATCCAAGGATCCTTTGAAGCTAGATCTATTTTTCTTATTTCCAGTAGGTTTATCCAAGGAAATTTAGGTAGTAATGATGTTCATAACATCATTCGATTCATACATATAAAGCTATCTTATTCGAAGGTTTAAACTTGTAATCACTAGAACATAGTTTAGTTAATTCTAAACTTGTTCGCAAATAAAAGTTAATCCTTCTAACTTGACTTTTAAAATAAACTAAACACATGTTCTATATCTATATGATATGCTAACTTAATGATTTAAAACCTGGAAACACGAAAAACACCGTAAAATCGGATTTACGACGTCGTAGTAACACCGCGGGCTGTTTTGGGTTAGTTAATTAAAAACTATGATAAACTTTGATTTAAAAGTTTTTATTCTGGGAAAATGATTTTTATTATGAACATGAAACTATATCCAAAAATTATGGTTAAACTCGAAGTGGAAGTATGTTTTCTAAAATGGTCATCTAGACGTCGTTCTTTCGACTGAAATGACTACCTTTACAAAAACAACTTGTAACTTATTTTTCTGACTATAAACCTATACTTTTTCTGTTTAGATTCATAAAATAGAGTTCAATATGAAACCATAGCAATTTGATTCACTCAAAACGGATTTAAAATGAAGAAGTTATGGGTAAAACAAGATTGGATAATTTTTCTCATTTTAGCTACGTAAAAATTGGTAACAAATCTATTCCAACAATAACTTAATCAACTTGTATTGTATATTATGTAATCTTGAGATACCATAGACACGTACACAATGTTTCGACCTATCATGTCGACACATCTATATATATTTCGGAACAACCATAGACACTCTATATGTGAATGTTGGAGTTAGCTATACAGGGTTGAGGTTGATTCCAAAATATATATAGTTTGAGTTGTGATCAATACTGAGATACGTATACACTGGGTCGTGGATTGGTTCAAGATAATATTTATCAATTTATTTCTGTACATCTAACTGTGGACAACTAGTTGTAGGTTACTAACGAGGACAGCTGACTTAATAAACTTAAAACATCAAAATATATTAAAAGTGTTGTAAATATATTTTGAACATACTTTGATATATATGTATATATTGTTATAGGTTCGTGAATCAACCAGTGGCCAAGTCTTACTTCCCGACGAAGTAAAAATCTGTGAAAGTGAGTTATAGTCCCACTTTTAAAATCTAATATTTTTGGGATGAGAATACATGCAGTTTTTATAAATGATTTACAAAATAGACACAAGTACGTGAAACTACATTCTATGGTTGAATTATCGAAATCGAATATGCCCCTTTTTATTAAGTCTGGTAATCTAAGAATTAGGGAACAGACACTCTAATTGACGCGAATCCTAAAGATAGATCTATTGGGCCTAACAAACCCCATCCAAAGTACCGGATGCTTTAATACTTCGAAATTTATATCATATCCGAAGGGTGTCCCGGAATGATGGGGATATTCTTATATATGCATCTTGTTAATGTCGGTTACTAGGTGTTCACCATATGAATGATTTTTATCTCTATGTATGGGATGTGTATTGAAATATGAAATCTTGTGGTCTGTTGTTACGATTTGATATATATAGGTTAAACCTATAACTCACCAACATTTTTGTTGACGTTTAAAGCATGTTTATTCTCAGGTGAATACTAAGAGCTTCCGCTGTTGCATACTAAAATAAGGACAAGATTTGGAGTCCATGTTTGTTTGATATTGTTTAAAAATTGCATTCAAGAAACTGATTTCGATGTAACATATTTGTATTGTAAACCATTATGTAATGGTCGGGTGTAAACAGGATATTTTAGATTATCATTATTTGATAATCTACGTAAAGCTTTTTAAACCTTTATTTATGAAATAAAGGTTATGGTTTGTTTTAAAAATGAATGCAGTCTTTGAAAAATGTCTCATATAGAGGTCAAAACCTCGCAACGAAATCAATTAATATGGAACGTTTTTAATCAATAAGAACGGGACATTTCAGATATGGTAGATATGTATAAAATTATTATTTAATTTAGTTTAGTTAAGAAGATGACATGTATATGATTATTTAATTCAGAATAATTGAGAAATTGATACGAAAAATTATTGTCACGCGCTTTATAATAATGTATAGTGAAAGGACCCATTCATACCGATTATAAACAATTCACATTAGTTGGTTCCATTGCGAGGTACTGACCTCTATATGATACGTTTTACAAACATTGCATTCTTTTAAAAGACAAACTCATTTCAAAATATAACCTTTTAATACAAATGATATATAGATCCCATAATATGAATGACTAATCTGTCATAACAGTCTTTTTGAAATCCAACGACTTGAATGCAACGTCTTTTGAAATATGCATGAACGACTCCAAGTAACATCTTTAAAATGAGCAAATGCACAACGAAAGATTTTTTAATACCTGAGAATAAACATGTTTTAAAAGTGTCAACCAAAAGGTTGGTGAGTTCATAAGTTTATCATAAACAATAAAATTCAGTAATTTTGATAGACCACAAGATTTAAATACAGTACACCTATCTCGTGTACGAAACCATTTTTCATAAATGCTTGGCAGAGTAGGTTCGCATCCTTTTCTCCCCCGTAGGTTGCCTTGCGATTTTTAATAAACGTACACATATCTCGCGTACAAAATAACATACACATAACCTGTGTATAAAAATCATTCTCTATATATATATATAACCTTGCTTGGTAACCGACCTTAACATATAAAGCGCATCATGAATATCCCCAAAATAAACAGAACTTTCAGTCTGTAATATACAAGTATCGTCTGTATATATATATATATATATATATATATATATATATATATATATATATATATATATATATATATATATATATATATATATATATAAACCTCTAAGTACTAAAGCATCCGTAACTCGGATGGAGCTGGTCAGTACCCATAGATCTACATTTAGGATTCGCGTCAATTAGGGGCCATTTCCCTAATTCTTAGGTTACCAAGCTATAATAATTAGGGGCGATATTCGATATAATAACCTACAGAACTCGTCTGTATAATAATTCATTAGAGGAATGTTTTGCTTGTGTCTATCGCGTCTAACATTTATAAAAGCATTTCATGTATTCTCAGTCCCAAAAATATATATTGTAAAAGTATTGAAAAAGGGAGCATATGAAACTCACAATACGATATTTTGTAGTAAAAATATGCATATGACGACACTGAACAAGTGCAGGGTTGGTCTCAAATTCACGAACCTATATCATTTATATATATATTTGCACATATAATCGTAATCGAACAATTTATGTATTATTAGTGATTTAATTGTTATTTTAATGATTTATGCATTCCATTAATAACTTAAATATATTTATTTTATATATCTTACTTATTATAAAAATAATAATAGAGTTAGGTTATATGTATTAGATATATTTTTATGTAACTAATATTTATTTGGTTAAAATAATACTGATAAATGAAAAGTCGTAATATCTTTATAATAATAATATCAGTAGTTATAATAATAATAATAATAATAATACTCATTTAAAAAATAATGATAATAATAATAACTATGAAACTAATAATTTTACTGCTAATGATAATTATGATAATAATAATAATAATATTGTAAAAATAATAATATTAATGTTAAAAATAATAATAATAATAATAATAATAATAATAATAATAATAATAATAATAATAATAATAATAATAATAATGATAATTCGAATTCTAATAATAATAATAATAATAATAATAATAATAATAGTAATAATAATAATAATAATAATAATAATAATAATAATAATAATAATAATAATAATAATAATAATAATAATGCTAGTTTTAATGATAATAAAATAATAACTTTAGTAAAAATGATAATTTTAATAATAATGATATTTTTATTAATAAAATGATAATTTTAATAGTAATAATTGTAACGATAATATTAAAAATGATGATAATAATAATTCTAATAATGATACTTATTTTGATAATAATAATAATAATAATAATAATAATAATAATAATAATAATAATCATACTTATATTAATAATAATTAATAATAATAATATAATAATAATAATAATAATAGTATTAATAATAATAGTATTAATAATAATAATAATAATAAAAATAATAATAATAATAATAATAATAATAATAATAATAATAATAATAATAATAATAATAATAATAATAATAATAATAAAAGTAATTAACAATAATAAAATGACACTACCTCTAAGAATAAGATTTCAAAAAAAACTATAGCCTGGGCTCGAAGCCGACTTCTTGAATAACACAAGCACCCCTAGACCATTCCGTTATATCTGCTTTTCTGATTTAATACCCAAACTATATCTATATATTTATCTATGTTCATCTTCTTCTTCTAAAACCCATTTAGTATCTTCATCATCTCATATCCGAATCCAAATCATCATCTTTACGTTATTAACCGTCTTCATGATCGCCATCTTAACTTCATCATCATCATAGTGTTATCACTATCTCATCATAATCATAATCATAATAATAATTATCCTCTTTGTCGTTTAATAATGACGATATCATTATCATGTATATCATTAACAACATAAAATCACACTTATCATCAACTAATTAATATCATTGCATCCATCATCATCGTTATACCAGCCCAGCTATTGAAACAAACACGGCCCATTAATAAAAGACAGCCCAAGTGAAAGTCCATATAAATCCACCAGGTATACTCGACATATTTAAATTGTCCGATGGTTTGTGGGGTTAAGAATTGTCGGCCAACAAGAAAAGGAATAAACACTTTAATAGTTGTAACATGTGGCTGGTTCATACTAGAAAATAAACAGAAAAGAGCGGTTGTAATATCTACTTTCAGGTGGATTTTTGTGGTGATATCGGACGTAACTGAAAACAGAAAAGAATGGATGCAGGTGGTTTTGTTAGTTGCAGTTTGTAACTCAGAAGTGGTAACGAGTTAATAGCAAATGTATCAGCTTTTATGGGTGTTGTTTTGGGTGGCCTAGATGGCGGTTTTCAAACAGAAACATAAATAAGTAAGTGTAGCAGTAGTATGACAAAGGTGTTGATGGGTTTAAGGTGTGGTGATTTGTTGAATTTGTTAAATGGGTGGTGATGATTATAGTGAGTTCCGACATAAATTTAAAGAGAGGGAGAGAGATGAAAGTAGGGTGACGGAGTGGTGGTGATGATCCATTGAAAGGAAGGTGATCGAGCGTGGATGAAGGTTGTACGTTATTTTTTTTTATATTGGAACGAACGAAAAATATATAGAACATAGGTAAAAAATGAAATGGGTTTGGTTTTTTTTTTATGGTTGAAGATGACTTGATCGTGGGTGCAACAGGTTCGATGGTGGTTCTTTCTAATGATGAAAGTTGAAAGGACCCGTCCTAATCCATCTGGACGAAGTCACCAACAACTGATTCCATTGCGATGATCGACTCCAAATACTGTCTTAAAAATGAGCAAATGCACAGCGGAAGATTTCTTTCATACCTGAAAATAAACATGCTTTCAAGTGTCAACCAAAAGGTTGGTGAGTTCATAGGTTTATCATAAGCAGTAAAAATTTATCATTTTGATAGACCACAAAATTTAAATACTGCATGGTACAAATGAGCCCGAATCCTATACCCACCTGTAATTTACATGCGATATCTTTTAAATACAGTACACCTTTCTCGTGTACGCAAATCATTTTTCATAAATCTTAGTAACCGTACACATATCTCGTGCACAAAAATCAATACACATAACCTGTGTATAAAAATCATTCTCTCGATACATAACATTCATATCAATTGGTGGCAATTATCATGTCCACATAATTCAATGGTGGCAATTATCATGTCCACATAATTCAATGGTGGCAATTATCATGTCCACATAATTCAATGGTGGCAATTATCATGTCCACATAATTCAATAATAATCCGCAGAACTTCTGTCTGCATAATAATTCATTCGAGGAATGTTTTGCTTGTGTCTATCTTGTCAAACATTTATAAAAGTATTTCATGTATTCGCAGTTCAAAATATATTTCAAAGGCATTTAATAAAGCAGTTGTAAAAACAGCGCATGTATTCTCAGTCTCAAAAATGTAAAGAGTAAAAGGGAACAAATGAACTCACGCATATAAATATTGTAAAACAGTTAATAAAGCATTTGCATGTATTCTCAGCCCAAAAATGTAATGAGTAAAAAGGGAGCAAATGAACTCACGCATATAAATATTGTAAAACATTTAATAAAGCATTTGCATGTATTCTCAGCCTAAAAATGTAATGAGTAAAAAGGGAGCAAATGAAACTCACGCATATAAATATTGTAAAACATTTAATAAAGCATTTGCATGTATTCTCAGCCCAAAAATGTAATGAGTAAAAAGGGAGCAAATGAACTCACCTAATGTATTTTGTAGTAAAAATACATATGACTATATTGAACAATTCAGGGTTGGCCTCAGATTCACGAACCTATATCATTCGTATATTTATTAAAACATATACTTGTAATCGAACAAATATATATATATATATATATATATATATATATATATATATATATATATATATATATATATATATATATATATATATATATATATATATATTATTAGTGATATAATTTTTATATTATTAATTTATATATTTCATTATTACTATATAAGAATATAACTTTTGTTATGTTATATGTATCAAATATTTTATATGTATATATTTTATTTGTTTGTTAAATTAGTAATTATATTAATACTAATATAATTTTTGTAGTGACTAGAATAATGATAATGATAATACTAGTGTTAATAATAATGATAATAATATTAATGATTTTATTAATAATAATATTAATGATAGTCTTTAAAGATTACAAAAAATATAATTTTAGTATAAATAATATAAATGATAATAACTTTTAGTAGTAATAATATCTATAATGAAAATTCATAATAATAATAATATAAGTAATAATATTTATAATAATATTAATACGAGTAGTAATGATACAATAATAGTAGCACTAATAATAATACTATTAGTAATGACAATACTAATAATTTTTAAGATTTTAACAAAATTTATATTTATTGACTTCTATATAGATAACAATAATAATAATAATAATAATAATAATAATAATAATAATAATAATAATAATAATAATAATAATAATAATAATAATAATAATAATAATAATAATAATAATAATTTAACTACTTCCAAATAAGCTTTCAAAAAGAATTGTCGTAGCCCAGGCTTGAACCCTCGACCTCTCATTACACGCAAACACTCATAACCATTTCAATATCTATCTTATTTCTGATTTATCTCATAGAATAAATATATATAAACCGTATATTTAGCTGTTTTTTCTTTCTCTTCCAAACTTGATCGACGGGCTTTGTCCTTCACATGACCCAGCTCGGCCCAACCACCAGAAATGGCCCAATTCTCCTTTGGCCCAACAAGTATACATGGTCTAAACATAAAAAGGAAATCGGTTCCTGGATCCCATTGTTATCGAACGAGAAAAAAAATAAAAAATAATAATAATAATAATAATAATAATAATAATAATAATAATAATAATAATAATAATAATAATAATAATAATAATAATAATAATAATAATAATAATAATAATAATACCTAATAAAAGAGAAATTGGGGTTGTTGGCGGCTCAAAACAAATCGAGATAGCAGAATCAAAACGCAGGGAAACTTCACGACTCATGGGCTTCGATTCTTCAATCGATCAAGCAACAATCATTGAAGTATAAATGGTCATCGATTCATCATCATTATCGTTTCAACATCATCATAATCGTGATAGAAGGTAACCACAACATCGTCAATCAACCTATGACTTCGCATAGCAGAGAAAGAGATGGTCCTAGTGGTGATGGGATTCGTTGATCAGGAAAATAGTTACAGGTAATACTTCCGGTTATGACTCTGGTTATGTTTATGATTATGTTTATGGTTTTAGGACAAGAATCAAGAATAGCACCAGGCGATAATTTGATTTTGTTAATCTTCAATTAGTAGTAATCTTAATGGTTTAATTTTGGTGTTTGTTCAACTAGCCTGCAACAGAAACCAATGAATTTGATTTCGAGTGGTTGGTGATTTCGAAGAGTAACAAAGAAAATATAGCGAGTAGTAGGGTTGTGAGGCTGTTTTCGATTAAAGATGTAAAACAGGAACATTTAAATAGGGTAACGGGTGTCGGTTTGGTTTTAGTTATTGAAGTTATGGGTGTCCAACAAAAACAAGAGAAAACGATATGTAGTAGCAGTAAACAACGATGATTTCTGGTGTTTTGTTTCGAAAGAAAGGAAAGAAAAAATATAGAAATTGCAGGTTGTTGATTTGTGACAGAAACAGTATGTAACAGCAACAATGATGATGGTGGTGGTTTTGAGATGAGTCACGATGGTAGTTAAAGTGGTGGAGGATTGTACTCATACGGTGGTGGTGGGTTTTGTGTTGTGATGTGTGTTTCATCGAAGAGTATAGATAGAGAGAAGGTGGTGGTTTGGTTAAATGGTTATGGTGTGGCTGTAAATCGAAACAGAAAAATAATCGAGTAGCAATGGTATGGATGATGATGTTCTGGATTGGTTTAAGCACGAAGAAGAAGAAATAAAAAAATATATAGCTCACGATGGAGATTAGGAGAAAGAAGGAGAAAGAACATGATGGTCGATTGTCGATCAAAGTTGGAAACCGTCGTTATCGTTTACCCGTTTCCGGTTGTTTTAAGCTAACCAATTGGCCTATCTTATTTCTGTTCCAATGGCGACATCATAACTTAATTGTTGAAGAGTATAATTTTGTGAGATTAAGGTTGTATAAATGAACCGATTAAAGAAGTATGGCAAGGAGATGGAATAGATAATGACATGAAACTGACTCAAATGATTTGTGCAATAATTTTGATTGTCATTTAATGATAAACGACCTTTACTCAATCAACTACAGGAGAGGAATTAAAGTAGATAGCGAATTTAAACAGAATTTGTAATCTTGTGTTTTTTTTATATTTTATGTTTAATTAATATTAATGATTAATAGATATATTAATAATAATAATATAAATAATAATAATAATAACATTTATTATATTAGTAACAATAATAATTATAACATTAATATTACAAATTACATGTATTAAATTTTATATCTATATCTGATATTAACATAATAATATTCATAATACTAATATTGTTATTATTATTTATATTTATTTTAATGAAAGTAATACTAACACCATTAATATTAATATAATAACTATAACAAACTTAAAATCATGGTAATATTAATACTATTGTTAATAATGATATTTTTAAATTACACCTAGATTATATTTCTAATCATTCTTATAGTAGGGTTTATATTTAAAATCTTTAATTTGATATTCATAACCTTAAACTTATAATGATAATAATACTAATATTAATAATTCTAATATTGATATTAATATTAGTAGTAATAATAAAAGTAATTATAATATTATAATAACTATATATTATACTTGAAATTACATTTAATATAATAATGTTACAATTTATTAATTATATCGTAATGACTAATTATTTAATAATATATATTAAATATTTAATACTTATAATTTATATATATATATATATATATATATATATATATATTACTATATATTACTATATATATAATACTACTTATATATAGAATTTATATATATTCATTTTAATAGTAACTTAATTATTATGTATTTTATATTTTTAATTCCAATTAATTAAAGTGTATATTATTAATTCAAAATATTATATATGCACTTATATTTATATTTATATTTATATTTATATATATTTATTTACATATTTATTTTCACACATTTGTTCGTGAATCGTCGAGAATGGTCAAAAGGTTAAATGTATTCATGTAACTGTTCAAAAGTTTTCGAGACTCAACATTACAGACTTTGCTTATCGTGTCGATTTCAAATTAAGATTAAGTTTAAATTGGGTCGGAAATTTTCGGGTCACTACAGTACCTACCCGTTAAAGAAATTTCGTCCCGAAATTTGATCGAGGACATCATGGCTAACTATAAAAATGTTTTCATGACGAATATGAGTTGATAATAAAGTTTTATCATCATTGAGTAATATAGATAAAACAATTTGATTATGCGAAAAGTATAAGTGAAACTATCGCAGAAAGTGAAATGAGTAAATGAAAAATTGTTTTAACCGATGACGTAGTTATGATTGATTTCCGGAATTCGCGGGATTTAAAGAAAATCTTCGTAATACGATTGGGTTCTTTAGCGATTTAGGAAATCAGAATCTTCTTTAATTAAATACAATAATCTGTTTCGATTTCTCAGTCGAACTTTTCACTATAAATCCACCTCTTTCGCTTCCTTATTTCCATATCTCACATCTCCATATCTCACATCTTTTATTCTTTCTCCTTAATTCATGCTTTAAAGCATTTGTCAATATGCTTCATCCCGTTTTGATCCTTGATATACTTCTAATCTTCATATTTGTCATTCTTCTCTTTCATCTACCACCGGAGGATTTTATTTACCTCTACTATTATCTTGGGATTATAGTGTTATTAATTTTCCCGTGCCTTTACGTGACAATACGTATTGATATGCACGGTTTGTAATTTATTTGTTGTTGTCGAGCTTTACATTTTCTTTTATCTTCAAGGGTTCCATACTTTTGTCTCCTCTTCCCGACTTCCAGTCAAGCGAATAATGGTCCAGAATTCGTATGGATTTTGAAATGAATATAGTTAATGTACTCAGAAAGAAATCGTAATGGCACGATCTTGATTTGGCAAATTACCAGAATATCTGAAAAGATAGAACTATCAAGAAGATATGTTCTTAATGTGTTTGGAGATTAGATAGAATGTAAGAGTCGTGTGACATGGCACATGATGATGGTACTGTGAATCATCACGTTTCATTAGAAACTCAGCATGAATTACTGTAATATAATCACGTTGATCAAGTGTCATTATATTATACTAACTCATGCATCAATTTCTTTACATTTCTCCAGAATTTATTCATAAATTAAACTTAGATTTTACAGAAGTTTCCAATATAATGAAACACAGGAAGCACGAAGAGGTATATAATTTCGGACGAGAATATTTATGAAAATATCCTCAGAAATATCGAAGATATTGATGATGATATTTTGGAATTTCTAAGTTCGATGGTTGGTGGAGAAAGATTTTCCGCAAGATTTTAACATGACTTCAGAGCAAGATATTCTCTAAAGATTTCAACGAATCCAGAATTACCTGGATTCTTTGAATATAGGGTATGGTCCTTGTATTTGTCCTTGGTCTCCTTCGTGGTTACCTCAATCCGTTTTTCAGTTCCAACTTTTCTGAGCTTTTCCAACATACTATTCTTTATCATTAAACTTCCGATGATTAACGTCGTTTATGGTTGTCTACGATTTCTGCTGCTTCATTCAGCTTTTCAATATTCAGAGTATTAATTCGCAGAATGGGTGCTTTTCAGAATTTCAGAATGGAAGATCATAGTTCTAAGAGATAAATGTTATATGGATACATATAACTGTTGATGTGGAAACGTTGCGAGACTCACAATACAGATTTGCTGATTCTCGGTAATTGGTATGGCAATTCTTGTTACAAGATGCGGATGAGTACATGATGAGACTTCAATAGATAAATATAGTGATTTGTCGGAGAGATTTAAACCAAGGAGCATCGAGGTTGCTGGTACGTCTGCTGGTAATATGATGGAATATAAAAAGTTCCCCGGTAACAATATAAGAGCAGACATATATATCAAGGTTATAATAAGGTTGTTTCGAACGAAAAAATCGAAGTTGACTTGTTGGAGCTGTGACAAAATTGGCTAATTTGAAAAGAGATTTCAAAGTTATTTTCGGTAATAACCACGTTAAAGGAATTAGCACAGCTACGTGTTAAACGTTTACTCAGTTTTCTGAGAGTTTCTCAGGTGAATAGCTATATGCATCCATCTTTTCTTCCGTAGATGAAGTGCGGTTGGTTTATCCTCTCGATTGAGGTGTTTTCAAGAATCATGAAATGTTTGAACGCAGATTATAATCGTCAAGATACAAATGAGGTTTAAAATGAAATCAAGTGGCAAACTTGAAGAAATGTTTAGTTTCATATGTTATAATCAATATTTTAATTCATTTTAATTGTCCAATATTATTAGCCCACAGTCGATAGTCCACAATTAACAGTCCAATAATTCATATATAGTTTAATATATAATATTCGAATTAATTAATACGTATCGTGACCCGTGTACATGTCTCAGACTCGATCACAACTCAAATTATATATATTATTGTAGAATCAACCTCAACCCTGTATAGAGAACTCGATCATTACTGCATATAGAGTGTCTATGGTTATTTCAAATAATATATATAAATGCGTCGATATGATATGTCAAAACCTTGTATACGTGTCCCGATATTTAAAGTGCGTAAAATAAATACAGAAATTAAATGACGATAAATAAAGTGCGTGAAGTAAATAACAGAAATTAAATGACGATAAATAAAATTGCGAGAATGTAAATTGCGATAAATAAAATGTAACCAGTTAGCTAGGAACAATTAGCGTGGATTCTTAACAAAATTTCTCATAGTTAATTTGTTTGTTTCTAACAGATTTTATTTTGTCCAATGTTTTCTTCTTTATGCCACTTGTTGGATTCTGATAAGTCAAAACCCAAATATGAAATTGAATGAAAATGGTTATTCTGCGGTGAACGGATACGTATATCGGTGGTTGTAAATAGGATAGTAAATGACTGTTGAATCAGATTCGAAGAATGTACAATGTAACTTATTAATATGAAATCTAAATATTCCTCGGGTATTACCTACCCGTTAAAATATTTTCACCATTAACAGTTTGTACAAAAAAATTTTTAATTACAATCTTTATGAAAACATATATACATATATATTTTCTTCAGACATAATCATGGATTTAATGAGTTAACATGATATTAAACTCATTTAGTTTTTGGTTGAAACTAGAATAAATAATCTCTAAAACTTTAGAGATTACATATTCGCCATGTCGAACGAAGATAAATGAGATAGAATGATACGTAGAACGAAGATCATACTTGTAGTACAGATGGTGATATTGAGGCATGGATTGTTGATGGTGCTGGTGCTGTTAATGATGGTACTATTGGTACCGATGGTGTTGCTGAAGCTGATAAATTTTGCACCATATTCTCCAATTTTATTTTTCGAGCACGAAGTTTGTTGACTTCTTTTATTATTCCGGGATGATTGTCGGTAGGAACGAGCGGATGAATAAGGTTTATAATTGTGGGTAGAATGTAATCGTGTCGAGCTACTCTGGAAATAAGAGAGAAGATGGTATTACGAACAGGTTCGCGGGTAAGTGATTCAGGTTCTTCTTCAAGAGTGCAGGTCGGTGGGTGGAAAGGATCGCCTTCTTCTCGCCTCTATTAATTAAGTCGACTACGAATCCATCAGATGAATTGGGGATGACTGATTGGTTGACTCATTCTGGTGACGCTGTTTTCGGACTGGAGTGGGACTCCATTTCGGAATCCGAGAGACGTGAACTAGTGGCGAGTTCTATTGCGTATGATTGAATAAAGGATTTTCCGATATGAAATGATTTCCGGCTATCGGATGGCATTCTAATTATATAGAATATCCATATATATAGAACAAAAGATCTCGTAGATTACGGAGGAATTTACTGAATATGTCAGGCAGAGTTTACAGTAACAGATACGCGGAGATATGAATTAGCAGATACGCTAAGATATGAATTTTTATCTATACACTATTCATGCAATCAATGCAGTAAGATGTGTCTAGACTAAGAATGATAAGCAGGTAATTTCCTAAGGATGATAAGCAGGAAATTTTTTCGACAAAAATGATAAGCAAAACTTTTGACATGCAGACACGGTCGAAGTCCAGACTCACTAATGCATCTTAACGACTATCTGTTAGACACACTAATGCAAGACCTGGTTCGCTAAGACCACCGCTCTGATACCAAATGAAAGGACCCGTCCTAATCCATCTGGATAAAGTTACCAACAACTGATTCCATTGCGATGATCGACTCCAAATACTGTCTTTAAAATGAGCAAATGCACAGCGGAAGATTTCTTTCGTACCTGAGAATAAACATGCTTTCAAGTGTCAACCAAAAGGTTGGTGAGTTCATAGGTTTATCATAAGCAGTAAAAATTTATCATTTTGATAGACCACAAAATTTAAATGCTGCATGGTACAAATGGGCCCGAATCCTATACCCACCTGTAATGTACATGTGATATCTTTTAAATACAGTACACCTTTCTCGTGTACGCAAACCATTTTTCATAAATCTTAGTAACCGTACACATATCTCGTGCACAAAAACCAATACACATAACCTGTGTATAAAAATCATTCTCTCGATACATAACATTCATATCAATTGGTGGCAATTATCATGTCCACATAATTCAATGGTGGCAATTATCATGTCCACATAATTCAATGGTGGCAATTATCATGTTCACATAATTCAATGGTGGCAATTATCATGTCCACATAATTCAATAATAATCCACAGAACTTCTGTCTGCATAATAATTCATTCGAGGAATGTTTTGCTTGTGTCTAACTCGTCAAACATTTATAAAAGCATTTCATGTATTCGCAGTTCAAAATATATTTCAAAGGCATTTAATAAAGCAGTTGTAAAAACAGCGCATTTATTCTCAGTCCCAAAAATGTAAAGAGTAAAAGGGAACAAATGAACTCACGCATATAAATATTGTAAAACAATTAATAAAGCATTTGCATGTATTCTCAGCCCAAAAATGTAATGAGTAAAAAGGGAGCAAATGAACTCACGCATATAAATATTGTAAAACATTTAATAAAGCATTTGCATGTATTCTCAGCCCAAAAATGTAATGAGTAAAAAGGGAGCAAATGAAACTCACGCATATAAATATTGTAAAACATTTAATAAAGCATTTGCATGTATTCTCAGCCCAAAAATGTAATGAGTAAGAAGGGAGCAACTGAACTCACCTAATGTATTTTGTAGTAAAAATACATATGACTATATTGAACAATGCAGGGTTGGCCTCAGATTCACGAACCTATATCATTCGTATATTTATTAAAACATATACTTGTAATCGAACAAATATATATATTATTATTAGTGATTTAATTTTTATATTATTAATTTATATATTTCATTATTACTATATAAGAATATAACTTTTGTTATGTTATATGTATCAAATATTTTATATGTATATATTTTATTTGTTTGTTAAATTAGTAATTATATTAATACTAATATAATTTTAGTAGTGACTAGAATAATGATAATGATAATACTAGTGTTAATAATAATGATAATAATATTAATGATTTTATTAATAATAATATTAATGATAGTTTTTAAAGATTACAAAAAATATAATTTTAGTATAAATAATATAAATGATAATAACTTTTAGTAGTAATAATATCTATAATGAAAATTCAAAATATTAATATAAGTGATAATATTTATAATAATGTTAATACGAGTAGTAATGATACAATAATAGTAGCACTAATAATAATACTATTAGTAATGACAATACTAATAATTTTTAAGATTTTAACAAAATTTATATTTATTGACTTCTATATAGATAACAATAATAATAATAATAATAATAATAATAATAATATAATAATAATAATAATAATAATAATAATAATAATAATAATAATAATAATAATAATAATAATAATAATAATATTAATAATAATTTAACTACCTCCAAATAAGCTTTCAAAAAGAATTGTCGTAGCCCAGGCTCGAACCCTCGACCTCTCATTACACGTAAACACTCATAACCATTTCACTATCTGTCTCATTTCTGATTTATCTCATAGAATAAATATATATAAACCATATATTTAGCTGTTTTTTCTTTCTCTTCCAAACTTGATCGACGGGCTTTGTCCTTCACATGACCCAGCTCGGCCCAACCACCAGAAATGGCCCAATTCTCCTTTGGCCCAACAAGTATACATGGTCTAAACATAAAAGTGAAATCAGTTCCTGGATCCCATTGTTATCGAACGAGAAAAAAAAAAAAAAAAATAATAATAATAATAATAATAATAATAATAATAATAATAATAATAATAATAATAATACCTAATAAAAGAGAAATTGGGGTTGTTGGCGGCTCAAAACAAATCGAGATAGCAGAATCAAAACGCAGGGAAACTTCACGATTCATGGGCTTCGGTTCTTCAATCGATCAAGCAACAATCATTGAAGTATAAAAGGTAATCGATTCATCATTATTATCGTTTCAACATCATCATAAATCTTCATCATAATCGAGACAGAAGGTAACCACAACATCGTCCATCAACCTATGACTTCGCATAGCAGAGAAAGAGATGGTCTTGGTGGTGATGGGATTCGTTGATCAGGAAAACAGTTACAGGTAATACTTCCGGTTATGACTCTGGTTATGTTTATGATTATGTTTATAGTTTTAGGACAAGAATCAAGAATAGTACCAGGCGATAATTTGATTTTGTTAATCTTCAATTAGTAGCAATCTTAATTGTTTAATTTTGGTGTTTGTTCAACTAGCCTGCAACAGAAACCAATGAATTTGATTTCGAGTGGTTGGTGATTTCGAAGAGTAACAAAGAAAATATAGCGAGTAGTAGGGTTGTGAAGCTGTTTTCGATTAAAGATGTAAAACAGGAACATTTAAATAGGGTAACAGGTGTCGGTTTGGTTTTAGTTATTGAAGTTATGGGTGTCCAACAAAAACAAGAGAAAACGATATGTAGTAGTAGTAAACAATGATGATTTCTGGTGTTTTGTTTCGAACGAAAGGAAAGAAAAAATATAGAAATTGCAGGTTGTTGATTTGTGACAGAAACAGTATGTAACAGCAACAATGATGATGGTGGTGGTTTTGAGATGAGTCACGATGGTAAATGAAGTGGTGGAGGATTGTACTCGTACGGTGGTGGTGGGTTTTGTGTTGTGATGTGTGTTTCATTCAAGAGTATAGATAAAGAGAAGGTGGTGGTTTGGTTAAATGGTTATGGTGTGGCTGTAAATCGAAACAGAAAAATAATCGAGTAGCAGTGGTATGGATGATGATGGTCTGGATTGGTTTAAGCACGAAGAAGAAGAAATAAAAAAATATATAGCTCACGATGGTCGATTGTCGATCAAAGTTGGAAATCGTCGTTATCGTTTACCCGTTTTCGGTTGTTTTAAGCTAACCAATTGGCCTATCTTATTTCTGTTCCAATGGCGACATCATAACTTAATTGTTGAAGAGTATAATTTTGTGAGATTAAGGTTGTATAAATGAACCGATTAAAGAAGTATGGCAAGGAGATGGAATAGATAATGACATGAAACTGACTCAAATGATTTGTGCAATAATTGTGATTGTTATTTAGTGATAAACGACCTTTACTCAATCAACTACAGGAGAGGAATTAAAGTAGATAGCGAATTTAAACAGAATTTGTAATCTTGTGTTTTTTTATATTTTATGTTTAATTAATATTAATGATTAATAGATATATTAATAATAATAATAATATAAATAATAATAATAACATTTATTATATTAGTAACAATAATAATTATAAAATTAATATAACAAATTACATGTATTAAATTTTATATCTATATCTGATATTAACATAATAATATTCATAATACTAATATTGTTATTAATATTTATATTTATTTTAATGAAAGTAATACTAACACCATTAATATTAATATAATAACTATAACAAACTTAAAATCATGGTAATATTAATACTATTGTTAATAATGATATTTTTAAATTACACCTAGATTATAATTTTAATCATTCTTATAATAGGGTTTATATTTAAAATCTTTAATTTGATATTCATAACCTTAAACTTATAATGATAATAATACTAATATTAATAATTATAATATTGATATTAATATTAGTAGTAATAATAAAAGTAATTATAATATTATAATAACTATATATTATAATTGAAATTACATTTAATATAATAACGTTACAATTTATTAATTATATCGTAATGACTAATTATTTAATAATATATATTAAATATTTAATACTTATAACTTATATATATATATTACTATATATATAATACTACTTATGTATAGAATTTATATATATTCATTTTAATAGTAACTTAATTATTATGTATTTTATATTTTTAATTCCAATTAATTAAAGTGTATATTATTAATTCAAAAAATTATATATGCACTTATATTTATATTTATATTTATATTTATATATATTTCCAAAAGATTCGTCAACACCTTCAACAGCTTAAAATTTCGGGACGAAATTTATTTAACGGGTAGGTACTGTAGTGACCTGAACTTTTCCATGTTTATATATATTAATTGAGATTGATATTTACATGACTAAATGTTTCCAACATGTTAAGCAATCAAACTTGTTAAGACTTGATTAATTGAAATAGGTTTCATATAGACAATTGACCACCCAAGTTGACCGGTGATTCACGAACATTAAAACTTGTAAAAACTCTACGATGACATATATATGGTTATATATATAGTTAACATGATTTTATTATAAGTAAGTATCTCATTAGGTATTTTAACAATGAGTTATATACATAAAAATGAGACTATTAAATTAAGAAACTCGAAAACGATATATATAACGATTATCGTTATAACAACGTCTTACTAGGTACATATGAATCATATTAAGATATTGATACACTTGGTTAATTATGTTAAATGATAAGTAAATATATCATTTAACTGTATATATATCATACTAAGATATATTATATATCATAATATCTTGATAATGTAACAATTTAACATCTCATTTGATATAATAAACAATGGGTTAACAACATTTAACAAGATCGTTAACCTAAAGGTTTCAAAACAACATTTACATGTAACGACTAACGATGACTTAACGACTCAGTTAAAATGTATATACATGTAGTGTTTTAATATGTATTCATACACTTTTGAAAGACTTCAAGACACTTATCAAAATACTTCTACTTAACAAAAATGCTTACAATTGCATCCTCGTTCAGTTTCATCAATAATTCTACTCGTATGCACCCGTATTCGTACTCGTACAATACACAGCTTTTAGATGTATTTACTATTGGTATATACACTCCAATGATCAGCTCTTAGCAGCCCATGTGAGTCACCTAACACATGTGGGAACCATCATTTGGCAACTAGCATGAAATATCTCATAAAATTACAAAAATATGAGTAATCATTCATGACTTATTTACATGAAAACAAAATTACATATTCTTTATATCTAATCCATATACCAACGACCAAAAACACCTACAAACACTTTCATTCTTCAATTTTCTTCATCTAATTGATCTCTCTCAAGTTCCATCTTCAAGTTCTAAGTGTTCTTCATAAATTCCATAAGTATAGTTTCATAAAAATCAAGAATACTTCCAAGTTTGCAAGTCTACTTCCAAGCTTTCTAATCCATTCCAAGTAATCATCTAAGATCAAGGAACCTTTGTTATTTACAGTAGGTTATCTTTTTAATTCAAGTTAATATTCATATTCAAACTTTGATTCAATTTCTACAACTATAACAATCTTATTTCGAGTGGAAATCTTACTTGAACTGTTTTCGTGTCATGATTCTGTTTCAAGAACTTTCAAGCCATCCAAGGATCCTTTGAAGCTAGATCCATTTTTCTCATTTCTAGTAGTTTTATCCAGAAAACTTGAGGTAGTAATGATGTTCATAACATCATTCGCTTCATACATATAAAGCTATCTTATTCGAAGGTTTAAACTTGTAATCACTAGAACATAGTTTAGTTAATTCTAAACTTGTTCGCAAACAAAAGTTAATCCTTCTAACTTGACTTTTAAAATCAACTAAACACATGTTCTATATCTATATGATATGCTAACTTAATGATTTAAAACCTGGAAACACGATGAACACCATAAAATCGGATATACGCCGTCGTAGTGAAACCGGGGGTTATTTTGGTTTGGATAATTAAAAACTATGATAAACTTTGATTTAAAAGTTGTTCTTCAGGAAAAATGATTTTTCATATGAACATGAAACTATATCCAAAAATCAAGGTTAAACTCAAAGTGGAAGTATGTTTTCTAAAATGGTCATCTAGACGTCGTTCTTTCGACTGAAATGACTACCTTTACAAAAACGACTTGTAACTTATATTTCCGACTATAAACCTATACATTTTCTGTTTATATTCATAAAATAGAGTTCAATATGAAACCATAGCAATTTGATTCACTCAAAACGGATTTAAAATGAAGAAGTTATGGGCAAAACAAGATTGGATATTTTTGATCTTTTTAGCTACGGGAAATGTTTAACAAATCTATACAAATCATATCCTAGCTAACTTATGTTGTATTATACATGTATTCTAATATATTATGTAATCTTGGGATACCATAGACACGTATGCAAATATTTTGACATATCATATCGACCCATGTATAAATATTATTTGGAACAACCATAGATACTCTATATGCAGTAATGTTAGAGTTAGCTATACAGGGTTGAGGTTAATTCTAAAAATATATATACTTTGAGTTGTGATCTAGCCTGAGACGTGTATACACTGGGTCGTGGATTGATTCAAGATAATATATATCGATTTATTTCTGTACATCTAACTGTGGACAACTAGTTGTAGGTTACTAACGAGGACAGCTGACTTAATACACTCAAATCTTTAAAACATAATAAAAATGGTTGTAATTATATTTTGATCATACTTTGATATATATGTACATATTTGTATAGGTTCGTGAATCGATCCGTGGCCAAGTCATATTTTCGAGGAAGGAAATATCTGTGAAAGTGAGTTATAGTCCCACTTTTAAAATCTAATATTTTTGGGATGAGAATACAAGCAGATTTTATAAATGATTTACAAAATAGACACAAGTATGTGAAACTACATTCTATGGTTGAATTATCGAAATCGAATATGCCCCTTTTTATTAAGTCTGGTAATCTAAGAATTAGGGAACATACACCCTAATTGACGCGAATCCTAAAGATAGATCTATTGGGCCTAACAAACCCCATCCAAAGTACCGGATGCTTTAGTACTTCGAAATTTATATCATATCCGAAGGGTGTCCCGGAATGATGGGAATATTTTTATATATGCATCTTGTTAATGTCGGTTACCAGGTGTTCACCATATGAATAATTTTTATCTCTATGTATGGGATGTGTATTGAAATATGAAATCTTGTGGTCTATTATTGCGATTTGATATATATAGGTTAAACCTATAACTCACCAACATTTTTGTTGACGTTTAAAGCATGTTTATTCTCAGGTGAATACTAAGAGCTTCCGTTGTTGCATACTAAAATAAGGACAAGATTTGGAGTCCATGTTTGTATGATATTGTGTAAAAACTGCATTCAAGAAACATATGTCGATGTAATATATTTCTATTGTAAACCATTATGTAATGGTCGTGTATAAACAGTATATTTTATATTATCATTATTTGATAATCTACGTAATGTTTTTAAAACCTTTATTGATAAAATAAAGGTTATGGTTGTTTTAAAAATGAATGCAGTCTTTGAAAAACGTCTCATATAGAGGTCAAAACCTCGCAACGAAATCAATTTATATGGAACATTTAAAATCAATATGAACGGGACATTTCAAAGAAAGAGCTCGAGTAGAAATAGAAAGATACAGGAAAGAAAAGGAACATAGATGGTTGTGTTCGTGATCAAGGTGCTTGTGGTGTTCGACTTTAAATGAAAACAGAAAATGAAACAATCTATGAAGGTGATGATTTTTGGCGGTGATGGTGGTTAAAGGTTGTTCAAGGTGGCGTGGTTATGTATTCATGGTGGTGAGTTTTAATTGGAGAAGAAGATGAATGATGGTCGTTGATGGAGTCAAAGTTCTATCTTCAAAAGTCAACCTTTTTTTTCATTATAAAATTCGATCTCCGGTGGATGTTTTAGGTTCAATAAAGGATATGGGTAGATTCTAGGAGGGATTTTAAACATCTTTTATGTTAAGATCGTGGTCTAAAAGTGTTCGGATTTCATAATCAATGTTTGAGTTTTGTGTTCTTCGCGTAACAGTATATTGCTGCTGTTTTGATTATTTTTTTTCTCTCTTTTAATTCGACTTATCAAACGTGTATATATATATATATATATATATATATATATATATATATATATATATATATATATATATATATATATATATATATATATATATATATATATATATATATATATATATATATATATATATATATATATATGTTTCTACTTTAATACCCAAATACAATAGTTAATTCATTAGTTTGAGTGTTTCGATCCCTAGTCGACTGAAAGTAATGAAGAAGATGAAGAACATAAGTTACGGGTTAATAAATTTAGAAAGGGTATTAATTCAGAAAAGGGGCAACAGCCCAACGGTCATGAGTGTTACGGGTGTACGAGAGGTCGGGGGTTCGAGCCCGTGCTTGGGCGATTCTTTTTAAACAGCCTATTTATCAAGGTAGTTATTTAATTATTCATTATTAATATCAATATATTTATTAATATGATTAATATATTATTATTGTTATTATTATTAATGATTGTTACTAATACAAGAACTATAGTTATTATTAATATTATTATTACTAAAATAAGTATTAATAACCATTTATTATCTATCATAATTAAAATTACAAGTATGATTATTATTATTGTTATTATTAATATTATTATCATTTTTGTTATTCAATAACATAATTAAGTATCATTAGTGTTATTATTAGTATTATTAATATTGATATATGTATTATTATGATTAGTATTATTATTATTATTATTATTCGTATTATTTTTATTAAGTATTATGAATATCATCCTTACAATTATCATTAATCTAATTAGTACTATTATTATTATTATTATTATTATTATTGTTATTATTACTATTAAGTATTATTAGTATCAATTTATAATATTTAGTAATATTATTACTATCATTATTATTACTAATATCATACTGTTTGTATTATTATAAATATGGTCATTTAAAATACCTAATAAGACCATAATTATTATTAAACTTACTACTATCATTAAAAATATTATTTTTACTAAAACTATCATTTTTACTTTACTAGTGAAACTATTATTTTAACAAATAAATCTTTTATATATTATATATATTCATTACATATACTAGGATTATATTAATTTTTCATATAACAAACTAATGATATTTCATGAATACAATACTAATCACATATATAAATATATAGGTATAATAATATAACTAAATGTATAAATATTAACCATTATAATTATATATACACAAAAATCAGTATATATACAATGTAATGTAAAATATAATATAAATATACATTTCAAAATGAAATTTAGTATAAATTCTATATAACTATAAATATATAAATAATACATAATAATAAATGAAATTTTGTGATTTACATTATATGTATTAATGAATATACAAATGATCTAGGTTCGTGAATCCGAGGCTAACCCTGCATTTGTTCAAAATTGTCATATGTTGTAACAACCCAACCCAATATACAATCGAACACGCATAAAATAAATTTTTTTTTTACAGGGGAGTGCACCACGTGCACCACCTCAGGGTGCGCGGCGCGCACAGGCCTATTTTCAGTTCTGTCCGAATTTTCAATTTTTCGAATAAAGATCTCCCACTTCCCGACATATTTAGACGAAACGCTTTTCACAACATGTTCTAATATGAAAGACTCATACGATTCAAACATAAAATGAGTTTTACAAAACGGGGCCCACATCGGCCGTTTTACGAGTTTCATACGAAAGTCCGAGTTTCGACCACACTAGTTTAAATTCCAAACGACACTATGAGCATGGTGTTTGGGGTTAAACTACCCATATCTTGGTCATACTCCAAAAGCTATCATATCCCAAAAGCGTCCCCTAAACAACAAGCGGGATCTCTAATCCAATCGAAGGCCCTTACCTTTGTCGACGCCGGAGCCTATAAAAAGATAAACAACGAGAGGGTAAGCAAAGCTTAGTGAATGCAATAATTATACCCATATATATATAACATACCTACTTGCAATCACTTACACATATACCGCATACACGCTAGCAATACAATTAGCATACCATCTCAAGTACAAAGCTAATAATCTCCAACAAATCGCTACTAGCGTAATCAATAACACATAATCGACGTAATATAATATGCTACAAAACAAAATACACAACCATGGTTAAACATTCTCACGTCATGGTGCTACCGGCTCTTTGGTTCACACCATACGCATTTGTCATGATGCTACCGGCTCTTTGGTTCACATCATAACTCGAGTCATACTCACGCTAGAGTGCTACCGACTCTTTGGTTCACACTCTAACAACGCTAAGGTGCTACCGGCTCTTTGGTTCACACCCTAACAAATCATGCTATAGCGCTACCGGCTCTTTGGTTCACACTATAACACACGTACTATGACGCTACCGGCTCTTTGGTTCACATCATAGCACGCTCGCACATACTATGGCACTACCGGCTCTTTGGTTCATACCATAGCATACAAATAAATACATTACATACATATGCATATAATCATTCCACTCACCTTAACGATTTGGTGACGATTTATACCTCCACAAGCTTCAAAGCAAGGTACCTAATAATATAAGTACTCGATCAACAAACAAACTTGTTGGACTAAATACCAACACTTCACTCATGTGTATTTAATGACTTAAATGCATTAAATGCCCCATTTTCACCAAAACCGCCCTTTAAGGGTCAAGACCATCATTAATCACTTAAAAGTTAGTGATTTAGGTCCAACAACACTAACCATTACACAATTAGGGTATTTCATACCCATATTTCCCAATTAGGTCAATCATTAGCCCTTTGACTAATTTAAAGTCAACATACCCATTTCGGGTTATCTACTAACCCATCTAACACCCATTTACTAATTAACTAGGTGTGCTAATAATTAACTAACCAATTAGGACTCATAAACATCAATTAACACTTTGAAACCCTAGGTTAGTTACCAATGAGTCTTCATGACTCCATCTTACCCAAGAACACCCAAAATCACCAAATATGGGTTTTATGTTCTTCATTTACCCAAACCCTAACCCTTACACAAAATCAAAGTAAGGAAATTAAAGTTAGAACATACCACTACAACCACAACGGAGCTAGAGAGGAGATGAACAACTTTAATACCTGCACTTTGGTCCGAGAACAACTTCTTCCCCTTAGATTTAAGCTTTCTCACTCAAGAATCACACTCTCACTCTAAAATTTAAGTAAAGGGGATAAGGTTGTTGATATTGGAGTTAATGATACTCCACAACTGACCAACTGGCCTTTAACTCGTCCACAAGTGAAATTACCAAATTGCTCATCAAAATATCTCATTAAAACAGCAAAAACCCGGCTATAGTAGGAAGTGCGCGACGCGCTCCCTTTGGTGTGCGCGGCGCGCACTAAGCTTGGATTGCTCTCTGACTTCTGTTTAACTGCACAATCATTCCCACACTTTATGTACTCTATATACTCTGCTGTACAATGAAGATTAGGGTCTTACAACTCTCCCCCACTTGAATCGGAGCACGTCCTCGCGATCCAAGCCGCATGACAAGAGGGAAGATAAACCAACACGAATTCTTCGGGCTCCCAAGTAAACTCAGAACCTTTACTACGACGCCATTGAACTTTAAAAGTCCTAACCTCTTTATGCCTCAACCTTTTAACCTTCTCATCGAGTATGGCAATCGGCTCCTCAATATACTCTAACTAATTGTTTAGCTCAATTTCGTCTAACGGCACCCATGATGAATCATCCGCAAGACACTTACGGAGATGGGAAACATGAAATGTATTATGAATCCCCGCAAGCTCTTCGGGTAATTCCAAACGATACGCGACTTCACCAACACGAGCTAAAACCTTAAATGGCCCAATAAACCGAGGGGCTAACTTTCCCCGTTTTCGAAACCGAATAACACCTTTCCATGGCGAAACCTTAAGCATCACCATGTCACCTTCTTGAAATTCGATCATTCGCCTACGTTTGTCGGCATACGACTTTTGTCTATCTTGAGCCTTTTTCAAATGATCCCGAATCATATCAATCTTGCTATTCGTTTCTAAGACCAAATCGGTACTCCCGATTTCCTTTTGGCCAATTTCACCCCAACAAATCGGAGTTCGACACCTCCGCCCATAAAGCATCTCATAAGGTGGCATCCCGATACTAGTATGATAACTATTATTGTACGAGAATTCCACCAAAGGTAAGTGCTCATCCCAACTACCACCGAAATCAATAATACACGCCCGCAACATGTCCTCCAATGTTTGATTCGTACGTTCGGTTTGACCGTCCGTTTGAGGATGATACGCCGTGCTCAATTTCAATTGTGTACCCATATCCTCATGAAACTTTTCCCAAAATCGAGATGTAAAACGAGTATCTAGATCCGAAATAATAGATATAGGAACCCCATGTCGAGCGACTACCTCTTTGATAAACAATTTAGCCAAAGTCTCTGATGATATTGCTTCCCGAATGGGAAGAAACAAGCCACTTTTCGTCAATCGATCAACTATCACCCAAATCGAATCAAATTGGGTTCTCGCCGTTTTAGGTAACTTTGTGATGAAATCCATGGTAATGTGCTCCCATTTCCATTTCGGGATTTTTAACGGTTGTAACTTACCATACGGCTTTTGGTGCTCGGCCTTAACTTGCAAACACGTGACGCATTGCTCAACATACTTTACAACATCACGTTTCATGCCCGGCCACCAATAATCTTTTCTCAAATCAAGATACATTTTCGTCGCGCCTGGATGAATGGAATACTTTGACTTATGTGCTTCATCAAGTAGCACTCGTCGATAATCCCCCATCTTAGGCACCCACACTCTTTCTTGAAAAGACAACAAACCACGCGAACCCATAGTAATAAATTCCGATTGCCCCACAATTCGTTCCGCATGCTTGTTGTGAACGTAAGCTTCAATTTGAATCACACCAAGTTTTTCAAGAAAATCGTTAGTAATAATCATACGTAACAATCCTAATCGTAACGCCGGGTGATGACTCTTTCGACTTAACGCATCCGCGACCACATTCGCCTTGCCCGGATGATAAAGTATCTCACAATCGTAGTCTTTCACCACATCCATCTATCTACGTTGATGATAATTCAAATCTCTTTGATCAAAAAGATGTTTCAAACTCTTGTGATCCGAATAAATTGTACACTTGACACCATACAAGTAATGGCGCCAAATTTTCAACGCATGAACAACCGCCGCCAACTCAAGATCATGAGTCAGATATCTCGTCTCGTGTTCCTTTAATTGTCGAGAGGTATAAGCGATGACTTTACCTCTTTGCATTAGAACACACCCGAGCCCATTTAAAGAAGCATCACAATAAACCGTCATGTCTTCCACACCTTCCGGCAACACTAACACCGGAGCTTGACATAACTTCTCTTTTAACAATCGAAAAGCAATTTCTTGCTCGTTCTCCCAATTAAAACTCGCATTCTTTCTCGTTAACTTCGTCAATGGAGAAGCGATCTTAGAAAAGTCTTGGATAAAACGACGATAATAACCGGCCAATCCGAGAAAACTTCTGATTTCCGTAGGCGTAGTCAGTCGTCCCCAACTCTTTACCGTCTCTATCTTCCCCGGATCTACTTGAATACCATTTTCGTTCATAATGTGGCCAAGGAACTGAACTTCCCTTAGCCAAAATTCACATTTGGGGAATTTAGCATACAACTTCTCCTTTCGCAACGTCTTTAACACACTCCGCAAATGATGTTCATGTTCCTTCATACTCTTCGAATAGACAAGTATATCGTCAATGAACACAATTACCGACTTGTCCAACATAGGTTGGCACACTCGGTTCATAAGATCCATGAATGCCGCCGGTGCATTCGTAAGACCAAAAGGCATAACTACGAATTCAAAATGCCCATAACATGTTCGAAAAACCGTTTTCTCGATGTCTTCCTCACAGACCAGCATTTTGTGATAGCCGGACCGTAGGTCGATTTTAGAGAAATACGTTGCACCTTGAAGTTGGTCGAACAAATCGTCAATCCTAGGCAATGGATAATGATTCTTGATTGTCACTTTATTCAACTCCCGGTAATCGATGCACATCCGCATACTACCATCCTTCTTCTTCACAAATAAAACCGGAGCGCCCCATGGCAAAGCACTCGGTCGAATGAAACCCTTCTCAAGAAACTCTTGGGTTTGATTTAACAACTCTTGCATTTCCATTGGTGCTAAACGATAAGGAGTTTTAGCAATGGGGGTAGCCCCCGGAACCAACTCAATGCGAAATTCAACTTGTCTTTCCGCCGGAACACCCGGTAACTCATCCGGAAAAACGTCTTCAAATTCATTCACCACCGGAATTTCACAAATAGGTGGTGGCTCATCACGAGTATCAACAACATGGGTAAGAAAAGCCATGCCACCACCAACCAGAAAACGACGTGCCCGTGCAAAAGTGCATATCGGCACAAGTCTTCTTCGTTTATCGCCATGAATAATTAACTCTCCCCCACTAGGGGTCTTCACTCGAATAGATTTTTCATGGCATGCAATATCGGCTCTATTATGATCGAGCCAATCCATACCAACAACGATATCAAAATCACCCAAAGTCATCGGGATGAGGTCGATTTTAAAGTTTTCGATACCAAACACAACATTACAATTTTTACACACATCAACCACTAGCACCATCTTGCCATCCGCTATTTCAACTTCTACCGGACGACTTAACTTAGCTAACGGTTTATTATGTTTATGCACAAATTTTGGTGACACAAAGGACAAGTTTGCACCACTATCAAAGAGTATCCTTGCCGGATTTGAATTAACCATGAAAGTACCTGAGACAACATCGCTAGATTGCTTGGCCTCCTCATTGGTCATCAAATAATATCGACCCCTAGCCGTACCCGCCGCCTTCTCTAATCGCTTAACATTATCGTTGCGCAATTCGGGACACTCCGGCCTCTTGTGCCCCTTTTTGTTACAATTAAAATAAACGATTTTGTTGGAAGATGAGTTCGTACAATCACGGGCCAAGTGCCCTTGTCGACCACAATTGTAGCACGTGGGCCCAAAACTCTTAGAAGCCCCCTTTTTCGCACTACCGACGCTCTCAGTCACACTCTTGTTCTTCTTGTTCGAGTGGCTAGTAGCTTCAAATTTTCGTTTTCCAAAGGTGAAGTCACTCTTTCTTGGAGCAAGCGACTCAAAACCCTTAGCGATATCAAATAGCTCATCAAAAGTCTTCGCCGAATTCCTACTAATCCTTTCTTGATAGTTATCATTCAAGGTTCGGTAGAAATCTTCTTTCAACATGTGATCGTTCCCGTCATACTCCGGGCAAAATTGGGTCTTTGATAAGAAAGTGGACTTGAGAGTGTTCAAATCCATTGACCCTTGCCTTAAAGTACGTAACTCATCCTTAAGCTTTGAAAGATCGGCCGAAGTTCGGTACTCCCTGAAAAATTCCTCTTTAAACTCGTCCCACGTCAAACTCATACTTTGTTCTTCGCCATAAAGTCGGATTTTCGCATCCCACCACAACTTGGCATCACCCCTCATCATGCTACTACCAAACCTCATCTTTTTATCGAGAGGGCACTCACTAGTATGGAAAGCCCCCTCCATATCGGAGATCCATCGAGCACTCTTTAGAGGGTCTCGTTCACCTTCAAAGGTAGGAGGTTGAGCATCTTTGAAGTTTTTATAGTGGAAGTCTCGTCATTCCGCGTTATCCTCTTTAAGAATAATCTTAACTTGTTCCTTGACTAGATTGACTACTTGCTCGTCAATCGAATCCAAGAACATCTTCTTAACATCCTCTAAGAAGGCCTCATGATGCCTTTGCATAATGGCCTCAACCTTGGCCGTAAACTCAGCATCCTCGCTCGAACCCCCTTTATTGGTCTCGGGTCCGTTTCTCGTCTTCATACTATAAAACAAAAAAGGTTAAGCAACGAATGAGAAAACTTAACACATATGTATATACATATACACCACACTACCCCATCTTGCTCAACAATTGTCGTACATCGCTTATTTGACACGATTTGAACTCGTAACAATGGTAGCTAATCATTGTTACGCGAGCACGTCGCATTAACTGGCTAGTAGAACGTCTATCTTGCTTGATGATTGCTAACACAACACAAAACAATTAGCGCAAGGTTAGTTCACATAAACCTAAGCACTAATCAACTCCCAGTCCGACCCGTCTCCTACAAGTCCCGCGTAAAGCGCATACACAAATAAATCTAAGTCTAGGCACCTATCTCAAGTCGCCTAAATCCCTTAGACCATGCTCTGATACCACTTGTAACAACCCAACCCAATATACAATCGAACACGCATAAAATAAATTTTTTTTTTTTACAGGCGAGTGCGCCACGCGCACCACCTCAGGGTGCGCGGCGCGCACAGGCCTATTTTCAGTTCTGTCCGAATTTTTAATTTTTCGAATAAAGATCTCCCACTTCCCGACATATTTAGACGAAACGCTTTTCACAACATGTTCTAATATGAAAGACTCATACGATTCAAACATAAAATGAGTTTTACAAAACGGGGCCCACATCGGCCGTTTTACGAGTTTCATACGAAAGTCCGAGTTTCGACCACACTAGTTTAAATTCCAAACGGCACTATGTGCATGGTGTTTGGGCTTAAACTACCCATATCTTGGTCATACTCCAAAAGCTATCACATCCCAAAAGCTTCCCCTAAACAACAAGCGGGATCTCTAATCCAATCGAAGGCCCTTACCTTTGTCGACGCCGGAGCCTATAAAAAGATAAACAACGAGAGGGTAAGCAAAGCTTAGTGAATGCAATAATTATACCCATATATATATAACATACCTACTTGCAATCACTTACACATATACCGCATACACGCTAGCAATACAATTAGCATACCATCTCAAGTACAAAGCTAATAATCTCCAACAAATCGCTACTAGCGTAATCAATAACATATAATCGACGTAATATAATATGATACAAAACAAAATACACAACCATGGTTAACCATTCTTGCGTCATGGTGCTACCGGCTCTTTGGTTCACACCATACGCATTTGTCATGATGCTACCGGCTCTTTGGTTCACATCACAACTCGAGTCATACTCACGCTAGAGTGCTACCGGCTCTTTGGTTCACACTTTAACAACGCTAAGGTGCTACCGGCTCTTTGGTTCACACCCTAACAAATCGTGCTATAGCGCTACCGGCTCTTTGTTTCACACTATAACACACGTACTATGACGCTACCGGCTCTTTGGTTCACATCATAGCACGATCGCACATACTATGGCACTACCGGCTCTTTGGTTCATACCATAGCATACAAATAAATATATTACATACATGTGCATATAATCATTCCACTCACCTTAACGATTTGGTGACGATTTATACCTCCACAAGCTTCAAAGCAAGGTACCTAATAATATAAGTACTCGATCAACAAACAAACTTGTTGGACTAAATACCAACACTTCACTCATGTGCATTTAATGAATTAAATGCATTAAATGCCCCATTTTCACCAAAACCGCCCTTTAAGGGTCAAGACCATCATTAATCACTTAAAAGCTAGTGATTTAGGTCCAACAACACTAACCATTACACAATTAGGGTATTTCATACCCATATTTCCCAATTAGGTCAATCATTAGCCCTTTGACTAATTTAAAGTCAACATACCCATTTCGGGTTATCTACTAACCCATCTAACACCCATTTACTAATTAACTAGGTGTGCTAGTAATTAACTAACCAATTAGGACTCATAAACATCAATTAACACTTTGAAACCCTAGGTTAGTTACCAATGAGTCTTCATGACTCCATCTTACCCAAGAACACCCAAAATCACCAAATATGGGTTTTATGTTCTTCATTTACCCAAACCCTAACCCTTACACAAAATCAAAGTAAGGAAATTAAAGTTAGAACATACCACTACAACCACAACGGAGCTAGAGAGGAGATGAACAACTTTAATACCCGCACTTTGGTCCGAGAACAACTTCTTCCCCTTAGATTTAAGCTTTCTCACTCAAGAATCACACTCTCACTCTAAAATTTAAGTATCGGGGATAAGGTTGTTGATATTGGAGTTAATGATACTCCACAACTGACCAACTAGCCTTTAACTCGTCCACAAGTGAAATTACCAAATTGCCCATCAAAATATCTCATTAAAACAGCAAAAACCCGGCTACAGTAGGGAGTGCGCGGTGCGCTCCCTTTGGTGTGCGCGGCGCGCACTAAGCTCAGATTGCTCTCTGACTTCTGTTTAACTGCACAATCATTCCCACACTTTATGTACTCTATATACTCTACTGTACAATGAAGATTAGGGTCTTACATATGTATTTTTACTACAAATTACAATATTGTGAGTTTCATTTGCTCCCTTTTTAAATGCTTTTGCAATATATATTTTTGGGACTGAGAATACATGCGCTGCTTTTATAAATGCTTTATGAAATAGACACAAGTGATCGAAACTACATTCTATGGTTGGATTATCAAACCGAATATGCCCCTTTTTAGCTTGGTAGCCTAAGAATTGGTGTTTATTATAATTGCCACCAATTGACGCGAATCCTAAAGATAGATCTATGGGTACTAACAAGCCCCAGTCAGAGAATTTGAACTGCTTTAGTACTTCGATTTATCATGTCCGATGTGAGTCCCAGAATGATGGGGATATTCTATATGCATCCTGTTAAGGTCGGTTACAAGGTGTTCAATTCATATGAATGAATTTTAATTCGCGAGTTATGCGTGACAATATATGAAATCTTGTGGTCTATTAAAATGATGAAAATGAATGATTATGATAAACTAATGAACTCACCAACCTTTTGGTTAACACTTGAAAGCATGTTTATTCTTAGGTATGAAAGAAATCTTCTGCTGTGTATTTGCTCACTTTAGAGATACTACTTGGAGTCATTCATGACATATTTCAAAATACGTTGCATTCGAGTCATCGAGTTCATCAAGATTATTATTAAGTCAATTATAGTTGGATATATTATGAAATGGTATGCATGCCGTCAACTTTCGATGTAATGAAAGTTTACCTTTTAAAATTGAATGCAATGTTTGTAAAATGTATCATATAGAGGTCAAGTACCTCGTGATGTAACCAAATGTAATGTATTCGTCCAGATGGATTAGGACGGGTCATGAAAGTTGGTATCAGAGCGGTGGTCTTAGCGAACCAGGTCTTGCATTAGTGTGTCTAACTGATAGTTGTTTAGATGCATTAGTGTCATAACCCGACCTTAACCATAAGGACGATTACAATAACATATGATTTCATCACGAGGTATTGACCTCTATATGCGACATTTTTCAAAAAATGCATTCGTTTTTACAATACAAACCATAGCTTTTATTACAAATACAAGGTTTAAACAACTTAATAATGATTATTGTTTAGCGATAATCTTAGACTTACAAACTTTACATGTGATAATAACAATACGACTTCCAACATATTTTACATTACAAATCCTCCGATATGCAGTTTTATTTTTGACACAAATATGCATACTCAAGATCATGCTTAAATTCAACATGTTGTAGCGGAAGCTTTTAGTTATCACCTGAGAATAAACATGCTTAAAACGTCAACATAAAGTTGGTGAGATATAGGTTTAATGCCGGCAGCGTTATAAATATAGACCACAAGATTTCATATATAAACGTTTTAATAAAAATATTCTAAGTTGTTGAGCACTTGATAACCATACTTAACATTTAATCAACGTCGCATATTCCCTTTATTATGAAATCTTACTACACCGTACCAAGTGTAGTCACCGAAACGAAGTACTGTGCAACCGTTGAATACTGGTCGTCCAGTCCGGTTGGGGTTGTCAGGCCCGATAGATCTATCAACAGGATTCGCGTTTACAATACCTCAGGTAAATAATAGTTACCAAGTTACAGGGAAGTATTCCAGTGGTACAACTCAACGTAGAATATATGTTTTTTATCACTTGTGTCCATAACGTAAATCATAAAATGCATGTATTCTCATCCCGAAATATTTAGAGTTTAAAAGTGGGACTATATACTCACTTTTGCCTTGAAGGTATTTATCACGACTTGGTCTCCGATAGATATCACGAACCTAACCATATATATAATATATCAACATATTTTCTTTTTAAGTAATCGTTATATATATATATATATATATATATATATATATATATATATATATATATATATATATATATATACTTTTAATATTTTCTTAGTCCGTAGTTAGCAGTCCGATGTTAGTGGTCCACAATTAGTTGCTTAAATAAAATAAATAAAGACCCCATCGTATTCGTATTGATCAGAATTAATCTCGACCCATGGTACCATGTTGTCAAGTGACGTGTTGCGTACATAAAGTACCATGTTGTCAAATGACGTGTTGCGTACAATCATGAGGTCTTATGATTAATCTTCTCGTGTTGTTTACGGGTGGTCCTGAAATATATAAAATCAAATCATAAGTAAATATATATGAAATATCATATTAATTAGAAAATATATGATTAATTTAATTTTTCTCCAAATATTTTCGTACCTAAACTAGCTTCGGATACCCGATCTTGTTTTAGTCGTAGTTTCCTCATTACAACTCCGTTTTTGTTGGTTCAACTTGCCACTTCCTTGGATCGAATCAAATTTTAAGAATATGAACTGAAAATACCTTAGGTTGTATTCGAAATCACAGGTTATAGGTCAAACTTTGGTGAAACTTATGAAAGTGATCATTTTCCATCATAAAAACAACATTTAATGATCATTTTTCTAAAAATACTTACACTTTGAGTTAAACCATGAAATTTTTATGTGTTAACATATTCATAAGAAATATCATTTTTCCAGAACATGAACTTCCAATTCAAAGCTTAAGATGGTTTTTAATTATCCAACCCAAAACAGCCCCCGGTTGCACTCCGACGACGTAGATTCAGTTTTTAAGATGTTCTTTGTAAAACCAAGTTATATCTTGTTAAGTTAGCATATCATTATGATATATTACAGGTCTTGAAGTGTTTTAAAAGTTAAGTTAGAAGGATCTATTTAGTTTGCAAACAAGTTTGAAATCATTCAAACTATGTTCTTGTTGTTAAAATTTTACAACACAAAATAAGATAGCTATATAAATATGAATCGAATAAGGTTATGAACAAGGTTACTACCTCAAGTTACTTGGACAAATTTACTGTAAAAGATGAGAAAAATCTTAGAACCAAAATAGTGGTGGAGTTGGATCAAAAGGTTGGAAGTAAACTTGTATTTTTGGAAGGATTATTGAAGTTTTCTTGTAAGGAATTTATTATGATGATTAAGGCTTGTTTTTGAAGCTAGATCTTCATGGTTATTTACTGAAATTGTGAAGAACACTTAAGGTTCCTAAGAGTGTGTTTTTGGTTAGAGAAAATGTGTAGTAAAAATGAAATTGGAATGGAGTATAAATGGTGGTGAAAAGATGTATAAATTTGTAATATTGTGCAAAAGTCTTGTAATATGCCAAATTGATTAATCCTGCATGCTAAGATCCAAAATTGGCTGACTCATGGCTGCTAAGAAAGTGATTGTGATGTGTATATACTAATAGTAAATACGTATAAGAGCTGGGTATGATACGAGTACATATACTCTAGGTATACGTGTAGAAATTTTGAGGAAACGGAACGAGAATTCAAATATAGCTATCTTTTGTAAATATACTTATATTGTTTTATGTATATAAGCCCTTTAAAAGTGATTAAATACATATTTATACGATACTTGTATAAGTATTATAGGTTAAAGGTATATATGTCAAATAACGTTACGTATAGTTATCATTTTGAAAACTTAAGTTAGTAGTCTCAAAGTATACTTATAACTTATTGTTATTAGTACACAATAAGATGTTAAACCATTCTTAGATCATGTTAAATATATATAAATACATATATATACACAAACATATAATTATCGTTTGTTATATAGTTCGTGATATCATCGATCAAATTGGACGGTCAAACGTTGTGTAAAACTTTTTTTAAAAACATAAATCTCAACAATTTAGATTACTTATCATGTTGGTAAGGTTTAATTTATGTAAATATTAATCTCATAGGTATAAAATGATCGGAAAAATTCGGGTCGTTACAGTACCTACCCGTTAAATAAATTTCGTCCCGAAATTTTAAAATTGTACCTATTTTGCGTTCTCTGGAAAAAAATGTGGGTACTTTCATTTCATCTGATCCTCTCATTGCCAAGTAAACTCGGGACCCCTTCGAGCATTCCAACGAACCTTAACGATTGGTATGTTGCTCTGCTTGAGCCGTTTAACTTCACGGTCCATGATTTCGACTGGTTCTTCTATGAATTGTAGTTTCTCATCGACTTGGATTTCTTCAAGAGGAATGGTGAGATCTTCCTTTGCAAGACATTTCTTGAGGTTTGAGACGTGAAATGAATTATGTACTCCGGCGAGTTGTTGCGGTAACTCGAGTCGATAAGCTACCGGTCCAATGCGTTCGATGATCTTGAACGGGCCTACATACCTTGGGTTCAGTTTACCCCTTTTACCGAAACGTATTACACCTTTCCAAGGTGACACCTTTAACATAACCATGTCACCGATCTGAAACTCTAATGGTTTCCTTCGGACATCGACGTAGCTCTTTTGGCGACTACGGGCTGTTTTCAATCTCTCCTTGATTTGTACTATCTTCTCAGTTATTTTGTGTATGATCTCGGGACCAGTTAATTGTTGATCTCCTACTTCATTCCAACAGACAGGGGATCTACACTTCCTTCCATACAGTGCTTCGAATGGTGCAGCTTTAATGCTCGCATGATAACTGTTATTATACGAAAATTCTGCTAATGGTAGATACTTATCCCATCCGTTTCCAAAATCAATCACACATGCCCTGAGCATGTCTTCAAGAGTCTGAATTGTTCTTTCACTCTGCCCGTCAGTTTGTGGATGATATGCGGTGCTCATATCCAAACGAGTTCCCAGGGCCTCCTGTAGTGATTGCCAAAACTTTGATGTAAATCTACTATCACGATCAGATATAATGGAAATAGGTATTCCATGCCTTGAAACAATTTCCTTTATGTATAATTGTAATAGTTTCTCCATTCTATCTGTTTCCTTTATAGGCAAGAAATGTGCAGATTTGGTGAGACGATCAACAATTACCCAAATGGTGTCATAACCCCAGGCAGTCTTAGGTAACTTTGTGATGAAATCCATCGTAATACCATCCCATTTCCATTCTGGGATTTCTGGTTGTTGAAGTAACCCTGACGGCTTCTGGTGTTCTGCTTTGACTTTGGAACAAGTTAAACATTCCCCAACATATGTTGCAACATCTGTCTTTAAATTAGGCCACCAATAATGCGTCTTAAGATCTTGATACATCTTTCCAACTTCAGGATGTATCGAGTATCTTGTCTTATGTGTCTCATTCAATATCAACTTCTTCTTCAGTAATTGAAATGCACTATCCTGCTCAGAAGTCCATTCGTACTTCTTTCCTTTTTGTGTTAACGCTGTTAATGGTTTAGCTATTCGGGAAAAATCTTGAATAAACCTTCTATAATAACCAGCTAAACCCAAAAATTGGCGTATCTGCGTTGATGTCTTAGGAGTCTCCCATTTTTCAATGGCCTTAATTTTAGCTGGATCAACCTGAATTCCTTTGCTACTAACAACGTGGCCAAGAAATTGCACTTCTTTCAACCAAAATGCACACTTAGAAAATTTGGCGTATAACTGTTCTTTTCTTAACAATTCTAATACCAACCTTAAATGCTGCTCATGCTCTTGCTCACTCTTGGAATAGATAAGAATATCGTCAATGAAAATGATAACAAACTTATCTAAATACGGACTACAAACTCGATTCATGAGGTCCATGAATACAGCTGGCGCATTAGTCAACCCAAACGGCATAACCAAAAATTCGTAATGACCATAACGTGTCCGAAAAGCAGTTTTTAGAATATCTTCTTCTTTGACACGTAATTGATGATAGCCCGATCTTAAGTCGATTTTCGAGTACACACATGATCCTTTTAGTTGATCAAATAAGTTGTCAATTCTCGGTAGTGGATACCGATTCTTGATAGTTAACTTATTTAATTCACGATAATCTATACACATTCGGAAAGATCCGTCTTTCTTCTTGACGAATAAAATCGGAGCTCCCCACGGTGAAGTACTTGGTCGTATGAATCCACGGTCCAGTAATTCTTTTAACTAACTCTGAAGTTCTTTTAACTCGGACGGTGCAAGTCTATATGGAGCACGGGCAACCGGTGCAGCTCCTGGTACAAGATCTATTTGAAATTCTACAGATCTAAATGGAGGTAATCCCGGCAACTCTTCCGGAAATACTTCAGGAAAATCTCTTGCCACAGGCACGTCATTGATGCTCTTCACTTTTTCCTTCATTTTGACCTTATTAACATGTGCTAAGATAGCATAGCACCCTTTCTTCAAACACTTTTGAGCTTTCAAACAACTAATGAGTTTTAGCTTTGAGTTACCTTTCTCTCCATAAATCATTACTGGCGTTTTATCCTTACGAGGAATGCGAATTGCCTTCTTGGCGCACACAACTTCAGCTCCTATTTTGGACATCCAGTCCATGCCGACTATTACATCAAAACTTCCTAATTCTACGGGTATCAAATCAATCTTAAATATTTCTCCGGCTAAATTTATTTTACAATCACGGCAAATTTTATCGGCTTTAATTAGTTTACCATTAGCTAACTCAATCATGTACTTAGCATCTAGAGGTAATGATGAACAATTCAATTTAGCGTAAAAGTCTCTACTCACGTAACTTCTATCGGCACCAGTATCAAATATAATAGATGCGGATAAGTTATTAATGGTAAACGTACCCGTAACAAGCTCCGAGTCTTCATACGCCTCTCTAGCATTAATAACAAATTCTCTTCCACGTGCAGATCCGTTATTCTTCTCTGGATTCGGGCACTGACTCTTATAATGACCCTGTTTCCCACACCCATAACAAGTAACAGTGGCCAAGGCAGTTCTATTTGCATTGGTGGTAGGAGTCTTGGTACCGTTTGTATTTGTAGCGGGAACCCTACAATCTTCAGCAAGATGACCTTTTCGATTACAATTGTTGCACACCACATTACAATAACCAGAGTGATGTTTGTTGCATCTCTTACATAAAGGATTTCGTCCCTTGTAACCTGAGTTCGAATCGCTACCCGCACCTTGAGTGGTTTCTTGTTTCTTGTTGGATTGTTGATGATTACCTTCTCACTTTCTTTTGTTTCCCGATGTCTTGACATCGGTGTTCTTATCTAGAATAATCTGGTCCATCAACTCATTCGCCATGGTGATAGCCTCATGAATAGTCTTGGGTTTGGATGCTGTAACATTTGCCTTGACCTTTTTAGGCAACCCGTCTTTGTACAGTTCAATCTTCCGTTCTTCGGTTGGTACCAATTCGGGACATAGCAAAGCTAATTCCATGAATCGCTGATTGTAGTTGGTGAGTTCAGTACTAACAAATTTCAGGCTTCGTAATTCAGCTTCCAACTTCCTAACCTCGTTCCTTAGACAATATTCGTTGATTAGCATTATTTTGAATTCTTCCCAAGGAGTATCATAAGCTACATCTCCTCCTAGGGCTTTCACATAGTTTTTCCACCACATAAGTGCACTATCTTGTAGGGTGCACGATGCATACTTGGTCATGTCCTTCTCAATACAACCACTGATTTTAAACACAGACTCAATCTTTTCGATCCACCGGGTTAAACCGACTGGTCCTTCTGTTCCACTGAATGATGAGGGCTTGCAACCTTGAAAAGTTTTGTAAGTGCACCCCACACGAGGATTTGGGTTATCTGCAGCACCTCTTACAGCCTCGACCCATAACATTCTGTCGTTCACTCGCTGATTGATGAGTTCCTGGATTTCTTGTTCCGTCATTCGGTTCAATCGCGCCATAATCTTCAATAAGAATAAAAAAATAATTATTCACATGGAATATTATAGATGTAGTATGTATTTACAGTACATCGTAGCTTATTAATAATATGAACCAGTTATTATTATAAAAGCCTTTTCTTCTTATTAGCGTTTTATAATTATATCTAGGGTAGTACCTACCCGTTAAAGTTCATACTTAATAGCTTAGTACGGAAATCAATTGCTACCACCCAAATAATACTTAAACATGGAAAATTATTGCATTTCACACTTCACTATTTTACATATGCTTATCTTACATCAAACATTAAGCAAACCACACTAGTAATATTATACAAAACATTATATGATCCCATGGTTTAAAACAACAGCGCATCATTTAACCCAAAGCGTTTATGTTCAAAGAAATTGCTTAAAGGTTATCCTGGTTGTCTCCCTTCGTTTTGGCTGAGGAACCGAAGAACTGGATGTCGGGATAGAACTAATAGGAATAGCGGGAATAGGTGTGGAAGTATCTGGTGGAGTTGGTGCCACAACATCCTCTCTAGACTCGGGATTTGGATTTTCCATTTCAGTAGCCTTTCGTTTCTTTCCTCGTTCGAACTTGTCTTTCGTAATTTCCAGTATTTCTTCCTCCTCAGGATCACTTTCTGGTTCCTCTTCAATTGATTCATCCGGAACTTGTGAGTCTTCCCCAAAGGTGTCGTTTTCATCATCGGATAGGTTAATGACTGGAACACCATCTGAAGATTCTGGTTCGGAGTCGCTGAATGTGATAACAAGTTCTAAGCCAGACATCTATCACATAACAACTAGCACGTTAGTACCACATAAAATTTACATATTAATTTTTTTAACCAACAAGGATAAGCAATAGTTTTCAAAATCAAACACGGTCAAAGTCCAGACTCACTAATGCATCCTAACAAACTCGATAAGACACACTAATGCAAATTTTCTGGTTCTCTAAGACTAACGCTCTGATACCACATGTCATAACCCGACCTTAACCATAAGGACGATTACAATAACATATGATTTCATCGCGAGGTATTGACCTCTATATGCGACATTTTTCAAAAACTGCATTCATTTTTACAATACAAACCGTAGCTTTTATTACAAATACAAGGTTTAAACAACTTAATAATGATTATCGTTTAGCGATAATCTTAGACTTACAAACTTTACATGTGATAATAACAATACGACTTCCAACATATTTTACATTACAAATCCTCCGATATGCATTTTTATTTTTGACACAAATATGCATACTCAAGATCTTGCTTAAATTCAACATGTTGCAGCGGAAGCTTTTAGTTATCACCTGAGAATAAACATGCTTAAAACGTCAACATAAAGTTGGTGAGATATAGGTTTAATGCCGGCAGCGTTATAAATATAGACCACAAGATTTCATATATAAACGTTTTAATAAAAATATTCTAAGTTGTTGAGCACTTGATAACCATACTTAACATTTAATCAACGTCGCATATTCCCTTTATTATGAAATCTTACTACACCGTACCAAGTGTAGTCACCGAAACGAAGTACTGTGCAACCATTGAATACTGGTCGTCCAGTCCGGTTGGGGTTGTCAGGCCCGATAGATCTATCAACAAGATTCGCGTTTACAATACCTCATGTAAATAATAGTTACCAAGTTACAGGGAAGTATGCCAGTGGTATAACTCAACGTAGAATATATGTTTTTAATCACTTGTGTCCATAACGTAAATCATAAAATGCATGTATTCTCATCCCGAAATATTTAGAGTTTAAAAGTGGGACTATATACTCACTTTTGCCTTGAAGGTATTTATCACGACTTGGTCTCCGATAGATATCACGAACCTAACCATATATATAATATATCAACATATTTTCTTTTTAAGTAATCGTTACATATATATATATATATATATATATATATATATATATATATATATATATATATATATATATATATATATATATATATATATATATATACTTTTAATACTTTTAATATATTCTTAGTTCGTAGTTAGCAGTCCGATGTTAGTGGTCCACAATTAGTTGCTTAAATAAAATAAATAAAAACCCCATCGTATTCGTATTGATCAGAATTAATCTCGACCCATGGTACCATGTTGTCAAGTGACGTGTTGCGTACATAAAGTACCGTGTTGTCAAATGACGTGTTGCGTACAATCATGAGGTCTTATGATTAATCTTCTCGTGTTGTTTACGGATGGTCCTGAAATATATAAAATCAAATCATAAGTAAATATATATGAAATATCATATTAATTAGAAAATATATGATTAATTTAATTTTTCTCCAAATATTTTCGTAGATAAACTAGCTTCGGATACCCGATCTTGTTTTAGTCGTAATTTCCTCATTACAACTCCGTTTTTGTTGGTTCAACTTGCCACTTCCTTGGATCGAATCAAATTTTAAGAATATGAACTGAAAATACCTTAGGTTGTATTCGAAATCACAGGTTATAGGTCAAACTTTGGTGAAACTTATGAAAGTGATCATTTTCCATCATAAAAACAACATTTAATGATCATTTTTCTAAAAATACTTACACTTTGAGTTAAACCATGAAATTTTTATGTGTTAACATATTCATAAGAAATATCATTTTTCCAGAACATGAACTTCCAATTCAAAGCTTAAGATGGTTTTTAATTATCCAACCCAAAACAGCCCCCGGTTGCACTCCGACGACGTAGATTCAGTTTTTAAGATGTTCTTTGTAAAACCAAGTTATATCTTGTTAAGTTAGCATATCATTATGATATATTATAGGTCTTGAAGTGTTTTAAAAGTTAAGTTAGAAGGATCTATTTAGTTTGCAAACAAGTTTGAAATCATTCAAACTATGTTCTTGTTGTTAAAATTTTACAACACAAAATAAGATAGCTATATAAATATGAATCGAATAAGGTTATGAACAAGGTTACTACCTCAAGTTACTTGGATAAAGTTACTCTAAAATATGAGAAAAATCTTAGAACCAAAAGAGTGGTGGAGTTGGATCAAAAGGTTGGAAGTAAACTTGTATTTTTGGAAGGATTATTGAAGTTTTCTTGTAAGGAATTTATTATGATGATTAAGGCTTGTTTTTGAAGCTAGATCTTCATGGTTATTTGCTAAGATTGTGAAGAACACTTAAGGTTCCTAAGAGTGTATTTTTGGTTAGAGAAAATGTGTAGTAAAAATAAAATTGGAATGGAGTATAAATGGTGGTGAAAAGATGTATAAATTTGTAATATTGTGCAAAAGTCTTGTAATATGCCAAATTGATTAATCATGCATGCTAAGATCCAAAATTGGCTGACTCATGGCTGCTAATAAAGTGATTGTGATGTGTATATACTAATAGTAAATACGTATAAGAGCTGGGTATGATACGAGTACATATACTCTAGGTATATGTGTAGAAATTTTGAGGAAACGGAACGAGAATTCAAATATAGCTATCTTTTATAAATATACTTATATTGTTTTATGTATATAAGCCCTTTAAAAGTGATTACATATATATTTATACGATACTTGTATAAGTATTATAGGTTAAAGGTATATATGTCAAATAACGTTACGTATAGTTATCATTTTGAAAACTTAAGTTAGTAGTCTCAAAGTATACTTATAACTTATTGTTATTAGTACACAATAAGATGTTAAACCATTCTTAGATCATGTTAAATATATATAAATACATATATATACACAAACGTATAATTATCGTTTGTTATATAGTTCGTGATATCATCGATCAAATTGGACGGTCAAACTTTGTGTAAAACTCTTTTTAAAAACATAAATCTCAACAATTTAGATTACTTATCATGTTGGTAAGGTTTAATTTATGTAAATATTAATCTCATAGGTATAAAATGATCGGAAAAATCCGGGTCGTTACATTAGTGGGTCTGGACTTCGACCGTGTCTGCATGTCAAAAGTTTTGCTTATCATTTCGTGTCGAAAATTATTTGCTTATCATCCTTAAAGTCTAGACACGTCTTACTGCCTCTATTGCATAGACAGTGTATAGATAAATTCATATCTTAGCGTATCTGTTATTGTTACCTTTGCCTGACAGCTTCCGTAGATTCCTCCCTAACTTATGGGATTTTAGTATTATATATGCATATGTAAATTATGTATTGCAAGGTACTAATCTACATCCTATAATCTATTTCTTATCGAAAATCCTTCATCTGATCGTACGAGATGAATCCCTCAACCAGTTCGAGTCCCTCAGATTCCAATAGCTATTTCGATAGTTATTCTGACAACTATTTCGACATGGATATTCACCTAAGCTCCGAAAGCAGTGTAAACGAAATGGATCAACCAACTAGTCATCTTCAATTCTGGATGAATTGGGGAAGGGTTCGTAGTCTACTTAATCATTGGAGACAAGAAGAAGCGATCCCTTTCATCCACCATATTGTCCTCTGGGCGAAGAACCTGAAGCATTCACCGGCGAACCAATCCGAAACACCATTTTCACTCTCATTTTCCGAATATCTCGCCACGATTATATAATATCTCATAAATTCTAAACCTTATTCATCTGCTCGTTTCAACCAACAATCATCCTGGAGTAATGGAAGAAGTCAACGAGCTTCGCGCTCGAGTAATCAATTTAAATATCGTGCAAATTGTACCAGCTTCAGCAACATCACCGGCACCAACAGTACCACCAACATCAATACCAGTACCCCCAACAATCTAAGTTTCAACATCACACGCCTCAACATCACAATCTGTATCTCGAGCATAATCATCATTCTACATGACGTTCTACATCATTTATCTTCGTTCGACATGGCGATTATGTAATCTCTAATGTTTTAGAGATTATATATTCTTGTTCTAACGGTAAACCAAATTAGATTAATATCATATTAACTCATTAAATCTATATTACATCTGAAGAAAATATATATATGAAAGTATATTTTCATAAAGATTGTAATTAAAAATTCTTTTGTACAAACTGATAATGGTGAAAATATTTTAACAGGTAGGTAATACCCGAGGAATATTTAGATTTCACATTAATAAGTTAAACTGTACATTCTTCGAATCTGAATCAACAGTCATTTACTATCTTACTTACATCCACAGATATACGTATCTGTTCATCGCAGAATAACCATTTTCTTTCAATTTCATATTTGAATTTTGACTTATCATAATCCAACAAGTGGCATAATGAAGAAAACATTGGACAAAATAAAATTTGTTAGAAACAAACAAATTAACTATGAGAAATTTTGTTAAGAATCCACGCTAACAAAATCCTAACTAACTGTTCCTAGCTAACTGTTAATTCCTTATTACATTTTATTTATCGCAATTTATTTATCGCAATTTATTTATTGCAATTTTAATTCTCACAATTTTATTTATCATCATTTAATTTCTGTTATTTATTTTACGCACTTTATTTATCGTCATTTAAATACCATTATTTACGCATTTTAAATATAGGGACACATATACAAGTTTTTGACATATCATATCGACGCATCTATATATATTATTTGGAATAACCATAGACACTCTATATGCAGTAATGCTTGAGTTATCTATACAGGGTTGAGGTTGATTCTACAATAATATATATACTTTGAGTTGTGATCGAGTCTGATACATGTATACAATGGGTCATGATACGTATTAATTAATTCGAATATTATATATATGAATTATTGAACTGCTAACTTTGGACTATCAACTGTGGACTACCAACATTGGACAATTAAAATGAATTAAAATATTGATTATAACATATGAAACTAAAAAATTCTTCAAGTTTGCCACTTGATTTCATCTTAAACCTCATTTGTATCTTGACGATTACAATCTGCGTTCAAACCTTTCATGATTCTTGAAAACACCTCAACCGAGAGGATGAACCAACCGCACTTCATATACGGAAGAAAAGATTGATGCATATAGTTATGCACTTGAAAACACTCAGAACCTGAATAAACGTTCAACACGTATCTGTGCTAACTCCTTTGACGTGTTATTACCGAAAATAACTTTGCAATTCCTTTTCAAATTAGCCAATTTTGTCACAACTTCAGCAAATCAATTTCGACTTTTCATTCGAATAAACCTTATTATAACTTTGATATATAAGTTGCCTTTCATCATCGATACCGGGAAACCGTTTATATCCCATCACATTAGCAGTAAACTTACCAGCAATTTCATCGATCTTTGATTTTTAAAAAAAAAATTCATTATATTCATTGAAACTTTATCATATACTCATCCGAATCTTGTAACAAGAATTGTCATACCAATTACCAGAATTCAGCAATCAGTATTTCTAATCTCGCAGTGTTTCTACATCAACAGTCATATGTATACATATACCATTTATCTTTTAGAATCATGATCTTCCATTCTGAAATTCTGAAAAGCACCCAGTCTGCGAATCAATACTCGTAATGTTGAAAAAGCTGAATGAAACAACAAAAACTATAAACGACCTTAACCGCCAAAAGTTTGATGATAAAGAATTGTATGTTGGCAAAGCTCGAAAATGTTGGAACTGAAAAACGGATTGAGCGAACCATGAAGAAGATCAAGGATAAATGCAAGGACCAAACTCTGTATTTAAAGAATCCTGATGATTCTGTTTCTGATGAAATCTTTAGCAAATACATTGCTTCTGAATCTAAACCCTTACGGATAAATGTTCTTCATCATCCATCGATATTAGAAATTCTAAGATATCATCGTATCTTTCATTATAAATATCTTCGATAATTCTGAAGATATCTTCATAACTATTCTTATCTAAAATCATTTATCTCTTCGTGCTATCTGTGTTACATCATGAAGGAAACTATATTAGTTTTTAAACATCTGAAACTTCTGAGTTTAAAGTATGAATGTTTTTGAAGTAGTATTGGGAACTGAAGCATGAGTTAGTATAATATAATGACACTTGATCAACGTGATTATATTACAGTAAGTCATGCTGAGTTTCTAATGGAATGTGATGATTCACAGATTATAACGTCATCATGTGCCATGTTACATGACTCATACATTCCACCTAATCTCCAAAAATATCAAGAACATATCTTTCTGATAGTTCTATCTTATCTTTTGAATTCTGGTAACTTAACCAATCAAGATTGTGTTATTACAATCTCTCTTAGAATATTAGTCATGCTTGTTCGAAACTTCATACCTACGAATTCTGGATCATTATTCGTTTGACTTAAAGTCAGGAAGAGAAAACAAAAGTATGGAACTCCAAAATATAAAGGAAACGAAGAGGGTGGATTTATAGTGAAATATCTGACAGAACAATCAAAACAGATTATCGCATTTAATCAAAGCGGATCCTAATTTCCTTAATTATCGAAGAATTAAATCTTAGTTAGATTTCGAATATTTTCTTTAAATCCCTTGAATTCCGGAAATCAACCGTGACTACGTCAAAAGTTAAGACAAATTTGACTTTCTACCTTTCAATCTTTTGTCATACCTTCACTTATACGCTTCGAGTAATCGAATTATTTTATCCACATTACTCTATAGAAATAAAATTCTATTTTATCAACTCATATTTGTCATGAAGACATTTTTATTGTTAACCATGACAACCACGTTCAAATTTCGGGACGAAATTTCTTTAACGGTTAGGTACTGTGACGACCCGGAAATTTCCGACCAAATTTAAACTTAATCTTTATATGTTTCCGACACGATAAGCAAAGTCTGTAATGTTGAGTCTTGAAAACATTGGAACAGTTTACATGAATGCAATTGCCCTTTTGACCATTCCCGACGATTCACGAACAATTGATTGTAAATAAATATGTATATATAAATCTAAGTATAAATAATAATCATAAAATATAATTTAAACATTAGAATTAGATATGTAAAATAAGATACAAAATAATTAAGTATAATTTAAAATGAAATTTTATATATATACACATATATATATGATTTCTATTAATAATTATTATATTGTAAAATATATAAATGTTAAATATCCAAATATGTTATTATATAGAATCAGTAATACATAAGTAATAAAATGTAAAGTTAATATATTATATGTAATTACAAGTCAAAGTATAAATATTATATTAATATCATTACTTTCATTAATGTTAATATTTATATTAATATCTGCATTATTAATATTGTTAAAATAAATGAAATTGGATATGTAAAATTTTTTAACATTATTATTATCATTAATAATAATAATATCATTATAAGTAGTGTTATTAATAAAATTAATAATAAAATTATTGATATCATTGTAACTAATAATAAAATTTTAATTTTATATATTATGATTATTATTTGTATTATTATTAGATATTATTATTAGTAAAATAGATAAAAATTTAATACTCATTATTATATAATATGTACTATGTAGTATATTATATAATCTATAATATCAATATTATGTGTTATAAATAATCTTGTTGTAAAAATATAATATATAGATATTAAATTTGATATATATACAAATAATAATATTACTAATATTATTATCAATACTAATATAATTAGTTTTATTATTATAATTATCATTAATAATGTTTTTATCATCAAGTTCAATAAATTATTGTTATTATTATTATTATTACTTTTATTATTATTATTATTAATATTATTATTTATATAGATTATTATATAATTATAATAATTAATTATTAATAATAATAAATCAATCGTACAAATTTGGATTCAATTCTGTTTCCAATCTCAATCAGCTTTCTTTAAATCTTGTTTTTGTCTGAGTTTGTTAGCTTTCAAAATCAAATAAAGTGTACGAATTCGCTTTAAGTCATTGTCTAATTCTATATATATATTTTTTTTATTTTCCTGCTCGATGGAACCTGTCGATTTAATTTTAGATATAAAACAAACGCCAATTGAGTGGATTAAGCTGTAATAATACCACCTAATCTCTATACAATTTTCTGTTATCTCCTTTTGGGTTAAAACATAGAAAATCAATTTCAATTCCTGAAGAAACCTATCGACTGTTCTGTTTTTACTTCTATTTTCCAAAATCTCAATTTCTTAACAAAATTTAAAATCTTTAAATGAAGTTAGGTTAGAAATGTCTCGCTTGAACTACCTGCAAAGCTTCAAGACCCAATTTTTCTTATCATGTACGAATTTTGGAGTCAAAGTTCTATCTTCAAAAGTCAACCTTTTTGTTCATTGTAAAATTCGATCTCCGGTGGATGTTTTAGGTTCAATCAAGGATATGGTTAGATTCTAGGAGGGATTTTAAACATATTTTATGTTAAGATCGTGGTCTAAAAGTGTTCGGATTTCATAATCAATGTTTGAGTTTTGTGTTCTTCGCGTAACTGTATATTGCTGCTGTTTTGATTATTATTTTTTTCTCTCTTTTAATTCGACTTATCAAACGTATATATATATATATATATATATATATATATATATATATATATATATATATATATATATATATATATATATATATATATATATATATATATATATATGTATATATATATATCTGTTTCTACTTTAATACCCAAATACAATAGTTAATTCATTAGTTTGAGTGTTTCGATCCCTATTCGACTGAAAGTAATGAAGAAGATGAAGAACATAAATTACGGGTTAATAAATTTGGAAAGGGTATTAATTCAGAAAAGGGGCAACAGCCCAACGGTCTTGAGTGTTACGGGTGTACGAGAGGTCGGGGGTTCGAGCCCGTGCTTGGGCGATTCTTTTTAAACAGCCTATTTATCAAGGTAGTTATTTAATTATTCATTATTATTATCATTATATTTATTATTATGATTAATATATTATTACTGTTATTATTATTATTAATGATTGTTACTAATACAAGAACTATAGTTATTATTAATATTATTATTACTAAAATAAGTATTAATAACCATTTATTTTCTATCATAATTAAAATTACAAGTATGATTATTATTATTGTTATTATTAATATTATTATCATTTTTGTTATTCAATAACATAATTAAGTATCATTAGTGTTATTATTAGTATTATTAATATTGATATATGTATTATTATGATTAGTATTATTATTATTATTATTTTTATTAAGTATTATGAATATCATCCTTATTATTATCATTAATCTAATTAGTACTATTATTATTATTATTATTGTTGTTGTTGTTATTATTACTATTAAGTATTATTAGTATCAATTTATAATTTTTAGTAATATTATTACTATCATTATTATTACTAATATCATACTGTTTGTATTATTATAAATATGATCATTTAAAATACCTAATAAGGCCATAATTATTATTAAACTTACTACTATCATTAAAAATATTATTTTTACTAAAATTATCATTTTTACTTTACTAGTGAAACTATTATTTTAACAAATAAATCTTTTGTATATTATATATATTTATTACATATACTAGGATTATATTAATTTTTCATATAACAAACTAATGATATTTCATGAATACAATACTAATCACATATATAGATATATAGGTATATTAATATAACTAAATGTATAAATATTAACCATTATAATTATATATACACAAAAATCAGTATATATACAATGTAATGTAAAATATAATATAAATATACATTTCAAAATGAAATTTAGTATAAATTCTATATAACTATAAATATATAAATAATACATAATAATAAATGGAATTTTGTGATTTACATTATATGCATTAATGAATATACAAATGATCTAGGTTCGTGAATCCGAGGCCAACCCTGCATTTGTTCAAAATCGTCATATGTATTTTTACTACAAAATACAATATTGTGAGTTTCATTTGCTCCCTTTTTAAATGCTTTTGCAATATATATTGTTGGGACTGAGAATACATGCGCTGCTTTTATAAATGCTTTACGAAATAGACACAAGTGATCAAAACTATATTCTATGGTTGGATTATCAAACCGAATATGCCCCTTTTTAGCTTGGTAGCCTAAGAATTGATGTTTATTATAATTGCCACTAATTGACGTGAATCCTAAAGATAGATCTATGGGCACTAACAAGCCCCAGTCAGAGAATTTGAACTACTTTAGTACTTCGATTTATCATGTCCGATGTGAGTCTCGGAATGATGGGGATATTCTATATGCATCCTATTAAGGTCGGTTAACAGGTGTTCAATCCATATGAATGAATTTTAATTCGCGAGTTACGCGTGACAATATATGAAATCTTGTGGTCTATTAAAATGATGAAAATGAATGATTATGATAAACTAATGAACTCACCAACCTTTTGGTTGACACTTGAAAGCATGTTTATTCTCAGGTATGAAAGAAATCTTTCGCTGTGTATTTGCTCACTTTAGAGATATTACTTGGAGTCATTCATGACATATTTCAAAAGACGTTGCATTCGAGTCGTCTAGTTCATCAAGATTATTATTAAGTCAATTAGTTGGATATATTATGAAACGGTATGCATGCCGTCAACTTTCGATGTAATGAAAGTTTGCCTTTTAAAAACGAATGCAATGTTTGTAAAATGTATCATATAGAGGTCAAGTACCTCGCGATGTAACCAAATGTAATGTATTCGTCCAGATGGATTAGGACGGGTCATGAAAATATTATTATTAAAGTTTCATATATTATATATTAATTGTGATTGTGAAAATGAAACCGTGAACCATATCTATCTGCAAATCATTCTAGATAGCTATTTCAATAATATTAATTAATAACTAGTATTAATTTGTGATCATATTATTTAAATGGTCACAATTATAAATTAGACTTTTAATTTAAATTTTGTAATTACATCATTAAATTTATATATATATATATATATATATATATATATATATATATATATATATATATATATATATATATATATATATATATATATATTGTTCGAAAACTATTATGTTCTTGTTATGAAAATGTATATAGATATACATTAGTTAATGTATTTCAAGTTATTATATATATACATATATGTATATGTACATATCTATTTACAAATAGTTGTTCGTGAATCGTCGAGAACAGTCAAAGGTCAATTGAATATATGAAATAGTTCAAAATTTTTGAGACTCAACCTAACAGACTTTGCTTATTGTGTCAAAAATATTAAATCGTATCGAGAGTTTGATTTAAAATTAGTCGAAATTTTCTGGGTCGTCACATATAGATAGATAGATAATTACTAATAGCTCGAGAATCCAAAAATAATAGACTAATTAAATAGCTATTTATTTTAACAACCAATACTTCAATAATTATAATTATATAATTACTATAATAACAATTATATTAAAGCCATACGTATAAGTATAACAATGTGATTAATTATATTTTATATATTAGTTATTAATTATTATTACGAATTCCATTCCAATTTCTATCAACCAAACACATTCAAAATTTGATTCCATCAAAAGAACTCACATCGTCTTCTTTTGAATTCAAAAACACTCTAGCACATTTACTCATCTAGGCTGCCCCTTGACAGAAACCTAGCACACATACGCCACCGCCACCGGCTTCTGGCATCTCGCTAGAGGTCCGGTTTGATTTCTTTCCCTGCTTTTATTTTCCCCCATCTGCTTGATTCATCACCTTCTCCTTTGTTCGACGTGCTTTTCCTGTTTTCGTTTTCCTTCCTTCCTTCTTCATCGAACGCCTTATGCGTTCTGGGTTCAGTGAATCGGTATGGATGGGAGTCGGTTTATGGTTTGCTTGGCGTTTTTATAGGACGCGGCTGCTTGCTTTATCTTGCTTATCGGAGTTCATCTTCGACGGTTTTTCTTACAAGCCACAGGCGATGAACATCCTTGATGTTTTGTGGTAAGTTTGAAGGGCGTCAGTTTTTGTGGTGTGGTCTCCGTCATCCCCCGGCGGTTGTTTAGGTGGTTCGTTAAATTAGTGAGATTTTTTTTCCGGTAAGTACTTTTTGGCTGGATTGTTGCTGGTTGTTATGTTGGCAGTCGGATTTATTTTTTCGACTGCTGTTGCAGTGATTTTCGGCGGGTACCCCGCTCTTATGTTTATTATTTCTTTGTTAGTGTGGTCGGAGTTCCACTCGGAAGCAATTTCTCTATCTGTCAAATAGAGAGAGAGATGACTTTCTCTACTTTTGAGAGTGTTTTCACTCTGGGTGGAGAAATGACTTGTCTTTATTCTCGAATAGGGGAATGATTGTCTACATTTCACCTCCCCCATACACCACTTTTGTGGTATTGGATTTTGTTGTTGTTGTTGTTGTTAGTGTAAGCCGTTATTTAGGTTTCCATCAGTTATAACCGTAGTTTTGCTTTTGTTTACTAGATTAAACGGGTTTGTTCATCCAATTAGTGAACCATTTGGTTTAGTTAGTTTATTGGACCATGACTCGTTTGTTGGATTCTTTTGTAGCAGTTGCACCGTTTGATCTTTGGATTGGTTCTAATGTTATCTTTTTTTAGCAAAAAAAAAAAAATGCAAGTTTTTGTAGTAACTTATGTTTGTAACCATTCAGGCTTGCCTGAGTGACCACCGAGTTGCCCAATGAAGCACACTACCCGGGTTCAATTTCTGACCATGTCAAATTGTTCAAAAAAGGAGTGTGACTAGAGGGTGCGGATAATGCGCAATTCACCCGGTACCAAGTCTCGCGCTCGGGGGGCTTGATTACCCGAGGTTTTACCTTCTATGGAGGAACCAATGTGCTCATTTATAGGAGGCTGACCTCACTTACCCAAAAAAAAAAGTAACTTTTTAAAACTTAATTAACTAAAATATATCATTATCATCGAAAATCAAAAGATCGCATTACTAGTTGACAGTTCAAGTGTAACTGATACTCCAATTAAACATCTTTCAAAATGAGGGTGTCGATAAGCCGTTGTAAGAATGGGGCGGAGCCTTGACCAACAGTATCACTATTTAATAGTCGATTTTTTAATAGATATAAAGATTAAAGATATTAATTTTCTCGATGTAACAAATAGGGATGGCAATGGCCAGCGGGCTGCTCTACATTCAGCCACATCACAGTGACCCCCGAAGCGATCTTTGTAACAACCCAACCCGTTATCCAACCGAAACACGATTAAATTTTTTTTTAATAAAACTGTCCAGTTCAGCATTCGGCGCGGCGCATCCCACTGTGGAGCGGCGCTCCAAAGTGGTCTGTCCACTCTTTCCTTTTTTGACAAAAAGATCGTCCACTTTCCGACACTTTTAGACGAAACGGTTTTCACAACGCATTAAAGTAAGTAAAACTAACACGTTTTCATAATAAAATAAGTTTTACAACACCGGGACCACGTCGACCCAATTTACAACAAAGTGACCATTTCGACCCATTTTCGTTTAATACAAAACGTAGACCGAACATGGCGATTGGGGATACGCTACCCAATCCTAATCAATCCAAAGCACGTCCTCTAAAGCAACCAACACAATCTAATAGTTCTCACGCTTACCCGAGCCATCACCTCCACGCAAATCTATAAAAATGTAAACAACGAGAGGGTAAGCTAACGCTTAGTGAATGCAATAATTATACACATACATATATAATATACCTACTTGCAAACACTTACTCACATACCGCATACATGCTAGCAACACAAATAGCTTATCAACACAAATACAAAGCTATAAATCTCCAATACCACAAGCTAGCACAACAATAGCATATATAACTCGAACAATATAATATGCTACACTACAACACATAACCATGGTTAACCATTAATACAAAGGGATGGTACTTCGAATTTCCCATCGGTGTTCCCAACAACCGTTAGTGCACAACGAATTATAACACTAACCCCGGAGTGGTATCGATCGCCCGAACTTTAAACCCACCCGTCACGTGTAATGTGGTATCGACGCCCGAACCTTAAACCCACACTACACGCCCACACACATATATGACATGGCATCGAACGCCCGAACTTAAACCCATATCATATATCGACCCGATGTGGTATCAATCGCCCGAACTTAAACCCACATCGAACCTCATACAAGTAAATACATTATATACACACATGTATAATCATTCCACTCACCTCGTGAACTCGAGCATTACCAACCATGCGCGAAATCCCCACCACACGCGACTGAGCAAGATTTTACCTATAATACGCATATAGGTATACACATAATCAACATACAACCTCATTTGGACTCTCGACCCGCCCGAATGAACAACAAGTGCAAAATATACCCTTTTGCACTTTTAACGTTACCCGAAGGTCCAAAACTAACGAGACTAGTTCTCGCGTTCTCGAAATACCCAAATATGTCAACTTTAACCTTTAAACGCATACTAGCTCGTATTTTACACAAAACCCATTCCATGGTTGACCAGTTTGACTTTATTGCTAGAACACCAAATTTTAACCTAAAATCACTTCTCGCGAGTAATTACATCAAAAGCATCATTTAACACTTAACAAAAGCGTTTAACATCCAATTAATCCAAATTAGTGTCACCCTCAATTTTGACCCAATTCAAATTGCTCATTTTGACCAAAGTCATAAAACGCCCCAAAATCACTAACGACTAGTGATTATATTTCCAAGACAACCACTAACACTTAAATCAAGTATTTACCTACTTGATTTATCAAAACTTGACTTAAAACTTAATTTGACACCGAATCAAGCTTACTTGTCCCGAAATACCCATTTGACCCGTTTTGACCTAAATTAGGGTTTACACCCAAAAACCAAGTCAACACAAGTGTTCTAACGTTTAACCAACACACGCAAGACCCAAACTCATAATTTCATCACTCGAAACCCTAAGTCACCCATTTAGGCTTACTTACTTGAATCTTACCCAAAACCCCCAAATTTCACAATAAAATGGGTTTATAACACTAACTAACACAAACCCTAACTCAAACAATAATCTTAACAATGAAATTCGGATTAGGGTTTACCTCAAGCACCAAAACGAGCTCTAGTAGCTAGAAACACCAAGGAGAACCAAAACCCGCTTCCAATTTGGGCGAAAATCACCATCTTCATCATCCATTCAAGCTTCCTCTCTCTAGAACTCACTCTCTTTCTAAGATAAGATGGGAGTGTTGTGTGGATGTCAAAATGATCCAAAAGTGGATCTAAAACTGATATTAAAGCCACAAATCCGTTCATAAGTGAAATGACCAAAGTACCCCTCATTTACCCTTTAAAAAAGGCTGAAAATCGCATCAGACGGGATCGGAGCGTCGCGCCAAAGAGTGGAGCGCCTCTCCAACGTTCAGGTCAGTTTTCAGTAACTTGTTTTGGCCATAACTTTTTGACCGTAGCTCCGTTTTCGATGAATCAAATATCGTTGGAAACGTAATAAGATTTTCTTTCCAATGGTAAGGCTTTGAAATATCAACTCAAACTTTATTTGGGGTCGAAAAGGTACGTACACACCTTGTGACTCCAAACAATGTCCGGTTTTCTTCGACGTTCGAGCAAGCAACACGTATATGTCTCGTACACTTCATACACGCATCGTACACCATAAATACATTATGTATAATAAATATTTGGATCTTACAACTCTCCCCCACTTAAACTCGATCACGTCCTCGTGATCTTCGTCACTTAACCCACCCGGACCTACATCCTATGGTCCTTCGACGTATTTTCGAACTCGAAGTCTACGAAATTTCCCGCAACGCGAAGATCTTACACCGTACTTAAGCGACCCTTCCGATGAATCACCCCCTTTCAACTTAAATCTCCATCCACGATTTACCCAATCCACGAATCCGAGCACTAGAAACTTGCTCAATCCCTCACATCTGGAAGAACTCAACCAATCTCGTACCGAGATATCACCCCTTTGGTGTACCCTTCACAAGTACAATGCCTAGAGTAACCACGTCCCACAATAAGGTCAACATCCAAAATGACGAAGACCGAGTAAAAGTAAATCCTTACGGATAACACTTACCACTTAACATCCCTTTAAGTTCTCCCGTCTACAACTCGCAACAAGCTACATCCTTAACTATATCACCCAACGCAATCTACTAGGTCCACTACGCTGTGACCCAAGTCTTGCATTAATCCAAATCGAGAAGGATTCATGCCGCGTTAAAACTTCGTGCTTCACCGGTTCATAAACGTACACTCAACCGTTCAATCATGAATGTTCTCCGATTCAAGAACCAACTCCCCTCGTCTCCACAACCGGGTCACTCCTTCAACGAAGAAATTTCGGTATCACCAACTAATCACACTAGGGTTACAAACTTTCCCATGAATGGATCCACACACGACCTTCCGTCTCTGAATTAATCCAGGACGACAATAATACACCACAAGTTAGACAAAACATCAACACTCGACACAGGGTTTCTCCCCTAAACCCAACAACACATCCATACAATATGGCTTCCTAGTACTAGCATGGAAACTATTTGTGTACTAGAATACAGTCAATAGCGAATTATCATCCCAACAATTCGCAATTCGTCACGCGACCTTCAAAAGTATTCTCCAATGGCAGGTGAATCCTCCAACCTAGACCGTCCGTTAAGGATGATTTTGACATTTCAATGCGGCTAACGGGTCGCATCACTAGGGAATGCACCCTCGTAACAAACAAAACCCGCGTGTCTCTATGTGAGACGATCAGAAATAGAACTCCCAGCCTCACAATCATCCATAAAGTGGAATAATCCACTGACAATATCCACAATCACGTTTCCTGAAAGGGAAAATACAGTATCCATACCGAAATCGAGCTCGTACCTACTCAACAGCACTATCCGGGTTTCGCACCAACCCAATTTTACATCACGAGAGCACCCGCAACGACAGTTACATTCTCTCACGTCCGTGATCTCAAACTTCACACTTGGTCTCATACCGCACTTGGTACTGCACGACCACCTTATACAAGAAGACTTACGCTTCACTTGATCTAACACCACAAGAGATTCCTCGGGCGGCAGTAAAAACTCCCCCACTTAGGATTTATCTCTCCATTCTCACCGCCAAGATGATAACATCCCGCAGAATTGTAATTCCACGTCACACCTGACCATTCTCACCGTTGGTCATAAACATCAAATCACCGCAAATTCACTTTAGGCTCTCAGAGCCGACATGTAAAAATCACTTGAGACGCCGTACACGCAACGACATCGCACCGTCATACCACAAATCATAATTAACAGCTCTTCATCGTTCGCAAAGTGAACTCCACCAAAGTCCCACATACGCCTCTATGACTAGGCATATGCCACTCCGCTTAATCAGTCGCGCATCACAGTCGAGATCACCCGACCTTCTACGCAACGAACCATTTTCAATAATTGCTCACTCTCATGGGGAAGAGTGACCAATCCGACACAATAATTGCATCGACCGCAATATCAACGCTTCATCATAACCTTCGACCTAATCGACCATTAAGTCCGTCACCGGCTCACCGGTCATCCTTACTCGTCCATCACATAAGAGCAACAAGATTCGCTCATCTGCCACTTCATAAGAAGTATTTACTGCAATGCTCCTAAACATCGACTTTCGCAACCGTCGAATTACTATCACCCGTCGATCACTATTTAAAATCTTTGATGCTTCCAAGGGTATCTCACAGGCACCCTAAGCACAAAGTGATCACACCATCACCGGAGTTGAACATTACACTAGCAGGTATAAGAGGGCACCTGACGCCGTGTCATGCAGACTCCCACCACAATCAACCGAATTTTAGAAACTCGACCTTTAGGTTCCATACGCCCGATGTCACCTATCTCTCTATAGTAATGACCCGAAGTCATATCCACCCGACAAACCTTACGGTTTATCGTCTTATCGAAATTTCCTAGCGATCACACGCTACCCGCAATTTCCGCAAGGCCAAACGATATAGCCCCACGAAACCTTTCATCTAACGCTAAAGAGATGCTTGGAAACACCAAGTCTTACACTTTTCCGCACATCTCGATAAAAACCACTACTACGAGGGATATTCCATTAGGAATGTAACCTTATAAGCCACAACACACTAACACAATCATCGTCATACGGGTCCCACTCCCATGAGTTTAACGACCCGGAGACTCCTCGATTCGCCAATTCTACGGCGACTCACAACAAGAATCCCAACACGATTCTCTAACCACACACTCTACCGAGTGTAACTCAAAACTACAATCATTAGACTTATTGCATTCCATTACGGAATTCAAGTCTTCGCCGCACACACGCAAACGTAAATCGGTCATCCTAGTTACGATGGGTAACTAAAACCAATAACAATCTCAACAGTGCACCCACTACTTAGGGTGACTAAGCACGCACCAAACTCGTGAGTTGGCTCGCTCACTTAACTAATCGAATCCATCGTACACTTCCCGACTCGTAAAGAACTCGATGTGACAACAAGCACATCACTCGAGACCATTATATTCTATGAACCAATAAAAGATTCCTAATTCGTCCCGTTCTACCCCAACCATGCCACGTTTCCTCCGTTCGGTACTTGTCATGTCATGCTTGGTGTCAAGATACACTTTCGTAATAATGGTGATCAATCACTATTACAAATGTGTACCTTACCATTTCCACATGGTCATGCAAAGTACTTTACCCGGACTGACGCAACATTTACACAAAAATAACACGCGATAACTCCTAGTACCTGAATGACCCAAGTCCTTACCGTGAACTTGATCACTCAAACCGTCAAACATGCGAATCTCTCCAATAGATTCGTCCCTAGGACACCGCACCAAAAGATACCTGTATATATACACCAATATACAATAATAATAAACGTACACAAGTACACCACAACAACAAGTCAACCTACCACCTAGGTGACTATCACTAAAACAACGTTCAAGTTCGCTTACTTACATTAGGCACTAGCAATCTAAGGCACTAATTTACACACGAAATAAGGCCCCACAAAAATCTCACATTGGACAAACACAAGTCCTAGTTAGTCACCTACTCTAAGGCACTAACAAATCTCAATCCGACCCGTAATCCTACAAGTCCCGCAATTAACGCACCACTATCAATAAGTCTAAGACTAGGCACCTATTCCAAGGTCACCTAATTCCCTTAGACCATGCTCTGATACCACTTGTAACAACCCAACCCGTTATCCAACCGAAACACGATTAAATTTTTTTTTTGATCAAAACTGTCCAGTTCAGCATTCGGCTCGGTGCGCCCCACTGCGGAGCGGCGCTCCGAAGTGGTCTGTCCACTCTTTCCTTTTTTGACAAAAAGATCGTCCATTTCCCGGCACTTTTAGACGAAACGGTTTTCACAACGCATTAAAGTAAGTAAAACTAACACGTTTTCATAATAAAACAAGTTTTACAACACCGGGCCCACGTCGACCCAATTTACAACAAAGTGACCATTTCGACCCATTTTAGTTTAATACAAAACATAGACCGAACATGGCGATTGGGGATACGCTACCCAATCCTAATCAATCCAAAGCACGTCCTCTAAAGCAACCTACACAATCCAATAGTTCTCACGCTTACCCGAGCCATCACCTCCACGCAAATCTATAAAAATGTAAACAACGAGAGGGTAAGCTAACGCTTAGTGAATGCAATAATTATACACATACATATATAATATACCTACTTGCAAACACTTACTCACATACCGCATACATGCTAGCAACACAAATAGCTTATCAACACAAATACAAAGCTATAAACCTCCAATACCACAAGCTAGCACAACAATAGCATATATAACTCGAACAATATAATATGCTACACTACAACACATAACCATGGTTAACCATTAATACAAAGGGATGGTACTTCGAATTTCCCATCGGTGTTCCCAACAACCGCTAGTGCACAGCGAATTATAACACTAACCCCGGAGTGGTATCGATCGCCCGAACTTTAAAGCCACCCGTCACGTGTAATGTGGTATCGACGCCCGAACCTTAAACTCACACTACACGCCCACACACATATATGACATGGCATCGAACGCCCGAACTTAAACCCATATCATATATCGACCCGATGTGGTATCGATCGCCCGAACTTAAACCCACATCGAACCTCATACAAGTAAATACATTATATACACACATGTATAATCATTCCACTCACCTCGTGAACTCGAGCATTACCAACCATGCGCGAATCCCCACCACACGCGACCGAGCAAGATTTTACCTATAATACGCATATAGGTATACACATAATCAACATACAACCTCATTTGGACTCTCGACCCGCCCGAATGAACAACAAGTGCAAAATATACCCTTTTGCACTTTTAACGCTACCCGAAGGTCCAAAACTAACGAGACTAGTTCCCGTGTTCTCGAAATACCCAAATATGTCGACTTTAACCTTTAAACGCATACTAGCTCGTATTTTACACAAAACCCATTCCATGGTTGACCAAGTTTGACTTTATTGCTAAAACACCAAATTTTAACCTAAAATCACTTCTCGCGAGTAATTACATCAAAAGCATCATTTAACACTTAACAAAAGCGTTTAACATCCAATTAATTCAAATTAGTGTCATCCTCAATTTTGACCCAATTCAAATTGCTCATTTTGACCAAAGTCATAAAATGCCCCAAAATCACTAACGACTAGTGATTATATTTCCAAGACAACCACTAACACTTAAATCAAGTATTTACCTACTTGAATTACCAAAACTTGACTTAAAACTTAATTTGACACCGATCAAGCTTACTTGTCCAGAAATACCCATTTGACCCGTTTTGACCTAAATTAGGGTTTACACCCAAAAACCAAGTCAACACAAGTGTTCTAACGTTTAACCAACACACGCAAGACCCAAACTCATAATTTCATCACTCGAAACCCTAAGTCACCTATTTAGGCTTACTTACTTGAATCTTACCCAAAACCCCCAAATTTCACAATAAAATGGGTTTATAACACTAACTAACACAAACCCTAACTCAAACAATAATCTTAACAATGAAATTCGGATTAGGGTTTACCTCAAGCACCAAAACGAGCTCTAGTAGCTAGAAACACCAAGGAGAACCAAAACCCGCTTTCAATTTGGGCGAAAATCACCATCTTCATCATCCATTCAAGCTTCCTCTCTCTAGAACTCACTCTCTCTCTCTCTCTAAGATAAGATGGGAGTGTTGTGTGGATGTCAAAATGATCCAAAAGTGGATCTAAACTGATATTAAAGCCACAAATCCGTCCATAAGTGAAAGGACCAAAGTACCCCTCATTTACCCTTTAAAAAAGGCTGAAAATTTCATCAGACAGGATCGGAGCGCCGCGCCAAAGAGTGGAGCGCCGCTCCAACCTTCAGGTCAGTTTTCAGTAACTTGTTTTGGCCATAACTTTTTGACCGTAGCTCCGTTTTCGATGAATCAAATATCGTTGGAAACGTAATAAGATTTTCTTTCCAATGATAAGGCTTTGAAACATCAACTCAAACTTTATTTGGGGTCGAAAAGGTACGTACACACCTTGTGACTCCAAACAACTTCCGGTTTTCTTCGACGTTCGAGCAAGCAACACGTATATGTCTCGTACACTTCATACACGCATCGTACACCATAAATACATTATGTACAATAAATATTTGGGTCTTACAATATTATTCTAGTTGCGGGACGAAATCCGACAGCCAATTGCTGGTGATCGGATATCCACCCGATCCACCCGCTACGTGATGGATATGGATGAACATAAATGGATATGGATACGGATATGGATGAACCTAAATGGATATGAATATGAACATTGATGAAAAGTTTTATCTATGAATATATCCATTACCATCCGAAATACATATACAAATACATAAATATAGATATATGTTTACATATTTACTATTACAAGTCCATTTACCGTTAGATCTACATTATGTTTTAAACCCTATAACAAAATAACTATAATCTCTCTTCTTATTAAAAAAAAAAAAAAAAAGCTTAATTAAGAAATATATATTTAAATTCAATCTCAAAAGAAATCTTATCCGTTAGATCACAATTAAACATGTTAATCTAGCCATTAATTCTTAAACCCAAATTTCATTACTAACTTTTTTTTTACCTTCTTATTCAAAGACTCTATTACCCTTATACATTTTAATTATTACTCAAAACTTCAATTAGTCAATGATCAATGCATTTAATTCGGAAGTTTTTTAAATTTAAAAATCAAATAATCAATTTCTAAATTAAAAACGATTTTGAATTTTAATACATTCCTAACTAACCTAAACAAAAGCTTAATTAAGAAATATATATTTAAATTCAATCTCAAAAGAAATCTTATTCGTTAGATCACAATTAAACATGTTAATCTAGCCATTAATTCCTAAACCCAAATTTCATTACTAACTTTTTTTTTACCTTCTTTATTCAAAGACTCTATTACCCTTATACATTTTAATTATTACTCAAAACTTCATTTAGTCAATGATCAATGCATCTAATTCGGAAGTTTTTTAAATTTCTGATTTGAAATAATCTATTTATAATAATTTCGTTTTCCATTTTTAAATAAAAAACAAATCAGAAATCAAATTCTTAATAGATTAAAAAAAATGCCGAATTAATATCAGCTTTTTTTAATTTTGTTTATAGATTAATATAAAATTTCTGATTTGAAATAATCTATTGGATTTATTTATCTGGTTTCTGCTTTTCTCAACCTTTTTATTGTAAATTTATTATTATTATTATTATTATTATTATTATTATTATTATTATTATTATTATTATTATTATTATTTAAATAAAACAAATAAACAAATCTAATTAGAATTGTATAATTAGTATTACAATTACAATTACAAATTACATTTAAATGGCTCCATAAATTTCGGGCATTTGAATTTACATATAACCTTTATTACTGTATATAGCCTTAAATTAATCAATCAATATTAATATTATTTAAATTAAATCGGTAGAATTTCATTATTAGTATACACGGTAAGGTTACAATTAAACAAATTAATTATCCATAAATGTAAATTTTAACTTTACATAACAAAATCCAAACTTCCAGCTTCCACACCAAATTTAAAGGAAAGATATAATCACTCTTAAAACATACACGTACACATGACTCTTCCAAATCACAATTTCAAATCTCAAATCCAATTTAAAAATACTAACCATTCAGTTATGATTTGATTTCCTTTTACGATTGCATATAATTATGGTTTTCATATATGAAAATAGGAACTTTTTTTGAAATCTTTTTTGGGGTATTTTGGATGATTTGTTGTGGGAATATAAATAGAGAAAACAATTGAGTTTGGTGTATGTTTTTGAAGGTGAAAATATGGAACCGAGACTAGGGGAAGCTTGGGATTTAACAATTGATGCTCATGTACCTCTATATGGTAAGTACTAGATTTATGAGCTCGTGCGTTGCACGGGGACTCATCCGCAAACATTATTGGTTATTAATATTATATATGAAATAACGATATTATATGAATAGTGTCAAAAATACTATTGTGGTAGAATTAGTAAAATATGTTTTTGTAAACTTGACATACGTTTGTAAAACTTTGATAAATTATAGTTCATACATAGTTTTTAAGAGCCCGTGCGTTGCACGACAACTATAAAAAATAGTTTCCCTAACATAATTATGTCATTGTGTAAAGTACCTGATATACGGAAAACAATGTTGACAACATCAATATCGTACCATTAGGAATCATAAGCCTAAGAGCCTGTTAATCCTCATCAGAATCATGTAAATGGAATTGAACGCTCGATATAAGCACGAAGTATTAAACAATAACCTCGTAAAAGTTTATAAACTCATCGCTAAAAATATGGTGCAAATGGAAACTAACTAATTTTTTCATATTCATAAACAATACTCCTTTCATCGGTGATGATAACAATATAATTTAGATAGTAAACTAATACGTTAATGTTGATACATATTGTATGTGTTATACATTAAGTACGCAATTAAACGTCTTTTATTACATTTGAAACCTTTTTGTAAATAAGCAAACTGCAAAATCACTCCCGAAAAACTTTATTACTGATTTTGTTAGTGTTATAACCAAGTTAAACTAAAAATATTAATCTAACAACTATGAATGAATGCAGTTACATGTTGTAAGATAAGTAATTGGTACTTGAACGATCGATCAATAACCCGAAATTTACTTTAGATAGATCAACCAACTCTCTAATGATAGGAAGATGACTGATCCTTAATAATCAGTTTATATAAAAACTAATTGCAATTTCACAGAATAATTATACAAAATTTTGAACTCATATGAACTTTAGTAACAATACAATGTGACTAAATTTGGTAATGCACAGAAACCGACCTCACCCATATGTTTAACATGCAAACTCAATATGAACCTCCTTTTGCTCCGTTAACAACCCGCATCTTTCTTCAAAAGCAAGAATGTTAAAAGATAATTAGTATGCAAATGAATTTATAGTTTAAACCTCACTTATACTTTATTCTAACATAAGTATATAGTGTTCATTTATGTTAGACAGTACAAATGCAAAAATGCAAATGTGTTACAAATTTAAACATAATATTGAATATTTATTAATACAAATTTTACAGTTTAAATATTAACAAATAGAAACTTGACTTTATAATGCAAGTGTATAGCAAGTATACTTCCACAGAGCAATCAATAGGCATGTTGAAGATGGTACAAAATAAATAACCACCAACATACATGAGAAAGTGATAAACTGTCAATGAATCGATCAATATTTGTTATTAGTCAATGAAAAGTTATAAGTGACTGCTTGCATATGTACATAATAGCCATCAAAGACTCCAGTTTCTTAAGTGTTTATCTTTGAGAAAAATCGTTTATCCATACCTTTGTGTATATTGGCTTGAACAGTTACCGATATATCAACTTCAATGCTGGTCTTTCTAAAAAAACCTTTCTCATTTGACCCTGCATTAGAATTGACATCTTTAACTCAACTACCAATAAAAAAACCCAACTCAATACAATCAAAATTGGTGACCAAATTAGTAAAATTATACCGAGGTCACATTTTGTAAAAGAGAACAACCATTTTGTAAAGAACCCATCATTTTTTAACCCATTATCACTTCACTTCACTTCACTACTGTTTGATACATAGGACCATTATAAACATTAATAATAGCATCTTTAATTTATGAACACACAACTGATAATGCGTAGTGGTTTAAATGGATATTAAAAATTCAGCATCGTTTCAATGGTATCGAGTGAAAGCCGATATCTAAAAAATTCCATATTGACAATACCTATAATCATTAAAGATAGTCAAATGGTCCAGTTGGGTACATGATCAAAATGGGTTTGGGTTCAAATAGGTTGTTCATAGGATGGGTCAGGGGGAGTTGCTCCAAGAATCATCTTTTATCCAATTATTATCAAACATAACTCTATTAATATGATCACAAGGAATCAATAATTACTATACTAACTTCACGTTTTACAAATGAATCAACGCAAGAAGTTTGTAAATATAATGTAGATTTGAACAGCTCAAAAATTTGATTTGAAGTAGCTAATGATTTTACCTTCATGTGACGGCTTACGTAAAGAAAATAGTCACCGAAGTTCATATCAGTATGATCAACAATTATACGTCGGAGATTAACTGAAACAAAACAGAAAACTGGGATAAGTTAACTATGTATCTAAAAACCTTATGATCAAAATGCAAAGCAAAAGACTTGTACGCTCAACAATTTCATGAGCTGTCTCGAATCCCAACAAATATGAAAGAGGGTAAAATATTCCAAGTACTATAACACTATATAAGCATTTATGAAACACTATAAATAAAACTCACAGACATACACCTTTCAACTTAAATCATAAACCTATGAAGCAGACCATAGATTAACAACTACTGAAGTAAAGAAAATCATTTCATAAATCCTAAAACATAATAAGTACACACACTGATGATTGTAATCAAAATGAATTGATCCTATGAATTGTCAAAATCAAAATAGTCATACCTTCAAGAAAAGTATCCACCATCTTTAATAATAGCATTAAGAGGGTCATACCTGCAAGACCAATATCCACCTTCAAGACCAATATCCAGGTCATATAAGTACTGTAATAGCACAAAAATAGTCTAAGATAAGTCGGGTGCCTACCAGGATTTCGATTAAGGATTTTGAATCAAGTTTATTTCGAATCAAATTTATTTTATAATATAAACTATAAATGAAAATGAGTATCTGAAATCTACAAAATCAAGCTAAATATGAATTTAAGACAACCTAATCGATCTCTTAACAACTCAAATATAACAACACAAACCTCAAACCAAATGAAACTCAACTAACCATCAATGAATAGTTTAGCTACGTTATTCAAAACGAAGGATAGCTTGGCCTCATCCATAGACAAAACATAATGACATATCAATATACCAATACAATTAAAAAAGAATCAGTTATAACATGAAAGTTCACAACATGAAAGTTTATACAGAAAATGGGTCAAATTTTATTAATCGCATCCTTGAACCTTGTGGTCTTTGAGTAAAGGATGATGAAAAGTTACTTGATAAGAATTTTGAACACAATTTTATGTCACTGTCTGATACATTCATTTAAATGCTAGAATTTGGTTATATTTAAGAAAACTGATAACAGACAAAGAAAAAAGAAGAAGAAGGAAGTTAAGCAGCTGTTGATAATTCAAGAATGCATACCTTATTCAATTAACTTTGAGCTGGTATTGGAATTTACTCAGCTTCATTATCATACTTCGAAATTCTATAGCCCCAGTTCCTATAATAAATGCCCATATTTACATACATAAGCAGAACAATACTGAAATCAATACCGAGCTGATAAACAAAATTACAAAAATTTAAGGCGTTTTCAAACATGTTAATGATTCAAATTTTAATAATGCATAACTTTAAAACAAATAAAGATAATACAATTGGCCTACCAATATTGTTTTAGTATGACATAATCAACATAATCAATAACCTATGAAACTTAATTGGAAGCAAATACAAAGAGATACATATGCATAGAGCTTATTCATACTATTTTCCAGAATTATCCTTAGGACACTTAGGACGGGCGATCCTACTGCAATCAAAAGTACTATATCCAGCATCCAAAACAATGACAAAAAACTGAATTTTTCTACCCTTTATAATTCATTTAATCATAGATAGACTTATGATTATACAAATAAAATTCGTAAAGCATAAGTTTATTTTATAATTATTTTTTAAATTCAATTAGGATAGAATTGTAACCAACACCGTACAGAACGGATAATAATTAAAACATTTTTGATAACGTATAGATAACATCCGATTTAGAATTGTAACAAAAACCTTATCAATTGAATAATTACCTAGAGGATTGTTGTAGAGTGACGATGCAATGTTCAATTGAATGTTTCATTGATCCAACGACGATTAATAAACCGACCGGACTTAGATCGTTTACCCCGTAATTGATCGGCATCGTCTGCAAACCAACGGAATTTGCCGTCGGCGACGCTTATGACATCGTCGATGATGATGACGAAAACATATGAAATTTATATCATCGTGTAGACAAAAAAGTAAGGATCAATTGGTTGTAACGGCGTCCTTTACTTCGCCGGAATCCGTTCATAATCGCTGACGAAATTGAAGTTTGGGGGTTTTTGTTTTGAAGAGAGAGAGAGAGAGAGATAGGGGTTACTGAAACGGATTAATTGGGGCGGTTTTTGTTAATTGGAAAAAAAAAAAAAAAAAAAAACGACTAATGGGTTTAATTTGGGACACGCTTCAGATGTAGGGAATTAGGGAATTTTTTAATTTAAAATTCTGATAAAAAGGTATTTTGTGAGGTTGAATAAGGAGGCGATACGTGACGGATTTATGTATGAGATTTATAAAGATAAAAGATATGTTATCTTTTTGTATCATATCCCTAAAATTGTTTCCAAACTATATTGTAAGTATTTTTAAGTATTTGTTATCTTTTTGTATCACATCGCTGTAGGACTGATGATTTCAATGTTTCTAAATAATATTTTCACATTTTGAAACTATATAATAATTAGACTATTTGGCCCATTTTAAAACTATAGCTCATAGTTTTGCACATGTGATTGTTACTTAATTTTATGTTAATATGTACTACCTCCGTCTCATTCCAATAGTCCACAGACAAAAAATACGCAGTTTTAGGAAATCCCACTAACTTCATTTCTCCACCAATGAAATATCTTCTCTCTCCAAATTCACCAATGAAATATCATCTTTCCTTTCTATTTATGGAAGTGGACTATCAGAATGGGACAACCCAAAATGGAATACTAACATATTGGAATGAGACGGAGGTAGTATATACTTAGTGTTTCGTTTCGTTGTTTACAGCAAGGTTGTTAATGACAAATCGAAAGATGGAGGTAAATCAAGACAAAGAGGACTATTTGAGATCCTGCTATGTAGATGTTAAGGTCTAATTAGTTATTTTAGCCTCACTATCTGTTTATATACGAAACAGACTTTGAAAAGTATGTTCATTTGTTTGCTTTTTATTTCGTATGTATGATGTATGAAGTATCTTTAATGAACATATATTTAAATTTTGACTTTTCACCTACAGTCTGGCCAGATTTTTCGTAAGAGAAAATAGTGATGAAACCTAATCAATCTCCTAATCTTGCAAAGACGTTGTGGAATTCTGTTAAGTTTGACTTTAGGTATGACTAATTTTAAATTTTTTCAGTACTTTTATTAACAAAGGGTAATTTGAATGCGTCTACCATACATTACTTTTGAATTCTTTCATTACTTTTATTAATAAAGGTAGTAATTAGTTACCTTTGGAAACAATCGGTTTTGTAAGTAATGGGATTGTTGTAATGGTCGAACGAGCTAACGTAATTGAAGAGTATTATTAGAACAAAAGGCAGTGGGCCTTTGTTTATTTCACAATATGATTTAACACCAAAAAAAACTGATTTGCAAACTCTTGCAAGAGAGCTTAAATACTGAAAAAAAGAAACAAAAGAAACTGAAAATAAGGCAGTAGAATCGTTTGAATTGCTCCAACTTTTTGACTTCTTGCTTTTTGCCAAAGTTTCACTTATTAACCAAGCCTTTTATGTTTTCTTTTTTTCTTTGATAATACTCCACATAATTATGCAAGCCCACTTGAGTTGTCTTGGTCTTCCTTTGATAAACCTTGCCATATTTCTTTTCCAATTCATCTTGGGCTGATCTTGCATCATCCTCCCCCCTTTGGAGAGACTCGACCTCGAGTCCAAATCGTGCTCGTGATCACCAAGTCCGCCACATTAAATGTTGCCGACACATTATAATGACCCGGTAAGTCAACTTTGTAAGCGTTGTCATTGATGCGTTCTAACACACGAAATGGTCCATCCGCACGTGGTTTCAACTTACCAAAACGATCTCCTGGAAACCTCTCCTTGCTTAAATGTATCCAAACGAGATCACCAACATTGAAGGTCACTTTCTTGCGATGGACATCAGCTTTTGCTTTATACAATTGATTTTGCTTTGTAACTCGATCACGAACCTGTTTATGGATAACCTTTATTTGTTCAGCTTGTGCAAGCCCATCTGGAGAAACATCAGTGGACACAACTCTTGGAGACAAATCAAGGGGAGTAAGTGGGTTCTGTCCATACACTATCTCAAATGGACTTCTTCCTGTGGTCCTATTGACAGACCGGTTAAAAGCAAACTCGGCTTGTGGTAAGGTTAAATCCTATTGCTTCGGATGATCCCCCACAAGGCTGCGTAATAAATTTCCCAAACTCCGATTAACCACTTCGGTTTGACCATCCGTTTGTGGATGATGTGAACTACTAAATTGTAATTTGGATCCCATGCGAGCCCATAACGTACGCCAAAAGTGACTAATAAATTTAACATCACGGTCCGAAGTTAAAGTTTTTGGGATGCCATGTAGCCTGACGATTTTCGAAAAATAAAGACGAGCAACCTGACTAGCATCAAAGGTTTTGTTACACGGAATGAAATGTGCCATCTTGGAAAAACGATCAACCACTACCATGACTGAATCAATATGTCGTTGCGTACGGGGCAAGCCAAGAACAAAATCAAGACTTACGTCTTCCCATGGCCCATTCGGTACAGGAAGAGGTGTATATAATCCAGCGTTGCTGCCATGCATTTTTGCAATGTGACAAACCCGACATCGAGCCACCACACGATTAACATATCGCTCCATATGAGGCCAATAAAAACGATCTTTAACAAGTGATAAGGTTTTGTTTATTCCAAAGTGTCCCGCAAGACCACCCGCATGACTTTCGACAACAATTTCATCACGCAACGACCCGGAAGGAATGCACAGCCGGGATCCTTTAAATAAAAAGCCATCATGCATGAAAAAACTCCCAAAAGTCCCTGTTGTACAGTTACACCAAATGTCCTTAAAATCCTTGTCACTTTCATATAATTCCTTCAATAAATCAAACCCCCTGATGTTACATGCTAATGTAGTAATGAGTGAGTGGCGACGACTAAGGGCGTCGGCCACTTGGTTGAGTGCGCCGGCTTTATGTTTGATAACGAACGTATATGCTTGTAAAGTTTCAACCCATCTTGCATGTCGAGGGCTTAATTTATGCTGCCCATTAATGTATTTAAGGGACTCATGATCAGAATAAAGTATGAACTCAGTCGGAAGCAAGTAATGGCGCCAAGTCTCAAGTGTACGCACTATCGCATAAAATTCCCGGTCATAAGTTGAATATTTGCGACGTACGTCATTAAGCTTTTCACTAAAGTAGGCTATGGGACGTTGGTTTTGACTTAATACACCCCCAATGCCCACTCCGGACGCGTCACACTCAACTTGAAATACGTCATGAAAGTTAGGCAAGGCCAAAATTGGTGCTTCAGTAACCTTACGCTTTAGCTCATTGAACGCGATAGTGGCCTGATTGTTCCATGTGAATCGACCCCCTTTCATACATTCGGTAACGGGTGCGATAATAGTACTGAAATTTCGAATAAAACGCCGGTAAAAAGATGCGAGACCGTGAAAGCTCCGAACCTCATGAATGGTAGTTGGAATAGGCCAATTAATGATAGCCTCAATTTTTGATCCATCCATGCTAATCCCACTACTGGAGATAATGTAACCAAGGAAGCTAACTTCACTAGAAAAGAATTGACATTTGCTACTGTTTGCAACTAGCTTCTGATCACGTAGTACTTGAAACACATCTTTTAAGTGGTTGAAGTGTTGTTCGTCTGTAAGACTATAAACAAGGATATCATCAAAATAAACGACAACAAAACGACCAATAAAAGGCTTGAATACCTGATTCATTAATCGCATAAAAGTGCTCGGCGCATTCGAAAGCCCGAAAGGCATAACCATCCATTCGTATAAACCATCACGCGTCTTGAATGCGGTTTTCCACTCATCCCCGGGCCGCATTCTAATTTGATGATATCCACTCCTTAAGTCTATTTTGGAAAAAACAGTAGCTCCATATAATTGATCAAGGAGATCGTCCAAGCGCGGAATAGGGAATCGATACTTGACATTAATTTTGTTAACGGCTCTACTATCAATACACATACGAAATGTGCCACCATGTTTTGGAACTAAAAGTGCGGGTACCGCACATGGGCTCATGCTCTCGCGAATCAACCCCTTCTCCAACAATTCAGAAACTTGTCGTTGCAACTCCTCGAACTCTTTTGGATTTAAACGATAGGCGGGTTTGTTAGGTATGACTGATCCGGGCACAAAATCTATGCAATGTTGAATGTCTCGCATGGGGGGTAAACCCGCTGGAATATCTTCGGGGAACACGTCAAGAAAATCGTCCAAAAGTGGTTGAACCTTGGAAGGAAAAGTGGTAACAGTAGCATTAGGTTCAGCCACCACCAAAGCAAAAATAACAGAAGAGTGTTTGGCTTCTTGTTCAAAGGCTGCACGATTGAGAAATAAATTAGGATCACCGTCACCCTTTCGTCTAGAATCCAGAGGAGCTAAAGTAATATTAATTCCCTCTTTAATGAAACTATAGGTGTTATTGTAGCCATCGTGTTTCGTCTTCCTATCGTATTGCCATGGCCTTCCTAATAGAAGATGACATGCGTCCATAGGTATGACCTCACACCAAACTTCATCGGTATACTTTTTGCCAATAGAAAATTTAATCAAACACCGTTTCTTGACCTTGACATGATTACCACGTTTCAACCAAGTTAGTTGATATGGATCAGGATGAGGCTCGGCCGGAAGACTCAACTTGTCAACCATCTCGGTTGACAACACGTTCTCACAACTTCCACCATCAATGATCATAGTACATACCTTCCCATGCGCTGTAACCTTTGTTCGAAAAATATTGTTATGTAACCATAGGTGATCATCAGGTGGGTTTTGTGCGGTTTTAAGCAGCCGACGGATCACCAAAGATTCCACATGATCGGGATAGATGAGTTCCTCGTTCTCTTGTTGTTGTTCCATGTCTTCGTCTGTGTCATAAGTAGGTGCAACAAGATCGTCACAATAGCCAACCGATCGCTTATTAGGACAATCACGAGAATAGTGTCCATACCCTTGGCAACTAAAACACTTTGGTCCTTTGTTGTTACTATTTTGGCTTGAAGATGCAGCCTTCTGGTCAGCCTTCTCATTGTCTTGTAATGTGGTCACTGGTTTAGAAATAGGTGTATATGTGCTACGAGTAACAGGTAGTTTCGCTCTACCCCTTTTTTGTTGCTTTTCTACTTTCAATGCTAATTTGCATACATCATTATAACTCCAATATGGTTGTAATGAAACCACATCAGCTATTTCGGTTTTGAGAACACCAAGAAATCTTGCGATCGTTTGCTCTTCCTCCTCTTGAATATCACACCGCATACGTAAACGGTCAAATTCTTGAATAATATCCTCCACACTTTGTGACCTCTGGCGCAAATTGTAATACTCCAAAAACGCCTCTTGTCTATAATTGTCAGGTAGAAATTTGGCACGCAACAACTTCTTCATCTTATCCCACGTCTCGACTTTGGATTTTCGAGCATACGCCCTATTCTTGCGGACATTTTCCCACCAAAAGTGAGTATATAGTCCCAATTTCAATTCACATCTTTTGTATTTCGTAAACAAGCATTAACGCTTTAGCTGCAACAAACTGAAAGTTAACATTTGCAGCTCGCCTTTTGGGCTTGGACTCAAAAGTCAAGAAGATTTTTCTTATTCCATTGGTAGAAATCAAGGTTACTGCATATACATATGAGTGTTCATGTAATATGTTGTTTTAAGTCCACTATGCATATTGGTTTCATGATTTCTTAATATTTTGTTAAGTGAAATTTTTTTATACAATGGCTGATCATAGTTTAGCCCTTTATAATTAGCCACTTATTATTTTCATGTATAGTGTGATAAGTAAAGTAACGAAAATTATCTTTTCATTAATTCTTCTTTATCAACACGTCCAGGTTGGTGGTTCCTGGTCTTATAAGATTGAGAGAAAATTTGTAACATGTACTAATAGTTATCTGGTCCTTTAAATTGTCGCAATACTGAATTGGATCTAATTTATCTTTTGGAATTCATAATATAGTGAAACGACCCGACCCAATCCATAGGGACGAATACAATAACATATGATTACATCGCGAGGCATTTGACCTCTATATGATACGTTTTATAAACATTGCATTCTTTTGAAAAGATATACCATAAATGAATATTTAAAATTCAATGTTTTCGACATCTGATGATTTCTACATATAGACAATCACCGTAAATAACAGTTTACAAGAATACTTCCGTTGACAATGCAGTCAAAATAAATACACGGTGATGATTTTGTGAATGCAATGCTTCCTCGAATAAAACATGTATGACTCCATGCACATGGTTTCTCTAACATATATTCAAACAGCGGAAGACTTCTAGGAACCTGAGAATAAACATGCTTTAAACGTCAACATAAAGTTGGTGAGATATAGGTTTAATGCTAGCAGCGTTATAAATATAGACCACAAGATTTCATTGTCATAACCCGTCCTTAACCCTAAGAACGAGTTAGATAACGTATGATTTCATTGCGAGGTATTGACCTCTATATGAGACATTTTTAAAAGAAAACTGCATATATTTTACATTACAAACCACAAATCTTATTTTTGATACAAGCTTTAGACGATGGAAAGATGATTATCATTTAGCGATAATCTTCGACTTACAAACTTTACAAATAATGATAACAACACGATTTCTAGTATATTTTACAACACAAATCCTCGGGTATGCAGTTTTATTTTTGACACAAATATGCGTACGCAAGATCCTGCTCAAATTCAACATAATGCAGCGGAAACTTCTAATTATCACCTGAGAATAAACATGTTTAAAACGTCAACATAAAGTTGGTGAGATATAGGTTTAGTGCCGGCAGCAATATATATATATATAGACCACAAGATTTCATATATAAACAGTTTAATAAAAATATTCTAAGTGGTTGAGCACTTGGTAACCATACTTAACATTTAATCACGTCGCATATTCCCTTTATTATGAAATCTTACTACACCGTACCAAGTGTAGTCACGAAACGAAGTACTGTGCAACCGTTGAATACTGGTCGTCCAGTCCGGTTGGGGTTGTCAGGCCCGATAGATCTATCAACAGGATTCGCGTTTACAATACCGCTGTAAATAACAGTTACCAAGCTACAGGGAAGTATGCCAGTGGTACAACTCAACGTAGAATATATTTTTCAGTTACTTGTGTCCATAACGTAAAACATAAAATACATGTATTCTCATCCCGAAATACTTAGAGTTTAAAAATGGGACTATATACTCACTGTTGTCTTGAAGATATATATAATTTGACTTGGTCTCCGGTTGATATCACGAACCTATCCATATATAGTTTATCAATATATTTCTATTTTAAACAATCGTCACATATATATACTTTTTATACTTTTAATAGTTTTAATAATTTCTTAGTCCGTAGTTAGCAGTCCGATGTTAGTAATTCAATTTTAATGGTTCATTTTTAGGTGTTTAATAAACCCCCAATGAAATAAATAAAAACCCCCATCGTATATGTATTGGTCGAGATTAATCTTGACCCATGGTACCGGTGTTGTCAAATGACGTGTTGCGTACATAAAGTACCGGTGTTGTCAAATGACGTGTTGCGTACAATCATGGGATCTTATGATTAATCTTCTCGTATTGTTTACGGGTGATCCTGAACCATATAAAATTAAATTATGAGTACATATATATAAAATATCATGTTATTTTAAAAAGATGTGATTTATTTAATTTTCTCCAATTATTTTCGTAGCCAAACTAGTCTTAGATATCCGATCTCGTTTTGGTCATAGTTTCTTCGTTACAACTCCGTTTTCGTTGATTCAACTTGCCACTTCCTTGGATCGAGTCCCTCTTTAAGACTATGAACTGTAAATACCTTAGTTTGTATTCGAAATCACAGGTCATAGGTCAAACTTTAGTGAAACTTATGAAGTTAATCATTTTCCATCATGTAAACAACCTTAAATGATTATTTTTCTAAAAATACTTATACTTTGAGTTAAATCATGAAATTTTTATGTGTTATCATATTCATAGTAAAAATCATTTTTCCAGAAAATAAACCTCCAATTCAAAGTTTAAGATGGTTTTTAATTATCCAACCCAAAACAGCCCCCGGTTGCACTCCGACGTCATAAAAACAGTTTTTAAGGTGTTCTTTGAAAAACCAAGTTATACCTTGTTAAATTAGCATATTTTTAAGTTATATTACAGGTCTTGAAGTATTTTAAAAGTTAAGTTAGAAGGATCTATTTAGTTTGCGAACAAGTTTGAAATCATTCAAACTATGTTCTAGTTTATAAACTCTTATATATATAGCTATAAATATATGAATTGAAAAAGAGTTGAAGTAGAGTTTTTACCTCAAGTTTAAAATGTAAAGTTGCTGGAAAGAAGTAGTAAAATAAAAGTTGAGAGAGTTCTTGCAAGTGTGTGTGAAAATTGGAAGTAAAATTTGGAAAATGAATGTGTAAAAATGAGTTAGAAATGGTGCTTATTTATAGGCTTGAAAATTTGGTTTTTAGTGAAAATATCTAAGATAAGTTAAAATTTATTATGTCATGAATGACATATTATTCCAATAATTGAAGATTTCTATTGGTATATACCAATAGTAAATACTTCTAGAAGCTGTGTATAGTACCCTAGATATACGTATAGGATTATTGAGGAAACGGAACGAGAATTCAAATATAACTATCTTTTGTAAATATACTTATATTGTTTTATGTATAAAAGCCCTTTAAAAATGATTAAATACATTACTTATACGATATATGTATAAACATTATAAATCATCAGTATTTATGTCAAATAACGTTACGTATGGTTATTGTTTTGAAAACTTAAGTTAGTAGTTTCAAAATATACTTATGACTTTTTGTTATTAATACAAAATGAGATATTAAAACATCCTTAGATCATGTTAAATATGTATGTATAATTATCATATATTGTATAGTTCGTGATATCATCGGTCAAACTAGACGGTCAAACGTTGTGTAAAACTCTTTTCAAAAACATAAATCTTAACAATTTGGATTGCTTATCATGTTGGTAAGGTTTAATTTATATAAATATTAATCTTATAAGTATAGAACGATCGAAAAAGTGCGGGTCATTACAGTACCTACCCGTTAAATAAATTTCGTCCCGAAATTTTAAAATTGTACCTATTTTGCGTCATCGGAAAACAAATGTGGATATTTTTGTTTCATTTGATCCTCTCGTTCCCAAGTAAACTCGGGACCCCTTCGAGCATTCCAACGAACCTTAACGATTGGTATGTTGCTCTGCTTGAGCCGTTTAACTTCACGATCCATGATTTCGATTGGTTCTTCGATGAATTGTAGTTTCTCGTCGACATGGATTTCTTCAAGAGGAATGGTGAGATCTTCCTTTGCAAGACACTTCTTAAGGTTTGAGACATGAAAGGTATTATGTACTCCGGCGAGTTGTTGCGGTAACTCGAGTCGATAAGCTACCGGTCCAATGCGTTCGATGATCTTGAACGGGCCTACATACCTTGGGTTCAGTTTACCTCTTTTACCGAAACGTATTACACCTTTCCAAGGTGACACCTTTAGCATAACCATGTCCCCAATCTGAAACTCTAATGGTTTCCTTCGGATATCGGCGTAGCTCTTTTGGCGACTTCGGGCTGTTTTCAATCTCTCCTTGATTTGTACTATCTTCTCAGTCATTTCGTGTATGATCTCGGGACCAGTTAATTGTTGATCTCCTACTTCATTCCAACAGATAGGAGATCTACACTTCCTTCCATACAATGCTTCGAATGGTGCAGCTTTAATGCTTGCATGATAACTATTATTATACGAAAATTCTGCTAACGGTAGATACTTATCCCATCCGTTTCCAAAATCGATCACACATGCCCTGAGCATGTCTTCAAGAGTCTGAATTGTTCTTTCACTCTACCCGTCCGTTTGCGGATGATATGCGGTACTCATATCCAAACGAGTTCCTAGTGCCTCCTGTAGTGATTGCCAGAACTTTGAGGTAAATCTACTATCACGATCAGATATAATGGAAATAGGTATTCCATGCCTTGAAACAACTTCCTTTATATACAATCGTAATAGTTTCTCCATTCTATCCGTTTCCTTTATAGGTAAGAAATGTGCAGACTTGGTGAGACGATCAACAATCACCCAAATGGTGTCGTAACCCCAGGCAGTCTTTGGTAACTTCGTGATGAAATCCATGGTAATACCATCCCATTTCCATTCTGGGATTTCTGGTTGTTGAAGTAACCCTGACGGCTTCTGGTGTTCTGCTTTGACTTTGGAACAAGTTAAACATTCCCCAACATATGTTGCAACGTCTGTCTTCAAATTAGGCCACCAATAATGCGTCTTAAGATCTTGGTACATCTTTCCTACTCCAGGATGTATCGAATATCTTGTCCTATGTGCCTCGTTCAATATCAACTTCCTTAATCCACCCAACTTCGGTACCCAAATACGATTTGCAAAATATCGAATTCCATCTTCCCGCATAACGAGTTGCTTCTCATACTTCTTCATTATTTCATTTCCTATATTTTCTTTAGTAAGTGCTTCTCGTTGAACTTCTTTGATTTGTGAGTTGAGATTCATGCGAATTTTTATGTTCATCGCTCGTACTCGAATTGGTTCTCGTTCCTTTCTGCTTAATGCGTCAGCCACTACATTCGCTTTCCCGGGATGATAGCGAATCTCACAATCGTAGTCGTTTATCAGCTCGACCCACCTACGTTGCCTCATGTTCAGCTGTTTCTGATCGAAAATATGTTGAAGACTTTTATGATCAGTAAACACAGTGCATTTAACCCCATACAAGTAGTGTCTCCATATCTTCAATGCAAACACGACTGCTCCCAGTTCTAGATCATGCGTCGTATAATTCCGCTCGTGAATCTTTAATTGTCGGGATGCGTATGCAATAACTTTCTTTCGTTGCATAAGAACACAACCAAAACCTTGTCGCGAAGCGTCACAATATATTTCAAAATCATCGTTCCCTTCTGGTAACGATAAAATAGGCGCCGTAGTCAACTTCTTTTTCAGTAATTGAAATGCACTCTCCTGCTCAGAAGTCCATTCATATTTCTTCCCTTTTTGTGTTAACGCTGTTAACGGCTTAGCTATTCGGGAAAAATCTTGAATAAACCTTCTATAATAACCGGCTAAACCCAAAAATTGGCGTATCTGCATTGGTGTCTTAGGAGTCTCCCATTTTTCAATGGCTTCAATTTTTGCTGGATCAACCTGAATTCCTTTGCTACTAACAACGTGGCCAAGAAATTGCACTTCTTTCAACCAGAAAGCACACTTAGAAAATTTAGCGTATAGCTGTTCTTTTCTCAACAACTCTAATATCAAACTTAAATGCTTCTCATGCTCTTGCTCACTCTTGGAATAGATAAGAATGTCATCAATGAAAACAATAACAAACTTATCTAAATATGGACTACAAACTCGATTCATGAGGTCCATGAATACAGCTGGCGCATTCGTCAATCCAAACGGCATAACCAAAAATTCGTAATGACCATAACGTGTCCGAAAAGCAGTTTTCGGTATATCTTCTTCTTTGACACGTAATTGATGATAGCCCGACCTTAAGTCAATTTTTGAGTACACACATGATCCTTGGAGTTGATCAAATAAGTCGTCAATTCTCGGTAGTGGATACCGATTCTTGATAATTAACTTATTTAATTCACGATAATCTATACACATCCTAAAAGATCCATCTTTCTTTTTAACAAATAGAATCGGAGCTCCCCACGGTGAAGTACTTGGTCGTATGAATCCATGATCCAGTAATTCTTTTAACTGACTCTGAAGTTCTTTTAACTCAGACGGTGCAAGTCTATATGGAGCACGAGCCACTGGTGCAGCTCCTGGTACTAAATCTATTTGAAATTCTACAGATCTAAATGGAGGTAATCCCGGCAACTTTTCCGGAAAGACTTCAGGAAAATCTCTTGCCACAGGCACGTCATTGATGCTCTTCACTTTTTCCTTTGTTTCGACTTTATTAACATGTGCTAAGATAGCATAGCACCCTTTCTTCAAACACTTTTGAGCTTTCAAATAACTAATGAGTTTTAGCTTTGAGTTACCCTTCTCTCCATAAATCATTACTGGCGTTTTATCCTTACGAGGAATGCGAATTGCATTCTTGGCGCACACAACTTCAGCTCCTATTTTGGACATCCAGTCCATGCCGACTATTACATCAAAACTTCCTAATTCTACGGGTATCAAGTCAATTTTAAACGTTTCTCCGGCTAAATTTATTTTACAATCACGGCAAATTTTATCGGCTTTAATTAGTTTACCATTAGCTAACTCAATCATGTACTTAGCATCGAGAGGTAATGATGAACAATTCAATTTAGCGTGAAAGTCTCTACACACGTAACTTCTATCAGCACCAGTATCAAATATAATAGATGCGGATAAGTTATTAATGGTAAACGTACCCGTAACTAGCTCCGGGTCTTCACATGCCTCTTTAGCATTAATAACAAATGCTCTTCCACGTGCAGGTCCGATATTCTTCTCTGGATTCGGGCACTGGCTCTTATAGTGGCCTTGTTTTCCACACCCAAAACAAGTAATGGTAGCCAAAGCAGTTCTATTTGCGTTGGTGGCAGGAGTCTTGGCACCATTTGTATTCGTAACGAGAGCCCTACAATCTTCAGCAAGATGACCCTGTCGATTACATTTGTTGCATACCACACTACAGTAACCAAAGTGATGTTTGTGACATCGGTTGCATAAAGGACTTTGTCCTTTGTAACCAAAACCTGAACCACTACCCGCACCTTTCGGGGTTTCTTGTTTCTTAAAAGTTTGTTGTTGATTACCTCGATCATAGCTTCCATTCCACTTTCTCTTGTTACCTGATACCTTCACATCAGTATTGAATGCTTTCTTATCCAAAATGACCTGATCCATTAGCTCGTTTGCCATGGTTATAGCTTCATGAATTGTCTTAGGTTTCGATGCTGTAACATTTGCCTTGACCTTTTTGGGCAAACCATCTTTGTACATTTCAATCTTCCGTTCTTCGGTTGGAACCAATTCAGGACATAGCAAAACTAATTCCATGAATCGCTGATTGTAGTTGGTGATTTCAGTACCAATAACCTTCAGACTTCGTAACTCATCTTCCAACTTCCTAACCTCGTTCCTTGGACAATATTCATTGATTAACATTGTTTTGAATTCTTCCCACGGAGTATCATAAGCTACATCTCCTCCTACAGCCTTCACATAATTTTTCCACCACGTGAGTGCACTATCTTGTAAAGTGTACGATGCGTATTTGGTCATGTCCTTTTCAACACAACCACTGATTTTGAACACAGTTTCCATCTTTTCTATCCACCGGGTTAAACCGATCGGTCCTTCTGTTCCACTGAATGATGAGGGCTTGCAAGCTTGAAAAGTTTTGTAAGTGCACCCCACACGAGGATTTGGGTTAACTGCAGCACCTCTTGCAGCCTCGACCCATAACATTCTGTCGTTCACTCGCTGATTGATGAGTTCCTGGATTTCTTGTTCCGTCATTCGGTTCAATCGCGCCATATTCTTCTATAAGAATGAAAAGAAAATAATTATTCACATGGAATATTATAGATGTAGTGTATATTTACAGTACATTATAGCTTATTAATAATATGAACCATGTATTATTATAAAAGCCTTTTCTTCTTATTAGCATTTTATAATTATATCTAGGGTAGTACCTACCCGTTAATGTCCATACTTAATAGCTTAGTACAGAATCAATTACTACCATCTAAATAATACTTAACCATGGAAAATTATTGCATTTCACACTTCACTATTTTACATATGCTTATCTTATATCGAACATTAAGCAAACCACACTAATAATATTATACAAAACATTATATGATCCCATGGTTTAATACGGCAGCGCATCGTTTGGTCTATTTTCTAGGACGTTTAGGTTCAAGGAATGGCCTAACGCTTATCCTAGCTGTCTGCCTATATTTTGGCTGTGGGGCTGAAGAACTGGATGCCGGGACAGAACGAATAGGAATAGCGGGAATAGGGGTGGTAGTGTCTAGTGGAGTTGGTGCCACATCATCCTTATTAAACTCAGGATTTGAATTTTCTAATTCATTAGCCTTTCGTTTCTTTCCTAGTTCGAACTCGTCTTTTGTAATTTCCTGTATTTCTTCCTCGGGTTCACTTTCCTCCTCGGGTTCACTTTCCTCCTCGGGTTCACTTTCCTCCTCGGGTTCACATTCCGGGTTCTCTATAGTCGGTTCATCCGGAATTTGTGAGTCTTCCCCAAAGATATCATTTTCGTCATCGGATAGGTTAATGACTGGAACACCATCTGAAGATTCTGGTTCGGAGTCGCTGAATGTGATAACAAGTTTTGAGCCCGACATCTATCATACAACAACTAACCCATTAGTACTACATAATATTTACATATAAATTTTAACCAACAATGATAAGCAATGGTTTTTAAATCAGACCCGGTCAAAGTCCAGACTTACTAATGTATCCTAACGATTTATCGGTTAGACACACTAATGCAAACCTGGTTCGCTAAGACCACCGCTCTGATACCACATGTCATAACCCGTCCTTAACCCTAAGAACGAGTTAGATAACGTATGATTTCATTGCGAGGTATTGACCTCTATATGAGACATTTTTAAAAGAAAACTGCATATATTTTACATTACAAACCACAAATCTTATTTTTGATACAAGCTTTAGACGATGGAAAGATGATTATCATTTAGCGATAATCTTCAACTTACAAACTTTACAAATAATGATAACAACACGATTTCTAGTATATTTTACAACACAAATCCTCGGGTATGCAGTTTTATTTTTGACACAAATATGCGTACGCAAGATCCTGCTCAAATTCAACATAATGCAGCGGAAACTTCTAATTATCACCTGAGAATAAACATGTTTAAAACGTCAACATAAAGTTGGTGAGATATAGGTTTAGTGCCGGCAGCAATATATATATATAGACCACAAGATTTCATATATAAACAGTTTAATAAAAATATTCTAAGTGGTTGAGCACTTGGTAACCATACTTAACATTTAATCACGTCGCATATTCCCTTTATTATGAAATCTTACTACACCGTACCAAGTGTAGTCACGAAACGAAGTACTGTGCAACCGTTGAATACTGGTCGTCCAGTCCGGTTGGGGTTGTCAGGCCCGATAGATCTATCAACAGGATTCGCGTTTACAATACCGCTGTAAATAACAGTTACCAAGCTACAGGGAAGTATGCCAGTGGTACAACTCAACGTAGAATATATTTTTCAGTTACTTGTGTCCATAACGTAAAACATAAAATACATGTATTCTCATCCCGAAATACTTAGAGTTTAAAAATGGGACTATATACTCACTGTTGTCTTGAAGATATATATAATTTGACTTGGTCTCCGGTTGATATCACGAACCTATCCATATATAGTTTATCAATATATTTCTATTTTAAACAATCGTCACATATATATACTTTTTATACTTTTAATAGTTTTAATAATTTCTTAGTCCGTAGTTAGCAGTCCGATGTTAGTAATTCAATTTTAATGGTTCATTTTTAGGTGTTTAATAAACCCCCAATGAAATAAATAAAAACCTCCATCGTATATGTATTGGTCGAGATTAATCTTGACCCATGGTACCGGTGTTGTCAAATGACGTGTTGCGTACATAAAGTACCGGTGTTGTCAAATGACGTGTTGCGTACAATCATGGGATCTTATGATTAATCTTCTCGTATTGTTTACGGGTGATCCTGAACCATATAAAATTAAATTATGAGTACATATATATAAAATATCATGTTATTTTAAAAAGATGTGATTTATTTAATTTTCTCCAATTATTTTCGTAGCCAAACTAGTCTTAGATATCCGATCTCGTTTTGGTCATAGTTTCTTCGTTACAACTCCGTTTTCGTTGATTCAACTTGCCACTTCCTTGGATCGAGTCCCTCTTTAAGACTATGAACTGTAAATACCTTAGTTTGTATTCGAAATCACAGGTCATAGGTCAAACTTTAGTGAAACTTATGAAGTTAATCATTTTCCATCATGTAAACAACCTTAAATGATTATTTTTCTAAAAATACTTATACTTTGAGTTAAATCATGAAATTTTTATGTGTTATCATATTCATAGTAAAAATCATTTTTCCAGAAAATAAACCTCCAATTCAAAGTTTAAGATGGTTTTTAATTATCCAACCCAAAACAGCCCCCGGTTGCACTCCGACGTCATAAAAACAGTTTTTAAGGTGTTCTTTGAAAAACCAAGTTATACCTTGTTAAATTAGCATATTTTTAAGTTATATTACAGGTCTTGAAGTATTTTAAAAGTTAAGTTAGAAGGATCTATTTAGTTTGCGAACAAGTTTGAAATCATTCAAACTATGTTCTAGTTTATAAACTCTTATATATATAGCTATAAATATATGAATTGAAAAAGAGTTGAAGTAGAGTTTTTACCTCAAGTTTAAAATGTAAAGTTGCTGGAAAGAAGTAGTAAAATAAAAGTTGAGAGAGTTCTTGCAAGTGTGTGTGAAAATTGGAAGTAAAATTTGGAAAATGAATGTGTAAAAATGAGTTAGAAATGGTGCTTATTTATAGGCTTGAAAATTTGGTTTTTAGTGAAAATATCTAAGATAAGTTAAAATTTATTATGTCATGAATGACATATTATTCCAATAATTGAAGATTTCTATTGGTATATACCAATAGTAAATACTTCTAGAAGCTGTGTATAGTACCCTAGATATACGTATAGGATTATTGAGGAAACGGAACGAGAATTCAAATATAACTATCTTTTGTAAATATACTTATATTGTTTTATGTATAAAAGCCCTTTAAAAATGATTAAATACATTACTTATACGATATATGTATAAACATTATAAATCATCAGTATTTATGTCAAATAACGTTACGTATGGTTATTGTTTTGAAAACTTAAGTTAGTAGTTTCAAAATATACTTATGACTTTTTGTTATTAATACAAAATGAGATATTAAAACATCCTTAGATCATGTTAAATATGTATGTATAATTATCATATATTGTATAGTTCGTGATATCATCGGTCAAACTAGACGGTCAAACGTTGTGTAAAACTCTTTTCAAAAACATAAATCTTAACAATTTGGATTGCTTATCATGTTGGTAAGGTTTAATTTATATAAATATTAATCTTATAAGTATAGAACGATCGAAAAAGTGCGGGTCATTACAGTCATATACATAAACGTTTTAATAAAAATATTCTAAGTGGTTGAGCACTTGATAACCATACTTAACATTTAATCAACGTCGCATATTCCCTTTATTATGAAATCTCACTACACTGTACCAAGTGTAGTCACCGAAACGAAGTACTGTGCAACCGTTGAATACTGGTCGTCCAGTCCGGTTGGGGTTGTCAGGCCCTATAGATCTATCAACAGGATTCGCGTTTACAATACCACATGTAAATAGTAGTTACCAAGCTACAGGGAAGTATGCCAGTGGTACAACTCAACGTAGAATATTTTTTTTATCACTTGTGTCCATAACGTAAATCATAAAATGCATGTATTCTCATCCCGAATTATTTAGAGTTTAAAAGTGGGACTATATACTCACTTTTGCCTTGAAGGTATTTAACTCGACTTGGTCTCCGATAGATATCACGAACCTAACCATATATATATAATATATCAACATATTTTCTTTTCAAGTAATCGTTACATATATATATATATATATATATATATATATATATATATATATATATACTCATAATACTTTTAATATATTCTTAGTCCGTAGTTAGCAGTCCGATGTTAGTGGTCCACAATTAGTTGCTCAATAAAATAAATAAAGACCCCATCGTATTCGTATTGATCAGAATTAATCTCGACTCATGGTACCATGTTGTCAAATGACGTGTTGCGTACATAAAGTACCGTGTTGTCAAATGACGTGTTGCGTACAATCATGAGGTCTTATGATTAATCTTCTCGTGTTGTTTATGGGTGGTCCTGAAATATATAAAATCAAATCATAAGTAATTATATATAAAATATCATATTAATTAGAAAAGATATGATTAATTTACTTTATCTCCAAATATTTTCGTAGCTAAACTAGCTTCGGATACACAATCTTGTTTTAGTCGTAGTTTCTTCATTACAACTCTGTTTTTGTTGGTTCAACTTGCCACTTCCTTGGATCGAGTCAAATTTTAAGAATATGAACTGAAAATACCTTAGTTTGTATTCGAAATCACAAGTTATAGGTCAAACTTTGGTAAAACTTATGAAAGTGATCATTTTCCATCATAAAAATAACATTTAATGATCATTTTTCTAAAAATACTTACACTTTGAGTTAAACCATGAAATTTTTATGTGTTAACATATTCATAAGAAATATTATTTTTCCAGAACATGAACTTCCAATTCAAAGTTCAAGATGGTTTTTAATTATCCAACCCAAAACAGCCCCCGGTTGCACTCCAACGACGTAGATTCAGTTTTTAAGGTGTTCTTTGTAAAACCAAGTTATATCTTGTTAAGTTAGCATATCATTATGATATATTACAGGTCTTGAAGTATTTTAAAAGTTAAGTTAGAATGATCTATTTAGTTTGCAAACAAGTTTGAAATCATTCAAACTATGTTCTAGTTGTTAAAATTTTACAACATAAAATTAGATAGCTATATAATTATGAATCGAACAAGATTATGAACAAGGTTACTACCTCAAGTTACTTGGACAAAGTTACTGTAAGAGATAAGAAAAAATCTTGGAATCAAAGAGTGGTGGAGTTAGATCAAAAGGTTGGAAGTATACTTCTTCAAATGGGTGGTTATTTTGATATGTTCTTGAAAGAGTTTTCTTATGGTGTTTAAGGCTTGTAATTGAAGCTAAATGATGGGGAAAATGCTTGGAGATGATCAAGTATGAAGTTAGGAGTATTTTGAGAGAGAAATGAGGGTGTAGGTATGAGAAAATGGAGTGAAGAAATGGTGTTCATTCATAAAAACGTTTTTAGTTTATAAAGAAAGAAAAGGATTCCTAATTTTGTTTTCTTACTAATAATTCATGCTACTTGACAAATCCTAGTTACCTCATATCTAGGGCAGTAATAATGTTGATTAGGATGTTGATTTGATGTGTATATACCAATAGTAAATACATATAGAAGCTGGGTATGATACGGGTACATATACCCTAGATATACATATAGAAATCTTGAGGAAACGGAATGAGAATTCAAATATAGCTCTCTTTTGTGAACATACTTATATTGTTTTATGTATTTAAGTCCTTAAAAAGTGATTAAATACATTATATATACGATACATGTATAAGCATTATAGGTTATAAGTATATATATCAAAGTATGTTACGTATAGTTATCGTTTTGAAAACTTAAGTTAGTAGTTTCAAAATATACTTATAACTCATTGTCATTAGTACACAATGAGATGTTAAACCATCCTTATATCATGTTAAATATATATAAATACATATATATACACAAACGTATAATTATCGTATGTTATATAGTTCGTGATATCATCGGTCAAATTGGACTGTCAAACGTTGTGTAAAACTCTTTTCAAAAACACAAGTCTCAACAATTTGGATTGCTTATTATGTTGGTAAGGTTTAATTTATGTAAATATTAATCTCATAAGTATAAAACGATTGGAAAAATTCGGGTCGTTACAGTACCTACCCGTTAAATAAATTTTGTCCCGAAATTTGAATGGGATGGTCATGGCTGACAATAAGTATGTTTTCATGACGTATACGAGTTGGAAATTAGAGTTTTATTATCATCAAGTAATATTGATAAAGCAATTTGATTTTTGTGAAGAGTACGAGTGAGGCTATCACCAAAGGGTGAAATGAGTAGGTATAGATTCGTCATATCTTTTGACGTAGATACGTGATAAGGCTAAAAAGGAACATATATTTCATAGCAAAATCCCCCAAGAAAGACAAGATTTTAGTTGCAATTGTTCCATTTTCAAGTAATATTCGTTTATTTTAAATAAGTGCGAAGACAAAAGGCGAAAACGACGAATTGAAGACACAAAGGTCCAAAAAGCTTAAAAGTACAAGATACAATCAAAAAGGTTCAAATTATTGATGAGGAACGTCTAAAAATGACAAGAGTACAAGTTACAAAACGCAAAGTACAAAATATAAAATTGTACGCAAGGACGTTCGAAAATCCGGAACCGGGACCAGAGTCAACTCTCAACGCTCGACGCAACGGTGTAAAAATTACGAGTCAACTATGCACAAGAATAAAATATAATATTTAAATAATTCATAATAAGAATAATATTAAATAATAAAAAGTTGTTAATTGAGCATAGTTCAGGGGTCATAAGTGAAAATTCAATTTCTAAATTCGCCTATAAAAGGCTTTGTAATCGTAATGTAAAAACACACCTTTTTCTATCTTTTTCTTATTTATCAATATCAATTATCAATATCTATATTCTATATCTCTATCATAATGTTAACTTAATAAGATACAACAATAATCTTAATTTTAATTTTAAATTATGATAATAATAAGATTTATGATAGAGATCGTTTGAGTGTGTAAGTCGAAATTCTGTCCGTGTAACGCTACGCTATTTTTAATCATTGTAAGTTATGTTCAACCTTTTTACATTAATGTATCGTAACTAAGTTATTATTATGCTTATTTGAGCCGAAGTAATCGTGATGTTGGGCTAAAATATTAAGAAGGGGTTATTGAACTTTGGACCATAATTAAGGTTTGGGCAAAAGACCGACACTTGTGGAAATTGAACTATTGACTATTAATAGATGGGGGGTATTGTCTAATTGAGTGACAACTCATTGGAGTCTGTCGAACCTATCTTCAAATTAATTAACCTAATAATTAATAATGATTATGGTTGTCCTATTTAGTGATGTTCATATGGAATCTGTTATAATCATTTAATTAATCAATTGGGTTGGGTAATTGATTATTCATTCTGATCAAGTAGATGAATTAATATTCATAAACTAATTAAAACAGGGGTGGATTACATACAGTGATAACTGGTGTAATTGTTGACAGAAGTGATAACTGCGTCACAGTTTAAATCCTTAATCAGTTGGAATATTTGACTTCGGGTATAAGGGTAATTTGACGAGGATACTCGCACTTTATTTTTATGACCGATGGACTATTATGGACAAAAACCAGATAGACGTATCAAATAAACCAGGACAAAGGACAATTAACCCATGGTAATAAATTAAAATCAACACGTCAAACATCATGATTACGGAAGTTTAAATAAGCATAATTCTTTTATTATATTTCTCATCGTATCTTTATTTACTGTCATTTTATTACTCGCAATTTTATTTACTGTCATTTTATTTATTGTCATTATTTTACGCACTTTAATTATCGTCATTTATCTTTATGCTTAAAATATAGAATCGACAAACCGGTCATTAAACGGTAAAACCCCCCTTTTATAATAATATTACTACTTATATAATTATATATATTTTGTATAAATATAGTTAAAAATATAGTAAGTATCACCAGCTCCCTGTGGAACGAACCGGACTTACTAAAAACTACACTACTCTACGATTAGGTACACTGCCTATAGTGTTGTAGCAAAGTTTAGGTATATCCCATCCGTAAATTAATAAAACTTGTGTCATATTTTGTAGTATTTTGTATTAAAAATAATACTATTTCGTACCTTCACGCTACATCATCAAGTTTTTGGCGCCGCTGCCGGGGAGCGCTAAAACGCTATATTTTTAATTATAATAATATTGAAATAAAATATAATAATATAATAATATTGAAATAGAATATAATAATATAATAATATTGAAATAGAATATAATAATATTTTAGAATATATTTTGAATCGTAAAAGTTTTAAAAAGTCGTATTTATTAAATACTTCAGGGGTATATTATGTAAATTGTAATTAATAATTTCTATCATGTCGCTTTCATGTGAATAGTAAATTAATTAATTTCTTTTAATTTACTATTCATGAATAGTAAATGAATTAAAAAAAAGTTTTGAAAAAAAATAATAATTATAAACAAAAGTATTAATTTGTAAAAAAAAAATCATTTTTAAAAAAAAAAAAAATTGTAAAAAAAAAAAAACGTTTTTTTTTTAGAAAAAAAAATTCGTTTTTAAAAAAAAAAAAAAACGTAAAAAAAAAAAAAACGTAAAAAAAAAACGTAAAAAAAAAAATTATTAAAAAAAAATATATATTTTTTAAGATTTTGTCTATAAAAAAAAAATTGTTTTTTTTTTTAGTTTTATTACCTTTAGATTTTTAGACTATAGTCGCAACTTTTAGTATTAAGTTTAGTTTTGCCATAGTTATTTTTACTTCTAGAATTTTTAGGCTTTGCCGTAAAATCCCTTAAGTGCTTATTCCTTAGATTAAGTTTTAGGTGCTTTAGAATTTTACGACGCCGTATTTCGCACTACTTTCTTATTTTTATTTTTCGACGCCTATTTTTCGACCTTTTTATTTTTCGACCTTTTTCGACGCGCAATCTTTTTCTTTCTTATTTCTCGCCATTCTAGTTTTTAGGACTTAGATTTTTTTCTACTTCTTCTCTAAATTTCTTAAAATTACGAAAATTTATTTTAAGTGGTTAAATTGATAGACCTCAAAATTTTCTGGTTCGTAGTAATAGTTGGATTTGTACGTGGACCGGGTTATTGGAGCCAAACAGTACTCAATTATATTGAGACCAAACGAATCCTGCCCCTCTGCTGCATCTTTTGGCTATTCGAAACGTGGGCAAAATCAGAAAAGTCTATTGATTGGACAACTTATATAAGTTTTTCTTATTTTTATAACTAATAGGATATTCTGTGAATGCACCGAGCAAAACGTTCACCACCTTTCATACGTTCACCACCTGTAACTCGATCAAGACATCTAGCAAATATTGTCGCCGTTGATTTTTCTTTAGAATCGTCATCTAGTCGAACAAGAACTCCAACTCAAATTTCCGATAATCCATCTTTTGAACCCGACTTCACAATTAAGAACCCGGAGCATATTCAAGGACAATTCCAAGATCCTGAACCACTAATTATTCCTCCTGAGCCACAAACCATTAAATCAGAATCCTCTAGTGATTCGTATTCAACAAATTCAATTATGGAAGTAACGGAACCTCTAAGTATGGAAGATCGAATGAGAGCCACACGCACGGGTCAAGGTCACGCCATTATTAAGCCAGAAGTTAATGCGCCAGATTATGAAATCAAAGGACAAATTCTACACATGGTAACTAACCAATGCCAATTCAGTGGTGCACCGAATGAAGATCCTAACAAACACCTTCGTACGTTTAAAAGAATTTGTACACTATTCAAAATCCGAGAAGTGGAAGATGAGCAGATCTATCTCATGTTGTTTCCCTGGACTTTAAAGGGAGAAGCCAAAGATTGGTTAGAATCGTTACCTGAAGGGGCGATTGACACATGGGATGTTTTAGTTGAAAAATTTCTTAAACAATTCTTTCCGGCATCCAAAGCCGTGAGACTTCAAGGAGAAATTGTTACGTTCGCGCAAAAGCCAAATGAAACTCTATATGAGGCGTGGACAAGATTTGGAAAGTTGTTGAGAGGATGTCCTCAACACGGTTTAGACACTTATCAAATAGTACAAATATTCTACCAAGGTGTCAACGTTGCTACACGAAAAGACATAGACATAACAGCTGGTGGTTCCATTATGAAGAAAACCGCAACTGAAGCTTACAAAATTATTGATAACACAGCCTCCCACTCTCATGAGTGGCACCAAGAGAAAGATATATATCGTTCATCTAAAGCGGCTAGAGCCGATTCTAGCCATAACTTTGATTCTGTTTCCGCAAAAATAGATGCTTTCGAAAGACGAATGGAAAAGATGAATAAAGATATTCACGCAATACGAATCAGTTGTGAGCAATGCGGTGGACCACACTTAATGAAAGACTGTCACATTGAACAAACGATGGAACAACGTGAGAATGTTGTCTACATGAACCAAAGGCTGGAAAATAGTTATCAGAATAATTATCAACCGCCAAGGCCAAACTTCAATCGAAATCAAAACATTCTTTACAATCCAAAAGGACCCGACAATAACTCGTATAACCAACAAGATCCGAATAACCAACCAACTCAAAACAACACTGTCAATCAACAAAGACCTGGCTTGTATAAACCACCACAACAAACCGAAGAGAAAAAGTCAAATCTGGAAGAAGTGATATTTAAGCTAGTTGAATCTCAAACACAATTTATTGAAACTCAAACTCAAACGAATGAGAGGTTTGAGCAGTCATTTAGAACTCAACAAGCTTCCATTTTGAATCTAGAAAAACAAGTAGGTACTCTTGTTAGATTGATGAGTGAAAGGGAACAAGGAAAGCTACCGAGTAATAATGAAGTAAATCCTCGGAATGAAAATGTTAACATGATATCAACAAATTCTGAAAAACCAATACCAGAAGATGGGAAAGTTTTAGATGTAAGTAACAATGAAGAAGTTACACCACCACCACCACCCGAGTATGTAAAGCCATTGGTGGCACCATACAGACCACCCATCCCGTTTCCAAGAAAAGGAGTTGAGTATGAGCAAGTAATAGGTAATAAAGTTTGTGATACCTCTGGAAAGAAGAAGAAGAAGAATAAAAAAGTGCAAGAAACAAAAACAGTAGAAGTAAACCCGGTGAAGACAGTTCCACCAAATCCTCCACCTAGGGTAGGTGATCCGGGTGAATTTATTGTTCCTTGTCTACTTAGTGACTGTGTCATGTATGATGCACTAGCAGATTTAGGTTCAAGTGTGAGTGTTATGCCTCTTTCATTATATAAGAGATTAGGTGTAGGTGAGTTAACTCCAACGGATATGAGTGTTCGACTCCTTGATCAAACCATTAAGCACCCAGTTAGAATTGCTGACAACCTACCCGTTCAAGTAGGTAATTTAACCTTTCTAGTCGAATTCATTGTCATTGACATAGAAGAGGACTCAAACGTTCCTCTAATTTTAGGTCGACCATTCTTAGCGTCCACCGGGGCGTTATTTGATGTAAGAAAGGGTAGAATGACACTTAGTAATGATGAGAAATCGATCACCTTTATGATTCGAAAGTCTAAATATCCACAAACCAAAACCGTTGAACCGACAAAAACGATTGGTAAGAACCATGTTGTTTTACCAACTCCAACGGTAATGCTTAACAATAATAGAACGCCTAAGTGTGGGGAAAATGAAGTAACACCTAATGATGACTTGATAATAAAGAACCCCATAGTTGATATGAAATTAAATAACCCCGTTATTAACAGTTCAATGAAGAAACTTTTTAAACGGGTTATTGATGCTAAAAGTAAGGGAAACTTTAGGTTATATAACCGGTTAGTATCCAATCTGTCGCCTAAAGAAAAGGCGAAGCTAGTTGAATTTGTGGATATTACGGAAAAAGCTGGTCACTGGCTTAAAGCAAAAGTCACAGATATGCAAGTTGATTATGGTCCAAGAGAAATTGACGATGAAGTTAATCACAATTTCGACACCACATCTACCTAAGTGTGAGGAGATTCAAATATTCTAAAAAGAAAATGCTGTTTGGAGTTAGTTGTTCTGTTCTCGTGTAGTTCCGAGAATGGAATTCGATTGGTCTTTTCCGCTAGCAGACACTAAAGAACTAGTTTTCTCCCCCCATTCTGAATTTTTTTTGTTTTTTAGGTTTTATATGAAATTAATATGTTTTCTTTTTAAGTTTTGTGTGAATTTAAAAACAAAAATTTACTTTATTTCATTAAGTTGAAAAAAAATGATTTCTAAAATTCGTCGTGAGTTGAAGACTAGGCCGTTGAGCCGAAATTACTTTATCCGAGGGCGGGGCGAAAAATTTTTTCATCATTATTTTTAATTTTATTGATTTAAAGTATGCCAAAAAAAAAATATATTTGATTTTATAAATTTTTGAACGTGGGGTAATATACCCAACTTTAAAAATATGTATATATGTTCGTATTTTATCATGTAAACAACAGGGTAAAACAACGCACTTTCAAAGACTAACATTAAGTTCAGCAAAAGGTACTGATTTTGACGACAAGATGCAAAACAACAAATGTGATATAATAAATGAAGGAATGAACGATGAGGCGCGCCATCTATCATTCGACGAGCTTTGTAATTACAAACTGGGTATTTTTAATCACTTTTCTACACTAATCACCCTCATGAATTAATAATTATAGTCTGATTTCATGCAAATGAGGGCATTGCATGATCTCAAGTGTGGGGAAGGGTTATAAATTCTCTCGGGTTTATACTTGGCTTATTTTCTAAATATTATGAAAATTTTAAAATTTTTTAACTAAATGAATTCAAAATCATGTTTATACATATTTATGAACGATAAAACTAGGTGTTAATGCCGAAATTATCGTTACCTCGGAAAGGACATAAATTGAGAAACAACCTAAAATGCTTGAATTCATTTAAAATGGAATAAAGGAGAATAAAAAGGCAAAGAAAGAAACTAAGTGTGGGGAGAATGTACCAAGTTATTCAATTAAAAATTATCTATCACATATCTTTGTACAAGATTATTGCAGGTACTTTTGTTTTGGATGATACTAATCAGTTTTACCCGATTTACTGTAATATATTTGAAAGAAAGATGGATCTACACGATGAATCAATTCCATCATTAAAAGGAAGTAAAGTCTTCCGAAAAAGACACGCGCTTCTTGATTTAGGTCAAGAAGTTGTCGTCCAGACCAGCTGTAGGTTGACGAAAAATCTAGAAAAGTCATCTCTAAAATCAGCAGGAAATCCACGGACCTCAGCATCAAACAGGGTCGCCAAGTGGTCAGATTTATCCTAACCATGAGAAGGATTTATCTCGTACAATGGGGAGGCACCGTGCAAATTAGCTTGATAAGACTAATGAATCAGATCCCCAGAAAGGATAATCTCCTTAAAGATTAAAAATCAGCTTTTAAGACTGATATTACTCAATCCTTGAGATTGACCTTAAAGATTGAGAATTCAAACTCATGGAATTCAATGATATCTAAACTCGAGCTTGAACGAGAAAATATTTTGATCAAAAATACAAACCGATTTGTTTTCTGAAAACCCATTTTCAATGCGTTCATTACCATTGAACGTAAAATCCTAGGAATTCACCTGGAATTCATTAGGTCACCTGAACCAAATCGGGTGTCAACCGTAAGAACGGTGGTTGCATAGCATGGTCGGAGACAGGACCTTGTGCCAGACCGAAAAATCATAGGATGATCTTTACTATCGTTCCTACCAAGGATAGTTCTAGCATCCGACACGTTAAAAGACCATAATCATCTGCATATCACGGGACATTGCCTTAACAGTTTCTTGTTCATCGCTTTCCTTTACAACCGGACGGTAGTTTACCGAAAGATAATATACGGAACAAGTAAACTGGATGTGTACTTTCCGATACCGGGATAGCAGTGGATTACACGAACCTAAAAGTTTTAGCCAAAATATTGATCCACAAATATATTTTGCAACACCGATGATGGATCAAATCAGAAAACTTGTCTAGGGTAAAATCTAGCTTGAATTTTCAAAAGATCAAATGTTTTCATAAAGATCCAATTTCCTTAAAGGATCTAAATTTTTATAGTCATGTGGGACTGTAAACCGCCTTTCAAATGTGCACTTAGCTTTGGAAACCGAAAGTAAATCGGCTATTTGATTGCAAGTGTCGTTGTCCTAAACCCAAGGCAACTGTGGATGACACACCCACCTTTAACCATATCGTTACTATCCTTGTTTATACCACTCTATCAAAATCACTGATGTACAAAGTATGAAGAATAAAGAAGTGATTCGTGTGATGTATTATATTATTTCAAGACTGTATTGCTTGAGGACAAGCAACGCTCAAGTGTGGGGATATTGATAAGGCTAAAAAGGAACATATATTTCATAGCAAAATCCCCCAAGAAAGACAAGATTTTAGTTGCAATTGTTCCATTTTCAAGTAATATTCGTTTATTTTAAATAAGTGCGAAGACAAAAGGCGAAAACGACGAATTGAAGACACAAAGGTCCAAAAAGCTCAAAAGTACAAGATACAATCAAAAAGGTTCAAATTATTGATGAGGAACGTCTAAAAATGACAAGAGTACAAGTTACAAAACGCAAAGTACAAAATATAAAATTGTACGCAAGGACGTTCGAAAATCCGGAATCGGGACCAGAGTCAACTCTCAACGCTCGACGCAACGGTGTAAAAATTACGAGTCAACTATGCACAAGAATAAAATATAATATTTAAATAATTCATAATAAGAATAATATTAAATAATAAAAAGTTGTTAATTGAGCATAGTTCAGGGGTCATAAGTGAAAATTCAATTTCTAAATTCGCCTATAAAAGGCTTTGTAATCGTAATGTAAAAACACACCTTTTTCTATCTTTTTCTTATTTATCAATATCAATTATCAATATCTATATTCTATATCTCTATCATAATGTTAACTTAATAAGATACAACAATAATCTTAATTTTAATTTTAAATTATGATAATAATAAGATTTATGATAGAGATCGTTTGAGTGTGTAAGTCGAAATTCTGTCCGTGTAACGCTACGCTATTTTTAATCATTGTAAGTTATGTTCAACCTTTTTACATTAATGTATCGTAACTAAGTTATTATTATGCTTATTTGAGCCGAAGTAATCGTGATGTTGGGCTAAAATATTAAGAAGGGGTTATTGAACTTTGGACCATAATTAAGGTTTGGGCAAAAGACCGACACTTGTGGAAATTGAACTATTGACTATTAATAGATGGGGGGTATTGTCTAATTGAGTGACAACTCATTGGAGTCTGTCGAACCTATCTTCAAATTAATTAACCTAATAATTAATAATGATTATGGTTGTCCTATTTAGTGATGTTCATATGGAATCTGTTATAATCATTTAATTAATCAATTGGGTTGGGTAATTGATTATTCATTCTGATCAAGTAGATGAATTAATATTCATAAACTAATTAAAACAGGGGTGGATTACATACAGTGATAACTGGTGTAATTGTTGACAGAAGTGATAACTGCGTCACAGTTTAAATCCTTAATCAGTTGGAATATTTGACTTCGGGTATAAGGGTAATTTGACGAGGATACTCGCACTTTATTTTTATGACCGATGGACTATTATGGACAAAAACCAGATAGACGTATCAAATAAACCAGGACAAAGGACAATTAACCCATGGTAATAAATTAAAATCAACACGTCAAACATCATGATTATGGAAGTTTAAATAAGCATAATTCTTTTATTATATTTCTCATCGTATCTTTATTTACTGTCATTTTATTACTCGCAATTTTATTTACTGTCATTTTATTTATTGTCATTATTTTACGCACTTTAATTATCGTCATTTATCTTTATGCTTAAAATATAGAATCGACAAACCGGTCATTAAACGGTAAAACCCCCCTTTTATAATAATATTACTACTTATATAATTATATATATTTTGTATAAATATAGTTAAAAATATAGTAAGTATCACCAGCTCCCTGTGGAACGAACCGAACTTACTAAAAACTACACTACTCTACGATTAGGTACACTGCCTATAGTGTTGTAGCAAAGTTTAGGTATATCCCATCCGTAAATTAATAAAACTTGTGTCATATTTTGTAGTATTTTGTATTAAAAATAATACTATTTCGTACCTTCACGCTACATCATCAATACGATTGATTTCCAAGTTCAAGAGATTTGGAGTAAAATCTTCATAATAAGATTTGATTCTTCGATAATCAAGAAAATTAGAATCCGCTTTAAATGCGATCATCTATTTTGATTGCTCTGTCGGATCTTTTACTATAAATCCACCTCCCTTCATTTCCTTACAACTCATACCTTCTATTCTTCCTCCCTCAATTCATACTTTAAAATATTTATCAGTATGCTTCATCCAGTACTGATCCTGGATATACTCTTAATTTTCATCTCTGTCATTCTTCTTTTTCATCTACCTCCGGAGGATTTTATTTATTTCTACTATTACCTTGGGGTTATAGTATTGTTAATTCTCCCGTGCCTTTACGTTGCAATACGTATTGATATACACGGTTTGTAATTTATTTGTTGTTGTCGAGCTTTATATTTTCTTTTATATTCAACAGTTCCATACTTCTGTTTCCTCTTCCCGACTTCGAGTCAAGCGAATAATGGTCCGGAATTCGTAGGTATGGATTTTGAAATAAACATAGTTAATGTTCTAAGAAGGAAATAGTAATTGAATGATCTTGATTTGGTAAGTTACCAGAATGTCCGAAAAGATAGAATTATCAAGGAGATATGTTCTTAATATGTTTGGAGATTGGGTAGAATGTAAGAGTTGTGTAACATGGCACATGATGATGTTATGATCTGTGAATCATTATGTTCCATTTAGAAACTCAGCATGAATTACTGTAATATAATCACGTTGATCAAGTGTCATTATATTATACTAATTCATGCTTCAGTTTCCAACACTACTTCAAAACATTTATATTTTAAACTCGAATTTTTTAGAATTTAGAAACTAACACAGTTTCTTTTATGTTGTAACGCAAATATTGTGAAGAGATAAATGATTTTTGATGAGGATAGTTGGGAATATATCTTCAGGAATATCGGAGATATTTATAATGAAAAATACGATGATATCTTAGAATATCTAAGATCAGGGAATGACGCGGAAAATCTGTCTGTGAAGGTTTAGAATAAGGAGTAAGGTTCTTACTGACGGTTTCAGCAGACACTGAATCATTTGAATCCTTTGAAGGTAGATTTTGTCATTGTGATTTGTCCACGACCTCCTTTATACTTTGCTCAATCCGTTTTTCAGTACCAAATTTTTCGTTCGAGCTTTTCCAATCTATTATTTGTCAAACTTCTGACCGTAATTGTTGTCTACTGTCTTTACCACTTTATCAGTCTTTTCCAAAACTTAATAGCACTAATTCGTAGACTGGAGCATTTTTCAGAAACTTCACATTTGAAATATGTAATTCTTGGGGATAGACGTTGTATATATATATAACTGCTTAAATAGAAATGCTGCGAGATTTCAAAATACCAATTGTTGATTCTGCCAAAGGGGTAACGAGTTGCTGGTACATCTGCTGATAATGTCGTGGAATATAAAAGGTTCCCTGGTAACAAAAGGGTAATCGTATGTATTACATGTTATAATAAGGCTACTTCGAATGGAAAGTCGAGGTTGACTTGCTGAAACTGTGACAAAATTTGCTATTTTGAAAAGGAATCGCAAAGTTATTTTTGCTAATAAATGCAAAAAGATGTAACGCGGATACGTGTTAAATTATGTCCTTGGTTTCGAGAGCTTTTCAGGTGCAAGACTGCGGGTAATGTGTGGTTGGATCATCATCTCGATTGTCCATTATTTGAAGTGTCTTCAGGAATTTCGAAGGGTTTGATCATAGATTGTAATTGTTAATATACATATGATGTTTTAGGACTTTGAATGATACAAATATTTTTCTGGGTTCCAAGAATCGAATGATGTTCTAGCATAGTTTTGAAGTCAAAGTATAGTTTTGAAAGATGTAAGAGTCCTAAGAGTGATGTCTTCTGTTAAGTCTTGACTTGGATTTCGTTTTGTCGTAATCAAATTTGGATGAGAATGGTTGTTTTGATTTCTATGAAAGAATGTATATTATTGTGAAGGTAGTGAGTATAGTTGATGATTGTTGAATCAGAGTCGAAGAATATAATCATATTAATTGTGAATTTATATATCTCTCGGGTATCACTTACCCGTTAAAAAAAATTTCACAAGTAATGTTTTGTACCAGAGAATTTTATTACAATCTTTATGAAAATATATGTACATATATATCTTCTTCAGATGTAATCATGAATTTAATAAGTCAATATAATATTAGACTCATTTGATTTTCGGTTTGAGCTAGAATAAGTAATCTCTAAAACGATTAAGAACCACATATTCTTCACAGAATATTAATGAAGTTATGGATCAATACTTCATTATTTATTCTTATATATATTTCCTTAGTGAATCATGTTGATACTCATTGAACTCTTGCTAACTTCGCAAGATATGAATGTTGTTTCCCAGTAAGCTTCGAGTACATTGAAGATGAAAGTGTAAAATCAAACATATTATTGAATAATACACTTGGTTTATTATAAAACGAAATTCATTGAATTGAAACAGGGATTGTAGTTAACGATGATTAAGTTGTTGACGAAGGACGTACATCATTGCATATTTGTAGTATGAATTTAAACGAGTAGTATCTACCCTTTTTCAATTCATACTTAATAGCTTAGTACGAAAAGATTTATTTTGGTTTCCGAATTCATATATATAAAATATTTATATAAATTCTTCAGAAGAATGAGTTAATACTTCATAACTCGTTGATGCAATATACGCGTTATTGATGATGTCCACGGTGATTCTTGAACTGGTGGAGCTTGTGATGTTAAAGTTGCTGACGATTCTAACGATGTTGACAGCACTGACTGTTTTAGTGAGGCTAAGGGTACTGCTGATGCTGTTGGTAAAACAAGTCTAGCTTGTACCTTACGCATCATTCTTGTCGGGGTGTCTACTCTTCCTTTTATCATTTCTGTCCACTCATCTGATTTATGGTTAAGGCAGAAATAGGTAATCTCTATGTCTTTAGAGATTACATAATTACCATAAAATGTTTCTCCGATGAAGTTATGAATCAATACTTCATCGTTTGTTGTTGTTGGTACTTCTTGGTATCTATGGTGTGTGTGACGTTGATAAACGAGGTACGGATGGTGATATTGAGGCGTGTGATGCGGATGTGATTGTTGGTGGTGGTAATGATCCTGTTGATGTCGATGATGGTGATAACGTTGATGCTGGTGATGCTGCTGGTGCTTAGGGTATTGAGGCTTGCGATGTTGATGTTATTGACGGTACTGGTTATGCTGCTGATGCTGCTGATGGTGTTTGTAACCTTCGTACCGTATTCTCCAAAGCCACTACCCGAGTGCGAAGCTTGTTGACTTCTTCTATTACACCGGGGTGATTGTCGGTTCGGACGAGCGGATAAATAAAATCTAGAATTTGATGTAGTATATAATCGTGATGAGATACTCTGGAAATGAGAGAGAAAATGGTTTCTCGAACAGGTTCGCCGGTAAGTGCTTCAGGTTCATCGTCAAGAAGGCAATTTGGTGGATGGAATGGATCACCTTCTTCTTGTCTCCAATGATTGAGGAGGCTACAAACCCATCCCCAATCCATCCAAAATAGATGATGACTGATTGGTTGATCCATTCCGGTCACACTGCTTTCGGAGCTTGAGTGGTATTCCATATCGGAATCTGAGGGACTTCAACTAGTGACGAGTTCCATTTCGTATGATTGAATAAAGGATTTTTCGATATGAAATGATTTTCCGGTTATCGGGTGGTATTCTAATTATATAGAATATCCACATATATAGAACAAAAGATCTCATAGATTACGGAGGGATTTACGGAATATGTCAGACAAAGTTTACAGTAACAGATACGCGTAGATATGAATTAGCAAATACGCTAAGATATGAATTTTGTCTATACACCATTCATGCAATGAATGCAGTAAGACGCGTTTAGACTTAAGATGATAAGCAGGTAATTTCCTACAGATGATAAGTAGATGATTTTCGACACAAAATGATAAGCAAAATTTTGACATGCAGACACGGTCGAAGTCCAGACTCACTAATGCAACCTAACGACTTATCAGTTAGACACACTAATGCAGACCTGGTTCGCTAAGACCACCGCTCTGATACCACATGAAACGACCCGACCCAATCCATAGGGACGAATACAATAACATATGATTACATCGCGAGGCATTTGACCTCTATATGATACGTTTTATAAACATTGCATTCTTTTGAAAAGATATACCATAAATGAATATTTAAAATTCAATGTTTTCGACATCTGATGATTTCTACATATAGACAATCACCGTAAATAACAGTTTACAAGAATACTTCCGTTGACAATGCAGTCAAAATAAATACACGGTGATGATTTTGTGAATGCAATGCTTCCTCGAATAAAACATGTATGACTCCATGCACATGGTTTCTCTAACATATATTCAAACAGCGGAAGACTTCTAGGAACCTGAGAATAAATATGCTTTAAACGTCAACATAAAGTTGGTGAGATATAGGTTTAATGCTAGCAGCGTTATAAATATAGACCACAAGATTTCATATACATAAACGTTTTAATAAAAATATTCTAAGTGGTTGAGCACTTGATAACCATACTTAACATTTAATCAACGTCGCATATTCCCTTTATTATGAAATCTCACTACACTGTACCAAGTGTAGTCACTGAAACGAAGTACTGTGCAACCGTTGAATACTGGTCGTCCAGTCCTGTTGGGGTTGTCAGGCCCGATAGATCTATCAACAGGATTCGCGTTTACAATACCACATGTAAATAGTAGTTACCAAGCTACAGGGAAGTATGCCAGTGGTACAACTCAACGTAGAATATTTTTTTTATCACTTGTGTCCATAACGTAAATCATAAAATGCATGTATTCTCATCCCGAATTATTTAGAGTTTAAAAGTGGGACTATATACTCACTTTTGCCTTGAAGGTATTTAACTCGACTTGGTCTCCGATAGATATCACGAACCTAACCATATATATATATATAATATATCAACATATTTTCTTTTCAAGTAATCGTTACATATATATATATATATATATATATATATATATATATATATATATATATATATATATATATATATATATATATACTTATAATACTTTTAATATTTTCTTAGTCCGTAGTTAGCAGTCCGATGTTAGTGGTCCACAATTAGTTGCTCAATAAAATAAATAAAGACCCCATCGTATTCGTATTGATCAGAATTAATCTCGACCCATGGTACCATGTTGTCAAATAACGTGTTGCGTACATAAAGTACCGTGTTGTCAAATGACGTGTTGCGTACAATCATGAGGTCTTATGATTAATCTTCTCGTGTTGTTTACGGGTGGTCCTGAAATATATAAAATCAAATCATAAGTAATTATATATAAAATATCATATTAATTAGAAAAGATATGATTAATTTACTTTATCTCCAAATATTTTCGTAGCTAAACTAGCTTCGGATACCCAATCTTGTTTTAGTCGTAGTTTCTTCATTACAACTCTGTTTTTGTTGGTTCAACTTGCCACTTCCTTGGATCGAGTCAAATTTTAAGAATATGAACTGAAAATACCTTAGTTTGTATTCGAAATCACAAGTTATAGGTCAAACTTTGGTAAAACTTATGAAAGTGATCATTTTCCATCATAAAAACAACATTTAATGATCATTTTTCTAAAAATACTTACACTTTGAGTTAAACCATGAAATTTTTATGTGTTAACATATTCATAAGAAATATTATTTTTCCAGAACATGAACTTCCAATTCAAAGTTCAAGATGGTTTTTAATTATCCAACCCAAAACAGCCCCCGGTTGCACTCCAACGACGTAGATTCAGTTTTTAAGGTGTTCTTTGTAAAACCAAGTTATATCTTGTTAAGTTAGCATATCATTATGATATATTACAGGTCTTGAAGTATTTTAAAAGTTAAGTTAGAATGATCTATTTAGTTTGCAAACAAGTTTGAAATCATTCAAACTATGTTCTTGTTGTTAAAATTTTACAACATAAAATTAGATAGCTATATAATTATGAATCGAACAAGATTATGAACAAGGTTACTACCTCAAGTTACTTGGACAAAGTTACTGTAAGAGATAAGAAAAAATCTTGGAATCAAAGAGTGGTGGAGTTAGATCAAAAGGTTGGAAGTATACTTCTTCAAATGGGTGGTTATTTTGATATGTTCTTGAAAGAGTTTTCTTATGGTGTTTAAGGCTTGTAATTGAAGCTAAATGATGGGGAAAATGCTTGGAGATGATCAAGTATGAAGTTAGGAGTATTTTGAGAGAGAAATGAGGGTGTAGGTATGAGAAAATGGAGTGAAGAAATGGTGTTCATTCATAAAAACGTTTTTAGTTTATAAAGAAAGAAAAGGATTCCGAATTTTGTTTTCTTACTAATAATTCATGCTACTTGACAAATCCTAGTTACCTCATATATAGGGCAGTAATAATGTTGATTAGGATGTTGATTTGATGTGTATATACCAATAGTAAATACATATAGAAGCTGGGTATGATACGGGTACATATACCCTAGATATACATATAGAAATCTTGAGGAAACGGAATGAGAATTCAAATATAGCTCTCTTTTGTGAACATACTTATATTGTTTTATGTATTTAAGTCCTTAAAAAGTGATTAAATACATTATATATACGATACATGTATAAGCATTATAGGTTATAAGTATATATATCAAAGTATGTTACGTATAGTTATCGTTTTGAAAACTTAAGTTAGTAGTTTCAAAATATACTTATAACTCATTGTCATTAGTACACAATGAGATGTTAAACCATCCTTAGATCATGTTAAATATATATAAATACATATATATACACAAACGTATAATTATCGTATGTTATATAGTTCGTGATATCATCGGTCAAATTGGACTGTCAAACGTTGTGTAAAACTCTTTTCAAAAACACAAGTCTCAACAATTTGGATTGCTTATTATGTTGGTAAGGTTTAATTTATGTAAATATTAATCTCATAAGTATAAAACGATTGGAAAAATCCGGGTCGTTACATATAGGTTGTATTGAAGCTTGAACTCTGAAGCAGCAAAGGATGAGGATGCATACGGGCTGCCATATGAGTGTCAACTTTACGAGTGGATTATGTTTATATTAGTATATTAAACAATTACCGTATTGGTTGCACTTTTGAGAACTTGCATAAGGGCTAACATATTGGTTGCCATGCAATTTACCATATATTCGTTTGCAATTTATTATAATAGTTACAATATTGGTTGCACTTTTGGAATTAAGTGTTAAATTTTGATTTTATTACTATTAAAAACCTTTGTCGGAGTTAATCATTTAACTCTTCACTTAGTATATTAAACGATCAAATGATAATAACCCTGTTAAATTGCTAAAAAATTTTTTTTTTAACTAAACCCGCGAATTCGCGGGTCTTTAACTAGTATATTATAATAAAACACGTATATATAACAAAACAAACTTACAAATTTCATATTTAATTTTTCATAATATATGTTTTATAGTAAATTTAACAATTTTTGTTATATCTTCGACAAAGATTACACAATCTTATGGATATATTTTAATTTGTCATGTTATATTCCTTTTTGTTATACCTACGTTTTTATTTTAATCGCATATTAGAAAATCTTATAACAAAATTTTAATATCCATTGGATATCCATTAACCCGCTTAATCCACTGAATATGGATATGGATGGATGACCTGAAACTAAATGGATATAGATATGGATGAGCAAAAATTAAATGGATATGGATATGGATGAGGATACGGCGTCACCCGATCCATATCCGATTCATTGTCATCCCTGGTAACAAATCATTAGTATGGACCTAATACGACTTTTTTAAAACTTTTAGTAGTTCTAAAAATAATAGAGATATTTTTGTTAGTCATAAAACATATCATGTGTTGTGTATTCCACCAATTTGTAAATTGGTATGTATGTTTTTTTGTGTTTATTTTGAGCATAATATTACTGAAAGTATAATATAATAATACAATAATATCAAAGTAAATTGATGAGTGAGAAGAAAGAAAGGAACAGGGAAAAAACTGATGGCCAAAGGATCGAATACATACATACATTTACATTAAATAAAAGAATAACCACAACAACAACAAAATCCAATACTACATGCGTGGTGTATGGGGAAGGTGAGATGTAGACAATCCTTCCCTTATTCGAGAATAAAGACAAGTCATTTCTCCACCCAGAATGAAACATTCTCAAGAGTAGAGAACGTCATCCCTCTCTTTATTCGACGGATAAAGAGATTGCTTCCGAGAGGACCTCCGGCTTTTAAGTAGGAAAAAGATTTTTTTTAAATCCTAGAATAAAAAAAATAATAGACGCCATGAAAATGATAGAATCAAATTTTCATGGGTTTTAAATTCTGACTGAAATTTAATTTAGACTCTAAGAGTCAGTCAAGTAGCCTGAAATTTAATTTAATATTTATTATTAAATAAAAGAATAAGTGGACTTGAAATGAGATTTTTGACAATAAAAAAATGAGTAGATTTGAACTTGCACCCTTTTCGACAATAAAAAAAATAGTAGATTTGAACTTGCACCCTTTTCAAAAAGTAGTTGCAAAAAGTATTCCAACCACTCAACTAGCTTGATATTTTTGTTTAGAACCTACTACGTATAATTTAATTATATGGTGATGTTTTAGTAGTTTCAGTGGCTCCATATATTACTATAAGGTGGCTCCGCCACAGATTGGAAGTTATTATACGATGAACCACAAATTTCACTAGCTTCATTTGCTTTCTTTTCCCATTTTCCGCTTTTCTTCGCAATTCTGTTCCTTCACCCCTTTGAAGCATTTCTCTAACGAGAACTTCAGCTTAATTTCGCTTCACATCATGTTAAATCTCCATTGCAATCCCTCACTCAAGTCAACGCAAGCGTTCTACAATTTGTCTTTTGATCCAAAAAGAAAGGCACACAAATTAACGGCACACCTTCAACTATACTTTCACTAATCGAATTCCCTCCACAATGTGTTGAAAACGCACCAACCGCTCGGTGGCCTAAAACTTCATTTTGTGCAAACTCACTCACTATCAATCCCCTATCCTTGATCTCTTCTAAAAATTCTTTACGCAACATCGTCGAATTTCCCATGGAACATCGGGGTCAAACCAACCATAAAAATGGTTGCATACTATTTGCTAAACCCCAACCAAACTCGATCAAGTGTTGTTCAGTCATAGCAGTCACACTTCCATAATTGATATATATAAATATATATATCAATTATAGAACTCTTCCATTTGGTCTAGCAATTGCAAACATGTCGAATCTGGCCTCCATAGACTAGAGTTTAATGATTGCACATGGCTATCTTCATGTATGTATTTAGCTACTAAAGGAAGAGGGCCGGCCAGTTATATAATTTTAGAAGCAATAGCTTCCAATACCTTATGTTCTTCTAACGCATCAAAAGTATTGAAGAATTGAAGATGATTGTGGAAGCATTCAAGTTATTTCAGGCTTCCTCTCTCATGAAATCAAACATGATATAGTTAGGATCCGTTGTTCTGATAAAACTCCGGATGTCCTTATAACGAATATTGCTCATACCCGGTATCCAATTGGTCGTTTTTATCTAGTGTGCCGTCCGTCAGTGTGTCAGACAGTTATCATCTACAAACATCACATTCCCCTTCATATCATCTTCATTTTTGAATATCATTTCGGGTAAAAATAAAGAGTGCATTCTTTGAACAAAAAGTTGTACAAACAATGCCTAACAAATTTTCCCATACTACAAAAGGTTGCACATGATTCACACTTTCATCAACCAATTTGATCTCCAAGTGAGCCAAACTTGATTCAAATTCAACGCTCAGCTATGAACGCTCAATGTATAGAACAAGGCTCAGCTTAGCCAAAAGTATTTGATCCAACCTATCCTAACTTCTTTAATATTGAGTTCGGCTCAACTTGTATGCAACAATTCATGTTATCATTGACTCATACATTGATAACGCATTTTCTTGAGTAATCTTATAAGAAAGAAGTGAGACATAGCAAGAACTATACACTTTGTTTCAAAGTTCTAACCAGAAAGAAAAGAAGATGCACGATAAACAAATATAGAAAATAATACTCGGTAGAAAATGAACAGTTTCTGTTTGAGATTTGATGTTCCCCAGTTCAAATATACTGATTGCAAATGACCCAAGATGAGTTCAATACCAACAGTGATAACTCAGTCAAATCATTCATCATACAAATAAATTGATAACTTTCATTGCATATGTAGTAGATACCCTGATATCAGATAACAATACAAGTTTATTTTGTATCAAACTTGGGACATATAATGCACAACTTTTGAATGCATATAGAGCAGTAACATAACTTGACAATAAGCAAACTATTAAATCACATATTTCAAGACCAAATTCACTAGCATGTGTCTTTACCAAGAAATTGTACCAAAAGAGTATTGTCCATAAAAACTCATTTTATAATCTAGATTCAGCTGACACTATCTGGATTATTCGAGTTTCTTGAAGCTAGGTTTATATATAACTTTTACTTTAAAAAAAAAAAACCTTTACTTTATACCTACCAATCGAAATGCATACATTTGTCTCACACACTATAGGGATGGTGAGAAGAGATATATTTTACATCCCGGGGGGCTATAATTGGAGATACCTTTACTTTATACCTACTCCAAGATAACAAAGCATGAATACACAATACTACTCGAATCAAATTTCATCTAAAATAGATTTTTGGTCAAATTTAGATTCTCCAGATATTAGAAAACCCTAATTTACTAGCCATTTAACCTTACTGTGAGTAACACCTTCCTGTTGTGACTGAAAGCTATAAAACAATTAAACCTCTCTGCTAGCCTGTTACCATCCTCCAAATTTAAAAAAAAAAAAAAAAAAAAAAAAAAAAAAAATCGAAATTTAAGGAAATAAAGTCATCATAAATAAATATCCTCTTTACTTGATTAAATCTAGTAGAAAGCAAATAAATCCATAAATCAATATCAATTTGGAAGGAAAAAAATTATGTTCAACTCGAGTTGAAATAGGTCAATATGAAGCGGGCCGGACCAATTTCTAATTTCAAATAAATTGATTGTAAATGAGCCAAGACGAGTTCAATACAGACAGTAGTAAATTCAGTAAAATTATACAAATAAACTGAAGTAATTTTTTATTGCATATAGGTACACTTATAACAGATCTCTACAGACCCTGATATCATGTAACAATATAGGTTTATTTGCATCAAAATTGGGACATATATTACCCAACTTTTGCATACATATAGAGCTGTAATATAATTTCACAATAAGCATACTATTAAAGCACACATATTGAAGACCACATTTCACTAGTATGTGTCTATAATGCCTTACAGTACACCAACTACAAATGATACCAAAACTCCAAATGAGCCACCGAGCAGAATAACAGCAGTTTCAGCATTATGATTAACAAAGACATCAAATAACATCTAGAGCTTTCAAGTACGGACATGCAAACAAAATGGGCATTAAGTAGTACTCCCCAACTCCCTTACGTATCAATTTACTAGTCCACAACCAATATTCACTGTTTAAAAATGCCATTATTATATTATCACATTGTACTTTTTATTCATTTTATAGTTTTACTCCATTTTTTCACCTACTTTTTGTTTAACATGCATAAAGTAAGAAAATAATTACATCTTTATTCTTATCTCAAAGGTAGAAGGTTTTCTCCTGGTTGTTTCCAACCCATCCCTAGCCACCACTAAATATTCGTCCTAGACACGATTTGAACCTGAGACCTCTTACAAGGAACTCAGGACTCCAACTCCAACCACTGAGCTATCTAGTGAACTCAGGACTCCAACTCCAACCACTGAGCTATCTAGTGATGGTTGATCTATCTGGGATCTTTATTCACTGAGCTATCAGGGATTATTTTCAGTTTGTTGAACCTAGGATTCTCCATATTTAGGCCAACTCCTAACAAAGCATGAATGCACAATACTCGAATCAAATTTATCCATAATAAATTTTGGGTCAACATTAGATTCTCAAATACTATTAAGTACTAATATATTAGCCATTTAGCCATCATACTGGGAGAGTAACGCCTTCCTGTTGAGACTGAAAGGTAGAAAATAATTAACTCACTGCTTGCCTTTTACCATCTTCTAAACTTTTAAAAAACACGAAATTAAAAGAAATGAAGTCATAAATCAGTATCCTCTAAACTTGATTAAACTCAGTAGAAAGCATATAAAACCATTAATCAATATCAATTTAGAAGTGGGAGAAATGTCATTTTTTTTTTGTAAGCGAGGAAACCCTCCTATGAACGAGCACACATTGGCTCCCCCATAGAAGGTAAAACTTCGGGTAATCAAGCCCCCCGAGCGCATTGAAACCCTCCATAGAAGGAAAAATGTCCTGTTCAGCTTGAGTTGAAAGAGGTCAATATGAGTGTAGTCCTAGATTAAACTCAGTAGAAAGCATATAAAACCATTAATCAATATCAATTTAGAAGTGGGAGAAATGTCATTTTTTTTTTGTAAGCGAGGAAACCCTCCTATGAACGAGCACATTGGCTCCCCCATAGAAGGTAAAACTTCGGGTAATCAAGCCCCCCGAGCGCATTGAAACCCTCCATAGAAGGAAAAATGTCCTGTTCAGCTTGAGTTGAAAGAGGTCAATATGAGTGTAGTCCTAGATTTGCTCTCTACAAACTGGATCCACAAGAGCAGCAGAAAATACATCCTAAAACACCAACTCCCGGGTTGGGTAATAATGCCAACAAAAGCAACAGAAATCGGAAAGTAAAGTTGACATTTCAAAATCTAAAGGTGGAAGGGGATAAACGCAAGGCTTACATCACAAATGAGTTTTTTCATTCAGAACATTTAGAGGTCGCAATATCGACTTATTTACCATGAATGGGTCGAATTAGGTCAACAGTCAAACGGGCACAACAGGTCAACAGTCACCCAAAACAACCTCTAATACCGCTTTAAGATAAAAAAAAAAATAAAAAAATAAAAAAAAAAAAAAAATTAAAAAAATTAAACTGTAATAATATAATTTTGTGAAAGTCCTCTAAAGAGGTTAAGAGGAGAAAATGCATTTCCAGTCAACCTAACTAGACTCATCTCAACATGCACAATAACTACTAATTATTGACCAAAAATTACTTAATCCCCTAAACTTAAAAGGAAGATAACAGAAAGTCTTGATGCAGGTTAAAATCATGAAACTAATGGACCAATGTGAAAAATGCAAGAATGATGTGAAGGTTACAACTCCTCAACAAAAACAAAACAAAAAAAAAGAGAAAAGGTTTTGGTTCCTTTGTGTTTTCTGATTGAGAAAGATACATATTTATTCACAGTGAAATCATCACGCTTTTGAAGTCAATATGTAACCTCCATGCTATTTCAACAAGTAAAGCCACCATAACAATCATAAAGTAATCATAAATATTAACTAAAAACAAAAAAATAAAGATAAAAATCATAATTGCACAACCAATTAACAAATGAAAACCATGTAATTCTAAAGATGCAAACGAACATGCATTGACAAACTGAAATCAACAGAATGTGGCCTTATGATGTATGATAAAAAAAAATATAGCAAAGGTAAATGGAAATTGAAAACAGACATAAAAATCAATGAAAATATAACTAGGAAGAAATTCAAGAAACTAAAATAATATCAGCAAAATATCATCAAATCCATACAAGAAATTACAAAAGGTACATTCAAAGTATTTGTAAGAAAATTGGATAAAATGAGAAGAGCTTGACCCGAGAAAGACATGATAAGTAAGAAAGATATTTCTACATGCACAACTTCCAAGATAAAGCAACCAACAGAAAATAAAGCTTTAAAACAGATTCTTCGATTGTGAGTGACAAATTAACCTCAATGGCACCCGCACATCATCTGCAAATACATAACTCAACATGTAAAGAAGGCACAGTAAACTAGACCTTCAAATGATACTACTACTAGTAGTCAAACTTCTGAACTTGAAAAACAAACTAATCAAAACTGAAAGTTCACAGCTTGCTAACAGCAAGAAAGTAAAGGTAAAATTTTGATGCACTCGAGTTAAAATGTGATGGTTTGGTTATACCAGTGTTGCAAAATTCAGAATTACTCGGCGAGTACCAGGTTTTTGCAACTAGGGGAGTACTCGGTCAAACTCGGCCAAAAATCGGCATTACTCAGAAAATCGGCCAAAACTCGGCATCACTCAGAAAATCGGTCAAAAACAGTTAAATGGTCAGAAATCAGTGACAGCCAAAATCGGTCAAAGTCAAACTTGGTCAACATCCGAGTACTCCCCGAGTTTCCGAGTACTTCTTAGAAAGTCCTGACCAAGTACTCCCCAAGTAGCGATTTATGCAGACTTGGGTTACGCTATCATTTGATTCAAATGAAATCCATAAAAAACGTAGCTAAAAATGAAACATGTGGATTGACCCGAATGTGGTCCGAAGTGAAATCAAATGCTTAAAACCTCCTGTCTTGCTTCATTCAGCATGGTTACATTAACATTTTTATAATATCATATTAATAGTTTAAAACGTTAATTATTAACCTCAATAAGAAAGGAAGAAATGAACTGCTTAAGTAAGGTATTAGAAAAACAGCCTGTTTTGACCCATTACCCAACCCATTCATTTTCCTGTCTCTAAATAAACTTACAATGGTACTCACGGGGTATAAAATACAGTTTAAATAGAGTACTTTTTATAATTTTAGCATCATACCACCGCACCCTGCCACTACTTGTTAAAAAATAGATATCACCTTATTGAAATCACTACTTCCCCTTTTTAAAAATCAAGGATATAGTCATCATAACTAGAGGCTATTTAAAAAGATGGTGTTCGTACATAAACACCAGTTTGTATGATAATAACAGTAATGCATTTTAATCCGCATTAAGTTGATGTGAAGTAATGCTACAACATAACTTTCACAGACCAACATGGTTGTAAATAGGACTAATCCCCAAGTAATCGGTTTTAGAAGCAGGTCGTCCCAACTTGCCAAAATCTCAAATTAAGCGGTCAAAGGGTAACTATCAGTCAGTAGGTCAAAAGCAGTCAAAGTATAAGTTGGTTAACATATATATATGAATTAAAATTGGGGTTTTGGAGCATTTGTACAATAGAAGGATAATGGTTATGCATCTAGACAAATATGTAAAAGTTAATATTTTTTTTATGTTTATGTTTATGTGTATGGTTTACTTCTATATTTAGACATATAATTTTAAAATTAGAAAAGCTCCAATCAGATTAATCCCGATTTTAACCAATAAATCCCTACAATGTCCACCATCATTGTAAAGCTACAAATAACTTTCGCACAACAACAAGGTTGTAAATAGCGAGATTAATCCCCGATTAATCAGTTTTTAGAGCAGAGCAACCCAACTAGCAATATCGGTCAAATAAACGGTTAACGGGTCAAAATCGGTCAAAATACGGATTTAGTTGTTCATAATCGGCCAAAATAAAAGTTGCTCAACATTTTTTACAAGCATTAAAATAAGGGTTTTGGAGTGTTTGAACAATTGATAGATTATTCTCATTCTTCTAGGCAATTATCTTAAAGTTGTTTTTTTTTTTTTTTTTTTCCTTCCTAAATTTACACATATAAATTTAAAATTTAATATTTAAATGATCAAAAAATCCAATTCAATTAATTTGACCAAGTAATTCCTATAAGGTCCCGGCCGATTTAATCCCAAATTAGCGACTTTTACAACCTTGCACAACAATAAGGATAAAATAATACTCATATAAACATAACACGAACAAAAACAGTCCACCAGATCATACCACTTGCAAGATGAATAGTCACGGTACGAGCCACCAGCACCTTGAGACCTAGAATTTGAACCTGAACCAGATCCAAAACCAGACCCCATTTTATTATCAGGGTACGCACTCTGCAAACCCAAACCCTTCAACACGGGAGGAGGACTCCTACTGTAATCCCTTAACCCAGTTTCAACACCAATATTCAACCCAGGTGCACCAGGATAGTAACCACCACCCATTTGACCCAAAACACCAGGAGCATACATCGGATTCGCAGCAATAAACGCTGCATTCGGATTCGGAAACAACCCACCGTACATAGCAGGATTCAACCCCATAGGATTCTGACCAAAAACCCCAAAATTCTGACCCGGAACCAGAACTTGCTGGTTTGGTTGCGGATCCTGACCCGCTCCAGAAACCCCAGCCCCATTATTTTTCCCACTAGTCGCTTTTCGACACTGCAACTGATTTCCCTCAAACACCTTAATAGGCTCTTCTAAAGCTTTCCTAAACCCTTCTTGATTCTTGTACACAAACAGAGCAAAACCTCTAGACTTACCAGTAACTGAATCAAACCCTATCGGTCCAGTTTCAATTTCCCCATATTTCGCAAAAAATGCACGTAACCGTTGAGGATCAGTGTCCGATTTCACATTACTAACATAAATCTTTCTATCAGTATTACCAAAATTCTTACCATTGGCAGCAATTGGTCCTAAAGAAGCTAACTGACACGAAACTGATCGATTACCCACCCGTTTTTTGGGTTCTTTTAAGGCTTTAGTAGCACCTTTTCGAGACTTAAATTGAACAAAGCCAAAACCTTTAGCTTTACCTGTTGCACGGTCGATGATAACATGACAATCTTCAATTTCACCGTAGCGTTTAAAAGCTAGGGTTAGGGTTTCTTTTGTGGCATCCCAACCAAGACCGTATACGAATATTTTACGGTGAGATTCGTCACTATCAGCTACGTCACGGATGTGATTGTAGAAATTAGGGTTTGAAATAGCTGCGTTGATTATGAATTCGATTAATTGTTCTTTTGTGTATGGTTCGATGAGTTTTTGGATTTCTTCAGGCGAGTTGTTGGATTCTGAATCGGAATCAGAAGATGAAGATGTGGTTTCTCTTGAAATTGAAATTGGTTTTTTCTTTTTTGATTTTATGATTTTTTTCTTGGTGGTGGTCTCTGGTTTTTTTAGGGTTTTTTGTTTTTTGGCTGATGCTGTTATTTTCACCATAGTTGCAGAGGGAAGTGAAGGGGAAACAGCAATTGGGTCAAGTGTTGAAATTGATACCAGCAAACACGTTTTTTATTAAACGGCTCAACCTCATTTTTTTTTTTCTTTTTTTTTTTGGCAAAAATATTAATATTAATATATATATATATATATATATATATATATATATATATATATATATAGTAGACCCGAAGATCTGGTGGTACAAACAGTAGACAGATCGTGACGATCTGTTGTGAAAGAAATGGTCACAAACGACCAAAACACGTTGACTTTCGCTCTGTTCGTTCTAAAAAGTATGAACGACTACAATGAATACAGAGCGAGCACATTGGCATTACAATTGAGATTACATAAAGACGAAACCACCAATCCTAAGCCTATAAAAATACACATAAACCCGACCCCGTATCCAACCTCGCATCATCACCCCGCAGAAACCGCAAATTCAAACCAATCACCGGGCAACCCAAGAACACCTAACCCGAGGCCTATTTACCGAAGTCAACTAAGTCAACAACGCCGGCAACAACATCAAGCCCAAAAAAGACCGAATGACGGGAAAAATGGAATGAATGAACCAAACTCGCGGCAACCGAACAGATCTAAATGCAGAATCAAACCGTAAAGGAACCAGTCTGTAACATCCCGTTTTCGCATGCATCAAATTAAGGTACATATTTGATCGATAGTACGTTTATATTCCGTTGTTTATGTGATTGGATGACTTAAGGTGCGTATTTTTACCTTGTAAACGTTTAATATTAACCGTGATCAATTATGTATAGTTTAAAGTGTTTATCGCGAAAGTTGTGTTGTTTTCCTATATTTTGAAGCTCTTATGTTATCGCGGGTTATAAAGGTTATGAGTATAAGTTCGATTGGTTAAAAGTGCAAGAAAATGTCCAAAAATCGAAGTCTAGAATGTGTGAGGCGCGCTTGTTAGGGTGTGAGGCGCGCACGTATGAAGAAAAAATGACCAGTCAAAAATTACACTAGGTGCGCGGGGCGCACTTTCATGTGCGCGGCTCACAGAATTTACACTTGGTGCGCGGGGCGCGCATTATAGGTGCGCGGCTCACACAAATTACACTTGGTGCGCGGGGCGCGTATATAGTGTGCGCGGCGCGCACACCCCTGAATCAGCATACCTTTTTATTTTGTAATTTAAAAGAAGGGTATGTTAGTCTTTTCACTTGGTGGCCGGTTTTGGGAGTCAAAAGCTGGTTCAAGCTTATCCAAAACTCATTCTTCACATTTTCATTTAATTAAAATCAAATCTAGAGAGAGAAATTGAGTTTTAGAGTGAGAGAGCTCATTTTGGAAGGAAAGAAGGCAAAATCTTGTCCAAGTCCGAGTTTTAAAGTTGTACCTTGCGTCTCTAGCTACACTTTGATAGTCTCGGTAAGTTCTAACTCTATGTTTTGAGTCTTAATTGGTTAATGGCTAGGGTTTTGGTTACTAGAGACTTGTATGATCCATTTGAGGGTTAAATGGGTGAATTTGGGTTATGTTGTTGTAATGAAACCCTAATAGCTACAATCTAGGGTTTTGGTCAAATGAAATGAGATTTGTAAGTGTTAATTGTGTTGTTAAGCATTAAAACACTTGCTAAATGTTGAAAGAATTGTAAATGGGTTAAGTTTGACCAAGTTTGTAAGTTTAAGTGTTGAAATGGGTCAAAAGAGTAAAGTTGACCTAGTTTGGGTGAAATGAGTATGAATTACCCTAAGTTTGTGTTGGTTTAAGTTAGTAGACTTTAAATCACTACCTTTAGTGATTTAACATGTGTTTTGGCCAATTAAGGGCGGTTTTGATGTAGTTGAGTTATTTAATGCAAATTGGGTCATTAAATGCTCAAGTATGTGTAATGTGGTTAATTCCACTAGTTGTGTAATTGAATGTGTACTTATGTAATAGGTACTTAATTTGAAGCATTCAGAAGCATTAAATCGCCACCGAGGTGTTAAGGTGAGTGGAATAATTATGCGTGTACGTATATAATGTATTTATTTGTGTAGTATGAATGTGGCATTGTCGCGGTGTTTAAGACGCCACATTCTAAGTAACGAGTAGTATTGTCGCGGTGTTTAAGACACTACTCATGGTTGATTGACATGTGGTATTGTCGCGGTGTTTAAGAAGCCACATTGTCATGGGAGTGGAATTATCGCGGTGTTCAAGACACCACTCATTGTTTTGATTGACGTGTGGATTCGTCGCGGTGTTTAAGACGCCACGTTGTCAAGAGGGTGAATTAGTCGCGGTGTTTAAGACATCACCCGGGGGAATTAGTGATTACGCGGTGTTTAAGTAACACTAATGGATGTTATGAACTCCGGCGGTCTTTCGAGTACCATTCCCGTGTATGATCGGTTAACCATGGATGTGTGAATGTGTATTTAGCATATTAAATTATGAACTATATGCTATTGTTGGTTGCTAGCTTCTTGTGAATTGTGGATAGTAGTTTATGCATGATGTTTGTATGTTTGTCGAATTGCTAGCTCGTATGTGGTATTTTGTAAGTGATTGCAAGTAAGTAGGTTATATATGAACATGTATAATTATTGCATTCACTAAGCGTTAGCTTACCCCTCTCGTTGTTTATCTTTTTAGATGCAGGTGTGAATAAGGGCAAAGGGGTTGTTGGGTACTAGATGTCCCTTGATGTTGCTTGTTGAAGCTTTTGAAGTTGGCCTAGCGTTTTGGGTAGTTTAGCCCCAAACCATGCTCGAAGTGTTGTTTGGATTAAAACTATCATTTTAATGGGTCGAACTTGTGTTAAACTTAATTAATGGCCTTCGTGCCTTTTGTAAACATTTAGATTGTTGTATGTTTTAAATGGAACTTGGGGAATGGTTTACATCGTTTAATTGGCGCGTAAACGTGTATCATTTTAAAAAAAAAATTATTGCATGGAATACGGGTTGGGTTGTTTCAAGTGGTATCAGAGCATGGTCTAAGGGATTTAGGCGACTTGAGATAGGTGCCTAGACTTAGACTTTATTGTGTGTGCGCTTTATGCGGGACTTGTAGGATTTCGGGTCGGATCGGGTTTGGTTAGTGCATAGGTTTATGTGAACTAACCTTACGCTAATAATTTTGTGTTGTGTTGTAATCATCAAGCGAGATGGACGTTGTACTAGCAAGTTGACGCGGCGTGCTCGCGTAACAATGACTAGCTACCATTGTTACGGGTTCAAATCGTGCCAAACGATCAATGTACGACGATTATCGAGCAAGATGGGACGTTGTAGTGCGAGTGAGTTTATATGCGTTCTTGGTTTGATCATTTTTGCATTCCTTAGAATGAAGACGGAAGATGAATATGGGACGGACGGGCCTCTTCGTGAAGGGAAGGATGAGTTAACGTTAAGGATTGAGGCCGAGTTCGAACGCTATATTTCGATTTTCGCCGACAAGGTTAAACAAGTTCTCCAGGAGTCGTTCGAGGGAATAGTGACCGAGATGGTCTGAGACCAAGTGCCTAAGGTCGTGAAGGAAGAGTTAGAAAAGAGGTTTCCTAAACCTCAAGGTGACAGTGACAAAGGAGCAACTATGGGGATTGAATCTCATGCTCCAAAATTTGCTGATCACTCTTTGGGTAAGAGAAAGTTCGAATCAAGAGGTGCTCCTAGTAAAAGGGCGAGAAGTACGCCCGAATGTGTTGAAAAAGTGAAGAAGAGGAGTAAGGGAGGTTATGGGCCTACGTGCTTTAGGTGTGGAGGACGAGGTCATTTGGCACGGGATTGTACGAGTGTACCTTTAAGCACGATCAAGTGCTTTATTTGCCAAAATAAGGGACACCGAAAGTCAGAGTGTTCCGAATCGTTTGTCGATCGGGTTAGGAGGCTAGAGCGTGACTATCTGATGATCAGTGAAGCGCAAGGGTCCAACGATGCTGTTTCATGTATTTTCATCTTTGGTACTAATATGCCTTATTATTGTTTATTGTGTGCCGATGGATTCGTGAATGTATTAGAGGGTTAAACTTTGTTTCGAGATCTAATTAGTCTCAAGTGAAGATTTGGTTTGTTGGTGGTTTTGATGATAGTGCACCAGGGTAGCGCTTGAGTTGTTGACTCGTGGAAATGCACCCTAAGGACAAATGCATGGCGGTAATATGTAGTATTGATATGGGTAACATTCCTAATGGAAACACCCTATGATGACGTTTGTATTGACGGACGAGGGCGTAAGACTTGGTGCAACCAAGCATTTCTTAGTGATGGGGTAAATGATTCTACTAAGCCATGAGAACAGACTTTGGTGATGGGTTGTGAGCGCGTGTTCGCTTTTGTAGTGAAGTGGGTGATCCATGAGGTTCGTCGGGTGGGTGAGACCTTTGAGAGCATGTGTATATCGTGCCGGATGATTTTGTGGTAGTAACGGGTAGAAGGAAGTTGATAGTTGGAAAAGTCTACCTTGCGGGTAGCGGTAAATTCGTTCTAAAAATATACGTGTTATGTTGACATTGTGTCATCGCTTAGTAGCGCAAACGGGTGACGGTAGACGTTAGTTTTTTATTATTATCGAATTGAGCTCTTGAGAATTCGGGATGAGGGACCTACGCCAAGTATGGTCGGGTACGACGGTAAATGGCGAAATCGTTTGACTTTGTAATCTTGACGATTTGATTGAAGAACGAAGTTCTAAGTTGGGGAGTTTGTACTACCACACGAGGAAGTTGGTAATGTTATATCAAAGAAATTGTGTCGACTCCATTAAGGATTCATATTCCTACCGAGGAAACGTAATGGGACCTTGAGAAAGGGTACGATGCCTCATCGTCGTATACTTTGGGTAGTAGTTACACAATAACCATTTTGTGTACTACGAGGTAATTACATTTATGTGTTTATTTGGGGTTATCTCTCTGTTGACCACGTTTGACTTGTGATAGGTGATGAGTGATAACCGGAAGGATTAGCTCTCCGTTAACCACCCTTGGTTGTGATTGATGGTAAGAGGTTCCCGGAAAGAACCGTTACTTGTAGATTTATGATTTTGATCGCCCTTAGGAGTTGTGCACATAGCCATTTTGTGCACATGGTTGTGAGTGATAGCCGGTTTTCACTCACACGTTGGTAATAATAACGCGGTAGCCGCGTTTCGCTCACATATTGTTGGTAGTGTTGCAATAGCCGTTTTTGTACACCTTGAGTTTTGTATTGAATAACCTTATTGTTAGCATTGAGAACTACAGGTTGTATACGCCGGTGGTTCGGTCATGAGGACCATTTTGTGTGACTAGTGATACAATAGCCGTGTTCTGATCAAATACATGCGGTAGTTGCGTATTAGCCGTGTATGCGCACTAAGAGGAATGTTAGGTAGTAAGTGTTACCCGTAAGGATTCACTTTTGACAGTCTTCATCGGTTGGTTTGTTGACTTCATGTTAGGGACGTGGTTACTATAGCATTGTGCTTGTTATGGTATACGATAGAGACGATGTCTCGGTATGAAATTTTGGTGAGAGGAGTTGGGATGATTCCGTGTATACTAAACTATTGTAGTAGATTTCAGATAGTGTGTGCATTGCATGTTCTAGAATGCGTGCAAATGTGAAATGATCAAATGGAATGATCTTAGAGTTAATGTTAATTGGCGATTCGATTTCGATGGCGGTTTTGTGATTGTGTGGCGAGTGTTGTACGCTCTTGACGGCCACCCTTTCTTCTATGATTTTGGGGGTGTACGCGGTATGCCGTTCGAGAGGCTTTTCCATTAATCACGTTTGTGTGCGAGTAGAGTCATGGTGGTTAACTATCTATATGTATGTGGGTAACCGAGTTAATGGTTAGGACGAAGTTAGAAAGGTGTAAGCCTTGGTGTTTCAAGCGCCTCCTTAGTGTTGAGTTGAAAGATAAATAGGCTTGCTATGCGGCCTAGGTGGATAGTGACTAGCGGGTGTCGCTTATTTAGGAAAGAAAAGCTTTGGTGGTCTTCGAAAAAGTCCCAAGTTGGACTTTGGAATAATTGTGAAGGTAGTTAGCGACGTGAGTTAGAATGGCGAAGTTCCCGAAAGAGGAATACGAGATATTTTTGGAAAGCATCGGGATGATTCCCGAATATCCCACGATTGAAGGGTGTAACGACGATGATTGTCGGTGAATTGTGCTACTGTTAGGACGATTGTGAAGTGTATGGCACGAGTTGGGATACTCGCCGTAGGAGCAAACTGTTGTGGTTGTTTGTTTCGTAGGTTGACTACCCGATAGCGTTGAAAATGATAGAATAATAAGGCCATTGGAAAAAAATGTTGTGGAGTTTTCACGGTATATTCCCGAGTGAGTGGTGGAAATTTTGTTTAAATGGAAGTATAAGTACGGTTGTTGTAAATGATGCGTTAGTGTACGAGGCGAGAATTCGGATGCGTGATTTACTACATGTGTGACTCCATGTTGAAAATGGAAATGTTCGAGAGAGAAGTGCTTAACTTCTAGTATTGACTAGGATCACGAGGACGTGATCGAATTTAAGTGGGGGAGAGTTGTAACATCCCGTTTTCGCATGCATCAAATTAAGGTACATATTTGATCGATAGTACGTTTATATTCCGTTGTTTATGTGATTGGATGACTTAAGGTGCGTATTTTTACCTTGTAAACGTTTAATATTAACCGTGATCAATTATGTATAGTTTAAAGTGTTTATCGTGAAAGTTGTGTTGTTTTCCTATATTTTGAAGCTCTTATGTTATCGCGGGTTATAAAGGTTGTGAGTATAAGTTCGATTGGTTAAAAGTGCAAGAAAATGTCCAAAAATCGAAGTCTAGAATGTGTGAGGCGCGCTTGTTAGGGTGTGAGGCGCGCACGTATGAAGAAAAAATGACCAGTCAAAAATTACACTAGGTGCGCGGGGCGCACTTTCATGTGCGCGGCTCACAGAATTTACACTTGGTGCACGGGGCGCGCATTATAGGTGCGCGACTCACACAAATTACACTTGGTGCGCGGGGCGCGTATATAGTGTGCGCGGCGCGCACACCCCTGAATCAGCATACCTTTTTATTTTGTAATTTAAAAGAAGGGTATGTTAGTCTTTTCACTTGGTGGCCGGTTTTGGGAGTCAAAAGCTGGTTCAAGCTTATCCAAAACTCATTCTTCACATTTTCATTTAATTAAAATCAAATCTAGAGAGAGAAATTGAGTTTTAGAGTGAGAGAGCTCATTTTGGAAGGGAAGAAGGCCAAATCTTGTCCAAGTCCGAGTTTTAAAGTTGTTCCTTGCGTCTCTAGCTACACTTTGATAGTCTCGGTAAGTTCTAACTCTATGTTTTGAGTCTTAATTGGTTAATGGCTAGGGTTTTGGTTACTAGAGACTTGTATGATCCATTTGAGGGTTAAATGGGTGAATTTGGGTTATGTTGTTGTAATGAAACCCTAATAGCTACAATCTAGGGTTTTGGTCAAATGAAATGAGATTTGTAAGTGTTAATTGTGTTGTTAAGCATTAAAATACTTGCTAAATGTTGAAAGAATTGTAAATGGGTTAAGTTTGACCAAGTTTGTAAGTTTAAGTGTTGAAATGGGTCAAAAGAGTAAAGTTGACCTAGTTTGGGTGAAATGGGTATGAATTACCCTAAGTTTGTGTTGGTTTAAGTTAGTAGACTTTAAATCACTACCTTTAGTGATTTAACATGTGTTTTGGCCAATTAAGGGCGGTTTTGATGTAGTTGAGTTATTTAATGCAAATTGGGTCATTAAATGCTCAAGTATGTGTAATGTGGTTAATTCCACTAGTTGTGTAATTGAATGTGTACTTATGTAATAGGTACTTAATTTGAAGCATTCGGAAGCATTAAATCGCCACCGAGGTGTTAAGGTGAGTGGAATAATTATGCGTGTACGTATATAATGTATTTATTTGTGTAGTATGAATGTGGCATTGTCGCGGTGTTTAAGACACCACATTCTAAGTAACGAGTAGTATTGTCGCTGTGTTTAAGACACTACTCATGGTTGATTGACATGTGGTATTGTCGCGGTGTTTAAGAAGCCACATTGTCATGGGAGTGGAATTGTCGCGGTGTTCAAGACACCACTCATTGTTTTGATTGACGTGTGGATTCGTCGCGGTGTTTAAGACGCCACGTTGTCAAGAGGGTGAATTAGTCGCGGTGTTTAAGACATCACCCGGGGGAATTAGTGATTACGCGGTGTTTAAGTAACACTAATGGATGTTATGAACTCCGGCGGTCTTTCGAGTACCGTTCCCATTTATGATCGGTTAACCATGGATGTGTGAATGTGTATTTAGCATATTAAATTATGAACTATATGCTATTGTTGGTTGCTAGCTTCTTGTGAATTGTGGATAGTAGTTTATGCATGATGTTTGTATGTTTGTCGAATTGCTAGCTCGTATGTGGTATTTTGTAAGTGATTGCAAGTAAGTAGGTTATATATGAACATGTATAATTATTGCATTCACTAAGCGTTAGCTTACCCCTCTCGTTGTTTATCTTTTTAGATACAGGTGCGAATAAGGGCAAAGGGGTTGTTGGGCACTAGATGTCCCTTGATGTTGCTTGTTGAAGCTTTTGAAGTTGGCCTAGCGTTTTGGGTAGTTTAACCCCAAACCATGCTCGAAGTGTTGTTTGGATTAAAACTATCATTTTAATAGGTCGAACTTGTGTTAAACTTAATTAATGGCCTTCGTGCCTTTTTGTAAACATTTAGATTGTTGTATGTTTTAAATGGAACTTGGGGAATGGTTTACATCGTTTAATTGGCGCGTAAACGTGTATCATTTTAAAAAAAAAAATTTATTGCATGGAATACGGGTTGGGTTGTTTCACAGTCATCTTCACCAATTTTCTAATGACATTTACAAACCCCCAGACTCAAGCAGTCCAGACAGCAGCCTCCACCAATGGCAGCTAGCAGTGGTCGCCGACCACTGTCTGCCACCTCCTTCGACCATCGAGAACCAGTAACAGCTGATAGCAGCCACTCTAGGCCATGAGCAGCCACCACCCGCCCTCAACAGTCTCCGGCGGCGGCAGGGCCACCGAGTTCTACCGGATTTCAACACAAAACACGATCCTTCTAACCCGTGCCACAACAATAACAACAAAATCAATAACAGTGTATAGGCGAGGTGAGATGTAGACAATCCTTCTCCTATCCGAAAATAAAGACAATCATTTATCCACCTAGAGTGAAACACTCTCAAGAATAGAGAAAGTCATCCCTGTCTTTATTCGACGGATAAAGGGATTGCTTCCGAGAGGACCTCCAGCCTTTAAGTAGGAAAAAGTTTTTTTAAAAAAATAAAATAAAAATAATAATAGACGCCATGAAAATGGTAGAATTAAATTTCCATGAACATAAAATCTTGCCTGAAAATTTAATTTAGGCTTTAAGAGTCAGTTAAGTCGTCAATAAATCGACGAGTTGTCGACTCATTAAAGTCGTATTACATTACATTTACATGGAAAAATAATAACATTACATTTACATGGAAAAATACTAAGATTTACTCAAATGGGTACTATTATTATGCAGTGTAATATTATCTGAATGTCGAGGTTGCTACAACACATGCAAAATAAAAAAGTTATTCACATTTACTCACGTAAAACCAATACCTGCTGTTTTCAATTAAGTAGCCCCGCGAATTCGCGGGCACTAAGCTAGTTACATTTACATGTACATAGAAAAAAAAAATTACTTGTAGAACGAAGTTGATAAAAAGATGAAAAACGAATTTGTACTTTTGTAATCCTAAATATAAAACTAACAATTTGGTTGATTAGTGAGATACAAATAAAATTGACTATTTGAGTTTTTTCTCATTTCCAAAAAATACTAATTATATTAAAGAGCCATAGGGACATAAGCTAAGGAACATTAAATATACTTAAAATTTCCATTTATAACTTAAAATAAATTTATTAAACTCACACATTACCATTTATATAAAAATATTAATTACAATTTACATTAATTTTAGAAATATTTAATTCATTGATGGTGCTTATCACATGCCCTTAGGGCATTATTTAGCCAAACCCTTAATTAAATTACATATGATTAAACACAAGGCACACACCACACCAAATCAACTTGGTAAAGAAACAAATTACCCGAGAAACAAAAATTGATTTTATCGTTGATCTTGTATGTGTTAAACTACATAACAAGAGACATGTATTTGTTTAAGGATCTTTGACTTGACTCGTCATTTATTAATTATGTCTGCATAGAGGTTAATCACTCATTTTATATCTATATTTTTGAAGTATGCCATTATTTATGGTGGAAGAAGGAAGAATGTTAAGGAGATAGACAGTCATGTGGAGTGCCTCAACTCAGAATTGAGGTATTAGGTGTGCTTAGAATAGAAGAGTGCAAATTTGATTATTGATGGTACGTATCATGTGTTCGGATTTTCCATTTTGTTTGGAGGTTTCAAAAACAGGAAAAGCGAATGTGTATGCTATTGGATTGGAAAATCGGTGAAGAGATTTATTATCAAATTCACCACCATGGTCACACTGAAAAGCTTTAATTTGTCGATTGAATTAGGTTTTAACGAAAGCGCGAAATTGAAGAATTTTGGCAAAAGCGTTTGATTTATTATGTAGAGGATAAACCCATAATGCGAAAAATGATCTAAAAAGATAATATAATATCTATTTACACTGAGACTCGGAACTGGAGAAGTCCACATATCCGAGTGAATAATGTCAAACCAAGAGCGAATAATAGAATCTAAAAGAGAGAATGCAAGTCTCACGTGCTTTCCAAGTTGATAGGAATGAAAAAGTATGGAAGACTTCGTTTATTACAAGTTATAGCATTACTAGAAATAAGTGTACGCAACACGTCACTTCCACGGTGCCCGAGTCATTGGTGCCACGTAGAATGAGATGTGAGAAGTGTTTGGTGGGTAGGCTGCGAGATAGACTTTGTGACAGGGTACAAGTCGCCCTGACTATCACAACGGATGAGGAGATGGCGAGTAAAATAGTCTTTTACAGAAAAATCAGAAATTCATCAAATTCAATCGACACTTTATTATCGTGTGTCAATTTTCTAACAGAAATATGGTTTTTAATGATATTAGGTGTGACAAGTACTTTATGGAGGTGAAGGGTTGATGTTGGATTGGCAAAATGCATGGGTTAGTATGAAATGTCCCGTTCATATCGATTATAAACGTTTCATATTAATTGATTTCGTTGCGAGGTTTTGACCTTTATATGAGACGTTTTTCAAAGACTGCAATCGATTTTTAAAAACAAACTATAACCTTTATTTTATCGATAAAGGTTTAAAAACATTACGGAGATTATCAAATAATGATAATCTAAAATATAGCATTCTCACACGACCAATACATAATGGTTTACAATAATATTACACAACAACTTAAGTCTTCGAATGCAGTTTTTAAACAATATTATACAAGCATGCAGACTCCAATCTTTTCTTTATTTAGCATGCAACAGCGGAAGCTCTTAATAATCACCTGAGAATAAACATGCTTAAAACGTCAACAAAAATGTTGGTGAGTTATAGGTTTAACATATACATTTATCAAATCGTAATAATAGACCACAAGATTTCATTTATTCAATAATCTTACACTCGCAAGTGTATAAAAATCATTCATATGATGAACACCTGGTAACCGACATTAACTTTAATGCATATAGAATATTCCCCGCATACTCGCAAGTATGTCATAAATTGGCAATCGCAATCACCATATAAATCGAAGTACTAAAGCCATTCATAACTTGAATGGGGGTTGTTAGGCCCAATAGATCTATCTTTAGGATTCGCGTCAATTAGGGGCCATTTCCCTAATTCTTAGGCCTCCAGACTTGAAGGGCAATATCTAGTTTAATAATCCAACCATAGAATGTAGTTTCGCGCACTTGTGTCTATTTTGTAAAACATTTATAAAGCTGCATGTATTCTCATCCCAAAAATATTAGATTTTAAAAGTGGGACTATAACTCACTTTCACATATTTTCACTTCGTCGGAAAATAAGACTTGGCCACGGGTCGATTCATGAACCTATAACAAATATACACACATATATATATATATCAAAGTATGATCGAAATATATTGACAATATGTTTTATTATGTTTTAATGATTTAAGTTAAGTTAACAGTCCAACGTCCGTAGTCCACAATTAGTTGTCCACAGTTAGTAGTACAGAAATAAATCAATATATATTATCTCGAATCAATCCACGACCCAGTGTATACAAGTCTCAGACTCGATCACAACTCAAAGTATATATATTATTTTGGAATCAACCTCAACCCTGTATAGCTAACTCGATCATTACCGCATATAGTGTGTCTATGGTTGTTCCAAATAATATATATAGATGACGTCGATATGATATGTCAAAACATTGTATACGTGTCTATGGTCTATCAAGATTACATAATATATGTTAGAATACATGTATAATACAATATAAGTTAGTTAAGTTATGGTTGGTATAGATTTGTTACAAATTTCACGTAGCTACAACAAGCAAATTTATCCAATTTTGTTTTACCCATAACTTCTTCGTTTTAAATCCGTTTTGAGTGAATCAAGTTGCTATGGTTTCATAATGAACTGAAATTTATGAAACTAAACAGAAAAAGTATAAGTTTATAGTCGAAAATACAGGTTACAAGTCGTTTTTGTAAGAGGTAGTCATTTCCGTCGAAAGAACGACATCTTGATGACCATTTTGAAAAACATACTTCCACTTTGAGTTTAACCATGATTTTTGGATATAGTTTCATGTTAATATGAAATATCATTTTCTCAGAAGAAAAACTTTTATATCAAAGGTTATCATAGTTTTTAATTATCCAACCCAAAACAGCCCCCGGTTTCACTACGACGGCGTATGTTCGGTTTTACGGTGTTCTTCGTGTTTCCAGGTTTTAAATCATTAAGTTAGCATATCATATAGATATGGAACATGTGTTTAGTTGATTTTAAAGTTAAGTTAGAAGGATTAACTGAAAGGACCCGTTCATATACATTATAAACGATTCACAATAGTTGATTACATCGCGAGGTATTTGACCTCTATATGATACATTTTACAAACATTGCATTCATTTTTAAAAGACAAACTTTCTTTACAACAAAAGTTGACGGCGTGCACACCATTTCATAATACATCCAACTATAATTGGCTTAATAATTGAAATGTCCCGTTCTTATAGATTAAAAACGTTCCATATTAATTGATTTCGTTGCGAGGTTTTGACCTCTATATGAGACGTTTTTCAAAGACTGCATTCATTTTTAAAACAAACCATAACCTTTATTTCATAAATAAAGGTTTAAAAAGCTTTACGTAGATTATCAAATAATGATAATCTACAATATCCTGTTTACACACGACCATTACATAATGGTTTACAATACAAATATGTTACATCGAAATCAGTTTCTTGAATGCAGTTTTTACACAATATCATACAAACATGGACTCCAAATCTTGTCCTTATTTTAGTATGCAACAGCGGAAGCTCTTAGTATTCACCTGAGAATAAACAAGCTTTAAACGTCAACAAAAATGTTGGTGAGTTATAGATTTAACCTATATATATCAAATCGTAACAATAGACCACAAGATTTCATATTTCAATACACATCCCATACATAGAGATAAAAATCATTCATATGGTGGACACCTGGTAACCGACATTAACAAGATGCATATATATAAGAATATCCCCATCATTCCGGGACACCCTTCGGATATGATATAAATTTCGAAGTACTAAAGCATCCTGTACTTTGGATGGGGTTTGTTAGGCCCAATAGATCTATCTTTAGGATTCGAGTCAATTAGGGTGTCTGTTCCCTAATTCTTAGATTACCAGACTTAATAAAAAGGGGCATATTCGATTTCGATAATTCAACCATAGAATGTAGTTTCACGTACTTGTGTCTATTTTGTAAATCATTTATAAAATCTGCATGTATTCTCATCCCAAAAATATTAGATTTTAAAAGTGCGACTATAACTCACTTTCACAGATTTTTACTTCGTCGAGAAGTAAGACTTGGCCACTGGTTGATTCACGAACCTATAACAATATATACATATATATCAAAGTATGTTCAAAATATGTTTACAACACTTTTAATATATTTTGATGTTTTAAGTTTATTAAGTCAGCTGTCCTCGTTAGTAACCTACAACTAGTTGTCCACAGTTAGATGTACAGAAATAAATCGATAAATATTATCTTGAATCAATCCACGACCCAGTGTATACGTATCTCAGTATTGATCACAACTCAAACTATATATATTTTGGAATCAACCTCAACCCTGTATAGCTAACTCCAACATTCACATATAGAGTGTCTATGGTTGTTTCGAAATATATATAGATGTGTCGACATGATAGGTCGAAACATTGTATACGTGTCTATGGTATCTCAAGATTACATAATATACAATACAAGTTGATTAAGTTATGGTTAGAATAGATTTGTTACCAATTTTCACGTAGCTAAAATGAGAAAAATTATCCAATCTTGTTTTACCCATAACTTCTTCATTTTAAATCCGTTTTGAGTGAATCAAATTGCTATGGTTTCATATTGAACTCTATTTTATGAATCTAAATATAAAAGTATAGGTTTATAGTCGGAAAAATAAGTTACAAGTCGTTTTTTGTAAAGGTAGTCATTTCAGTCGAAAGAACGACGTCTAGATGACCATTTTAGAAAACATACTTCCACTTTGAGTTTAACCATAATTTTTGGATATAGTTTCATGTTCATAATAAAAATCATTTTCTCAGAATAACAACTTTTAAATCAAAGTTTATCATAGTTTTTAATTAACTAACCCAAAACAGCCCGCGGTGTTACTACGACGGCGTAAATCCGGTTTTACGGTGTTTTTCGTGTTTCCAGGTTTTAAATCATTAAGTTAGCATATCATATAGATATAGAACATGTGTTTAGTTAATTTTAAAAGTCAAGTTAGAAGGATTAACTTTTGTTTGCGAAAAAGTTTAGAATTAACTAAACTATGTTCTAGTGATTACGAGTTTAAACCTTCGAATAAGATAGTTTTATATATATGAATCGAATGATGTTATGAACATCATTACTACCTCAAGTTTAGTAGGTAAACCTACTGGAAGTGACAAGAAATGATCTAGCTTCAAAGGATCTTGGATGGCTTGAAAGTTCTTGAAGTAGGATCATGACACAAAAACAAGTTCAAGTAAGATTTTCACTCGAATTAAGATAGTTTATAGTTATAGAAATTGAATCAAAGTTTGAATATGAATATTACCTTGAATAAGGAAGATAACCTACTATATATAACAAAGGTTTCTTGATCTTAGATGATTACTTGGAATGGATTAGAAAGCTTGGAAGTAAATTAGTAAACTTGAAGGGATTTTTGAAGTGTTCTTGAAGTGTTCTCCTATGATGATTATAGCTTGATTCTTGAAGTGATTTTTGATGAAGATGATGATTAACTACTGGAAAAATACGTTCATAATAGTGTGTGTGTGTTGAGAGAGAATTAGAAAGAAAATTGGAAGTGAAATGGAGTGAATGATGAGTGGTAATTGGTGAGTGGTGAGTGGGGTTAAAAGGAGTTCTAGTTAGTTGACTAGCTCATGGTAGAAGTTAAAATTGATTAGTCATACATGACATAATCAAGAGTGGAATCCTATGCTAGTTCCTATTGGTATATACTCATAGTAAGTAAGTTTTGAATCTGTGTGTAATACGGGTAAGAATACGACTAGAATTGTTGATGAAAGAAAAGAATGGAAAAGTAACTGTAACCATTTTCGTTAAGTATGAGTGTTTTGATATATGTCTTGAAGTCTTCCAAAAGTATTTTAATACATCTAAATACACTACATGTATATACATTTTAACTGAGTCGTTAAGTCATCGTTAGTCGTTACATGTAAGTGTTGTTTTGAAACCTTTAAGTTAACGATCTCAATTAATGTTGTTAACCCATTGTTTATTATATCTAATGAGATGTTAAATTATTATATTATCATGATATTATGATATATTAATATATCTTAATATGATATATATACATTTAAATGTCGTTACAGCGATAATCGTTACATATATGTCTCGTTTCGAAATCCTTAAGTTAGTAGTCTTGTTTATATGTATATAACTCATTGTTAATATACTTATGGAGATACTTACTTATCATAATCTCATGTTAACCATATGTATATCCATATATATATCGTCATGTCGTTTTTACAAGTTTTAACGTTCGTGAATCGCCGGTCAACTTGGGTGGTCAATTGTCTATATGAAACATATTTCAATTAATCAAGTCTTAACAAGTTTGATTGCTTAACATGTTGGAAACATTTAATCATGTAAATATCAATCTCAATTAATATATATAAACATGGAAAAGTTCGGGTCACTACAGTACCTACCCGTTAAATAAATTTCGTCCCGAAATTTTAAGCTGTTGAAGGTGTTGACGAATCTTCTGGAAATAGATGCGGGTATTTCTTCTTCATCCGATCTTCACGCTCCCAGGTGAACTCGGGTCCTCTACGAGCATTCCATCGAACCTTAACAATTGGTATCTTGTTTTGCTTAAGTCTTTTAACCTCACGATCCATTATTTCGACGGGTTCTTCGATGAATTGGAGTTTTTTGTTGATTTGGATTTTATCTAACGGAATAGTGAGATCTTCTTTAGCAAAATATTTCTTCAAATTCGAGACATGGAAAGTGTTATGTACAGCCGCGAGTTGTTGAGGTAACTCAAGTCGGTAAGCTACTGGTCCGACACGATCAATAATCTTGAATGGTCCAATATACCTTGGATTTAATTTCCCTCGTTTACCAAATCGAACAACGCCTTTCCAAGGTGCAACTTTAAGCATGGCCATCTCTCCAATTTCAAATTCTATATCTTTTCTTTTAATGTCAGCGTAGCTCTTTTGTCGACTTTGGGCGGTTTTCAACCGTTGTTGAATTTGGATGATCTTCTCGGTAGTTTCTTGTATAATCTCTGGACCCGTAATCTATCTATCCCCCACTTCACTCCAACAAATTGGAGACCTGCACTTTCTACCATAAAGTGCTTCAAACGGCGCCATCTCAATGCTTGAATGGTAGCTGTTGTTGTAGAAAAATTCTGCTAACGGTAGATGTCGATCCCAACTGTTTCTGAAATCAATAACACATGCTCGTAGCATGTCTTCAAGCGTTTGTATCGTCCTTTCGCTCTGCCCATCAGTTTGTGGATGATAGGCAGTACTCATGTCTAGACGAGTTCCTAATGCTTGCTGTAATGTCTGCCAGAATCTTGAAATAAATCTGCCATCCCTATCAGAGATAATAGAGATTGGTATTCCATGTCTGGAGACGACTTCCTTCAAATACAGTCGTGCTAACTTCTCCATCTTGTCATCTTCTCTTATTGGCAGGAAATGTGCTGATTTGGTGAGACGATCAACTATTACCCAAATAGTATCAAAACCACTTGCAGTCCTTGGAAATTTAGTGATGAAATCCATGGTAATGTTTTCCCATTTCCATTCCGGGATTTCGGGTTGTTGAAGTAGACCTGATGGTTTCTGATGCTCAGCTTTGACCTTAGAACACGTCAAACATTCTCCTACGTATTTAGCAACATCGGATTTCATACCCGACCACCAAAAATGTTTCTTGAGATCCTTGTACATCTTCCCCGTTCCAGGATGTATTGAGTATCTGGTTTTATGAGCTTCTCTAAGTACCATTTCTCTCATATCTCCAAATTTTGGTACCCAAATCCTTTCAGCCCTATACCGGGTTCCGTCTTCCCGAATATTAAGATGCTTCTCCGATCCTTTGGGTATTTCATCCTTTAAATTTCCCACTTTTAAAACTCCTTGTTGCGCCTCCTTTATTTGAGTAGTAAGGTTATTATGAATCATTATATTCATAGATTTTACTCGAATGGGTTCTCTGTCCTTCCTGCTCAAGGCATCGGCTACCACATTTGCCTTCCCCGGGTGGTAACGAATCTCAAAGTCGTAATCATTCAATAATTCAATCCACCTACGCTGCCTCATATTCAGTTGTTTCTGATTAAATATGTGTTGAAGACTTTTGTGGTCGGTATATATAATACTTTTGACCCCATATAAGTAGTGCCTCCAAGTCTTTAATGCAAAAACAACCGCGCCTAATTCCAAATCATGCGTCGTATAATTTTGTTCGTGAATCTTCAATTGTCTAGACGCATAAGCAATCACCTTCGTTCGTTGCATTAATACACAACCGAGACCTTGCTTTGATGCGTCACAATAAATCACAAAATCATCATTCCCTTCAGGCAATGACAATATAGGTGCCGTAGTTAGCTTTTTCTTCAATAACTGAAATGCTTTCTCTTGTTCATCATTCCATTCAAATTTCTTCCCTTTATGCGTTAATGCAGTCAAGGGTTTTGCTATTCTGGAAAAGTCTTGGATGAACCTTCTGTAGTAACCAGCTAGTCCTAAAAACTGGCGTATGTGTTTCGGAGTTTTCGGGGTTTCCCACTTTTCAACAGTTTCTATCTTTGCCGGATCCACCTTAATACCTTCTTTGTTCACTATGTGACCGAGGAATTGAACTTCTTCCAACCAAAATGCACACTTTGAAAACTTAGCGTACAATTCTTCCTTCCTCAATACTTCTAACACCTTTCTCAAATGTTCACCGTGTTCTTGGTCATTCTTTGAGTAAATAAGTATGTCATCAATGAAAACAATGACAAACTTGTCAAGGTATGGTCCACACACTCGGTTCATAAGGTCCATGAACACAGCTGGTGCATTAGTTAAACCAAACGGCATGACCATAAACTCGTAATGACCGTAACATGTTCTGAAAGCAGTCTTTGGAATATCATCTTCTTTCACCCGCATTTGATGATACCCGGAACGTAAGTCAATCTTTGAATAAACAGACGAGCCTTGTAGTTGATCAAATAAGTCATCGATTCTCGGTAGTGGGTAGCGGTTCTTGATGGTAAGTTTGTTCAACTCTCGGTAGTCGATACACAACCTGAATGTACCATCTTTCTTCTTGACAAACAAAACAGGAGCTCCCCATGGTGATGTACTTGGTCGAATGAAACCACGCTCTAAAAGTTCTTGTAATTGGCTTTGTAGTTCTTTCATCTCGCTAGGTGCGAGTCTGTAAGGAGCACGAGCTATTGGTGCAGCTCCTGGTACAAGATCTATTTGAAATTCAACGGATCGATGTGGGGGTAATCCCGGTAATTCTTTCGGAAATACATCGGGAAATTTTTTTGCAATGGGAACATCATTGATGCTCTTTTCTTCAGTTTGTACTTTCTCGACGTGTGCTAGAACAGCATAGCAACCTTTTCTTATTAGTTTTTGTGCCTTCAAATTACTAATAATATGTAGCTTCGTGTTGCCCTTTTCTCCGTACACCATTAAGGGTTTTCCTTTTTCTCGTATAATGAGAATTGCATTTTTGTAACAAACGATCTCTGCTTTCACTTCTTTCAACCAGTCCATACCGATTATCACATCAAAACTCCCTAACTCTACTGGTATCAAATCAATCTTAAATGTTTCGCTAACCAGTTTAATTTCTCGATTCCGACATATATTATCTGCTGAAATTAATTTACCATTTGCTAATTCGAGTAAAAATTTACTATCCAAAGGCATCAATGGACAACTTAATTTAGCACAAAAATCTCTATTCATATAGCTTCTATCCGCACCCGAATCAAATAAAACGTAAGCAGATTTATTGTCAATAAGAAACGTACCCGTAACAAGCTCCGGGTCTTCCTGTGCCTCTGCCGCATTAATATTGAAAATTCTTCCGCGGCCTTGTCCATTCGTGTTCTCCTGGTTCGGGTAATTTCTAATAATGTGGCCCGGTTTTCCACATTTATAACAAACTACATTGGCATAACTTGCTCCGACATTACTTGCTCCGCCATTACTCGTTCCGACACCATTTGTTCCTTTCGTTCTATTAACCCCTGGTCCGTAGACCTCACACTTCACCGCGCTATGACCATTTCTTTTACACTTGTTGCAAAATTTGGTGCAGAACCCCGAGTGATACTTTTCACACCTTTGGCATAGCTGCTTCTGATTATTGTTGTTGTTGCGGTTATTATTGTTGTTGGGATGATTGTTGTAGTTGCTGTTGTTGTTGTTGTTGTTGTTGGGCCGTTTGTTGTAGTTGCGATTGATGTTGCGATTGTTGGGATAATTGTTGCGATTATTGTTGTAATTGCTGTTGTTGTTGTATTGGTGATTCTTATCACCGTTTTCCTCCCACTTTCTTTTGACTTGCTTCACATTAGCCTCTTTAGCAGTCTGTTCTTTAATTCTTTCTTCAATCTGGTTCACTAGTTTGTGAGCCATTCTACATGCCTGTTGTATGGAGGCGGGCTCGTGTGAACTTATATCTTCTTGGATTCTTTCCGGTAATCCTTTCACAAACGCGTCGATCTTCTCTTCCTCATCTTCGAATGCTCCCGGACACAATAGGCACAATTCTGTGAATCGTCTTTCGTATGTGGTAATATCAAATCCTTGGGTTCGTAACCCTCTAAGTTCTGTCTTGAGCTTATTGACCTCGGTTCTGGGACGGTACTTCTCGTTCATCAAGTGCTTGAATGCTGACCACGGTAGTGCGTACGCATCATCTTGTCCCACTTGCTCTAGATAGGTATTCCACCATGTTAACGCAGAACCTGTGAAGGTATGCGTAGCGTACTTCACTTCGTCCTCTTCAGTACACTTACTTATGGCAAACACCGATTCGACCTTCTCGGTCCACCGTTTCAATCCGATCGGTCCTTCGGTTCCATCAAATTCCAAAGGTTTGCAGGCAGTGAATTCTTTGTAGGTGCATCCTACACGATTTCCTGTACTGCCAGATCCAAGGTTATTGTTGGTATGTAGTGCAGCCTGTACTGCGGCTATGTTTGAAGCTAGAAAAGTACGAAATTCCTCTTCATTCATATTCACGGTGTGTCGAGTAGTCGGTGCCATTTCCTTCAAAATAGTCAAATGGAACAAGTTAATCATACAGAATATTAAGAGTAGTTAATAGTATTTCGTAGCATAATATGAACTCATTTATAAAAGCTTTTTCTTCATATTAGCGTTTTATAAATTTAAATTCGGGTAGTACCTACCCGTTAAGTTCATACTTAGTAGCTAATATACAATTCAACTACTACAATTCTATATGAAAAATTGATTGTAATAATATTTCGCGTTCAAACTTTTATACAATATTTTACAAACTTACAATACTGCTTATTTTACATAAAGCATGAAATATAGCACACAATAACTTTGATACAAGATAGTTGTGAAGATAATTCTAGCTAGTACACAAGTCGTTCAGCAAAGGCAATAAAGACACGTAATTCATACGTCCAGAAACAAGTCATGCATTCTGGTTTTACTAGGACTACTTCCCATCCTTGGTCTTGTGGAACATAACCGTTATGGCCGTTGATAAGACAGCGTGTTGTAACGTCGTCAAAGGGACGAGGGTTACGTAATGACCAACAGTCTCGTAATAACCTAAAAACCTCATTTCTTACCCCAATTACCGACTCCGTCACTTGTGGGAACGTTTTGTTTAATAGTTGTAGCCCGATGTTCTTGTTCTCACTTTGGTGAGAAGCGAACATTACTAACTCGTAAGCATAACATGCTTCTTTATGTTACATGTTAGCCGTTTTTTCTAAATCACGAAGTCCTATATTCGGATATACTGAGTCAAAATAATTTCTTAACCCGTTGCGTAAAATAGCATTCGGGTTCCCCGCAATATATGCGTCAAAGTAAACACATCGTAACTTATGGATTTCCCAATGTGATATCCCCCATCTTTCGAACGAAAGCCTTTTATAAACCAAGGCATTCTTGGAACGTTCTTCGAATATCTTACAAACTGATCTCGCCTTAAATAGTTGTGCCGAGGAATTCTGACCGACTCTAGACAAGATTTCATCAATCATGTCTCCGGGTAGGTCTCTTAAAATATTGGGTTGTCTATCCATTTTGTGTTTTTATACTGTAAAATAGACAAGAGTTAGATTCATAAAAAAATACTTATTAATACAAGCAATTTTTACATATATCATAAAGCATAAGCACACTATATTACATATATTACACCACACGAATACAACTATCTTATTCCGACTCGCTCGTTTCTTCTTGTTCGGTTTTGGTTCGTTTTGTCAAGTTTCTAGGGATATATGATGTTCCCCTAATACGAGCCGCCGTTGTCCACATTGGTTTAGAAAAACCTGGTGGTTTAGAGGTTCCCGGGTCATTGTTTCAACTTAAGGACTTCGGGAGTTGACGATACATATAAAGTTCATCGGGGTTGGAATTAGATTTCTCTATTTTTATGCCCTTTCCCTTATTATTTTCTTTTGCCTTTTTAAATTCAGTTGGGGTAATTTCTATAACATCATCGGAATTCTCGTCGGAATCCGATTCATCGGAGAATTGGTAATCCTCCCAATATTTTGCTTCCTTGGCGGAAACACCATTGACCATAATTAACCTTGGTCGGTTGGTTGAGGATTCTCTTTTACTTAACCGTTTTATTATTTCCCCCACCGGTTCTATTTCTTCTTCCGGTTCTGACTCTTCTTCCGGTTTCGATTCTTCTTCCGGTTCCGACTCTTCTTCCAGTTCCTCTTCGGGAACTTGTGAATCAGTCCACGAATCATTTCAATTTACATTTGACTCTTCATTATTATTAGGTGAGTCAATGGGACTTGTTTTAGAGGTAGATATCTATCACATAATATCAAACACGTTAAGAGATTAATATATCACATAATATTAATATGTTAAAAGTATATAGTTTCCAACAAAAATGTTAAGCAATCATTTTTAAAGAAAACACGGTCGAAGTTCAGACTCACTAATGCATCCTAACAAACTCGATAAGACACACTAATGCAAATTTTCTGGTTCTTTAAGACCAACGCTCGGATACCAACTGAAATGTCCCGTTCTTATTGATTAAAAACGTTCCATATTAATTGATTTCGTTGCGAGGTTTTGACCTCTATATGAGACGTTTTTCAAAGACTGCATTCATTTTTAAAACAAACCATAACCTTTATTTCATAAATAAAGGTTTAAAAAGCTTTACGTGGATTATCAAATAATGATAATCTACAATATCCTGTTTACACACGACCATTACATAATGGTTTACAATACAAATATGTTACATCGAATTCAGTTTCTTGAATGCAGTTTTTACACAATATCATACAAACATGGACTCCAAATCTTGTCCTTATTTTAGTATGCAACAGCGAAAGCTCTTAGTATTCACCTGAGAATAAACATGCTTTAAACGTCAACAAAAATGTTGGTGAGTTATAGGTTTAACCTATATATATCAAATCGTAACAATAGACCACAAGATTTCATATTTCAATACACATCCCATACATAGAGATAAAAATCATTCATATGGTGAACACCTGGTAACCGACATTAACAAGATGCATATATATAAGAATATCCCCATCATTCCGGGACACCCTTCGGATATGATATAAATTTCGAAGTACTAAAGCATCCTGTACTTTGGATGGGGTTTGTTAGGCCCAATAGATCTATCTTTAGGATTCGCGTCAATTAGGGTGTCTGTTCCATAATTCTTAGGTTACCAGACTTAATAAAAAGGGGCATATTCGATTTCGATAATTCAACCATAGAATGTAGTTTCACGTACTTGTGTCTATTTTGTAAATCATTTATAAAACCTGCATGTATTCTCATCCCAAAAATATTAGATTTTAAAAGTGGGACTATAACTCACTTTCACAGATTTTTACTTCGTCGAGAAGTAAGACTTGGCCACTGGTTGATTCACGAACCTATAACAATATATACATATATATCAAATTATGTTCAAAATATGTTTACAACACTTTTAATATATTTTGATGTTTTAAGTTTATTAAGTCAGCTGTCCTCGTTAGTAACCTACAACTAGTTGTCCACAGTTAGATGTACAGAAATAAATCGATAAATATTATCTTGAATCAATCCACGACCCAGTGTATACGTATCTCAGTATTGATCACAACTCAAACTATATATATTTTGGAATCAACCTCAACCCTGTATAGCTAACTCCAACATTCACATATAGAGTGTCTATGGTTGTTCCGAAATATATATAGATGTGTCGACATGATAGGTCGAAACATTGTATACGTGTCTATGGTATCTCAAGATTACATAATATACAATACAAGTTGATTAAGTTATGGTTGGAATAGATTTGTTACCAATTTTCACGTAGCTAAAATGAGAAAAATTATCCAATCTTGTTTTACCCATAATTTCTTCATTTTAAATCCGTTTTGAGTGAATCAAATTGCTATGGTTTCATATTGAACTCTATTTTATGAATCTAAACAGAAAAGTATAGGTTTATAGTCAGAAAAATAAGTTACAAGTCGTTTTTGTAAAGGTAGTCATTTCAGTCGAAAGAACGACGTCTAGATGACCATTTTAGAAAACATACTTCCACTTTGAGTTTAACCATAATTTTTGGATATAGTTTCATGTTCATAATAAAAATCATTTTCTCAGAATAACAACTTTTAAATCAAAGTTTATCATAGTTTTTAATTAACTAACCCAAAACAGCCCGCGGTGTTACTACGACGGCGTAAATCCGGTTTTACGGTATTTTTCGTGTTTCCAGGTTTTAAATCATTAAGTTAGCATATCATATAGATATAGAACATGTGTTTAGTTAATTTTAAAAGTCAAGTTAGAAGGATTAACTTTTGTTTGCGAACAAGTTTAGAATTAACTAAACTATGTTCTAGTGATTACGAGTTTAAACCTTCGAATAAGATAGTTTTATATATATGAATCGAATGATGTTATGAACATCATTACTACCTCAAGTTTAGTAGGTAAACCTACTGGAAGTGACAAGAAATGATCTAGCTTCAAAGGATCTTGGATGGCTTGAAAGTTCTTGAAGTAGGATCATGACACAAAAACAAGTTCAAGTAAGATTTTTACTCGAATTAAGATAGTTTATAGTTATAGAAATTGAATCAAAGTTTGAATATGAATATTACCTTGAATAAGAAAGATAACCTACTGTATATAACAAAGGTTTCTTGATCTTAGATGATTACTTGGAATGGATTAGAAAGCTTGGAAGTAAATTAGTAAACTTGAAGGGATTTTTGAAGTGTTCTTGAAGTGTTCTTCCTATGATGATTATAGCTTGATTATTGAAGTGATTTTTGATGAAGATGATGATTAACTACTGGAAAAATACGTTCATAATAGTGTGTGTGTGTTGAGAGAGAATTAGAAAGAGAATTGGAAGTGAAATGGAGTGAATGATAAGTGGTAATTGGTGAGTGGTGAGTGGGGTTAAAAGGAGTTCTAGTTAGTTGACTAGCTCATGGTAGAAGTTAAAATTGATTAGTCATACATGACATAATCAAGAGTGGAATCCCATGCTAGTTCCTATTGGTATATACTCATAGTAAGTACGTTTTGAAGCTATGTGTAATACGGGTAAGAATACGACTAGAATTCTTGATGAAAGAAAAGAATGGAAAAGTAACTGTAACCATTTTCGTTAAGTATGAGTGTTTTGATATATGTCTTGAAGTCTTCCAAAAGTATTTTAATACATCTAAATACACTACATGTATATACATTTTAACTGAGTCGTTAAGTCATCGTTAGTCGTTACATGTAAGTGTTGTTTTGAAACCTTTAAGTTAACGATCTCAATTAATGTTGTTAACCCATTGTTTATTATATCTAATGAGATGTTAAATTATTATATTATCATGATATTATGATATATTAATATATCTTAATATGATATATATACATTTAAATGTCGTTACAACGATAATCGTTACATATATGTCTCGTTTCGAAATCCTTAAGTTAGTAGTCTTGTTTATATGTATATAACTCATTGTTATTATACTTATGGAGATACTTACTTATCATAATCTCATGTTAACCATATGTATATCCATATATATATCGTCATGTCGTTTTTACAAGTTTTAACATTCGTGAATCGCCGGTCAACTTGGGTGGTCAATTGTCTATATGAAACATATTTCAATTAATCAAGTCTTAACAAGTTTCATTGCTTAACATGTTGGAAACATTTAATCATGTAAATATCAATCTCAATTAATATATATAAACATAGAAAAGTTCGGGTCACTACAATAATGATCTTGATGAACTCAATGACTCGAATGCAACGTCTTTCAAAATATGCCATGAATGACTCCAAGTAATATCCTTAAAATGAGCTAATGCACAGCGGAAGATTTCTTTAATACCTGAGAATAAACATGCTTTAAAGTGTCAACCAAAAGGTTGGTGAGTTCATAGGTTTATCATAACAATCATTTCAATATATTAATAGACCACAAGATTTCTGTTTATAAATATATGTACACTCGCAAGTGTATACAAGTATTCTATAAGTTGTAGGCACCCAGTAACAAGCCTTAACGTTCATGTTTTACCCTCTGAAGTACACCAGATCAGGTGTGTTTAATATAACTTCGAAGTACTAAAGCATCCCATAGTCAGGATGGGGTTTGTCAGGCCCAATAGATCTATCTTTAGGATTCGCGCCTACCGTACATTGACAAGTAGTTTAATGTTACCAAGCTAAGGGTATATTTCTGGTTTAAACCCACATAGAATTTGTTTTAGTACTTGTGCCTATTTCGTAAAACATTTATAAAACAGCGCATGTATTCTCAGCCCAAAAATATATATTGCAAAAACAATTAAAAAGGGAGCAAATGAAACTCACAATACTGTATTTCGTAGTAAAAATACATATAACGTCATTTAACAAGTGCAAGGTTGGCCTCATATTCACGAACGTATCAATATTGAGATTCAAAATTGCAGGAAAGTACGTAGACGCAACGGAGATGATAAACACTATATTGACCTTACGAGCATACCCATGAACCATACCCATCACCTCTATAGCTATAACCCATAATTTCCTTAGCTTCAACTCATTCAAAAAAACTATTTTGAAATCACTCGGACAGCACTCCGTCGTAATATTTTATGTATACTAATAATATCTTGAAATAATACAGAGCAAATATATATATATATATATATATATATATATATATATATATATATATATATATATATATATATATATATATATAAATCGATTGAGAGAGTTTAGAGAAATATATTTTCAAGTTTCTATGAAATAATGAAACCTATTGAATTCTATTTATAATAGCTTTTTAAATTATTAAAGTGAATTATTAAAGTTAAAGTAAAGTAAAAGTAAAGTAAAGGTAAAGTTAAAGTATAGTAAAAGTATAAAAACTATGTATGTATAATACGCATATAAATATATATAATATTAATTTAAATCGTTATATATATTTAATGAAATAAAATATAAATATTGTTATATTTATTATACTGGTTAAGTAATGAGTTGTCAAAAGTGATTCTAGATATTTATAAAAGTTATATACGTTTTAATAATAAAGTTCTTTTTAAACTGAAAACGTCTTTGTACGTTTGAAAATTGATTAATAGAGTATTATGGAAACCAATTCTCCACTAACTTTTGTCTAACTTTCGTAAATGACACTTTTTGTTTTTATTTATAAATAGCTTTACAAATTATTCTGAATATCGTTAAGAGGAATATATTTTCTCAAATCATAGTGGACCTCTCAACAGAGACTTGTAATCATAATTCAATGTTTCTGATAATTCAATCATTTAATATATTTTTTTTAATTTCGTCGAAAATCATATTGAAACAAATACGTTCGTGTAAAGTATTATACGTTTAATACTTTATTAATATTCTCAAGTTATAATATATATATACATATACATATACATATCTATTTATATATAACGGTTCGTGAATCGTCGGAATTTGGTCGAGGTTATAATGAATGTATGAACACAGTTTAAAATTCTTGAGATTTAACTTAACAAACTTTGCTTATCATGTCGGAATAATATAAAGATTAAAGTTTAAATTTGGTCGGAAATTTCTGGGTCGTCACAGTACCTACCCGTTAAAGAAATTTTGTCCCCGAAATTTGATAGAGGTCGTCATGACTAACAATGAGAATGTTATTATAACGATTATAGAGTTTTATCATGTTCAAGAAGAATGGATAAAATAATTCGATTACTCGAAGCGTGTGAGTGAAGTTATCGTAAATGAATGAAATAAGATAATAGTGATTCGTCGTATCTTTTGACGTCATCACGATTGATCTCCGAAAAGAAAATCTTTGTAATCTATATTGGATTTGATTATTCGGCGATTAAGGAAATTATGATCCTCTTCGAATTAATGCGGTAATCCATTTTGATTTCTCTGTCGGATATTTCACTATAAATCCACCTCATTTGTTTTCTTACAACTCACACCTTCTCAACTCATATTTTAAAGTATTTGTCAATATGCTTCATCCAGTGCTGATTCTTGATATACTCATCACTTTCATATATGTCGCTCTTCTTTTTCATCTACCTCCGGAAGAATCTATTTACTTCTACTATACTCTTGGTTTTATAGTATTTTTAGTTTTTCCGTGTCTTTATATTGCTATATGTATTGATATATACGGTTTGTGATTTTTGGGTTGTTGTTGGGTTTTATATCTTCCCTTATATTTCAAAGTCCTTGCTTCTTCTATAATCATTGTCATCCATAGTTAATGCTCTCTTCTATTTGCTATGATTTATACTCCCATTTCTAGTTCGGAGCTTTGTCCTTTCGTTTCTTCTTCTTGCGATTAAGCACCGCTTGTAATGGTCCAGAATTCGCAGATATAAATTTTGAAATGAAAATTGTTAATGTTCTAGGAAGGAAATTGTAATGACACGATCTTGACTTGTCAAATTACCAGAATACCTCGGAAAAGGCCGAATCATCAAGAAATGTTTTCTTGATATTTAGAGATCAAAGAGAATACAAGAGTCGTGTAACATAGTACATGATGACGTTATGATCTGTGAATCATCATGTTCCATTTAGAAACTCAGCATGAATTACTGTAATATAATCACGTTGATCAAGTGTGATTATATTATACTAACTCATGTTTCAGCTCCCAACACTTCTTCAAGAATATTCCTATTTTAAACTCGAATGTTTCAGAATTTAGAAACTAAAATAGTTTCTTTTATGATATAATACAGATAGCGCGAAGAGGTAAATGATTTCAGATAAGAATAATTATAAAAATATCTTCAGAAGTATGGATGATATTTATAATGAAAGATACGATGATATCTTAGAATGTCTAATATCAGATGATGATGAAGGATATTGTCCGCAGGGGTTTAGAGTCAGGAGCAAGGTATTCGTTAATGACTTCAGCAAGTACTAAATCATTTGGATTCTTTGAAGGCAGGTTCAGCCTTTGTGATTTGTCCACAGCCTCCTCCATACTTTGCTCAATCCGTTTTCCAGTTCCAAAGCTTCTCTTTTTCTGAGCTTTGCCAATATACTATCCTTTATCATCCAACTTTTTACTGTTAAGGTCATTTATAGTTTTTGCTGCTTCATCAGCATTTTTCAAAATTTCGAGAACTGGTTCGCAGTTTAGGGTGTTTTTCAGAAATTTCTCATTCAAATAATGTAAGTCTTGGAGGTAGACGTTGTGTGTATATTGTAGTGACCCGAACTTTTCCATGTTTATATATATTAATTGAGATTGATATTTACATGATTAAATGTTTCCAACATGTTAAGCAATCAAACTTGTTAAGACTTGATTAATTGAAATATGTTTCATATAGACAATTGACCACCCAAGTTGACCGGTGATTCACGAACGTTAAAACTTGTAAAAACTATATGATGACATATATATGGATATATATATATAGTTAACATGATACAATGATAAGTAAACATATCATAAAGTATATTAACAATGAACTACATATGTAAAAACAAGACTACTAACTTAATGATTTTTAAACGAGACATATATGTAACGATTATCGTTGTAAAGACATTTAATGTATATATATCATATTAAGAGATATTCATACATGATAATATCATGAAAATATAATAATTTAAAATTTCATTTGATATTATAAACATTGGGTTAACAACATTTAACAAGATCGTTAACCTAAAGGTTTCAAAACAACACTTACATGTAACGACTAACGATGACTTAACGACTCAGTTAAAATGTATATACATGTAGTGTTTTAATATGTATTTATACACTTTTGAAAGACTTCAATACACTTATCAAAATACTTATACTTAACAAAAATGCTTACAATTACATCCTCGTTCAGTTTCATCAACAATTCTACTCGTATGCACCCGTATTCATACTCGTACAATACACAGCTTTTAGATGTATGTACTATTGGTATATACACTCCAATGATCAGCTCTTAGCAGCCCATGTGAGTCACCTAACACATGTGGGAACCATCATTTGGCAACTAGCATGAAATATCTCATAAAATTACAAAAATATGAGTAATCATTCATGACTTATTTACATGAAAACAAAATTACATATCCTTTATATCTAATCCATAAAACAACGACCAAAAACACCTACAAACACTTTCATTCTTCAATTTTCTTCATCTAATTGATCTCTCTCAAGTTCTATCTTCAAGTTCTAAGTGTTCTTCATAAATTCTACAAGTTCTAGTTACATAAAATCAAGAATACTTTTAAGTTTGCTAGCTCACTTCCAATCTTGTAAGGTGATCATCCAACCTCAAGAAATCTTTGTTTCTTACAGTAGGTTATCATTCTAATACAAGGTAATAATCATATTCAAACTTTGGTTCAATTTCTATAACTATAACAATCTTATTTCAAGTGATGATCTTACTTGAACTTGTTTTCGTGTCATGATTCTGCTTCAAGAACTTCGAGCCATCCAAGGATCCGTTGAAGCTAGATCCAATTTTCTATTTTCCAGTAGGTTTATCCAAGGAACTTAAGGTAGTAATGATGTTCATAACATCATTCGATTCATACATATAAAGCTATCTTATTCGAAGGTTTAAACTTGTAATCACTAGAACATAGTTTAGTTAATTCTAAACTTGTTCGCAAATAAAAGTTAATCCTTCTAACTTGACTTTTAAAATCAACTAAACACATGTTCTATATCTATATTATATGCTAACTTAATGATTTAAAACCTAGAAACACGAAAAACACCGTAAAACCGGATTTACGCCGTCGTAGTAACACCGCGGGCTGTTTTGCGTTAGTTAATTAAAAACTATGATAAACTTTGATTTAAAAGTTGTTATTCTGAGAAAATGATTTTTATTATGAACATGAAACTATATCAAAAAATTATGGTTAAACTCAAAGTGGAAGTATGTTTTCTAAAATGGTCATCTAGACGTCGTTCTTTCGACTGAAATGACTACCTTTACAAAAACGACTTGTAACTTATTTTTCCGACTATAAACCTATACTTTTGCTGTTTATATTCATAAAATAGAGTTCAATTTGAAACCATAGCAATTTGATTCACTCAAAACGGATTTAAAATGAAGAAGTTATGGGTAAAACAAAATTGGATAATTTTTCTCATTTTAGCTACGTGAAAATTGGTAACAAATCTATTCCAACCATAACTTAATCAACTTGTATTGTATATTATGTAATCTTGAGATACCATAGACACGTATACAATGTTTCAACCTATCATGTCGACACATATATATATATTTCGGAACAACCATAGACACTCTATATGTGAATGTTGGAGTTAGCTATACAGGGTTGAGGTTGATTCCAAAATATATATAGTTTGAGTTGTGATCAATACTGAGATACGTATATACTGGGTCGTGGATTGATTCAAGATAATATTTATCGATTTATTTCTGTACATCTAACTGTGGACAACTAGTTGTAGGTTACTAACGAGGACAGCTGACTTAATAAACTTAAAACATCAAAATATATTAAAAGTGTTGTAAATATATTTTGAACATACTTTGATATATATGTATATATTGTTATAGGTTCGTGAATCAACCAGTGGCCAAGTCTTACTTCCCGACGAAGTAAAAATCTGTGAAAGTGAGTTATAGTCCCACTTTTAAAATCTAATATTTTTGGGATGAGAATACATGCAGGTTTTATAAATGATTTACAAAATAGACATAAGTACGTGAAACTACATTCTATGGTTGAATTATCGAAATCGAATATGCCCCTTTTTATTAAGTCTGGTAATCTAAGAATTAGGGAACAGACACCCTAATTGACGCGAATCCTAAAGATAGATCTATTGGGCCTAACAAACCCCATCCAAAGTACCAGATGCTTTAGTACTTCGAAATTTATATCATATCCGAAGGGTGTCCCGGAATGATGGGGATATTCTTATATATGCATCTTGTTAATGTCGGTTACCAGGTGTTCACCACATGAATGATTTTTATCTCTATGTATGGGATGTGTATTGAAATATAAAATCTTGTGGTCTATTGTTACGATTTGATATATATAGGTTAAACCTATAACTCACCAACATTTTTGTTGACGTTTAAAGCATGTTTATTCTCAGGTGAATACTAAGAGCTTCCGCTGTTGAATACTAAAATAAGGACAAGATTTGGAGTCCATGTTTGTATGATATTGTGTAAAAACTGCATTCAAGAAACTGATTTCGATGTAACATATTTGTATTGTAAACCATTATGTAATGGTCGTGTGTAAACAGGATATTTTAGATTATCATTATTTGATAATCTACGTAAAGCTTTTTAAACCTTTATTTATGAAATAAAGGTTATGGTTTGTTTTAAAAATGAATGCAGTCTTTGAAAAACGTCTCATATAGAGGTCAAAACCTCGCAACGAAATCAATTAATATGGAACGTTTTTAATCAATAAGAACGGGACATTTCAGTTGGTATCAGAGCGTTGGTCTTAGAGAACCAGAATTTTGCATTAGTGTGTCTTATCGAGTTTGTTAGGATGCATTAGTGAGTCTGGACTTCGACCGTGTTTACTTTAAAAATGATTGCTTAACAAATTTTGTTGGAAACTATGTATTTTTAACATCTGAATATTATGTGATATATTAATCTCTTAACGCGTTTGATATTATGTGATAGATGTCTACCTATAGAACAAGTCCCATTGACTCACCTAATAATAATGAAGAGTCAAATGTAAATTGGAATGATTCATGGACTGATTCACAAGTTTCCGAAGAGGAACTGGAAGAAGAGTAGGAACCGGAAGAAGAATCGAAACCGGAAGAAGAGTCGGAACCGGAAGAAGAAATAGAACCGGTGGGGGAAATAATAAAATGGTTAAGTAAAAGAGAATCCTCAACCAACCGACCAAGGTTAATTATGGTCAATGGTTTTTCCGCCAAGGAAGCAAAATATTGGGAGGATTACCAATTCTCCGATGAATCGGATTCCGACGAGAATTCCGATGATGTTATAGAAATTACCCCAACTGAATTTAAAAAGGCAAAAGAAAATAATAAGGGAAAGGGCATAAAAATAGAGAAATCTAATTCCAACCCCGATGAACTTTATATGTATCGTCAACCCCCGAAGTCCTTAAGTTGTAACAATGACCCGGGAACCTCTAAACCACCAGGTTTTTCTAAACCAATGTGGACAACGACGGCTCGTATTAGGGAAACATCATATATCCCTAGAAACTTGGCAAAACGAACCAAAACCGAACAAGAAGAAACGAGCGAGTCGGAATAAGATAGTTGTATTCGTGTGGTGTAATATATGTAATATAGTGTGCTTATGCTTTATGATATATGTAAAAATTGCTTGTATTAATAAGTATTTTTTTATGAATCTAACTCTTGTCTATTTTACAGTATAAAAACACAAAATGGATAGACAACCCAATATTTTAAGAGACCTACCCGGAGACATGATTGATGAAATCTTGTCTAGAGTCGGTCAGAATTCCTCGGCACAACTATTTAAGGCGAGATCAGTTTGTAAGACATTCGAAGAACGTTCCAAGAATGCCTTGGTTTATAAAAGGCTTTCGTTCGAAAGATGGGGGATATCACATTGGGAAATCCATAAGTTACGATGTGTTTACTTTGACGCATATATTGCGGGGAACCCAAATGCTATTTTACGCAATGGGTTAGGAAATTATTTTGACTCAATATATCCGAATATTGGACTTCGTGATTTAGAAAAAGCGGCTAACATGCAACATAAAGAAGCATGTTATGCTTACGGATTAGTAATGTTCGCTTCTCACCAAAGTGAGAACAAGAACATCGGGCTACAACTATTAAACAAAACGTTCCCACAAGTGACGGAGTCGGTAATTGGGGTAAGAAATGAGGTTTTTAGATTGTTACGGGACTGTTGGACATTACGTAACCCTCGTCCCTTTGACGACGTTACAACACGCTGTCTTATCAACGGCCATAACGGTTATGTTCCATAAGACCAAGGATGGTAAGTAATCCTAGTAAAACCAGAATGCATGACTTGTTTCTGGAAGTATGAATTACGTGTCTTTATTGCCTTTGCTGAATGACTTGTGTACTAGCTAGAATTATCTTCACAACCATCTTGTATCAAATTTATTGTGTGCTATATTTCATGCTATATGTAAAATAAGCGGTATTGTAAGTTTGTAAAATATTGTGTAAAAGTTTGAATGCGAAATATTATTATAATCAGTTTTTCATATAGAATTGTAGTAGTTGAATTGTATATTAGCTACTAAGTATGAACTTAACGGGTAGGTACTACCCGAATTTAAACTTATAAAACGTTAATAAGAAGAAAAAGCTTTTATAAATGAGTTCATATTATGCTACGAAATACTATTAACTACTCTTAATATTCTGTATGATTAACTTGTTCCATTTGACTATTTTGAAGGAAATGGCACCGACTACTCGACACACTGTGAATATGAATGAAGAGGAATTCCGTACTTTTCTAGCTTCAAACATAGCCGCAGTACAGGCTGCGCTACATACCAATAATAACCTTGGATCTAGTAGTACAGGAAATCGTGTAGGATGCACCTACAAAGAATTCACTGCCTGCAAACCTTTGGAATTTGATGGAACTGAAGGACCGATCGGATTGAAACGGTGGACCGAGAAGGTCGAATCGGTGTTTGCCATAAGTAAGTGTACTGAAGAGGACAAAGTGAAGTACGCTACACATACCTTCACAGGTTCTGCATTAACATGGTGGAATACCTATCTAGAGCAAGTGGGACAAGACGATGCGTACGCACTACCGTGGTCAGCATTCAAGCACTTGATGAACTAGAAGTACCGTCCCAGAACTGAGGTCAATAAGCTCAAGACAGAACTTAGAGGGTTACGAACCCAAGGATTTGATATTACCACGTACGAAAGACGATTCACAGAATTGTGCCTATTGTGTCCGGGAGCATTCGAAGATGAGGAAGAGAAGATCGACGCGTTTGTGAAAGGATTACCGGAAAGAATCCAAGAAGATATAAGTTCACACGAGCCCGCCTCCATACAACAGGCATGTAGAATGGCTATCAAACTAGTGAACCAGATTGAAGAAAGAATTAAAGAACAGACTGCTGAAGAGGCCAATGTGAAGCAAGTCAAAAGAAAGTGGGAGGAAAACAGTGATAAGAATCACCAATACAATAACAACAGCAATTACAACAATAATCGCAACAATTATCCCAACAATCGCAACATCAATCGCAACTACAACAAATGGCCCAACAACAACAACAACAACAACAACAGCAACTACAACAATCATCCCAACAACAATAATAACCGCAACAACAACAACAATCAGAAGCAGCTATGCCAAAGGTGTGAAAAGTATCACTCGGGGTTCTGCACCAAATTTTGCAACAAGTGTAAAAGAAATGGTCATAGCGCGGCGAAGTGTGAGGTCTACGGACCAGGGGTTAATAGAACGAAAGGAACAAATGGTGTCGGAATGAGTAATGGCGGAGCAAGTAGTGTCGGATCAAGTTATGCCAATGTAGTTTGTTATAAATGTGGAAAACCGGGCCACATTATTAGAAATTGCCCGAACCAGGAGAATACGAATGGACAAGGCCACGGAAGAGTTTTCAATGTTAATGCGGCAGAGGCACAGGAAGACCCGGAGCTTGTTACGGGTACGTTTCTTATTGACAATAAATCTGCTTACGTTTTATTTGATTCGGGTGCGGATCGAAGCTATATGAGTAGAGATTTTTGTGCTAAATTAAGTTGTCCATTGACGCCTTTGGATAGTAAATTTTTACTCGAATTAGCAAATGGTAAATTAATTTCAGCAGATAATATATGTCGGAATCGAGAAATTAAACTAGTTAGCGAAACATTTAAAATTGATTTGATACCAGTAGAGTTAGGGAGTTTTGATGTGATAATCGGTATGGACTGGTTGAAAGAAGTGAAAGCAAAGATCGTTTGTTACAAAAATGCAATTCGCATTATACGAGAAAAAGGAAAACCCTTAATGGTGTACGGAGAAAAGGGCAACACGAAGCTACATCTTATTAGTAATTTGAAGGCACAAAAACTAATAAGAAAAGGTTGCTATGATGTTCTAGCATACGTCGAGAAAGTACAAACTGAAGAAAAGAGCATCAATGATGTTCCCGTCGCAAAAGAATTTCCCGATGTATTTCCGAAAGAATTACCGGGATTACCCCCACATCGATCCGTTGAATTTAAAATAGATCTTGTACCAGGAGCTGCACCAATAGCTCGTGCTCCTTACAGACTCGCACCCAGCGAGATGAAAGAACTGCAAAGCCAATTACAAGAACTTTTAGAGCGTGGTTTCATTCGACCAAGCACATCACCATGGGGAGCTCCTGTTTTGTTTGTCAAGAAGAAAGATGGTACATTCAGGTTGTGTATCGACTACCGAGAGTTGAACAAACTTACCATCAAGAACCGCTACCCACTACCGAGAATCGACGACTTATTTAATCAACTACAAGGCTCGTCTGTTTATTCAAAGATTGACTTACGTTCCGGGTATCATCAAATGCGGGTGAAAGAAGATGATATTCCAAAGACTGCTTTCAGAACACGTTACGGTCATTATGAGTTTATGGTCATGCCGTTTGGTTTAACTAATGCACCAGCTGTGTTCATGGACCTTATGAACCGAGTGTGTGGACCATACCTTGACAAGTTTGTCATTGTTTTCATTGATGACATACTTATTTACTCAAAGAATGACCAAGAACATGGCGAACATTTGAGAAAGGTGTTAGAAGTATTGAGGAAGGAAGAATTGTACGATAAATTTTCAAAGTGTGCATTTTGGTTGGAAGAAGTTCAATTCCTCGGTCACATAGTGAACAAAAAAGGTATTAAGGTGGATCCGGCAAAGATAGAAACTGTTGAAAAGTGGGAAACCCCGAAAACTCCGAAACACATACGCCAGTTTTTAGGACTAGCTGGTTACTACAGAAGGTTCATCCAAGACTTTTCCAGAATAGCAAAACCCTTGACTGCATTAACGCATAAAGGGAAGAAATTTGAATGGAAGGATGAACAAGAGAAAGCGTTTCAGTTATTGAAGAAAAAGCTAACTACGGCACCTATATTGTCATTGCCTAAAGGGAATGATGATTTTGTGATTTATTGTGACGCATCAAAGCAAGGTATCGGTTATGTATTAATGCAACGAACGAAGGTGATTGCTTATGCGTCTAGACAATTGAAGATTCACGAGCAAAATTATACGACGCATGATTTGGAATTAGGCGCGGTTGTTTTTGCATTAAAGACTTGGAGGCACTACTTATATGGGGTCAAAAGTATTATATATACCGACCACAAAAGTCTTCAACACATATTTAATCAGAAACAACTGAATATGAGGTAGCGTAGGTGGATTGAATTGTTGAATGATTACGACTTTGAGATTCGTTACCACCCGGGGAAGGCAAATGTGGTAGCCGATGCCTTGAGCAGGAAGGACAGAGAACCCATTCGAGTAAAATCTATAAATATAATGATTCATAATAACCTTACTACTCAAATAAAGGAGGCGCAACAAGGAGTTTTAAAAGAGGGAAATTTAAAGGATGAAATACCCAAAGGATCGGAGAAGCATCTTAATATTTGGGAAGACGGAACCCGGTATAGGGCTGAAAGGATTTGGGTACCAAAATTTGGAGATATGAGAGAAATGGTACTTAGAGAAGCTCATAAAACCAGATACTCAATACATCCTGGAACGGGGAAGATGTACAAGGATCTCAAGAAACATTTTTGGTCGCCGGGTATGAAAGACGATGTTGCTAAATACGTAGGAGAATATTTGACGTGTTCTAAGGTCAAAGCTGAGCATCAAAAACCATCAGGTCTACTACAACAACCTGAAATCCCGGAATGGAAATGGGAAAACATTACCATGGATTTCATTACTAAATTTCCAAGGACTGCAAGCGGTTATGATACTATTTGGGTAATAGTTGATCGTCTCACCAAGTCAGCACACTTCCTGCCAATAAGAGAAGATGACAAGATGGAGAAGTTAGCATGATTGTATTTGAAGGAAGTCGTCTCAAGACATGGAATACCAATCTCTATTATCTCTGATAGGGATGGCAGATTTATTTCAAGATTCTGGCAGACATTACAGCAAGCATTGGGAACTCGTCTAGACATGAGTACTGCCTATCATCCACAAACTGATGGGCAGAGCGAAAGGACGATACAAACGCTTGAAGACATGCTACGAGCTTGTGTTATTGATTTCGGAAACAGTTGGGATCGACATCTACCGTTAGCAGAATTTTCCTACAACAACAGCTACCATTCAAGCATTGAGATGGCGCCGTTTGAAGCACTTTATGGTAGAAAGTGCAGGTCTCCGATTTGTTGGAGTGAAGTGGGGGATAGACAAATTACGGGTCCGGAGATTATACAAGAAACTACCGAGAAGATCATCCAAATTCAACAACGGTTGAAAACCGCCCAAAGTCGACAAAAGAGCTACGCTGACATTAAAATAAAAGATATAGAATTTGAAATTGGAGAGATGGTCATACTTAAAGTTGCACCTTGGAAAGGCGTTGTTCGATTTGGTAAACGAGGGAAATTAAATCCAAGGTATATTGGACCATTCAAGATTATTGATCGTGTCGGACCAGTAGCTTACCGACTTGAGTTACCTCAACAACTCGCGACTGTACATAACACTTTCCACGTCTCAAAATTGAAGAAATTTTTTGCTAAAGAAGATCTCACTATTCCGTTAGATGAAATCCAAATCAACGAAAAACTTCAATTCATCGAAGAACCCGTCAAAATAATGGATCGTGAGGTTAAAAGACTTAAGTAAAACAAGATACCAATTGTTAAGGTTCGATGGAATGCTCGTAGAGGACCCGAGTTCACCTGGGAGCATGAAGATCAGATGAAGAAGAAATACCCGCATCTATTTCCAGAAGATTCGTCAACACCTTCAACAGCTTAAAATTTTGGGACGAAATTTATTTAACGGGTAGGTACTGTAGTGACCCGAACTTTTCCATGTTTATATATATTAATTGAGATTGATATTTACATGATTAAATGTTTCCAACATGTTAAGCAATCAAACTTGTTAAGACTTGATTAATTGAAATATGTTTCATATAGACAATTGACCACCCAAGTTGACCGGTGATTCACGAACGTTAAAACTTGTAAAAACTATATGATGACATATATATGGATATATATATAGTTAACATGATACTATGATAAGTAAACATATCATAAAGTATATTAACAATGAACTACATATGTAAAAACAAGACTACTAACTTAATGATTTTTAAACGAGACATATATGTAACGATTATCGTTGTAAAGACATTTAATGTATATATATATCATATTAAGAGATATTCATACATGATAATATCATGATAATATAATAATTTAAAATCTCATTTGATATTATAAACATTGGGTTAACAACATTTAACAAGATCGTTAACCTAAAGGTTTCAAAACAACACTTACATGTAACGACTAACGATGACTTAACGACTCAGTTAAAATGTATATACATGTAGTGTTTTAATATGTATTTATTCACTTTTGAAAGACTTCAATACACTTATCAAAATACTTCTACTTAACAAAAATGCTTACAATTACATCCTCGTTCAGTTTCATCAACAATTCTACTCGTATGCACCCGTATTCATACTCGTACAATACACAGCTTTTAGATGTATGTACTATTGGTATATACACTCCAATGATCAGCTCTTAGCAGCCCATGTGAGTCACCTAACACATGTGGGAACCATTATTTGGCAACTAGCATGAAATATCTCATAAAATTACAAAAATATGAGTAATCATTCATGACTTATTTACATGAAAACAAAATTACATATCCTTTATATCTAATCCATACACCAACGACCAAAAACACCTACAAACACTTTCATTCTTCAATTTTCTTCATCTAATTGATCTCTCTCAAGTTCTATCTTCAAGTTCTAAGTGTTCTTCATAAATTCTACAAGTTCTAGTTACATAAAATCAAGAATACTTTCAAGTTTGCTAGCTCACTTCCAATCTTGTAAGGTGATCATCCAACCTCAAGAAATCTTTGTTTCTTACAGTAGGTTATCATTCTAATACAAGGTAATAATCATATTCAAACTTTGGTTCAATTTCTATAACTATAACAATCTTATTTCAAGTGATGATCTTACTTGAACTTGTTTTCGTGTCATGATTCTGCTTCAAGAACTTCGAGCCATCCAAGGATCCGTTGAAGCTAGATCCATTTTTCTCTTTTCCAGTAGGTTTATCCAAGGAACTTAAGGTAGTAATGATGTTCATAACATCATTCGATTCATACATATAAAGCTATCTTATTCGAAGGTTTAAACTTGTAATCACTAGAACATAGTTTAGTTAATTCTAAACTTGTTCGCAAATAAAAGTTAATCCTTCTAACTTGACTTTTAAAATCAACTAAACACATGTTATATATCTATATGATATGCTAACTTAATGATTTAAAACCTGGAAACACGAAAAACACCGTAAAACCGGATTTACGCCGTCGTAGTAACACCGCGGGCTGTTTTGGGTTAGTTAATTAAAAACTATGATAAACTTTGATTTAAAAGTTGTTATTCTGAGAAAATGATTTTTATTATGAACATTAAACTATATCCAAAAATTATGGTTAAACTCAAAGTGGAAGTATGTTTTCTAAAATGATCATCTAGACGTCGTTCTTTCGACTGAAATGACTACCTTTACAAAAATGACTTATAACTTATTTTTCCGACTATAAACCTATACTTTTTCTGTTTAGATTCATAAAATAGAGTTCAATATGAAACCATAGCAATTTAATTCACTCAAAACTGATTTAAAATGAAGAAGTTATGGGTAAAACAAGATTGGATAATTTTTCTCATTTTAGCTACGTGAAAATTGGTAACAAATCTATTCCAACCATAACTTAATCAACTTGTATTGTATATTATGTAATCTTGAGATACCATAGACACGTATACAATGTTTCAACCTATCATGTCGACACATCTATATATATTTCGGAACAACCATAGAGACTCTATATGTGAATGTTGGAGTTAGCTATACAGGGTTGAGGTTGATTCCAAAATATATATAGTTTAAGTTGTGATCAATACTGAGATACGTATACACTGGGTCGTGGATTGATTCAAGATAATATTTATCGATTTATTTCTGTACATCTAACTGTGGACAACTAGTTGTAGGTTACTAACGAGGACAACTGACTTAATAAACTTAAAACATCAAAATATATTAAAAGTGTTGTAAATATATTTTGAACATACTTTGATATATATGTATATATTGTTATAGGTTCATGAATCAACCAGTGGCCAAGTCTTACTTCCCGACGAAGTAAAAATCTGTGAAAGTGAGTTATAGTACCACTTTTAAAATCTAATATTTTTGGGATAAGAATACATGCAGGTTTTATAAATGATTTACAAAATAGACACAAGTACGTGAAACTACATTCTATGGTTGAATTATCGAAATCGAATATGCCCCTTTTTATTAAGTCTGGTAATCTAAGAATTAGGGAACAGACACCCTAATTGACGCGAATCCTAAAGATAGATCTATTGGGCCTAACAAACCCCATCCAAAGTACCGGATGCTTTAGTATTTCGAAATTTATATCATATCCGAAGGGTGTCCCGGAATGATGGGGATATTCTTATATATGCATCTTGTTAATGTCGATTACCAGGTGTTCACCACATGAATGATTTTTATCTCTATGTATGGGATGTGTATTGAAATATGAAATCTTGTGGTCTGTTGTTACGATTTGATATATATAGGTTAAACCTATAACTCACCAACATTTTTGTTGACGTTTAAAGCATGTTTATTCTCAGGTGAATACTAAGAGCTTCCGCTGTTGCATACTAAAATAAGGACAAGATTTGGAGTCCATGTTTGTATGATATTGTGTAAAAACTGCATTCAAGAAACTGATTTCGATGTAACATATTTGTATTGTAAACCATTATGTAATGGTCGTGTGTAAACAGGATATTTTAGATTATCATTATTTGATAATCTACGTAAAGCTTTTTAAACCTTTATTTATGAAATAAAGGTTATGGTTTGTTTTAAAAATGAATGCAGTCTTTGAAAAACGTCTCATATAGAGGTCAAAACCTCGCAACGAAATCAATTAATATGGAATGTTTTTAATCAATAAGAACGGGACATTTCATATATGTAATTGTTGATATAGACATGCTGCGAGGTTTCAAAATACTGATTGCTGATTCTCAATAATTGGTATGGCAATTCTTGTTATAAGGTACGAATGAGTATATGATAGGGTTTCGATAATTATAATGATTTTTTTTTTGGAAAGTCAAAGATCAGTGAAGTTGTTGGTAAGTTTATTGCTAATGTGGTGAATATAAACGATTCCCCGGTAACGTTGGCGAAAGGGCAACGTATCTATCGAGGTTATAATAAGACTGTTTTGATTGAGAAGTCGAAGTTGACTTGCTGGAGCTGTGACAAAACTGTCTATTTTGAAACGGAATTGAAAAGTTATTTTAGCTAGTAAATGTCAAAGGGTCTAACACGGATACGTGTCGAACTATGACTTGGGTTTTGAGAGTTTTTCAGGTGTATAACTGTGGATAACATGTGGTTGGATCATCATCTCGATTGTTCCTTAGTTGAAGTGTCTTCAGAAATTTCGAAGGGTTTGAGCACATATTGTAATCGTTAATACATATGATGTTCTAACACAGTTTTGAAGTCAAAGTATAGCTTTAAAAGATATAGGAATCTAAGAGTGATGATACTGGTTATATTTCGAATTGAATTATGCGATTTCAAAATCAGAATATGTAATTGAATTTGAATGAGTATGATTGTTTTGATTTATATGAAAGAATGGATATTGTTGTGAAAGTAGGGAGTATAGTTGATGATTGCTGAATCAGTTTCGAAAAATGTAATATATTAATTGTGAATTTATATATCTCTCGGGTATTACCTACCCGTTAAAATTTTTTTCACAATTAATATTTTGTATAAAAGAAGTTTATTACAGTCTTTATGAAAATATATGTGTATATTTTCTTTAGATGTAATATAGATTTAATGAGTTAATATTAAATTAAACTCATTTATTTTATGGTTGGAACTAGAATTGAGTAATCCCTAATACTTTATAAATTTCATAAGTATTTCTTCAATAATATTGAAATTATGAATCATTACTTTGTTATTTGTTGGTTTTCGTGAAATTCTTGTGAACTTCGCAAGGTACGAATGATGTTATTTGAAAAGTTTCGAGTACATCGATGATGAAAGTGTAAAATCAAACATATATTTGAATAATACACTTGATTTATTATGAATTGGAATTTTATTGAATTGAGACAGAGATTGTAATTAATGATGGTTAAGTTGCGGACGAAGGACGTACATCATTGCATATTTGTAATATGAATTAACTGAGTAGTTAAGATTCACACATAATAGCTTAGTACGGGAAGATTTATTATGGTTTAAAAATTTATACATATAAAATATACATATAAATATTTCGATTGGAAATGAGTTAATACTTCATAATTCATTGATACAATATATTTGTTGTTGATTCGTAATGATGTCCACAATGATTCTTGAACTGACAGAGTTTGTGATGTTAGAGGTGCTGTTAATTCTAACGATACTGACGGCACTGACTGTGTTGATGATGCTACGGTCCTGTTGATGCTGTTGGTAAAACAATTCTAGCTTGTAAATCATACACCATTTCCGATCAAAGTTTCTACTCTACCATCTCCGTTCACTCATCCGATTTACGATCAGAATTAAATAATCTCTAAGATTTTGGAGATTACATAACTGCCGCAGAGATATCTCTTCAATGAAGTTTATGAATTAATACTTCATCGTTTGTTGTTGTTGATATTCCTGGATATTTACAGGGCGTATGACGTTGATGTTTGAGATACAGATTGTGATGTTGCGGTGTGGGATGTGGATGTTGTTGTTGGTGGTGGTGATGGTACTTTTGGTGTTACTGATGGTGGTACTGTTTATGCTGCTGGTGCTGCTGCTGGTGTTTGTAACCTTTGCATCATATTCTCCAAAGCCACTACCCGAGCGCGAAGCTCATTGACTTCTTCTTTTACACCGGGGTGATTTTCGGTTCGGACGAGCGAATAAATAACATCTAGAATTTGGTGTAGTATGTAATCGTGACGAGATACTCTAAAAATAAGAGAGAAAATGGTGTTTCGGATAGGTTCGCCCGTAAGTGCTTCATGTTCTTCGCCAAGAGGGCAATGTGGTAGATGGAAGGGATCACCTTCTTCTTGTCTCCAATGATTAAGGAGGCTACGAACCCATCTCCAATTCATCCAGAATAGATGATGACTAATTGGTTGATCCATTCTAGTCACACTGCTTTCGGAACTGGAGTGGGATTCTATTTCGGAATCCGAGGGACTTGAACTAATGACGAATTCCATTTTGTACGATTGAATAAAGAATTTTTTGATATGAAATGATTTTCCGGCTATCGGGTGGTATTCTAATTATATAGAGCAAAAGGTTTCGTAGATTACGGAGGAATTTACAGAATATGTCAGGCAAAGTTTACAGTAACAGATACGCTAAGATATGAATTAGCAGATACGCTAAAATATGAATTTTGTCTATACACTATTCATGCAATCAATGCAATAAGATGTGTCTAGACTAAGAATGATAAGCAGGTAATTTCCGACAAAAATGATGAGCAAAACTTTTGACATGCAGACACGGTCGAAGTCCAGACTCACTAATGCATCCTAACGACTATCAGTTAGACACACTAATGCAGACCTGGTTCGCTAAGACCATCGCTCTGATACCAACTGAAAGGACCCGTTCATATACATTATAAACGATTCACAATAGTTGATTACATCGCGAGGTATTTGACCTCTATATGATACATTTTACAAACATTGCATTCGTTTTTAAAAGACAAACTTTCTTTACAACAAAAGTTGACGGCGTGCACACCATTTCATAATACATCCAACTATAATTGGCTTAATAATGATCTTGATGAACTCAATGACTCGAATGCAACGTCTTTCAAAATATGCCATGAATGACTCCAAGTAATATCCTTAAAATGAGCTAATGCACAGCGGAAGATTTCTTTAATACCTGAGAATAAACATGCTTTAAAGTGTCAACCAAAAGGTTGGTGAGTTCATAGGTTTATCATAACAATCATTTCAATATATTAATAGACCACAAGATTTCCGTTTATAAATATATGTACACTCGCAAGTGTATAAAAGTATTCTATAAGTTGTAGGCACCCGGTAACAAGCCTTAACGTTCATGTTTTACCCTCTGAAGTACACCAGATCATGTGTGTTTAATATAACTTCGAAGTACTAAAGCATCCCATAGTCAGGATGGGGTTTGTCAGGCCCAATAGATCTATCTTTAGGATTCGCGCCTACCGTACATAGACAAGTAGTTTAATGTTACCAAGCTAAGGGTATATTTCTGGTTTAAACCCACGTAGAATTTGTTTTAGTACTTGTGCCTATTTCGTAAAACATTTATAAAACAGTGCATGTATTCTCAGCCTAAAAATATATATTGCAAAAACAATTAAAAAGGGAGCAAATGAAACTCACAATACTGTATTTCGTAGTAAAAATACATATAACGTCATTTAACAAGTGCAAGGTTGGCCTCGGATTCACGAACGTATCAATATTGAGATTCAATATTGCAGGAAAGTACGTAGACGCAACGGAGATGATAAACACTAGATTGACCTTACGAGCATACCCATGAACCATACCCATCACCTCCATAGCTATAACCCATAATTTCCTTAGCTTCAACTCATTCAAAAAAACTATTTTGAAATTACTCGGACAGCACTCCGTCGTAATATTTTATGTATACTAATAATATCTTGAAATAATACAGAGCAAATATATATATATATATATATATATATATATATATATATATATATATATATATATATATATATATATATATATATATATATATATATATATATATATATATATAAATCGATTGAGAGAGTTTAGAGAAATATATTTTCAAGTTTCTATGAAATAATGAAACATATTGAATTCTATTTATAGTAGCTTTTTGAATTATTAAAGTTAAAGTAAAGTAAAGGTAAAGTTAAAGTATAGTAAAAGTATAAAAACTATGTATGTATAATACGCGTATAAATATATATAATATTAATTTAAATCATTATATATATTTAATGAAATAAAAAATAAATATCGTTATATTTATTATACTGGTTAAGTAATGAGTTGTCAAAAGTGATTCTAGATATTTATAAAAGTTATATACATTTTAATAATAAAGTTCTTTTTAAACTGAAAACGTCTTTGTACGTTTGAAAATTGATCAATAGAATATTATGGAAACCAATTCTCCACTAACTTTTGTCTAACTTTCGTAAATGACACTTTTTGTTTTTATTTATAAATAGCTTTACAAATTATTCTGAATATCGTTAAGTGGAATAGATTTTCTTAAATCATAGTGGACCTCTCAACAGAGACTTGTAATCATAATTCAATGTTTCTGATAATTCAATCATTTAATATATATTTTTTTAATTTCGTCGAAAATCATATTGAAACAAATACGTTCGTGTAAAGTATTATACGTTTAATACTTTATTAATATTCTTAAATTATAATATATATATATACATATACATATCTATTTATATATAACGGTTCGTGAATCGTCGGAATTTGGTCGAGGTTATAATGAATGTATGAACACAGTTTAAAATTCTTGAGATTTAACTTAACAAACTTTGCTTATCGTGTCGGAATAATATAAAGATTAAAGTTTAAATTTGGTCGGAAATTTCCGGGTCGTCACATTAACTTTGTTTGCGAACAAGTTTAGAATTAACTAAACTATGTTCTAGTGATTACAAGTTTAAATCTTCGAATAAGATAGTTATATATATATATATATGAATCGAATGATGTCATGAACATCATTACTACCTCACGTATAGTAGGTAAACCTACTAGAAATATCAAGAAATGATCTAGAGCTTCAAAGGATCTTGGATGGCTTGGAAGTTTTTGAAGTAGAATTGTGACACAAAAACAAGTTCAAGTAAGATTTTCTACTTAAATTAAGATAGTTATAGTTATAGAAATTGAATCAAAGTTTGAATATGAGTATTACCTTGAATTAGAATGATAGCCTACTATAAGTAACAAAGGTTTCTTGATCTTAGATGATTACTTGGACTGAATTAGAAAGCTTGGAAGTATACTTGCAAACTTGAAAGTATTCTTGATTTTATGAAACTAGAACTTATAGAATTTATGAAGAATACTTAGAACTTGAAGATAGAACTTGAGAGAGTTCAATTAGATGAAGAAAATTGAAGAATTAAGGTGTTTGTATGTGTTTTAGGTCGTGATATATGGATTAGATATAAAGGATATGTAAGTTTGTTTTCTTGCAAATAAGTCATGAATGATTAATAATATTTTTGTAATCTTGCTAAATAATTCATACTAGATTACAAAGAATGGTTCCCACATGTTTGATGACTCATTAAGGGCTGCTAAAAGCTGATCATTGAAGTGTATATATCAATAGTATGTACATCTAGGAGCTGTGTATTGTACGAGTACGAATACGGGTGCATACGAGTAGAATTGTTGATGAAAATGACTGAGAATGTAATTGTAAGCATATTTGTTAAGTAGAAGTACTTTGATATGTGTCATGAAGTCTTTCAAAAGTGTAACAATACATCTTTATACATTACATGTATATACATTTTAACTGAGTCGTTAAGTCATCGTTAGTCGTTACATGTACATGTTCTTTCGGAACCTTTAAGTTAACGATTTCATTAAATGTAATTAATCCCATTGTTATTATATCTAATGAGATGTTAAATTATTACATTGTTATGATAACATGATGTACTAATATATCTTAATATGATATATATATATTAAGACGCTATTACAACGATAATCGTTATGTATAGATATCGTTTTGAATTTCTTAGGTTAGTAGTCTTGTTTTATGTGTAAGGTTCATTGTTAATATACATAATAAGATACTTACTTATCATTTCATCATGTTAAACATATATATATGTTCATATATATAATATCATGTCATATACAAGTTATAACGTTCGTGAATCATCGGACAAACTGGGTGGTCAAATGTTAACACAAAATCCGTTTCAATTAATCAAGTCTTAACAAGTTTGATTTCTTAACATGTTGGAAACATTTAATCATGTAAATATTAATCTCATATAATATATAATCATGGAAAAGTTCGGGTCACTACAGTACCTACCCGTTAAACAAATTTCGTCCCAAAATTTTAAGCAGTTGGAGGTGTTGACGCATCATCTGGAAATAAGTGTGGGTATTTATTCTTCATCTGATCTTCACGCTCCCAGGTGAACTCGGGTCCTCTATGAGCATTCCATTAAACCTTAACGATTGGTTTCTTGTTTTGCTTAAGTCCTTTAACCTCACGATCCATTATTTAGACGGGTTCTTCAATGAATTGAAGTTTTTCATTGATTTGAATTTCGTCTAAAGGAATAGTGAGATATTCTTTGGCTAAGCATTTCTTCAGGTTCGATACGTGAAAAGTATCGTGTACGCCGGCGAGTTGTTGAGGTAATTCAAATCGGTAAGCTACTGGTCCGACACGATCTATAATCTTGAATGGTCCAATGTATCTTGGATTCAGTTTCCCCCGTTTACTAAATCGAACAACACATTTCCAAGGTGATACCTTAAGCATGACCATGTCACCAATTTCAACTTCTACATCTTTTCTTTTACTGTCCGCGTAGCTCTTTTGTCGACTTTGGGCGGTTTTCAACCGTTGTTGAATTTGAATAATTTTCTCGATCGTTTCTTGAATTATCTCTGGACCCATAATTTGTCTATCCCCCACCTCGTTCTACCAAATCGGAGACCTGCACTTTCTGCCATAAAGTGCCTCAAAAGGTGCCATCTCAATACTCGAGTGGTAACTGTTGTTGTAGAAAAATTCTGCTAACGGTAGATGTCGATCCTAACTGTTTCTAAAATCTATAACACATGCTCGTAGCATGTCTTCAAGAGTCTGTATCGTCCTTTCACTCTGCCCATCGGTTTGTGGATGATAGGCAGTACTCATATTGTAAGATCCTGACTTTCCTGTTGATCGGGACGCCGTCCAAAATGGTGGGACGCCGTCCCATTGTGAAGAGCTGGATGCTGTCCAGTAATTTGGACACCGTCCAGATGTACTGGCGGGCCTGCTGTCTTGTTTTTAGATATTTTAAAGGGGTATCTTGGTAATTTCACTTGGGGAATGACTTTAAGGCTCCAAGGGTCAGTTGGTGGGTGCTTTTACTTCACTTTTATCTACCTTATCCTCTTCCACTTCAAGTTTAGAGAGAGAGTGAGATTCTTGTGTGAGAAAGCTCAAGCAAAGGAAGAAGGAGCTAGTTTTTGGTCTTAGCTCGAGTTATAAAGTTGTTCATCTCCTCTCTAGCTATGTTTTAGTTGTAGTGGTATGTTCTAACTTGGATTTCCTTACTTTGATTTATGTATGGGTTAGGGTTTGGGTAAATGAAGAACATAAAACCCATATTTGATGATTTTGGGTGTTCTTGGGTAAGATCGAGTCATGAGGACTCAAGAATTGCTAAACTAGGGTTTTGAAATGATAAATGAGTTTATGAGTCATAATTGGTTAGTTAATTACTAGCACACCTAGTTATTAAATGAATGGGTGTTATGTGGGTTAGTGGATGACCCGAAATGGGTGTGTTGGCTTTAAAATGGTCAAATGAGTAACAATTGACCTAGTGGGAAAGAAGGGTATGAAATACCCTAAATGTGTATTAGTTAGTGTGGTTGGACCTTAATCACTAGCTTTATTGATTTATGATGGTCTTGACCTTAAATGGTCGATTTTGATGTAAATGGGCATTTAATGCATTTAAGTCATTAAATGCACATGAGTAAGTTGTTGGTGATTAGTCCAACTAGTGTGTATGTTGATTGAGTACTTATTGTATTAGGTACTCGGCTTTGAAGCATTCGGAAGTATAAAATCGTCACCAAATCATTAAGGTGAGTGGAGTAATTATATATGTATGTATATGATTTATTTGCTTGTGGGGTATGGGTTAAAGTTCAATGTTGACAATACCATATCCTAGAGTATATTGTTGGTTCGTTTTGATGAGGGTTTAAGTTCGGTGTTGACGATACCTCATGTATGGATTTAAAGTTCGATGTTGACGAAGCCATACCGCTATTGTAGTGAAATTCGATGAGGGTTTAAGTTCGATGTTGACGATACCTCATATGTGGGTTTAAGTTCGATGTTGACGATAGCACATTTATTAGGACGAATGTGAATTAAGTTCGATGTTGACGATACCATTCGTTGGGCTAGCCTTGGAATTTGAATACTATTAGATGTTGTGAACATCAATGTTTGTGTATTGTGGCGTAGCATATTATACTGTTTTTGTTATATGCTATTGTTATACTAGCTTGCGTTATCGGGGACTTAAAGTTATACATTATGTAGGTATGCTAATTATATTGCTAGTATGTATGCGGAATTGGGGTGAGTGCTGCAAGTAAGTAAGTTATATATGTATATGTATAATTATTGCATTCACTAAGCGTTTTGCTTACCTCTCATTGTTTACTCTTTTTAGGTTCCGGCGTGGACAAGGGTAAGGGTGTTCGGTTGGATTAGTGGCCTCCCGCTTATTTTGATAGGGGACGCATTTGGAATGTTTAGCTTTTGAAGTTGGGCCAAGATGTGGGTAGTTTAACCCCAAACACCATGTTCTAGGTGTCGTTTGGAACTTAAACTCTTATGGTCGAACTTGTATTTTTGAACGAAACTCGTAAAATGGCCGATGTGGGCCCGATGTTGTAAAACTTAGTTTTATGGTGGAAACTTCTTAGTTTAACTATGTTTACATGTTGTAAAAAGGGTTTCGTCTAAAAGTGTCGGGAAACGGGTTTTTCGCTCGAGTAAATTGGACCCGAGGATCAGAATTATTTAGTTCATTGGGACGCCGTCCCAAAAGGTTGGACGTCGTCCAGACCTTCAGTACTGGACGCCGTCCAGAAATCTGGACACCGTCCAGATGTATTGAAACAAATTTTTTTTTGGTCGTATTTTGGTATAACGAGGGTTGGGCCATTACAAGTGGTATCAGAGCATGGTCTAAGGGATTTAGGCAACTTGAGATAGGTGCCTAGACTTAGACGTTATTGTGTATGCGCATTATGCGGGACTTATAGGAGACGGGTCGGACCGGGATGGGTTAGTGCTTAGGTTTGTGTGAACTAACCTTGCACTAATTGTTTTGTGTTGTATTTTGCAATCATCAAGTGAGATAGACGTTGTACTAGCAAGTTAACGCGACGTGCTCGCATAACAATGATTAACTACCATAGTTACGGGTTCAAATTGTGTCAAACAAGCGATGTACGACGATTGTTGAGCAAGATGGGGCGGTGAGGTGAATATATATATGTGACGTGTCTTTTTGTTCGTCGTTTAACCAATTGATAGTGCTCCAAATGAACATATATTTAGTATCAATATCCTTCCAATATGTAAAGTTTTCAGTTGCAATTGTTCTATTTCAAGTAATATTCATTTATATTAAATAAGTGCGAAGACAAAAGGCGAAAACGAAGATTTGAAGACGCAAACGTCCAAAAAGCTCAAATGTACAAGATACCATCCAAGTGGTTCAATTTATTGATAAGAAACGTCTAAAAATGATAAGAGTACAAGTTACAAAACGTAAAGTACACGATATTATATCGTACGAAAGGACGTTCGAAAATCCGGAACCGGGACCTGAGCCAACTATCAACGCCAGACGCAACGGACCAAAAATTACAAGTCTACTATGCACAAGAATATAATATAATATTTAAATAATTATATAAATTATTTATATATTATATATTATATTAAATAACGTCGACAAGCAAGAAAACAAAAGACATGTGATCTGATCCAGCTGTCCATGCGATCGCATGGCCACAAGGCACAAAAGCCATGCGATCGCATGAGCCCAAAAATCTGGCCAACTCTATAAATTCAGCAATTTTCAGCCAGTTTATGTACACCATCATTCTCTCTACTCTCTGTAATATATATATATATATATATATATATATATATATATATATATATATATATATATATATATATATATATATATATATATATATATATATATATATATATATATATATATATATATATATATATATATATATATATATATATATATATATATATATATATATAGTATAGGGTAGTTTTATATTAGATTAGTTTGGGTTATGTAACGGTTAATTTACGGGTTTTAAAATTGAAGTTCTGTCTGTGTAAAGCTACGCGATAAATACTCAATGTAAGTTATGTTCTCCTTTTTAAATTAATGTTTTGTAACTAAGTTATTATTATGCTTATTTAAGATGAAGTAATCATGATGTTGGGCAAAAATATTTAAAATTGGGTAATTGGGCTTTGTACCATAATTGGGGTTTGGACAAAAGAACGACACTTGTGGAAATTAGACTATGGGCTATTAATGGGCTTTATATTTGTTTAATTAAATGATAGTTTGTTAATTTAATATAAAGATTTATAATTGGACGTACCTATAAATAACCACATACACTCGATCAGACACGATGGGCGGGGTATTTATAAGTACTAATAATCGTTCATTTAACCGGACACGGGAATGGATTAATAGTTAATGGACTTATTAAAACAGGGGTGAATTATGTACAAGGACACTTGGCATAATTGTTAACAAAGTATTAAAACCTTGGATTACACGCAGTCGATATCCTGGTGTAATTATTAAACAAAGTATTAAAATCTTGTTACAGTTTAAGTCCTCAATTAGTTGGAATATTTGACTTCGGATATAAGGATAATTTGACGAGGACACTCGCACTTTATATTTATGACTGATAGACTGTTATGGACAAAAACCAGACAAACATATTAAATAATCCAGGACAAAGGACAATTAACCCATGGGAATAAATTAAAATCAACACGTCAAACATCATGATTACGGAAGTTTAAATAAGCATAATTCCTTTATTTTCATATTTAATTGCAGTTTAATTATCGCACTTTAATTTATTGTCATTTTAATTATCGTATTTTTTTTATCGCATTTTATTTTACGCACTTAAATTATAGTCATTTATATTTTTCATTAGGTTTTAATTGTGACTTAAAATATAAAATCGACAAACTGGTCATTAAACGGTAAACCCCCTTTTATATTATTATTATTATTATATATAAAAATATATATTTTGTACAAATATAGTTGTTTAAAATATAGTGTAAAATAAGTCGTCTTCCTGTGGAATGAACCGGACTTACTAAAAACTATACTACTCTACGATTAGGTACACTGCCTATAGTGTTGTAGCAGAGTTTAGGTATATCCATTCTATAAATAAATAAATATCTTCTGTAAAATTGTATTGTATTTAATAGTATTTCCTTCTAAAAAAATAATACTATTTCCTAGTACCCCTCGCACACATTAAGTATTTTTGGCGCCGCTGCCGGGGACTCGGCAAAACGCTATATTTTTAATATATATTTGTATAAATATATTTATTTATCATTTTTAGAAAACAAAAAAAAAATTCAAAAATATAAAAAGAAAATATAAAAAAAATCTATATATTTTTAAGAGTTGTTAAATATATATAAAGTTAAAAAGCATTTTTAGTTTAGTTTTTAAAATTAAATTTTTATTTAAGTTATATTTGTATTTTATTTAATATAAAAACAGAAAAAAATATAAATATAAAAATCAATCGGGCCGAGAACTGTAGCAGTCCAATTTTTGAACCGGATCCGAGGCTCATGCGATCGCATGAGATTTTAACTATCAAACCATGCGATCGCATGGCTTGATTTGACCCGCCTGATACCTCTGCCGACAGAAATTAGGGTTTTTAAATAATAATAATTATTAATATAAACCTAATTAGGGTTTTAATTATATATTAATTAATTGTAGTTTTATTAATTTGTATTATTTTGTTTAATTAGTTTTATAAATTATAAAATTAATACTTTTATAAAATAAATAATATAAAAATAATATTTTTATAAAAATTGTACTTTTTAAAACTTTAAGTATATTTTTATATTTTGTTTCTTTTTATTCGTTTTAGCGTAATATTTGTATTTTTCGCTCGTATTTAGTTTTAAGATATAGTTTTTGCCATAGTTATTTTTATTTCTAGATTTTTAGGCTTTGCCGTAAAATCCCTTAAGTGCTTTTTCTTTAGACTAAGATTTAGATGCTTTAGAATTTTGCGACGCCGTTTTTATATTTTAGTATCTTTTTAAGTTATTGCCATTTGGGATATAGTATTTCTTTTAAGCTTTAATATTTTTAGACGCAACTTTTAATTATTAGTTTTTAGACTTTTAGGTTTCGACGCGCTACGTTTTTTTTTATTATTTTTTGACCTTTTATTTTTTTCGACGTTTTTCAACGCGCCCTTTTTCTTTCTTATTTCTCGACGCTCTAGCTTTTAGGACTTAGAATTTTTTTCTATTTCTTCTCTAAAATTTCAAAACGAAAAATTATTTTAAGCGGTTAAATTAATAGACATCCAAATTTTCTGCTTCGTAGTAATAGTTGGATTTGTTAGTGGCGAAGTTGTGAGCTTCCGATTTAAAGGGTTCTGGCTCCCTGCTGCATCTATTGGCTATTCGAAACGTGGGCAAAAGCAGAAAAGTCTATTAATTTGATAACTTATATAATTTTTATTTTTATAACTAATAGGATAATTAAGTAAATGCACCACATTGTAGCTAAAATTTGGTAATAAGCGCATTATGGAAAATCTCGAGAATATTTTGGAAACTCTTTATGACATCCGAAATCAATTTAATCAATACCCTCAAAAGGATGTTGATGACAATTCGTTCGGTCAATCTTGGATCACGAATGACGAAACAATAACTGGTTGTGAAATCTGTGGAGATTATCACTCAACATGGGAATGTTTTTATTACGTTCCTATGGAAAATTACGCACCCACAGAACCTGAATGGAACAATTATGAAGAATACAATTCAAATTGGGATTATTCCCAAGAATATTTCCAAACTCAACAACCAGAAGACGAGGAAAATTATGTGTCTGAAAATCTTTTAGACAATATGAAAATCAAACTCGAAGAACTCGATGCTCAAAATGAACAAATGAGAGAGTTTGTAAATCAGCAAGCTGAAACTCTATCAGATTACACAGCTGTTGATCTGAGGAGTATTGTGCAAGAAAATCTCATATCATCGAATTTTGATGAATTCGAGAGCTCCGAAATCACCAATTATCCCGATGATACTTTTTATTCAGCTTTACCAATTTCACAACATATCGACACATTAGCCTCTACTGACGAAATCATCGATCCATCAATGGATGAAGAAGAAGTAAGGGTGACAAATTGGTACTCTTGGGAAAACGATAACGTTGAAAATTTTACCCCTGAGACCAAAATGGTGGGACCAATAAGTACCATTAATGAAGAAGAATTTGCTTCAATCCCGAAATTCACCATTCCACAACCTTCCAACTCAATATGCTCAATAGACGAGTCATCTATCGAAGATGAACTACGAGCTGTAATAGATAATGACATCTCAAATTTTACCCAATTGGGTAATAGAAGTGAACACTTTGATCCTGAAAATGAACGGAAGGAAATGTTAGAATTTGTCCACCAAATAAAAATATGTATGTCGGTGTATATCGATCCATTTGACCAAGAACCGGAAAAAAGACATATCCATTTACTAAAAGCTACACTTAAAAAAGAATTAAGTAGTGACGATCGGGTGGGTCTAAACTTTAAACCCATTGATATATTTTATACCACCCGAGATGTAAATAACTGGCTCACTATTTTAATTCGTGGAACTTATTCTACCGACTTCACATGTCGTCAGCTAAGTATGGGGAAGTCTAACCCCACTTAACGTTAAATTCAGGGTTTGGGTTAGTGCATAACTCGTTAATAAACATGCATAATAAGTTAGGGTAAAAGACGCAATTTCAAAGATTAGCAAACAGTTCAGAAAAGCAACCGTTTTTTAAGAAAAACATGTGTGATAAAACAAGAAGGAATTAACGATGAGGCGCGCCATCTATCATTCGACGAGATTTGTAATTACAAACTGGGTATTTTTAATCACTTTTCTACACTTATCACCCTCGTGAATTTATAATTATAGTCTGATTTCATGCAAATGAGGGCATTGCATGATCTCAAGTGTGGGGAAGGGTTATAAATTCTCTCGGGTTTGCACTTAGTTTATTTGCCAAATTTTGTGAAAATTTTAAAAAAATTTCAAATAAATGAATTCAAAATCATGTTTATACATATTTATGAACGATGAAAACTAGGTGTTAATACCGAAATTATCGTTACCTCGCAAAGGACATAAATTGAGAAACACCCTAAAACACTTGAATTCATTTAAAATGGAATAAAGGAGAATAAAAAGGCAAAGAAAGAAACTAAGTGTGGGGAGAATGTACCAAGTTATTCAATTAAAAAAAAATTATCGTTCACATGTTTCTGTAAAGTTATTGCAGATGCTTTTGTTTTGAACTAAATTGACTGTTTTACCTGCAATATTATAATAAAGATAAAAGAAAAGATGGATCTACATGATGAATCAATTCCATCATTAAAAGGAAGTAAAGTCTTCCGAAAAAGACACGCGCTTCTTGATTTAGGTCAAGAAGTTGTCGTCCAGACCAGCTGTAGGTTGACGAAAAATCTAGAAAAGTCATCTCTAAAATCAGTAGGAAATCCACGGATCTCAGCATCAAACAGGGTCGCCAAGTGGTCAGACTTATCCTAACTATGAGAGGATCTGTCTCATAAAATGAGGAGGGCGCCGTGCAAATTAGCTTGATAAGACTAATGAATCAGACCCCCAGAAAGGATAATCTCCTTAAAGATTAAAAATCATCTTTTAAGACTGATATTACTCAATCCTTGAGATTGACTTTAAAGATTGAGAATTACAAACTCATGGAATTCGATGATATCTAAACTCGAGCTTGAACGAGAAAATATTTTGATCAAATTAAAACCGATTTGTTATCTAAAAACCCATTTTCAATGCGTTCATTACCATTGAACGTAAAATCTTAGGAATTCACCTGGAATTCATTAGGTCACCTGAACCAATTCGGGTGTCAACCGTAAGAACGGTGGTTGCATAGCATGGTCGAAGACAGGACCTTGTGCCAGACCGAAAAAAATCATAGGGTGAGCTTTACTATTGCTCCTACCAAGGATAGTAATTGCATCCGACATGTTATAGACCATAATTAAAAGCATGTCATGGGACATTGCCTTAACAGTTGCTTGTTCAACGCTTTCCTTTAGAACCGGATGGTAGTTTACCGAAAGGTAATATACGGAGCAAGTATACTGGACGTGTGCTTTCCTAATACAAAGGTTAGCAAGTGGGTGACACAAAACCATAAGTTTTGAGCTAAAATTTTCAAATCTGAAACCCACAAAACCCACAAAAACAATTTGCAAACACCGGTAAAGGGTTATTCCGAAAAACTTGTCTAGGGTAAAATCTAGCTTGAATTTTCAAAAGATCAAATGTTTTCATAAAGATCCAATTTCCTTAAGGATCTAAATTTTCATAGTCATGTGGGACTGTAAACCACATTGTTACTATCATTGTTTATACCGCCATATCAAAATCACTGATGTACAAAGTGTAAAGAATAAAGAAGTGATTCGTGTGATGTATTATATTATTTCAAGTTCTGTATTGCTTGAGGACAAGCAACGTTCAAGTGTGGGGATATTTGATAGTGCTCCAAATGAACATATATTTAGTATCAATATCCTTCCAATATGTAAAGTTTTCAGTTGCAATTGTTCTATTTCAAGTAATATTAGTTTATATTAAATAAGTGCGAAGAAAAAAGGCGAAAACGAAGATTTGAAGACGCAAACGTCCAAAAAGCTCAAATGTACAAGATACCATCCAAGTGGTTCAATTTATTGATAAAAAACGTCTAAAAATGACAAGAGTACAAGTTACAAAACGCAAAGTACACGATATTAAATCGTACGAAATGACGTTCGAAAATCCGGAACCGGGACCTGAGCCAACTATCAACGCCCGACGCAACGGACCAAAAATTACAAGTCTACTATGCACAAGAATATAATATAATATTTAAATAATTATATAAATTATTTATATATTATATATTATATTAAATAACGTCGACAAGCAAGAAAACAAAAGACATTTGATCTGATCCAGCTGTCCATGCGATCGCATGCCCACAAGGCACAAAAGCCATGCGATCGCATGAGCCCAAAAATCTGGCCAACTCTATAAATTCAGCAATTTTCGGCCAGTTTATGTACACCATCATTCTCTCTACTCTCTGTAATATAAATATATATATATATATATATATATATATATATATATATATATATATATATAATATATATATAGTATAGGGTAGTTTTATATTAGATTAGTTTGGGTTATGTAACGGTTAATTTACGGGTTTTAAAATCGAAGTTCTGTCTGTGTAAAGCTACGCGATAAATACTCAATGTAGGTTATGTTCTCCGTTTTAAATTAATGTCTTGTAACTAAGTTATTATTATGCTTATTTAAGATGAAGTAATCATGATGTTGGGCAAAAATATTTAAAATTGGGTAATTGGGCTTTGTACCATAATTGGGGTTTGGACAAAAGAACGACACTTGTGGAAATTAGACTATGGGCTATTAATGGGCTTTATATTTGTTTAATTAAATGATAGTTTGTTAATTTAATATAAAGATTTACAATTGGACGTACCTATAAATAACCACATACACTCGATCGGACACGATGGGCGGGGTATTTATAAGTACTAATAATCGTTCATTTAACTGGACACGGGAATGGATTAATAGTTAATGGACTTATTAAAACAGGGGTGAATTATGTACAAGGACACTTGACATAATTGTTAACAAAGTATTAAAACCTTGGATTACACGCAGTCGATATCCTGGTGTAATTATTAAACAAAGTATTAAAATCTTGTTACAGTTTAAGTCCTCAATTAGTTGGAATATTTGACTTCGGATATAAGGATAATTTGACGAGGACACTCGCACTTTATATTTATGACTGATAGACTGTTATGGACAAAAACCAGACAAACATATTAAATAATCCAGGACAAAGGACAATTAACCCATGGGAATAAATTAAAATCAACACGTCAAACATCATGATTACGGAAGTTTAAATAAGCATAATTCCTTTATTTTCATATTTAATTGCAGTTTAATTATCGCACTTTAATTTATTGTCATTTTAATTATCGTATTTTTTTATCGCATTTTATTTTACGCACTTAAATTATAGTCATTTATATTTTTCATTAGGTTTTAATAGTGACTTAAAATATAAAATCGACAAACTGGTCATTAAACGGTAAACCCCCTTTTATATTATTATTATTATATATAAAAATATATATTTTGTACAAATATAGTTGTTTAAAATATAGTGTAAAATAAGTCGTCTCCCTGTGGAACGAACCTGACTTACTAAAAACTATACTACTCTACGATTAGGTACACTGCCTATAGTGTTGTAGCAGAGTTTAGGTATATCCATTCTATAAATAAATAAATATCTTGTGTAAAATTGTATTGTATTTAATAGTATTTCCTTGTAAAAAAATAATACTATTTCCTAGTACCCCTCGCACACATCACCAATTTCCGTTTTATAGAATGAAGATGAGAAATGGACACGACACTAATAAAGGAGGTACGAGCGAGGACCTCGAGTTTACGGCCAAGGTTGAGGCCATCATTAAAAAGCAAAGAGTGGAATTTCTTGACGATGTCCGAAAGGTTTTCCAAGAATCGGTTGATGGGCAAGTAACCGAGCTAATCAATGAGCGAATGAATGCCGCAATTGAAGAGGCATTAGAAGCTAGAAACATTCATCCTCGGGGTGAAGGGGGTGATGATAATGGTGGATATGGAAGGCGAGACTTCCATTACAAAAATTTCAAGGATGCTCAACCTCCTATGTTTAATGGAGTGAGGGATCTATTGAAAAACACATGTTGGATCTCCGACATCGAGGGGGCTTTCTGTACCGCGAAGTGTCCTCCCGAGAAAAAGACGAGATACGGTTCTAGCATGTTACGTGAAGAGGCCAAGTTGTGGTGGGACGATAAAATTAAGTTTTATGGTGAAGAGCAATGCATGAGTTTGACGTGGGAAGAGTTTAAAAATGAATTTTTCAAAGAATACCGAACTCCTTCTGACCTTGATAAAATCCGGGACTAGTTGCACAATTTGCGACAAGGTTCAATGGACTTGGTTACTCTCAAGTCGACCTTTTTGGCAAAGACTCATTTTTGTCCGGAGTATGTTGGTGATGATCACAAGTTGATGCTAGATTTTTATCGAACACTAAGCGATGAGTTAAAGCGTAAGATAAGTCGGGGAATGGCTAAGTCTTTTGAGGAATTGTTTGAGTTAGCCCGGGGCTTCGAACCGGAAGTCCCAAAGCAAAGCGATTTCTCCTTCTCTAAGAGAAAATTTGAAGGTTCGAGTCATTCAAACTTTTCCAACAAGAAAAGCAAAAAGGGTTCCGAAAGTGTGAATAGTGTGAAGAAGGGTGGTTTCGGGAACTTTATCCCTACTTTCTACAATTGTAGGGTACGTGGTCATTTGTCTCGAGATTGTACAAAGCCTCCTTCGACAAACAAGTTCACTTGTTTTAATTGTAACAAAGAAGGACACTGAAAGTCGGAGTGTCCCGATTTGAACACTGATCATGTCAAAAGGCTAGAGAAGGCGGCGGGTACGGCTCGGGGGTGAAACTATTTGATGACTAATGACGAAGCCAAGCAATCCAATGAAGTTGTCTCAGGTACTTTCATGGTTACCTCTAATCCGGCAATGATCCTATTTGATAGTGGTGCTAACTTATCGTTTGTTTCTCCAAGATTTGTGTCTAAGCTTGATAAACTGCTAGCTAAGTTAATTCATCCGGTAGAAGTTGAAATAGCGGATGGTAAGACGGTGCTATGGGTTGATGTTTGTAATGATTGTGAAATTGTATTTGGTTCCGAAACATTTAAAATCGATCTTATCCCGATGACCTTAGGTGAATTCGATATTGTCGTTGGTATGGATTGGCTCGATCGTCATAGAGCCGATATTGCATGCAATGAAAAATCTATTCGTGTGAAGACCCCAAGTGGGGGAGAGCTAATTATTCATGACGAGAGACGGAGAAGAATTGTGCCATTATGCACTTGTGCACGGGCACGTCATTTTCTTGTTAGTGGTGGCATGGCTTTTCTTGCTCATGTAGTTGATACTCGTGAAGGGCCACCATCCATTTGTGAAATTCCGGTGGTTAGTGAATTCGAAGACATTTTTCCGGATGAATTACTAGGTGTTCCGGCGAAAAGACAAGTTGAATTTCGCATTGAGTTGGTTCCGGGAGCTACTCCCATTGCTAAAACTCCTTATCTTTTAGCACCAACGGAGATGCTAGAGTTGTTAAATCAAACCCAAGAACTACTTGAAAAGGGTTTTATCCGACCGAGTGCTTCGCCATGGGGCGCTCCAGTTTTATTCGTGAAGAAGAAGGATGGTAGTATACTGATGTGCATCGATTATCGGGAGTAGAATAAAGTGACGATAAAGAATCGTTATCCATTGCCTCGGATTGACGATTTGTTTGACCAACTCTAAGGTGCAACGTATTTCTCTAAGATTGACCTACGGTCCGGCTATCACCAAATGCGGGTCCGTGAGGAAGATATTGAGAAAACGGCCTTTCGAATGCGTTATGGGCATTTTGAGTTTGTAGTTATGCCTTTCGGTCTTACGAATGCACCGGCGGTATTCATGGATCTTATGAACCGAGTGTGCCAACCTATGTTGGACAAGTCGGTGATTGTGTTCATTGACAACATATTTGTCTATTCGAAGAGTATGAAGGAACATGAACATCATTTGCGTGGTGTGTTGAAGACGTTGCGGAAGGAGAAGTTGTATGCAAAATTCTCCAAATGTGAATTTTGGCTAAGGGAAGTTCAATTCCTTGGCCATATTGTGAACAAGGATGGTATTCAAGTAGATCCGGGGAAGATTGAGACGGTGAAGAGTTGTGGACGACCAACTACGCCTACAGAAATCCGAAGTTTTCTCAGATTGGCCGGTTATTATCGTCGGTTTATCCAAGACTTTTCTAAGATCGCTTCTCCATTGACGAAATTAATGAGAAAGAACGCGAGATTTAATTGGGAAAACGAGCAAGAAATTGCTTTCCAATTGTTAAAAGAGAAGTTATGTCAAACTCCGGTTTTAGTGTTGCCGGAAGGTGTAGAAGACATGACGGTTTATTGTGATGCATCTTTAAATGGGCTCGGGTGTGTTCTAATGCAAAGAGGTAAAGTCATCGCTTACGCCTCTAGACAATTAAAGGAACACGAAACGAGATATCCGACTCATGATCTTGAGTTGGCGGCGGTTGTTCATGCGTTGAAAATATCGCTCCATTATTTGTACGGTGTCAAATGCACGATTTATTCGGATCACAAGAGCTTAAAACATCTTTTTGATCAACGAGATTTGAATTATCGTCAACGTAGATGGATGGATGTGGTAAAAGACTACGATTGTGAAATACTTTATCATCCAGGTAAGGCGAATGTGGTCGCGGATGCGTTAAGTCGGAAGAGTCAACATCTGGCGATACGAGTAGGATCGTTACGGATGATTATTACTAACGATTTTCTTGTAAAGCTTGGCGAGACTCAAATCGAAGCTTTTGTTAACAATAAGCATGAGGAACGAATCGTGGGACAGACAAAGTTTATTACCTTAGGTCCGCATGGTTTGCTATCTTTTCAAGGAAGAGTGTGGGTACCTAAAATGGGTGATCATCGACGAGTGCTACTTGATGAAGCACATAAGTCAAGGTATTCCATTCACCCAGGTGTGACGAAAATGTCTCTTGATTTGAAGAAAGAGTATTGGTGGCCGGGCATGAAACGTGATGTTGTAAAGTATGTTGAACAATGTGTCACATGTTTGCAAGTTAAGGCCGAGCACCAAAAGCCGTATGGTAAGTTACAACCGTTGGAAGTCCCGAAATGGAAATGGGAGCACATTACCATGGACTTCATTACAAAGCTACCCAAGACGGCAAGGACCTAATTTGATTCGATTTGGGTGATAGTTGATCGGTTGACGAAAAGTGCCTTGTTTCTTCCCATTCGGGAAACGATATCGTCGGAGACTTTGGCTAAAATATTTATCAAGGAGGTGATATCGAGACACGGGGTTCCTATATCTATTATTTCATATCGAGATACTCGTTTCACATCTCGGTTTTGGAATAAGTTTCATGAAGATATGGGTACACAATTGAGAATGAGCACGGCGTACCATCCTCAAACGGATGGTCAAACCGAACGTACGAATCAAACATTGGAGGATATGTTACGGGCGTGCATTATCAATTTTGGCGGTTATCACACCCCCAGTTAGGGCCTGGGCGAAATGTGACTTAATATCAAATAAACCAACATATTATAATATACGAGAACAATACTAAATGATAAAAAAAAACTTTATTGAGAGTACGCAGCGGAAAATGAAATGTCATTACAATGATGGAAGTAACAATAATGTAAATGTTCAAATGCAAAAGTAAATAATGCGATATCTCTTGATCCTATGTCCAAGTAGCATCACATAAGTAGTAAGTAAGAAAGCTTGAATCAATCAGCACCTGAGACAAAACATGCTAAAGTGTCAACCAAAAAGGTTGAGTGAAGTTCATAGGTTTAACAAATAAGTTTGACTATTGTTTTAGACCACAAGATTTAGTTTGTAAAGTTGATCTCCTGCAGGATCAAAAAGTTATGCCAGTGCGTGATATTTAGACTAAACGTTCAAGTTTACCCCAAAGACAAGTTGTAGTTTATACTTGTCGATTTAATTTCATTATTAAGTAATACAAAGACTTAGTCAAATGTATCGGGGACGTTACTCCCGATAGGCCTACCCTCAATAATTAAGCATGCATTCAACGAGCAATTAAAAATATCACTGTAGGGACTTAGTCGGACATAACCGGGTATAGCATAGTTTTAACAGTTGGCACTTGTGTCTAAATTGTAAATAGTAAAAGTAGCATGTGTCTCACCCCAATAAAAGTAAATCAGTTTGCTAGCAATAAAGAGTGGGGCTATGAATTCACCTTAGTAAGTAGAGAGAGAGAGAGTTATTCCTCGGAATAGAAAGTTGGATGAGTGAGAAGAAAAGTCAACCTATTGACATTTAAGAGTAGTAAGTGTTTTTGCCCAAGTTTAAGTAGATGTTTAAGTATGATAGTGTTGTAAGTATAGTTCATTTTACTAAGTTTTCTTTCCTAGTAAGTTTCTATTTTTAGAAAGTTTCCACTTTTAGTAGATTTCTTATCTTAGTAAGTTTCTATAACTAGAAAGTTTCTACTTTAAGAGTGTTTTCCATTTTAGGATACTTGCCGTATTAGATAAGCTTCCAATCACCCCTTTTCCTTCGAATGACCATTTCAGGTCTAGGGGCTTGAGCTATAGGATCCTTTAAATCGGAAATCCAAACCCTTCCGCCTAGAGTTTCGTAGAAACCATTCGTCAAGAAAGTTCGAAGATCTATGCATCTCTAATACATATCCCAAAATGTTTTTATGTGTTATAATATAAGTAGTAGGTTATAGGTGTTAGTAATAGTAATAGTGTATACATGTTAATTAATAGTATAAGTAGTATTAGGGTTTCATTAATTAGGGTTAGTTAATTAAAGTAGTATTTTAATGATCAGGGTTTAGGGTTTTGAGGATCTAAATAATATGAATGTTAAGATCATGCATGAATATGATTATGAATATAAACATAAATTGAAAGAATGATTTAAAAGTTTTAAGATTTTGGATCATACCTTGTTAATGATGATGAAGATTAACAAGAAACAAGAAGAAAACTTGGTGATGAAGATCAAATAACCCAAATAATGAAGAACACGCTTGAAAATTTGGATGAGCACGAAGAACAAGCTTGAAGATCCGAATACCATAAGAGAGGGAGAGGGAGAGATTGTTTTTGATAGAGGATTTTGGTGTGATTTGTGAATGAGAAACTAGGAGTCTAGGGGTGTTTATATAGTGCAAGTATTAGAGTGTTAGTCAACATAAGAATGTTCTAATTAATGATTTTATTTTATTTTATAATTTTTAGTCAACAATAGGTGGTACTAGTTTATATATATATATATATATATATATATATATATATATATATATATATATATATATATATATATATATATATATATATATATATATATTTTATTTTATTTTTTAGTCAATATAAGGATGTAATTGTTTAAGATTCTTTAGTCTCATTATTATTATTATTATTATTATTATTATTATTATTATTATTATTATTATTATTATTATTATTATTATTATTATTATTTTTACATTTACTACATGATAAGTATTATTTTCTTTTTACTAATTCATGACTTGTATATATTTTTTTTATTTAGTTCCCAATTGTTTTATTATTTATATAAATGTCACTTTTTATTTATTACTTATAGGTTATTAGTTATAATATTACATAAATGCATAAATTTTAATTAGCAGTGAGTGTCGACTAACAGTTTATTATTTTCATCTTTTATTAACTTGTCAATTATTGCACAAAGTTAATCAATATGTTTTATAACTCTTAACACTTAACAATTGTTGATTAAAGTTTAATCATTATGTTTTACTTATATTGTTTGGGCATTTAATATTGGAAAAATATAGAATGGAAAAATGAGGGTAGTTATAGTGGTGGTTGGGATGAGCACTTACCATTGGTGGAATTCTCGTACAATAATAGTTATCATACTAGTATCGGGATGCCACCTTATGAGATGCTTTATGGGCGTAGGTGTCGAACTCCAATTTGTTGGGGTGAAGTGGGTCAAAGAGAAATCGGGAGCACCGATTTGGTCTTAGAGACGAATAGCAAGATTGAGATGATTATGACTCATTTGAAAGCGGCTCAAGATAGATAAAAGTCGTATGCCAATAAGTGTAGACGACAAATAGAGTTCCAAGAAGGTGACATGGTGATGCTTAAAGTTTCGCCATGGAAGGGTGTTATTCGGTTTCGAAAACGGGGAAAGTTAGCTCCTCGGTTTATTGGGTCATTTAAGATTTTGGCTCGTGTTGGCGAAGTTGCGTATCGTTTGGAATTACCCGAAGAGCTTACGGGGATCCATAATACATTTCATGTTTCCCATCTCCGTAAGTGTCTTGCAGATGATTTTTCGTGGATGCCACTAGACGAATTTGAGTTAAACAATAAGTTAGAGTATGTTGAGGAGCCAATTGCAATACTCGGCGAAAAGGTGAAAAGGTTGAGGAATAAGGTGGTGAGAACTTATAAGGTTCAATGGCGTCGTAGTAAAGGTTTCGATTTTACTTGGGAGCCCGAAGAGTTTGTGTTGGTGTATCTTCCCTCTTGTCATGCGGCTTAGATTGCGAGGACACAATCTGGTTCAAGTGGGGGAGAGTTGTAAGATCCTGACTGTGACGACCCGAAAATTTCCAACCAAATTTAAACTTAATCTTTATATGATCAATACGATAAGCAAAGTATGTAATGTTGAGTTTAGAAAATTTTGGAAACGATGTTCATATATTCAATTGACCTTCGACTGCTCTCGACGATTCACGAACAATCAATTGTAAATAGATTTGTGTGTATGTATATATAAATAATAATTCGAAATATAATTTGAAGTATTATATGTTGTTGTAATTAAAAATTAATAAAAAAATAGGATATTATAAAAATTATTATTTAAAATATATCTCTATATATAAATAAAGTATATTGAAAATAAATATTAAATGATTGTAATACTCGTTTAATGTTTCGATTAATATTAATCAAGTTAAAAATGAGCTTATATGATTTTAAAATCAAAGATGATCCGAAAATGAGTTATATAAGTTATAGGCTTATTAAAAGTATATTTAGGATCTAATTTTTTAATTTTAACACTTTTTATATTTTACCCATAAATGAGAGGGACAGTTGATGTAATATTTATTTATTAAATTAAGGACTGAATTTTATACCATAATGACCAAAATAAATAAATATAGTTAATTTAAAAATATGGGATTTTTCTGAACACTTTTATCCGCCATTGATTTACAACGGAGCACGATATAAACTTCGCGATAAAACTGTCGGCAGTCTATAATACTTATTTGATCCATGAATTTGAATTAATCAATCATGTACTGTTTCTTACTTTAATTCTTTGTTTCTTTGTATTACCAAAACCCCACTTGTCCTCTCTGATTGTTATAGAAAACAAACACATCATAATCTATTTTTTTTTATTTTGATTCATCATCTAACTATTATATAGTTATATATCACGTACATTAACACATGGTCAATGAATCAAACTCAAATACATCATTCTCTTTTCTCTTTGATCACACCTCATACCCTCTTCATCACCCTCAAACCACCTGCTCGTTTAATTTTTTTTTTCTGTTGTAATCACAATCGAACACACAAACTTGTTCTTGTTTAATTAACCCATCAAGGAATTACAATTGAAACCCATGAACAACCACCTTGGTTCAACCACCACAAAACCGCCATTGAAACACCACCTTCAAAACCCATTTAACATCATCACTTTGAAACCACTACCACCTCGTGATTCATCGACCAAGCAACACAACCGGTCACCATCACTTTCCTTCTCCATTGAGCTACCATCCACCATGTTGCAAACCACCACCACGAGAACCATAACCATAACCCACCTGCTCGACAAACCCACAAAACCTGCTCAAACTATTTCTATTTTGTCACCATTATTGCAGCTGTATGATGACCCAAGCCATCTATTCTATTCGGTAAAACCTACCTTCATCAAACTAATTACTTTACACACCACCCTACAACTATCACAAACCACACTATCATGACCATCCTCAAACCACTTCAACTGTGGACACAACCACCACCGGCCACCGGAGCTCCTCTTACCACAAAGCCGCCATCTCTCTACTTCTCTCCTTCTCTCTCTAAACCACCCAACACCACCACATTACCATCGTTAACTCTTGTTAATTAGATTATGCTCCTGTGTCATTATTGAAACCCACCTCCAGCTACAAAGGTCAAACGAAACAAATGATGTGTAAAGGTAACAAAAATGTTTCTATTACTTTTCGCGTTTATAAAATTACAATAAAGATGGGCCGATGACTATCAAATTAAGTGCTTTGAATATTAAATCACATTCCATAAGCAATCTTTGAAACAAATTTTTAATGTGGGACTAGTTACAACATTATGGCCGACAATTAATAAACCTCATGGACCCCTTCCCTATTTTCTTTCTTTTATTTCTGTTATAATTCGAAACAAACCACCACATGACCACAAGATGCTGTTACAGCTATTATACTGTTCCGGTGACAACTTCTTGCTGCTGTTTTTCCAATCCCGAAACAACCTTCGAACATACTTGCAATAATAATGAATGATTCATTGATAATGATGCTATGACGTAACGTTGATGATGAATATGATGATTCCGTTGATGATGATAAGGATTATATTAGACGTAAGATAATGATTATTTGATGGCGAAGATGAGCTTATAAGAATGATGGTGGTACGGTTTTATGATGAACCAAAGTAATTGAAATTGTTTCGCTGTGCTACCGGGGTTGATGCTAATTATATAATTATGGAGTGGGCTTAATTAATTGGGCAGTTGGGCCATTAAGTTATTGTTGTTAGGCTAGCTGATATTGGGCCATGAGTATTAGACCAAGCCCAATAGTTAATAGGCCTTGTCGACTGACTGATGGAAGGAGTTAAATAAAATTTAACTCGGTTTATAACAGAAAAAGCAAAACAGACAAATGGTTAGAGTGTTTGTGTTATGCGAGAGGTCTTGAGTTCGAACCCGGGCTGAGACAATTTATTTCTTTTTGGAGCTTTTTTGTGAGGTAGTTATTATTATTACTCTTATCATTATTATTATTATTATTATTATTATTATTATTATTATTATTATTATTATTATTATTAATATTATTATTATTATTATTATTATTATTATTATTATTATTATTATTATTTGTTATTGTTATGTTAGTTATTATTATCATGATTTTTAGTATTATTATGATTATTATCATCATTAATATTAATAGCATTATTAGTACTATTATTATTAAAAACTATCATTATCATTTTTATTATTAGTATTATCATTATTAATAAGGTTATTATTATTATTATTAGTAAAACATTATTATCGAAACTATCATTTTAACAAATAAATATTTTGTACATTAAATATACTTATTACATATACTATAATTTTATTAATGTTCATATAACTATATATCAAACATATTATCATATTTTCTTTACTTGCGTATAACAAACTACTGATTTTAATACTAATCATATATAAACATATATATAGATATATTAAAAATAACCAAAGATATAAATATTAATTATTTTAAATATATATACAAATTAATTAAATAATATATGAAATTGTTCGATTACTATTATATGTATTAATGAATATACAAATGATTTAGGTTCGTGAATCCGAGGCCAACCTTGCATTGTTCAGTTCCGTCGTATGCATATTTTTACTACAAAATATCGTATAGTGAGTTCATTTGCTCCCTTTTACTCTTTACATTTTTGGGACTGAGAATACATGCGCTGTTTTTATAACTGCTTTATTAAATGCTTTTGAAATATATTTTGAACTGAGAATACATGAAATGCTTTTATAAATGTTTGACGAGATAGACACAAGCAAAACATTCCTCGAATGAATTATTATGCAGACATAAGTTCTGTAGATTATTATTAAATTAGTTGGACTTTATAATTGCCACTAATTGTTGTGAATATTTCCCCTGATTATTATTGCTTGGTAACCTAAGAATTAGAATCGGGTATGGCCCTAATTCACGCGAATCCTAAAGGTAGCTACCGGGTTTAACACCTCCACCCAGAATGTTCACTAGACGGAAGAGCTAGTGGGCGTGGTGTTTAGTACTTCAAGGTTTATATATTATACAGATGAGATGTTCTGTTTTTGGGGATATTATTTATGCACATTATATGTTAAGGTCGGTTACCAAGCCAAGCAATGAATGAAAAGTGAATGTTATGTATCGAGAGAATGATTTTATACACAGGTTATGTGTATGATATTTTTGTACACGATAGATGTGTACGGTTACTAAGATTTATGAAAATGGTTTCGTACACGAGATAGGTGTACTGTATTTGAATCTTGTGGTCTATCAAAATGATGAATTTTATTGTTTACGATAAACTTATGAACTCACCAACCTTTTGGTTGACACTTTAAAGCATGTTTATTCTCAGGTATGAAAGAAATCTTCCGCTGTGCATTTGTTCATTTTAGAGATATTACTTGGAGTCATTCATGACATATTTCAAAAGACGTTGCATTCGAGTCGTTGAGTTCATCAAGATTATTATTAAGTCATTCATAGTTTGGATATATTATGAAAGGATATGCATATCTGTCAACTTTCGATGTAATGGAAGTTTGTCTTTTAAAAACGAATGCGATGTTTGTAAAATGTATCATATAGAGGTCAAATACCTCGCGATGTAATCATATGTTATTGTATTCGTCCTTGTGGATTAGGACGGGTCATCTCATGTGGTATCAGAGCGGTGGTCTTTGCGAACCAGGTCTTGTAATAGTGTATCTAACTGATAGTTGTTTAGATGCATTAGTGGGTCTGGACTTCGACCGTGTCAGCATGTCAAAAGCTTTGCTTATCATTTAGTGTCGAAAATTATTTGCTTATCATCGTTAAAGTCTAGACACGTCTTACTGCCTCTATTGCATAGATAGTGTATAGATAAATTCATATCTTAGCATATCTGTTATTGTTACCTTTGCCTGACAGCTTCCGTAGATTCCTCCGTAACTTATGGGATTTTAGTATTATATATGCACATGTAAATTATGTATTGCAGGGTACTAATCTACATCCTATAATCTATTTCTTATCGAAAATCCTTCATCTGATCGTACGAGATGAATCCCTCAACCAGTTCGAGTCCCTCAGATTCCAATAGCTATTCCGAAAGTTATTCCGACAGCTATTCCGACATGGATATTCATCTAAGCTCCGAAAGCAGTGTAAATGAAATGGATCAACCAAACTAGTCATCTTCAATTCTGGATGAATTGGGGATGGGTTCATAGACGACTTAACTGATGGAGACGAGAAGAAGGCGATCCTTTCCACCAACCAAATTCACCTCTTCATGGAGAACCCGAAGCACTTACCGGCGAACCAGTCCGAAACACCATTATCACCCTCATTTCCCGAATACCTCGCCACGATTATATTCTATCTAAAATTCTAAACCTTATTCATTCACTCATTCCAACCGACAATCATCCCGGAATAATAGAAGAAGTCAACGAACTTCGCGCTCGAGTAATCAATTTGGAGAATATGGTGCAAAATTTACCAGCCTCAGCAACATCACCGACACCAACAGTACCATCAGTAACAGCACCAGTACCACCAACAACCCAAGTTTCAACATCACATGCCTCAACATCTCATTCTGTACCTCGAGAATAATCATCGTTCTACATGACGTTCTACATCATTTATCTTTGTTCGACATGATGGTTATGTAACCTCTAATGTTTTAGAGATTATGTACTCTAGTTCTAACCGTAAACCAAATGAGTTTAATATCATATTAACTCATTAAATCCATGATTACATCTGAAGAAAATATATATGTATATATGTTTTCATAAAGATTGTAATTAAAAAAAAATTCTTTTGTACAAACTGTTAATGGTGAAAATATTTTAACGGGTAGGTAATACCCGAGGAATATTTAGATTTCACCTTAATAAGTTACACTGTACATTCATCGAAGCTGATTCAACAGTCATTTAATATCCTACTTACATCTACAGATATACGAATCCGTTCACCACAGAATAACCATTTTCATTCAATTTCATGTTTGGATTTTGACCTATCAGAATTCAACAAGTGGCATAATGAAGAAAAAATTTGACAAAATAAAATTTGTTAGAAACAAACAAATTAACTATGAGAAATTGTGTTAAGAAACCACGCTAACAAAATCCTAGCTAACTGTTAATTCCTTATTACATTAATTTATCGCAATTTAATTCTCTCAATTTTATTTATCGTCATTTAATTTCTGTTATTTATTTTACGCACTTTAAATATCGGGACACATATACAAGGTTTTGACATATCATATCGACGCATCTATATACATTATTTGGAATAACCATAGACACTCTATATGCAGTAATGCTTGAGTTAGTTATACAGGGTTGAGGTTGATTCTACAATAATATATATACTTTGAGTTGTGATCGAGTCTGAGACATGTATATAATGGGTCACGATACGTATTAATTAATTCGAATATTATATATTAAACTATATATGAATTATTGGACTGTTAACTGTGGACTATCGACTGTGGACTAATAACATTGGACAACTAAAATGAATTAAAATATTGATTATAACATATGAAACTAAATATTTCTTCAAGTTTGCCACTTGATTTCATCTTAAACCTCAATTGAATCTTGACAATTACAAACTGCGTTAAAACCTTTCATGATTCTTGAAAACACCTCAATCTAGAGGATGAACCAACCACACTTCATCTAAGGAAAAAAAGATTGATGCATATAGTTATGCACCTGAAAACACTCAGAACCTGAGTAAACATATAACACGTATCTGTGCTAGTTCCTTTAGCGTTTTTATTACTGAAAATATCATTACAAACTCTCTCTAAATTAGCCAATTTTGTCACAGCTCCAGCAAATCAACTTCGACTTTCATTCGAATAAGCTTTATTATAACCTTGGTATATAAGTTTGCCACTTCATCATCGTTATCGGAGAACTGTTTATATCTCACCACATTAGCAGTAAACTTACCAGCAACATCATTACTCATTGACTTAAGTATCTCTCCGAAAAACCATTATAACTGTTCAATAAAGTCCTATCATATACCCATCCGCATCTTGTAAAGAGAACTGCCATACCAAGTACCGGGAAATCAGCAATCAATATTTCGAATCTCGCAACGTTTATCAACAGTTATATGTATACATATAACATTCATCCCCTAGAATTATGATCTTCGATTCTGAAATTCTGAAAAGCACCCAGCCTACGAATCAATACTCGGAATGTTGAAAAAGCTGAATGAAGCAGCAAAAATTGTAAACGACGTTAATAGTCAAAAGTTTGATTATAAAGAATGGAGTGTTGGAAACGCTCAATAGAAAATTTAGTATCAATAAGCGGATTATGCGAAATTATGAAGGAGACTGTGGACAAATCACAAGGACTAAACATGTACTTAACGAATTCAGATGATTCTGTATCTGATGAACTATTCAGCGAATATCTTGCTCCTTATTTATTCTAAATGTAACGACCCTGGATTTTCCAACGTTTATTTATTAATAATTATTATTATTAATATGTGTGATAAAAAGAATGTATGTTATTACATTTACATGTTGCCATGATTGCCCGAACTTGACTTTAATTGCCCGAAACGTCTTTGTGACACACGAAACTTACACGAATAATATTTTTAGATATTATTTACATTCATGATTAGTTTTATTAATCATTTTAATTAACTATGGTTATTAGTTAGTTACTTGGGCTTTAATTGGAATTATTTGTTAATTAATGGAACTTGGACTTGATTAATGTAAATGGACTCATGATATTGGGCTTAGAAAACCCACCCTACTTCTTTAATGGACTTGACTAGCCCATTAATTCATGTAAGTGATCCATTATGGTGTAACTAGTTTGGTTAGTGCAATTAGAATCTAGTTATCACCTTATCCCCATGAAATCAACTCTAATATCCATCTTTTTAAGCTTTACCATGCATGATCTATTAGACAAACTCCTCCCCCCATTCTCCTTGCTAAACCGTCGGTTTTGGTTATTCAAGGGGGAGTTCAAATTATTTTTTTTACTTACTTCATTCACTTGTATTCATCATTCATTTTCACACACTTTACTTGCAAAATCCTCTCAACTTTTCTCTCATCTCTTTCTCTCTTTTGCTCTCAAATATTGTAAGTTACATGATACTTTTTCCCTTCCTTTCTTCTTGTAAAAACCGAACCACACATACACATATCATCATCATTCTTTTGTTGTTGTTACTTATCTTTGGTTATTATTTACTTACTTGTTCTTTGATTAATTATTACTTACAAGTTACAAGATCAAACTTACTAGTTTGATTCTTCATTTATCTTGTATTTACAAGAACACTCAAGAACATAAACTTACTAGTTTATGTTCTACTTTTAAAGTTTCAAAGACTTAAGTTCATGTGTTGTGAAGACATACTTGTAGTTCTTGAAGTAAACTTAAAGTTTACTTTACTTAAAGATCAAACTTTGGTTGAATCTTTAAAAGTATGAACAACCATGAACCTTTTACTTATTTACTTAGTTTATCTCTTTATATCATGCACTTTAATTTCATGTTTGTTAGTTAAATGGTCAAGTACTACAAGTTAGTCTTGATCTCATTAATCTTGAACTAAAAGTTAACTTGAAAGTTCAAGAACACATAAATAAGCTTTCTTTAACTATAACTTTGTACACTTATGCTTGATCTAGGCTTTTGAGTCTTGGATCTTCAACATCTAACTAAGAACTATGTTCTACTACTTAAGATCTTGATTTCATAAGTTTACTTCAAGTTTGTAACTTGTTTTTACTTTTAAAGTTCATGTAAGTGTTAGATCTAAGACCTTGATGTAACTTTGGTTCATCAACTTCATACAACTCTTAAGTGAGTTGATCTACATGTATTAGACTCACACTTGTGTCATAATTGTCAAAACTTAGTTAGTATTACTTTTACATTTCATGTATGTCCTAAATCTAAGACTTTGATGAAACTTTGGTTCATCAAAACACTTGCAACACTTAAGTGAGTTGTGCTTCATGTCTTAGACTTGTACTTGGGTTATGATGGTCAAACCAGGGTAAAGATGATGTAAACACATCAATGAGTTATACACTTGAAGTTATATGCATCAAGGATGAGAACCATGATGAACATCAGGCACCAAAACCCACCGGAACCCACTTATCTTTCTGTTTCTGTTTACAGCCTACTGTTCTGCTGTTTCTGTAACAGACCATTAAACCTAGGCTACTGTAACCTTGATTTTCAAATATCTATGTTCGAGTAGATAACTTTTCATATAGGACTTGTCTTAATCCAAGTTACGGTTTAGGATTTATGGCCCTCCGATCGTCACTATGTCCTTTAACGTTGTGCAGAAATTTCTGACCTACTCGCACTTAGACCATTGCCACGGTCAAACGAAGACGAGTTTGCTTCTGTAAATTTTACCACACTTAAAGAACTCATAGACGGATTCATGGCCACTGGTCTCACCTTATTTCAGTAGGTATTGAGGCCGTGGTGACTGACCGAACTCAGCCTTTGTTTTAAACTACTTTCATAAACGAAACCTACTTTACGCCTTTTGTTTGATGATGACTGATGATGACCTTTAAGACCTTATTTACATACTTTTAAACCTATTCGGACGATTTACTGACTTAGTACTATTTGACTTAGGTTGAGTACCCGTTTGGACAACCTTCATTACTTGCTTACTTTCCGAGTCATACTTTACCGCTACATTATCATTGTGAGTTATAGCATTCCATTTTTACTTTAACTATTTTGGGAACTGAGAATACATGCAGATTTTATGTTTTACATACTAGGCACGAGTACTTAAACATATATATGTGTGGGTTATACAATGGCATAAACATTCCCTTTAGCTCGGTAACGTTTAATCATTGGTTTTTGAACCGTGAACGCGAATCTTAGATATGGATCCATAGGGTTTGATATCCCCACTCGGCCTAGTAGCGCTAGCATTTAACTAGTGTTTAATACTTCGTAAACATACGCACTTTCCAAGTGTACTTTCAGGGGGTATAAACATTAAGTTAGTTACCAAGTGCCTACGGTTAACATATACTCTATCATACTGTTTTGAAACGCTCTTTGTAGCACTGAAATCTCATGGCCTACCTTACATACTGTTATACTTAAATTATAGCTCACCAACCTTTGTGTTGACATTTTTAAGCATGTTTTTCTCAGGTGCTTAAGGTTATTTGCTTCCGCCATCGTGCTAGTCTTGCCGTAGACACCCGCTGCTCTAGTGTTATCACCGCATGAACTGTTTATCCTGCATTCAAACTTTAATACATTTGAAACTATGTTTTGTAACGACCAAAGGGTCACATACATTTATTCATGCTTGCTATTCGTAGAAGCAAACTGTTGGTGTAAAACAATTGACGTTGGTTATGACGTCACCTTTTTATCGTGAATGCAACTTCTTTTATTACTGCATATAGTACTTAACCTTGTAATGATCCTGTTGTTGATGATTCGTACACGATGGTTTTGTACGGGGCATTACATTTGGTATCAGAGCATTGGTTGTAGGGAATTAGGATGCATTAGTGAGTCTAAGACCGACCCGAGTAGGGTTCACTAATAAGACTAATCTACAACTTGCTAGTTTACGTGTTTCTACTGAACTTACTGCATGCTGCTGCTTACTGTTACTGCTATATGCCATATGCTATTACATGATTTCACTACTGCATGCTATTATCTGCTTTCAATTGCATGATACTGTTGTTATTGCCATGCTATTTACCGTTATACATGATTTAAACTGTTGGCCTAATACGTGCTTGCTTTATGACTTACTGACATGGAAAATTTATTTTTCCTTGTTCAGATGTCGGATGTTCCACCTGCTATCGTTTTGGGCAGTTTAGACTCTTCAGCTACCCCACCTACCACCGTTGCCGATCCACCGATCCCGATATGCACGAGTGACCCTGGCGCTTCATCTTCCGGGACTAGCAGCCAGCCGCCTGCACCAGTGGCTACTATTGACGGACACGTGGACCCTACGGAGATTCCAGCTCTGTCTGCTCCCAGATCCTCGGAGCCACAGCCCCGCATCGGTGGTGTTGTGATCCCCGCGGAGTTCGGGGAAGGGCCATTCCGTAACCATATGCACATGCCGTGCCGAGGCGCTCCTAATGGACGTTTAGTGCCGATTCCGCTATTTAGATACAGATAGATGATGGCTGCTCATGGATGACCAGTTCAGCCACCCGTGTCACCACCACATGATTCTGATGATCTTTCATCCGATGACTCTTCTACAGATGACTCCAGTGACTCCGACGAAGAGAACCTTGATGACGTACCTATACAGGCACCCTCCACCCCGCTGAAGAAGCGGTACCGTCCTGATGGCACCGTCATGTGACAACCCGGAAATTTCCGAGTTGATTTAAACAAAAACTTTATATGATTTCATTAAACTTCGACTGTTTCCGACGATTCACGAATAACCGATTATAAAAGATATGTAAATATAATTGTGTGTGTATATACATCATTATTATTATCAAGTATTATAACTATTATTATTATTATTATTATTATTATTATTATTATTATTATTATTATTATTATTATTATTATTATTATTATTATTATTATTATTTTTATTATTATTATTATTATTATTATATTCATGCTAATACTAAACTTAGTATTATAATTATCATTATCATTAATATGATTATTATTATCATTACCATTACCATTATTTTTGATACTAATAATATTGTTAGTATTATCATTATTAGTATTATTATTACTAATATTATTGATATACTTATTATCATTATTATTGATATTATTATAATTATCTTGTATAAAAATAATACAATTTATTATTATTATTAATGATAATAAAATTTACATTTTATAGCTATTATTATCATTATTGTTAATTATCATTAAAATTATCATTTTTTTATTAATATTGACGTAGTAATATTATTATCATTATTTTCACTATTATTTACATAATTATCATTAATAATATTATTACTTGTTATTATTAATATAATTATAATTATTATTAGGATTATTATTATTAATATAAAATTTTTAATCAGGAAAACGATAGAAACCTAATTTAGGTCAATACTGCTTTTAATTTTTTTATTAGATCGTGATTTACAAATCTGTTTTTGGATTATCTTTTTTCTATTTTATTTTTATTTCTGTTTTGTTCCTAATCATGATCTTCCACTGTCATTAAACAAACAATTAGGATTTCTGCGTTACACGTCCCATTAACATCATCCTTATCGATTATATATTGTGGAAGTTGATGCTAAATTGAAAAATCAAACCAGAAAACTCAAAATTCAACGATACCTCTGTTATGGTTCATATTTTCCAAAAACCCAAATTCGAAACCCTTTTCAAAATCTATAATTGCAGTCTTGTTAGGAATATTACACTCAATCTTTCTGCAAAGTTACAGCTCCCAATTCCTCGTAACGAGTTCTAATTTCGAAGTCAAAGTTTCTATTTCAAAAGTCAAACAATCCGTACTTGGTGAAATTCGATCTCTATTCGTTGTTTCTGGTTAAATTGATGATTTGAATAGTTTCTAGGATGGATTTGCAACTTATTTCGTGTAGGAATCGTGAGCTGAAATAATCTTAAAATCGAAATCAAGGTTCGAGTTTGCAACGTGTTCAACAGGCTGCTGTTGCAGTTTTTTTTTTTATTTATTTTCTTTTTCTAGTAATTAAAATTCCCACATTTGATTTCTTCTGTTTTATTTTCAAAATTTAAAACACATTATATGGTCTGGCTGTTAATTCGATTTTTACCCCTGGTCGATTGTTGAATTGGAGAAGAAGAAGAAAGAAACACAGAAACGATTTAAATAAATAAAAGTTTGGCATTAAATCAGAAAAGAGAAGTAGAGGGAATGGTTAAGGTGTTAGTGGTGTGAATGAGAGGTCACGGGTTCGAGCCCCGCCTTGGGCATTTCTTTTTGATAAACTTCTAAAGGTAGTTTTCTTTATCAAGTTTTTATTTTTATTATTAATGTTATTATTATTAGCATTATAATTATTATCATTATTATTATTATTATTATTATTATTTTAATCATTATTATTATTACTAGTACTATAACTATTATTATTATTACTAATAAAAATTACCAAGTATTATTAACATAACTAAAATTAACAATTTCAATTACTATTATTATTGTTACTACTAAAACTATTATTACTAGTATTATTAGTAGTGTTATTATTGTATTATTATTATCATTTTAAATATTATTATCATTATTATGATTAGAATTATTATTATTATTATTTTGAAAACAACACAAATTGTTATTATTATCATTTTACCACTAGTATCATTATTGTTATCATTATTAATATTATTATTGTTATAATTATTATTACTATCAGTATTTTTATTACCCTTATAATCAAATACAACTTTTGATTATCAATATTAATTTAATTTTACTAAATAGATATTATGTATATAAAAACGTATTTACGATTATTATTACATATAAGTATGTATTAACCATATTATCAATTTTATACGAATATTCATATATAACAAATTAGATATTTTTAAAACAAACCAAATATATATTAATATAATTCTATAAATATTTATCATTTTAAATACATGTACACAAATTAAATATATATAATATATAATATAAGTTATAATATGTGAAATTGTTTAATTACGATTATACGTTTTAATATATATAAAACTGATATAGGTTCGTGAATCCAAGGACAACCCTGTACTTGTTCAAGTGTTATCATACGCATATCATACAAACTATCGTATCGTGAGTTTTCATAGTTCCCTTTTTATCTATATTTTTGGGCTAAGAATACATGCGCTACTTTTATAACTGTTTTTATGAAATGAATACAAATACTAAAACTGATTTTTTTTATGAGTTCATCTGCTCCCTTTTTATATATTTTTGGGCTGAGAATACATGCGCAACCTTTATAACTGTTTTACACGTATCAAATATTAAACTGTGATATGTTAGGCTATGACCAGCAAGTCCCCAACCGACAAGTATAAACGATAAATTGTACGGGGCAAACTTGAAAGTCTAGTCTAAATATCAGTACCAACTATTAAACTGTGATATGTTGGGCTATGACCAGCAAGTCCCCAACCGATAAGTATAAACGATAACTTGTACGGGGTAAACTTGAAAGTCTAGTCTAAATATCATTACCAACTGTTAAACTATGCTATACCCGGCTATGTCCGACTAAGTCCCTACAGTGATATTTTTAATTGCTGCGGCATTCTTAATTATTGGGGATAGGCCTATCGGGAGTAACGTCCCCGATACATTTGACTAAGTCTTTGTATTACTCAATAATGAAATTAAACCGACAAGGATAGAATAACTTGTCACGGGGCAAACTTGAACGTTTAGTCTAAATATCACGCACTGGCATAACTTTTGGATCTGCGAGATCTACTTTATTAAATCTTGTGGTCTATATCTATTACTTAAATCATTATTTATGACAAACCTATGAACTCAATCAACCTCGTGTTGACTTTTTAAGCATGTTTATTCTCAGGTACTTAAATATTGCTTCCGCTGTATATCTACTGCTTTGATGATGATTGCTTTCTATGCTTGGAGTCTTCATTACATATCATATCAATTAAAGACATATTTAACTTCCGCTGCAAAACTCAACAAAACGTCTCATGTAGAGTCGTTCTCGTTTATACAACTGTGATTTGATATAATTAGACACAAATACCCCAGGCCCTATTTGGGGGTGTCACAGATTGGTATCAAAGCAGGTTGTTGTAGAGAACCAGGATTGCATTTTATGTGTGCCTTATACAATTAGGTACCTTAGCAATGTAGGACTACAACTTTCCTTGACCATAGTGCCTTTAATTGTTACCGTTAACTGTTAAATGCTATACTATGCCTTAGAAACTATGCTTATTAAATTCTTTAATATTTCTTAGAATGCCGAGCCAGTCAGAGAACTCTGTCTACTCTCCAATTATGCCACCACATTCAAATGCGATACGTGTTGATTCTGCTAACTCCGGCTCTAATCACTCACCGGTATTGTAACAACCCAAACCAACCCGCGAACAAACCACGTGAAAATACAAAATAAAAAAAAAATTGCTGAACTGCCACCTGGCGCGGCGCGCCATAAAGGCCGCGCGGCGCGCCAAACCTGACTGTCCGGAAAGTCTTTAAATGCGAAAATGTTTGACTAGATCCCGACATATTTAGGCGTAACGCTTTTAACCCCATGTTCTATATATAAAAACTAGCACGTACTATTAATAAAATTATGTTTAAGAAGCGGGGCCGACATCGACCCAAATTACCCTTTAAGTATCAAAATACAATTTTCGACCATAAGACTTTTAATACAAAACAAAGCCGAGCATGGCGATTGGGGATACGCTACCCAATCCTAATAAATCCAAAAGCAAGCCTTCTACGCAAACTATGCAAGTCCTCTAATCCTCGCGCTTACCCGAGCCACCATCCGCATGCAATCTATAAACAGAGTCAACAACGAGAGGGTAAGCTAACGCTTAGTGAATGATAATATACTACATACATATATATGTATAAAATGGACACGCCACAAAATAACAAATACTGCATACCGAGGCATCCATATAAGGCACTACACTAAGCATACCGTACGATCTCTAAGCAACGAGCTAAAGATACAACAACAATATAAGTTCACCAACGACGATGTGAACAACGCCAAATAGCTACACCCGGAGGGTTAGCTACAACACAACAATACATTAATATATAACAATATAAACGAACAAGGTTAACACCTTAACCCAATACCGAGAACCAAATACCACAATGAAGATTGGCCGAACTACACGAGCCTTAGTAATCCGAAACCACACGAGATTACTATCTTCACAACATCGAGGTTGGCCGAACTACACGAGCCTTAGTAATCCGAAACCACACGAGATTACTACCTCAATAAGATGACCGAACTACACGAGTCACCATGAATCCGAACTACACGAGATTCATTTCCACAATACAATAAGATGACCGAAACCACACGCGTCATCGTGAATCCGAATACACACGCGATTCACTTCTCAATATTATACCCTTCGCCATTGGGGTTATATCAACCACATCACAACCACGTGTGATAATGTACACGCGAACGCGTACTTCACCAAAGATGGTCAACTAAAACGCACAACCGTGCCAATTGGACTCATACAAAAGTCCATCAAATCCATCTATATGTGAAGTGAGCTCTATAGCCGAGAATCACTTCACCCGACCCGCACCCATCCTACACATACATATGCACATAGGATATTATCACTCACCTTGAAGTCTTGAAGAATGCTTCCAAGTAATCCGCAACTCGCCAATGGAAAGTACCTATTCCATTATCACAATTACAACAATACACTTAGAGTGGATTTACAAATCAACCCAATTCGTCACTTAGTGCAATTTCGACCCAAATGCACTTCCAAGCACAAACCGTGCCCAAAACTAACCAATAATCACTAACACAAGTGAGAATGGTCCTAATACGCCAATTAAACCCGAACTCAAGTGTTAAACACGCGTCATACCCATTTTGACACTAAAACCCTAGTTTTGACACATTAAGTCAAAATCTCACCATTTACAAGTTTTAACACCAAAACACATTTAACTCGGTTTAATACTTCAACTTAATCCATTTTAAGTTTATAAACCTCATTAAATCTCCAAATGGGTCATAATCACCACCAAACCCTAATTTGACCCAAAGTCACAATTAGTCAACCAAATAACCTTAAATGGGTTTCAATACTTCCATAATCACTAACTTAAGTGATTAAACTCAATTTCAAGTCCTAAACATGGCCAATTAGTTCACCAACCCAAAATCCACCAACAATTAACAATAAACCCAATTACTAGCATCACTAAACCCATTTCATCATCTAAAAGGGTTTTTCATCAAACTAACTCAAACCCTAACTTGAATATCAAATCAAATAGATGAAATTCGGAGTTTGAGCTTACCAATACTATCACCGCGTAGCCAAGAACGAGAGGAACAACTTTAGAACTCGAGCTTTGATGAGAATCCTCCTCCTTTTTCTCTAAATCCACCTCTCTCTCTAAAACTCTTACTCTCTCACTAGATAAGGTTGGGAGTGTTTGATGAGTGAAAATGTGATCCAAACTGATCAAAGGATCAGTTTTGATGACCCCAAACCGACCCCAAGTGAAAAGACCAAAGTACCCTTCATTTAGACCTTTTAAAAAGGCTAAAAATTGCATCAGACGGGTTCGGCGCACCGCGCCGAAAGGTGGAGCGCCGCTCCAACCTTCAGGTCAGTTTTCAGTTTCTTGTTTTGGCCATAACTTTTTGACCGTAGCTCCATTTTCGATGAATCAAATATCGTTGGAAACGTGATAAGATTTCCTTTCCAATGGTAAGGCTTTGGAACATCAACACAAACTTTATTTGGGGTTGAAAGGATACGTACACACCTTGTCACTTCAGACAACGTCCAGTTTTCTTCGGCGTCCGAGCAAGCAACGCGTAAACTTCATACACGCATCGTACACCATAAATACATTATGTACAATAAATATTTAGGTCTTACAACTCTCCCCCACTTAAACTCGATCACGTCCTCGTGATCTTCTCCACTTAACCAATCCGGACCTACTCAACGATCCTCACTCAAGTCCCAATACGAACTTTCCTAGACAATTCTTCCCAATGAATCACCTTTAACCACTAAAATCATCACCCACGATTTATCAAAACCACAATCCGAGCACGAAAACCATGCTCCTACCCCAACATCGGGAGAAACTCAACTAATCTCGTAACGAGTTATCAATCCCTTAGCGTACTATTACCGAGTACAATGCTAGAAGCAACCAAGTCTCAACCTAGGGTCAACAACCCGAAACGCTGAAGACTGAACCAAACGAACCCTTACGGATTACACCAATCACTAAACATCCCTTGTAGTGCGCCATACGACCAATACACAACTACCGTAACATCATAATCCAACGGCTAGAACCGATAGCGCCCAAAATGACTATGGGAACGCAAAACCCAAGGTGTACGAAATCAACCATCGTCACACCCGTAACAAACATGTGAGCGAAACACGGCTATCGCTTCACTAATCCCACAACATGGTCCTCACGACCCCACCATCGGCGTATAAAACGACCGATAGTTCCCGCAACATGGTCCTTACGACCCTACCATTGGTGTATCAAACAACCAATAGATCACACGACACGAAGGCTGGCCGAAAACACACGCGCCCTAGTGAATCCGAACTACACGCGACTCACTACCTTCACCACAACAACAATCGGGAATGGCCGAACTACACGCGCCATAGTGAATCCGAACTACACGAGAGTCACTATCCCGGAGGAATGACCGAACTACACGAGTCATTTGTGAATCCGAACTACACGAGACTCACTCCTCAATAATGACCGAAACCACACGAGTCATTTGTGAATCCGAACTACACGAGATTCACTTCCACAACATCGAGGTTGGCCGAACTACATGAGCCTTAGTAATCCGAAACCACACGAGATTACTACCTCAATAAGATGACCGAACTACACGAGTCACCATGAATCCGAACTACACGAGATTCATTTAGTTAAGATGACCGAAACCACACGCGTCATCGTGAATCCGAAACCACGCGCGATTCACAATCTCAACATAGGAATGGTACTCGCATTTCCCACCGGTACTCGCATTTCTCGATAGTGTTACACCATACCGACATAACACTACTCCCTTGATGAAGTCAGCGGACCCCGAAGGTCATACTCCACCAATCTCAACACCAGATGAAGTCAGCGGACCCGAAGATCATGCTTCACCGATATAACACCACGCTCATGATGAAGTCAGCGGACCCCGAAAGTCATGCTCCACCAATCACGTATTCCCATGATGAAGTCAGCGGACCCTAAAGATCATGCTTCATCAAACAACCATACCATAATCGAGCAAGAACCACCTATACCAAACATAGGTACCAAACAATAATTCTCCACAAGAGAACCCGACACACACCTCCCTTAACTAGAGGATTTCACCTTGCTCGCCAAACACGTCCATTATCTCTCAACGAGATTTACCACGTTACCACCTCGGTGATGATTCAAATCCAAACCATAAGTACAATTTATCCGAAATTGTACTCTACCACAAATCGACCAAACCAGGTCTCGACAACATTTTTCGGATCTACCAAAAGCATCATCCGACATCTCACACTAAAACTTCCTCGTGCGGGAGTGTAACTCCCCCACTTAGAACCACGTTCCATATCCACAACTCGTACAACCGCACAATGCTACCACAGGTAGACTTTACCAACAATTGGGCTCACATGACCCATTACCACATCTTACTCCAACCTTGAGCACACGAAGGATTTTAACCAACCCTTAAACACTTTGTACGAAAAGTGTACCGCAACACAATCGGAGTCGAACACCATGCTAGTAGGTATAAAAGAGGCACCTAATGTCGCGTCATAAAGACTCCATTACCAACACACATCAAGATTTAAAACACTCGATCTCAAGGGTTCCAACCAACCGACGAACCTCATGATTCGTCACTTCAACATAAAAGCGAACACGCGCTTAACAACCAAACACCAAAACCATTTCCGTGGCTTGGTAGAAACATTTCCCAAATACTAAGGAATGCTTGGTTGCACCAAGTCTTACGCCCTTCGCCCGTCAATCAAACATCAACATAGGGTACTTCCATTAGGAACGTCACCCATAGCATAACATGCACAACAAAGGCACGCAACTCAAACTCAAACGACATTTAATAAATAATCAAAAGACATATTTATCAAAATTAAATGTACCTTAACGTCTCCTGGCCGCACCCGTCCCCGCTAACTTGGGACATTCCGACTTACGATGTCCTTCTTTTTGGCAATTGAAGCACACCATACCATCACCCTTTGGTACCGAACATTCCCAAGACTTGTGACCCCTCACGCCACAATTGTAACATCTAGCCGCACTAGAATCCGACATACCCGTTTGCGTACCACCCGTGCTCACACTCGGACCCTTAGCCCTCTTACTCGGAGCACCATAAGAAACGACCCTTCGCTCACTTGAAGGTTCACCCTTTTTCGATTGTGAATACGACTCGAAACCTCAAGCCAAGTCGAATAATTCCGAAAATGATTTCGCTTGACCCCGGCTAATTTTACTTTTCAAGTCATCATTCAAGGTCCGATAGAAATCTCCCATCAACAAACGATCATTCCCCAAATACTCCGGACAAAAACGAGCCTTCGCCATAAAGGTCGTCTTGAGAGTACTCAAATCCATAGATCCTTGTCGCAAATTTCGCAACTCATTACGCAATTCCCACAAATCGGCCGAAGTCCGGAACTCCTCGAAGAATTCCTCCTTAAAGTTGTCCCACGATAAAGCCATAAACGTCTCGCCACCGACAAGATCAATCTTACCATCCAACCAATCCCTTGCCCTACCCCGCAACAAACTCGTAGCGAGTCTCGTCTTTCTCTCGGGAGGGCAATCAATAGTACGGAAACACCCTTCGACGTCCGAAATCCAAGTTGTGCTTACCAAAGGATCTGGCTTTCCGTCATACATCGGGGGTTTAGTCCTCATGAAGCTCTTAAGATAACGCTCCATTTCACCACTACTTTGAAGTTCGGAATACCTCCTTTCCATTCTTTCTTCTAACGCACCCATTTGCTCCGCAACGGCGGCCGCAACCCTAGCGTTAAACTCCACGTCATTCGCCTCGGTCTCGTTTCGCGTCGTCATTCTAAAGAAGGCAAAACGATTAGTCCACGAACGTGTAAAACCGTACGCACGACACAGCCCCATCTTGCTAAACACTCATCGTACATCACTTGTTAGACACGATTTGCACCCGTAATAAGGTTTGCAAGTTCTTATTACGCACACATGCCGCATCGACTCGTTAGTACAACGACCGTCTCGCTCGATGATATACACAAACACAACCAAAATTCTACGCGGTACAAACACACGCGAGAATTATTATCACAACACCACAACATATTAATAATATCCGCATTACTAATATAAACGTTAGTCAACCTATAGCCAAGGCACTAACCAAACCCATTCCGACCCGTAATCCTACAAGTCCCGCAACAATTTAAGCACACACAAGTCTAAGTCTAGGCACCTATCTCAAGTCACCTAAATCCCTTAGACCATGCTCTGATACCACTTGTAACAACCCAAACCAACCCGCGAACAAACCACGTGAAAATACAAAATAAAATAAAAAATTGCTGAACTGCCACCTGGCGCGGCGCGCCATAAAGGCCGCGCGGCGCGCTAAACCTGACTGTCCGGAAAGTCTTTAAATGCGAAAATGTTTGACTAGATCCCGACATATTTAGGCGTAACGCTTTTAACCCCATGTTCTATATATAAAAACTAGCACGTACTATTAATAAAATTATGTTTACGAAGGGGGGCCCACATCGACCCAAATTACCCTTTAAGTATCAAAATACAATTTTCGACCATAAGACTTTTAATACAAAACAAAGCCGAGCATGGCGATTGGGGATACGCTACCCAATCCTAATAAATCCAAAAGCAAGCCTTCTACGCAAACTATGCAAGTCCTCTAATCCTCGCGCTTACCCGAGCCACCATCCGCATGCAATCTATAAAAAGAGTCAACAACGAGAGGGTAAGCTAACGCTTAGTGAATGATAATATACTACATACATATATATGTATAAAATGGACACGCCACAAAATAACAAATACCGCATACCGAGGCATCCATATAAGGCACTACACTAAGCATACCGTATGATCTCTAAGCAACGAGCTAAAGATACAACAACAATATAAGTTCACCAACGACGATGTGAACAACGCCAAATAGCTACACCCGGAGGGTTAGCTACAACACAACAATACATTAATATATAACAATATAAACGAACAAGGTTAACACCTTAACCCAATACCGAGAACCAAATACCACAATGAAGATTGGCCGAACTACACGAGCCTTAGTAATCCGAAACCACACGAGATTACTATCTTCACAACATCGAGGTTGGCCGAACTACACGAGCCTTAGTAATCCGAAACCACACGAGATTACTACCTCAATAAGATGACCGAACTACACGAGTCACCATGAATCCGAACTACACGAGATTCATTTCCACAATACAATAAGATGACCGAAACCACACGCGTCATCGTGAATCCGAATACACACGCGATTCACTTCTCAATATTATACCCTTCGCCATTGGGGTTATATCAACCACATCACAACCACGTGTGATAATGTACACGCGAACGCGTACTTCACCAAAGATGGTCAACCAAAACGCACAACCGTGCCAATTGGACTCATACAAAAGTCCATCAAATCCATCTATATGTGAAGTGAGCTCTATAGCCGAGAATCACTTCACCCGACCCGCACCCATCCTACACATACATATGCACATAGGATATTATCACTCACCTTGAAGTCTTGAAGAATGCTTCCAAGTAATCCGCAACTCGCCAATGGAAAGTACCTATTCCATTATCACAATTACAACAATACACTTAGAGTGGATTTACAAATCAACCCAATTCGTCACTTAGTGCAATTTCGACCCAAATGCACTTCCAAGCACAAACCGTGCCCAAAACTAACCAATAATCACTAACACAAGTGAGAATGGTCCTAATACGCCAATTAAACCCGAACTCAAGTGTTAAACACGCGTCATACCCATTTTGACACTAAAACCCTAATTTTGACCCATTAAGTCAAAATCTCACCATTTACAAGTTTTAACACCAAAACACATTTAACTCGGTTTAATACTTCAACTTAATCCATTTTAAGTTTATAAACCTCATTAAATCGCCAAATGGGTCATAATCACCACCAAACCCTAATTTAACCCAAAGTCACAATTAGTCAACCAAATAACCTTAAATGGGTTTCAATACTTCCATAATCACTAACTTAAGTGATTAAACTCAATTTCAAGTCCTAAACATGGCCAATTAGTTCACCAACCCAAAATCCACCAAAAATTAACAATAAACCCAATTACTAGCATCACTAAACCCATTTCATCATCTAAAAGGGTTTTTCATCAAACTAACTCAAACCCTAACTTGAATATCAAATCAAATAGATGAAATTCGGAGTTTGAGCTTACCAATACTATCACCGCGTAGCCAAGAACGAGAGGAACAACTTTAGAACTCGAGCTTTGATGAGAATCCGCCTCCTTCTTCTCTAAATCCACCTCTCTCTCTAAAACTCTTACTCTCTCACTAGATAAGGTTGGGAGTGTTTGATGAGTGAAAATGTGATCCAAACTGATCAAAGGATCAGTTTTGATGACCCCAAACCGACCCCAAGTGAAAAGACCAAAGTACCCTTCATTTAGACCTTTTAAAAAGGCTGAAAATTGCATCAGACGGGTTCGGCGCGCCGCGCCGAAAGGTGGAGCGCCGCTCCAACCTTCAGGTCAGTTTTCAGTTTCTTGTTTTGGCCATAACTTTTTGACCGTAGCTCCGTTTTCGATGAATCAAATATCATTAGAAACGTGATAAGATTTCCTTTCCAATGGTATGGCTTTGGAGCATCAACACAAACTTTATTTGGGGTTGAAAGGATACGTACACACCTTGTCACTTCAGACAACGTCCAGTTTCCTTCGGCGTCCGAGCAAGCCACGCGTAAACTTCATACACGCATCGTACACCATAAATACATTATGTACAATAAATATTTAGGTCTTACAGGTATATAAACCAACGAGTACTTCTGAATGGGAAGCTATTCAAAGCCTTCCTAACTACAATGGTGACTACTCAGGCTACGAGCCCGAAAAGAGCCTATTGAGGAATCGTCTAAAAACTTATCTCTAAAGAGAAAGCAAATCGAAACTGCTACTGCTGATAAAGCCGGTCCATCAAAAAGGGCTAGCTCACCGTCTCGTGAAAACATCGCTCAGATAGAGGCGCGTTTAAATAACCTAGAGAAAGAAAACAAAATCTTAAAAGAAATCATCATAAAATCCTTCGAAACTCGAACCGAAAGGCTAGAAGAACTTGTAAAGTATAACACAGAAAAAGTGATGGAGAAGGTGATGAAAGTGAAGGACGATGAAGAACGCAATACCCGCTGGGGAAAGAAATCTCTTGCCTATTTGAGAGAAGATGTCGACCTTAGATTTAAGATGGAGGAAGACCACATGAATAGTCAACTTTCTATGAGGGACTACATGTACCATGTAATCAACAATGATGTTTCCAAACTTTATGATAACCTTGAGTATCTTTATGAGGAACAAAAAGAGAAGAACGAGAAAGTTGAAAAGTTTATGAAGAAGGTTGAGGAAGAGAAAAAGAAATATGAAGACTACTTCAATCTTAATATTTCCTAGTTATTTTCTATCTATGCAAAGGCTAGGCCTTAAACTATTTCTATCCCCGAATCGTGTAATAAGAAGGCTTGTTTAAAGCCTCGTTCTTAATAAAATAAAGTGTTTCATTTATATCATATTCATCTTTATTCCACTTAATTTTTTTTTCAAACTTATGACCTATCAAGTTTATCAAACTTCTATATGTTATTCGTCCACAAGCTCCTGCTACTACTCCAAACACTCACGTATCTTATGCCTTTATGCATCGGTTTGCGAACCAGAAAATGTCACTGGATTATCACAGTATACGAATTAAAATTCTTTAATCAATATCTGGTTACAAATCTCAACACGTCATACCACCATTATTACATAAATGGAGGACACATCATATCTTATCATATCTTATCATATTTATCCCAATAGACTTTGTCTACCACTTTTCCTAAATTTCCTCCGTAAATTACGGAAATCTTTTTGCTATAAATATGTATTCAAGGAGACGAATATATCATTCAGTATTCAATACCCATTTCATATCAAACCCTATTCCAAACACATAATATGAATTTCTCTAACTCCTCGAGCTCCCACGACAGCGTAACCGGAACAAACGAACCAATTAGCCATCATCTATTCTGGATGAATTGGGGATGGGTTCGTAGCCGACTCAATCAATGGAGGCAAGAAGAAGGTGATCCCTTCCACCAACCGAATTCACCTCTTGGCGAAGAACCTGAAGCGCTTACCGGCGAACCAGTTCGGAACACAATTTTCTCTCTTCTTTCCTGGGTTTCCCGTCACGAATATATAATATCAAAGATTTTAGATCTTATTCACCCCCTTGTTCCAACCGCCAATCATCTCGGAATAATAGAAGAACTCAACGAGCTTCGCGCTCGAGTAGTAGCTCTGGAGAATATGGTGCGAAACCTACGAACACCAGCAGCCGTACCAGCAGCATAACCAGCATCACCACCAGTACCATCAACATCACCACCAACTGCATCAGCTTCATCAACAACAACATTCGCATCCCACGCCTCAACCTCACACTCGGTACCTCGGATATCAACATCATACGCCCATAGATACCAAGGAATATTAGTAATAATGAGTTAAGATGTATTGACTCATTCTTCGTGAAGAATTATATATGTATACCTTATATATATATATATATATATATATATATATATATATATATATATATATATATATATATATATATATATATATATATATATATATATATATATATATATATATATATATATATATATATATATATATATATATATATATATATATATATATGATTTGGAACAATAATAAATCTTATCGTACTAAGCAATTACGTGAGAATCTAAACTAGTATGTACTACTTGGTTCATTCATATCACTAATATGCTATGATGTACACCCTTCGCTAATGACTTAACAATTGTTAATCACTGCTTTAGCACAATAAACTCCATTTCATAATAAATCAAGTGTAACGATGAATGTATTGATTCATAACTTCATTAGCGAAATATTTCGCGACAATTATGAAATCTCTAAGGTTTTGGAGATTATTTACTCTCGTTCCAAACCGTAAATCAGATGAGTTTAATATATATTAACTCATTAAATCCATGATTACATCTGAAGAATACATATATGAACGTATCTCTTCATAAAGATTGTAAATTCTGTTGTACAAACTGTTAACTGTGAAAATATTTTAACGGGTAGGTAATACCCGAGAAATATTTACATCTCACATTAATACACTGTACATTCTTCAATTTCGATTCGTAAATCATTAAACATACACACTACCTTCACAATGATACACAATCATCTTCATACAAAATCAATTACACATTCTGAAATTAACATATTGGAATTCAAGTAAAGCTTTAGCAGGTGTTATCTTCCTAAAGATTACTATATTCATGAATTATATTCATTCGTATTCTGCGATGAATTATTATATCAAATCACCGAAATTATCATCAACAATGCCTATTCGTTAATCATTAGATCCGTTGAGGATTACAATCAGTGTTTAATCATCTAAAAATAAAATTTCTTGAAACCATCTCGGATTAATAACCAATGATTCAGATATGGTAGCATTAAATGCAGAGGAAACAAAAGAATTTTCCTCGTCATTGGATCTTAGAAATTCTAAGATATCATCGTATTCTTCGTTATAAATATCCTCTATATTTCTGAAGATATCTTCATAACGATTGTTGACTGCAATCAATTGTCTCCTTGCGATATCTTTATCATATCATAAAGGAAACTGTTTTAGTTTCTATAGTTTAAGTTATAAATGTTTTGAAGAAGTGTTGGGAATTGAAGCATGAGTTAGTATAATATAATGACGTCAGACCAACGTGATTATATTACAGTAAGTCATGCTAAATTTTAATGGAAGATGATGATTCATAGACTTTATAATCATCATTTGCCATGTTACACGACTCTTACATTCTATTTAAACTCCAAACATATCATGAAAATATTTTCTTGATGATTCGGTCTTTTCCGGATATTCTGGTAATATGACAAATCAAATCGTACTATTACCTTTCCTTCTACTTTGAGTATCATGATCATTCGAAACTTCATACCTATGAATTCTGGACCGTTACATGCTTTACAAAAGCATGAAGCTTTGACATATAAGGGAAAATATAAAGCCCGATAACGACACTGAAATTACAAACCGTGTATATCAATGCGTATAGCAATATAAAGACACGGGAGAACTAAAAACACAATAAATCCTAAAGCATAGTAGAAGTAAACAGACTCCTCTGGTGGGATTTGGAAAAGAAGGAAGATTGTGGCGATAACCAATATAAGGTCAAGAACAAGAACTGGATTGAGCATATTAACAAAACTTTTGGAAGTATGAATTGAGAAAGAAAGTATAGAAGTGGTGAAGATAATGAAACAAAAGAAGCTAATTTATAGCAAAAATTCCAGACACAGCAATCGAGGCAATTCACCTCATTTAATTAAAGAAAATCCTAATTTCCGTAATTACCGAAGAATCAAATCTTATAAAGATTTTGAAGATTTCTTTAATTCCTTGAAATCCGGAAATCAATCGTAACTACGTCAAAAGTTAAGGCGAACATTTAATTTTCTCATTTACTCTTTTGCGATAGCTTCGTTCATACTCTTTCTATTATCGAATTACTTTATCCATATTATTTAATGTCGATAAAACTTTAATTCATCATTCTTGTTGTAAAGAATGACGATCTCTATCAAATTTCATGACTATGATTTTCATGAACTCCTCTCTGTTTTGTCTGCCCTAATATTGCAGCATAAACGCTCAAGGTTTTAAATGAGCTCAATATTATTCATAACACATTTCATGTATCCAATTTACTGAAATGACTTGCATAACATCATCATTTTGAATGATCTCTGCATTAATGATAAAATGTACTTCGTAGAAGAACCTGACCAAATTATGATTCGTATGACTTGAACGCTTGAAACAAAACAATATTCTATCTGTTGAAATTCACGCAAGGCCCCGAGTATACCTGGGAACGTGGAAACCAAATAAAACGAAAATATCCTCACCTGTTTACAAATAACGCCGATGGATGGCAACAACTAAAATTTCGGGACGAAATTTCTATTAACAGGGGGATACTGTGACAACCCGGAAATTTCCGAGTTGATTTAAACAAAAACTTTATATGATTTCATTAAACTTTGACTGTTTCCGACGATTCACGAATAACCGATTATAAAAGATATGTAAATATAATTGTGTGTGTATATACATCATTATTATTATCAAGTATTATAACTATTATTATTATTATTATTATTATTATTATTATTATTATTATTATTATTATTATTATTATTATTATTATTATTATTATATTCATGCTAATACTAAACTTAATATTATAATTATCATTATCATTAATATGATTATTATTATCATTACCATTACCATTATTTTTTATACTAATAATATTGTTAGTATTATCATTATTAGTATTATTATTACTAATATTATTGTTATACTTATTATCATTATTATTGATATTATTATAATTATCTTGTATAACAATAATACAATTTATTATTATTATTAATGATAATAAAATTTACATTTTATAGCTATTATTATCATTATTGTTAATTATCATTAAAATTAACATTTTTTTTATTAATATTGACGTAGTAATATTATTATCATTATTTTCACTATTATTTACATAATTATCATTAATAATATTATTACTTGTTATTATTAATATAATTATAATTATTATTAGGATTATTATTATTAATATAAAATTTTTAATCAGGAAAACGATATAAACCTAATTTAGGTCAATACTGCTTTTAATTTTTTTATTAGATCGTGATTTACAAATCTATTTTTGGATTATCTTTTTTCTATTTTATTTTTATTTCTGTTTTGTTCCTAATCGTGATCTTCCACTGTCATTAAACAAACAATTAGGATTTCTGCATTACACATCCCATTAACATCATCCTTATCGATTATATATTGTGGAAGTTGCTGCTAAATTGAAAAATCAAACCAGAAAACTCAAAATTCAACGATACCTCTGTTATGGTTCATATTTTCAAAAAACCCAAATTCGAAACCCTTTTCAAAATCTATAATTGCAGTCTTGTTAGGAATATTACACTCAATCTTTCTGCAAAGTTACAGCTCCCAATTCCTCGTAACGAGTTCTAATTTCGAAGTCAAAGTTTCTATTTCAAAAGTCAAACAATCCGTACTTGGTGAAATTCGATCTCTATTCGTTGTTTCTGGTTAAATTGATGATTTGAATAGTTTCTAGGATGGATTTGCAACTTATTTCGTGTAGGAATCGTGAGCTGAAATAATCTTAAAATCGAAATCAAGGTTCGAGTTTGCAACGTGTTCAACAGGCTGCTGTTGCAGTTTTTTTTTATTTATTTCCTTTTTCTGGTAATTAAAATTCCCACATTTGATTTCTTCTGTTTTATTTTCAAAATTTAAAACACATTATATGGTCTGGCTGTTAATTCGATTTTTACCCCTGGTCGATTGTTGAATTGGAGAAGAAGAAGAAAGAAACACAGAAACGATTTAAATAAATAAAAGTTTGGCATTAAATCAGAAAAGAGAAGTAGAGGGAATGGTTAAGGTGTTAGTGGTGTGAATGAGAGGTCGCGGGTTCGAGCCCCGCCTTGGGCATTTCTTTTTGATAAACTTCTAAAGGTAGTTTTCTTTATCAAGTTTTTATTTTTATTATTAATGTTATTATTATTAGCATTATAATTATTATCATTATTATTATTATTATTTTAATCATTATTATTATTATTACTAGTACTATAACTATTATTATTATTACTAATAAAAATTACCAAGTATTATTAACATAACTAAAATTAACAATTTCAATTACTATTATTATTGTTACTACTAAAACTATTATTACTAGTATTATTAGTAGTGTTATTATTGTATTATTATTATCATTTTAAATATTATTATCATTATTATGATTAGAATTATTATTATTATTATTTTGAAAACAATACAAATTGTTATTATTATCATTTTACCACTAGTATCATTATTGTTATCATTATTAATATTATTATTGTTATAATTATTATTACTATCAGTATTTTTATTACCCTTATAATCAAATACAACTTTTGATTATCAATATTAATATTATTTTACTAAATAGATATTATGTATATAAAAACGTATTTACAATTATTATTACATATAAGTATGTATTAACCTTATTATCAATTTTATACGAATATTCATATATAACAAATTAGATATTTTTAAAACAAACCAAATATATATTAATATAATTCTATAAATATTTATCATTTTAAATACATGTACACAAATTAAATATATATAATATATAATATAAGTTATAATATGTGAAATTGTTTAATTACGATTATACGTTTTAATATATATAAAACTGATATAGGTTCGTGAATCCAAGGACAACCCTGTACTTGTTCAAGTGTTATCATACGTATATCATACAAACTATCGTATCGTGAGTTTTCATAGTTCCCTTTTTATCTATATTTTTGGGCTGAGAATACATGCGCTACTTTTATAACTGTTTTTATGAAATGAATACAAATACTAAAACTGATTTTTTTGTGAGTTCATCTGCTCCCTTTTTATATATTTTTGGGCTGAGAATACATGCGCAACTTTTATAACTGTTTTACACGTATCAAATATTAAACTGTGATATGTTGGGCTATGACCAGCAAGTCCCCAACCGACAAGTATAAACGATAAATTGTACGGGGCAAACTTGAAAGTCTAGTCTAAATATCAGTACCAACTATTAAACTGTGATATGTTGGGCTATGACCAGCAAGTCCCCAACCGACAAGTATAAACGATAACTTGTAGGGGGTAAACTTGAAAGTCTAGTCTAAATATCAGTACCAACTGTTAAACTATGCTATACCCGGCTATGTCCGACTAAGTCCCTACAGTGATATTTTTAATTGCTGCGGCATTCTTAATTATTGGGGATAGGCCTATCGGGAGTAACGTCCCCGATACATTTGACTAAGTCTTTGTATTACTCAATAATGAAATTAAACCGACAAGGATAGAACAACTTGTCACGGGGCAAACTTGAACATTTAGTCTAAATATCACGCACTGGCATAACTTTTGGATCTGCGAGATCTACTTTATTAAATCTTGTGGTCTATATCTATTACTTAAATCATTATTTATGACAAACCTATGAACTCACTCAACCTCGTGTTGACTTTTTAAGCATGTTTATTCTCAGGTACTTAAATATTGCTTCCGCTGTATATCTACTACATTGATGATGATTGCTTGCTATGCTTGGAGTCTTCATTACATATCATATCAATTAAAGACATATTTAACTTCCGCTGCAAAACTCAACAAAACGTCTCATGTAGAGTCGTTCTCGTTTATACAACTGTGATTTGATATAATTAGACACAAATACCCCTGGCCCTATTTGGGGGTGTCACACGTCATTCCAGGGGTGAATGGAGGTCGTGCTTTCATTGATGCTTTTGTTCGGTGTCGAAGGGTTACTGCCCGTAAACGGCTTGTGCCGTACCCTGCCGACCCATAGATACGTAAGGTTCCCCGTTACGTACTGACTATTTCTGGAGCCGGAACGTCTGCACCTCGTTTCGTGAGGTCTGCACCACCTGCACCGCCAGCACCGCCTGCCCCACCATCTCCTACAGTCGAGGAATTAACAAGGGAGGTGGAAATCCTTCGAGCTCGGGTAGCTGAGCTTGAGGAGCAGATGTCTCAGGTTATAGACATCCTTCACCCACCTTCACCGTAGGACCTTTTGTATTAGATTTCATGATGTAATCTAGTTGTAGTTTCATATTTCACTTATGTATTGTACGAATCTATCATGATGTATGAAACTTATTATTAATGAATGGAAACTTTGTGATGTTACTTTTTGCACAAGTGTTCTATTTACGTTACTGTAGGGTGTTTTGCGGTACTTGTATCAACTTGCGTTACTTAATTAACATGTGTTGTGTTGTTTACATGTTGGTTGTTATATACTATATTATTATATATTGAATGCTGGATTTTGACTTGAGTCAAAATGTTTGTATAGAACACCATGGCTAACGGTCGATCCACACCTACTGCTGCTCAAATTGAAGAGATGATCCAAGAACGTGTAGCCGCAGCCATTGCGGAAATGCAACCCCAAGCTCCACCGCCACCACCACCACCACCGGTTATTCAACCCGTTCGAAATGGGTGTACCTACAAGGAATTCCAGAGCTGTAAACCACATAACTTCAGCGGCACTGAGGGACCGGTTGGTCTCACCAGATGGTTCGAGAAACTTGAATCAGTATTCGGAGTTAGCAACTGTTCGGAGGACAATAAGACCAAGTTTGCATCTTGCACGCTATCTGACGGTGCACTAACATTGTGGAACACATTAGCTCAAGCGAAAGGTATCGATGAGGTGTATGCTACGCCATGGGAGGAATTCAAAGAGGATATGATTGATGAGTATTGTCCGAGAACCGAAATCCAAAAGATGGAAATGGAATTCATGCAGTTAAAGGCCGTTGGGAACGACCTTGATGGTAACAATAGGAGATTTTTGGAACTAGCCCTGATGTGTCTGACAATGGTCACCCCAGAATTCAAGCGAATGGAGAGATACTTCTGGGGACTCCCTAAGAGCATTAAGGGAAACGTCACCTCATCCAAACCACCGAATGTTCCAGAAGCGATGCGCATGGCGCATACTTTAATGAATCAAATAACCATCGATGAACCGGAGAAAACTAAGTCTGAAGCGGGTACTAGTGAGAAACGCAAATGGGATAACCACAACAACAACAACAGGGGAAGGAACTATGATCAGAACCCGGCGAAACGACATGAGGGTTTCAGAGGAAACAACAACGGTGGAAACCCCAACCCCAACAACAACACCAACTCCAACCCGAACTACAAAAGAACCCTACCTCAATGCAAGAGGTGTTACAAACACCACACTGGGTATTGCAATGTTGTCTGCGAAAAGTGCCAACGGTCTGGGCATGTTGGAAAAGACTGCAAGGTCACCACTTTGAATAGAAAGCCGAACACCAACGGGCCAAGGAAGTGTTACGAATGCGGGCAGACAGGCCATTTCAGAAATGTGTGTCCAAATAAGCGAAAAGATGGTGGACCACCGCGCGCTAGAGCTTACAATGTTAATGCAAGGGACGCACGCGAAAACCCCGACTTGGTGATAGGTATATTCAAAATCAACAATCTTTTAGCTTCTGTCTTGTTTGATACTGGTGCGGATAGAAGTTATGTATGTAGACATTTTTGCGATAAGATTAATTGGTCGTTAGTCCCGTTAAAAGAGAGTATGCTTGTCGAGGTCGCTAACGGTAAACTTGAAAAAGTTGACCACATTAGTCGAGGAGCTATTATCAACATAGCTGGTGCAGATTTCGAAATTGACTTGATACCTATCAAACTGGGGAGTTTTGACGTGATCGCCGGTATGGATTGGTTGAGCAAGATAAAGGCCGATATTATCTGTGGAGATAAAGCACTTCGCATACCACAAGGAGATGGCGAACCACTGGTTATCTATGGAGAGAGATGTACCTCGAAGTTGAACCTCATTAGTTGCGTGAAAGCGCAAAAGATTATGAAGAAGGGACGTTTTGCTGTCCTAGCACATGTGAAAGCGGTAGAAACCGAGGTGAAGAGCGTGAACGACGTTCGAATTGTGAACGAATTTTCCGATGTCTTCCCTGAGGAATTGCCGGGATTGCCGCCGTAGAGAGCAGTAGAGTTTCAAATTGACTTAGTACCAGGAGCTGCACCTGTAGCTCGCGCACCTTATAGACTCGCACCTTCCGAGATACAAGAATTACAGAGTCAACTACAAGAACTACTTGATCGAGGGTTTATCCAACCAAGTTTCTCGCCTTGTGGCGCACCTGTGCTGTTTGTGAAGAAGAAGGATGGATCCTTCCGTATGTGTATCGACTACCATGAACTCAAAAATTGACTATCAAGAATCGGTATCCTCTTCCATGAATTGATGATCTTTTTGATCAACTACAAGGATCGAGTGTCTACTCAAAGATCGATTTGCAATCCGGTTATCACCAGTTGAGGGTGAAGGAAAGTGACGTGATGAAAACTGCATTCAGGACTTGTTATGGTCATTATGAGTTTCTCGTGATGCCATTCGGTTTAACAAATGCACCTGCCGTGTTCATGGACCTCATGAATCGTGTCTGCAAGTCGTACTTGGATAAGTTTGTTATCGTCTTCATAGATGATATCCTCATCTACTCTAAGAGCGAAGAAGAGCATGAGCAACACCTCCGACTAGTACTTGAACTCTTGAGGCAAGAGCAACTTTACGCCAAATTCTCCAAGTGTGAATTTTGGTTGAAGGAAGTCCAGTTTCTGGGTCATGTTGTGAGCGACCAGGGTATCAAAGTTGATCCCGCCAAGATTGAAGCTATCAGCAAGTGGGAAACCCCCACTACTCCGACGCATATTCGCCAATTCCTAGGTCTCGCCGTTACTACCGAAGATTCATCGAAGGATTTTCTCTGATTGCACGTCCTTTGACCGCACTGACTCACAAGGGTAAGAAGTTCATTTGGGAACCCGCACACGAATCAGCATTTCAAACTTTGAAGAAGAAGTTAACCACCGCACCTATCCTATCGCTTCCCGACGCAGTGACGATTTCGTTGTTTATTGCCATGCGTCGAAAAGTGGCTTTGGTTTTGTACTGATGCAATGCTCAAAAGTTATTGCCTATGCCTCCCGCCAATTGAAGATTCACGAGCGAAGCTACACTACTCACGATCTTGAACTTGGAGCCGTTGTCTTTGCGCTTAAATTGTAGAGACACTATTTGTATGGAACTAAGAGCACTATCTTCACCGATCACAAGAGTCTCCAGCACATCTTCGACCAGAAACAACTGAGTATGAGACAGCGTCGATGGATCGAGACGCTCAACGACTACGATTGCGAACTTCGTTATCACCCTGGCAAGGCCAATGTTGTAGCTGATGCTTTGAGCCGAAAGGAGAGGGCGGCACCTCTTCGTGTTAGGGCTCTAAACATCACCATCCATTCGAACCTCAATAGTCAGATCCGAGTAGCCCAAGATGAGGCTCTCAAGGAGGAGAACATATCTCACGAATATTTGAACATACTTGTCTCTCGATTCGAGGTTAGGGAGTCTGGACTCCGATGTTATGCCGGAAGAATTTGGGTACCTTATTATGGAGATCTACGAAACCTTATACTTGATGAAGCCCACAAATCGAGATATTCGATTCATCCTGGAGCGGGCAAGATGTACCACGATCTTAAAGAACAGTATTGGTGGCCGAACCTTAAGAAGGACGTTGCGACTTATGTTGGTAAGTGTTTGACTTGCTTGAAGGTTAAATCCGAGCATCAGAGACCTTCTGGTTTGCTTCAACAACCAGAAATCCCACAATGGAAGTGGGAACGAATAACAATGGATTTCATCACCAAGCTACCAAAGACGGTGGGTGGATACGATACCATTTGGGTTATTGTTGACCGCCTCACCAAATCTGCACACTTCCTAGCGATGAAGGAAACGGATACAATGGAAAGACTTGCTCATCTATACATCAAGGAGGTTGTATCTCGTCATGGTGTACCTTTATCGATCATCTCTGGTCGTGATCCCCGTTTTGCTTCTAGATTTTGGCATTATTTGCAAGAAGCCATGGGAACTTGTCTTGACATGAGTACTGCTTATCACCCTCAGACTGACGGGCAAAGTGAACGAACGATTCAGACCTTGGAAGACATGTTACGTGCATGTGTTATTGATTTTGGAAAAGCCTGGGAAAGGCATTTGCCACTGGCCGAATTCTCGTACAACAACAGTTATCACTCGAGCATTAATGCTGCACCTTTTGAAGCATAGTATGGCCGCAAGTGCCGATCTCCTATTTGTTGGGCCGAAGTAGGCGAAAAGCAAATCACCGGACCCGAGGTAGTCCATGAAACAACGGAGAAGATTGCTCAGATTCAAGCTAGACTTAAGACTGCCCGCGATCGCCAAAAGAGTTATGCTGATCTTAAATATAAAGACTTTGAATTCAACGTTGGTGACCGTGTAATGTTGAAGGTTGCACCTTGGAAGGGTGTGATTCGCTTTGGAAAACTCAGAAAGCTAAACCCATGATACATTGGTCCTTTCGAAATTTTGGAATGTGTTGGACCCGTTGCTTACCGTTTGGATCTACCAGCACAATTGAGCTCAGTTCATCCTACCTTCCACGTGTCAAACTTGAAGAAGTGTCTTGCTGCACCTGAACTTATCATACCACTTGAGGAACTTACAATTGACGACAAACTCCACTTTGTAGAAGAACCAGTTGAAATTATGGATCGTGAGATCAAAACTTTGAAACGCAACAAGATTCCGATCGTCCGAGTGCGATGGAATGCTAAACGAGGACCTGAGTTTACTTGGGAGCGAGAGGATCAAATGATGCGGAAGTATCCTCACCTTTTCCCGACTCCTCCATCTACCTCAGCTTAAATTTAGGGACGAAATTTTCTTTAACAGGTGGGTAATGTAACGACCCTGGATTTTCCAACGTTTATTTATTAATAATTATTATTATTAATACGTGTGATAAAACGAATGTATGTTATTACATTTACATGTTGCCATGATTGCCCGAACTTGACTTTAATTGCCCGAAACGTCTTTGTGACACACGAAACTTACACGAATAATATTTTTAGATATTATTTACATTCATGATTAGTTTTATTAATCATTTTAATTAACTATGGTTATTAGTTAGTTACTTGGGCTTTAATTGGACTTATTTGTTAATTAATGGAACTTGAACTTGATTAATGTAAATGAACTCATGATATTGGGCTTAAAAGCCCACCCTACTTCTTTAATGGACTTGACTAGCCCATTACTTCATGTAAGTGATCCATTATGGTGTAACTAGTTTGGTTAGTGCAATTAGAATCTAGTTATCATCTTATCCCCATGAAATCAACTCTAATATCCATCTTTTTAAGCTTTACCATGCATGATCTATTAGACAAACTCCTCCCCCCATTCTCCTTACTAAACCGTTGGTTTTGGTTATTCAAGGGGGAGTTCAAATTATTATTTTTTTACTTACTTCATTCACTTGTATTCATCATTCATTTTCACACACTTTACTTGCAAAATCCTCTCAACTTTTCTCTCATCTCTTTCTCTCTTTTGCTCTCAAATATTGTAAGTTACATGATACTTTTTCTCTTCCTTTCTTCTTGTAAAAACCGAATCACACATACACATATCATCATCATTCTTTTATTGTTGTTACTTATCTTTGGTTATTATTTACTTACTTGTTCTTTGATTAATTATTACTTACAAGTTACAAGATCAAACTTACTAGTTTGATTCTTCATTTATCTTGTATTCACAAGAACACTCAAGAACATAAACTTACTAGTTTATGTTCTACTTTTAAAGTTTCAAAGACTTAAGTTCATGTGTTGTGAAGACATACTTGTAGTTCTTGAAGTATACTTAAAGTTTACTTTACTTAAAGATCAAACTTTGGTTGAATCTTTAAAAGTATGAACAGCCATGAACCTTTTACTTGTTTACTTAGTTTCTCTCTTTATATCATGCACTTTAATTTCATGTTTGTTAGTTAAATGGTCAAGTACTACAAGTTAGTCTTGATCTCATTAATCTTGAACTAAAAGTTAACTTGAAAGTTCAAGAACACATAAATAAGCTTTCTTTAACTATAACTTTGTACACTTATGCTTGATCTAGGCTTTTGAGTCTTGGATCTTCAAGATCTAACTAAGAACTATGTTCTACTACTTAAGATCTTGATTTCATAAGTTTACTTCAAGTTTGTAACTTGTTTTTACTTTTAAAGTTCATGTAAGTGTTAGATCTAAGACCTTGATGTAACTTTGGTTCATCAACTTCATACAACTCTTAAGTGAGTTGATCTACATGTCTTAGACTCACACTTGTGTCATAATTGTCAAAACTTAGTTAGTATTACTTTTACATTTCATGTATGTGCTAAATTTAAGACTTTGATGAAACTTTGGTTCATCAAAACACTTGCAACACTTAAGTGAGTTGTGCTTCATGTCTTAGACTTGCACTTGGGTTATGATGGTCAAACCATTGTAAAGATGATGTAAACACATCAATGAGTTGTACACTTGAAGCTATATGCATCAAAGATGAGAACCATGATGAACATCAAGCACCAAAACCCACCGGAACCCACTTATCTTTCTGTTTCTGTTTACAGCCTACTGTTCTGCTGTTTCTGTAACATACCATTAAACCTGGGCTGCTGTAACCTTGATTTTCAAATAGCTCTGTTCGATTAGATAACTTTTCATATAGGACTCGTCTTAATCCGAGTTACGGTTTAGGATTTATGGCCCTCCGATCGTCACTATGTCCTTTAACGTTGTGCAGAAATTTCTGACCTACTCGCACTTAGACCGTCGCCACAGTCAAACGAAGACGAGTTTGCTTCTGTAAATTTTACCACACTTAAAGGACTCATAGACGGAGCCATGGCCACTGGTCTCACCTTATTTCAGTAGGTATTGAGGCCGTGGTGACTGACCGAACTCAGCCTTTATTTTAAACTACTTTCATAAACGAAACCTACTTTATGCCTTTTGTTTGATGATGACTGATGATGACCTTTAAGACCTTATTTACATACTTTTAAACCTATTCGGACGATTTACTGACTTAGTACTATTTGACTTAGGTTGAGGACCCTTTTGGACAACCTTCATTACTTGCTTACTTTCCGAGTCATACTTTACCGCTACATTATCATTGTGAGTTATAGCATTCCCTTTTTACTTTAACTATTTTGAGAACTGAGAATACATGCGGATTTTATGTTTTACATACTAGGCACGAGTACTTAAACTTATATATGTGTGGGTTATACAACGGCATAAACATTCCCTTTAGCTCGGTAACGTTTAATCATTGGTTTTTGAACCGTGAACGCGAATCTTAGATATGGATCCATAGGGTTTGACATCCCCACTCGGGCTAGTAGCGCTAGCATTTAATGAGTGTTTAATACTTCGTAAACATACGCACTTGCCAAGTGTACTTTCAGGGGGTATAAACATTAAGTTAGTTACCAAGTGCCCACGGTTAACATATACTTTATCATACTGTTTTGAAACGCTCTTTGTAGCACTGAAATCTCGTGGCCTACCTTACATACTGTTATACTTAAACTATAGCTCACCAACCTTTGTGTTGACGTTTTTAAGCATGTTTTTCTCAGGTGCTTAAGGTTATTTGCTTCCGCCGTCGTGCTAGTCTTGCCGTAGACACCCGCTGCTCTAGTGTTATCACCGCATGAACTGTTTATCCTGCATTCAAACTTTAATACATTTGAAACTATGTTTTGTAACGACCAAAGGGTCACATACATTTATTCATGCTTGCTATTCGTAGAAGCATACTGTTGGTGTAAAACAATTGACGTTGGTTATGACGTCACCTTTTTATCGTGAATGCAACTTCTTTTATTACTGCATATAGTACTTAACCTTGTAATGATCCTGTTGTTGATGATTCGTACACGATGGTTTTGTATGGGGCATCACACTAAATCCTTGCGAAAGGATTTTCTTCCTCAACCTTCGATTTTAGAAGTTCCAAAATATCGTCATAAATATCTTCGATATTTCTGAAGATATTTTTATAACTATCTTTATCTAAAATCAGTTATCTTTTCACGTCATCAGTATTACACCATAAAGGAAACAGTTTAGTTTCTATATTCTGTATATCTTCAAGTTTAAATTATGAATGTTTTGAAGTAGTGTTGGGAACTGATGCATGAGTTAGTATAATATAATGACACTTGCTCAACATGATTATATTACAGTAGGTCATGCTGAGTTTCTAATGGAACGTGATGATTCACAGATCACAATGTCATCATGTACCATGTTACACGACTCTTACATTCTATCAAATCTATAAACATATCAAGAACGTATTTTCTTGATAGTTCTATCTTTTCTCTTGAATTCTAGTAATTTAACCAATCAATATCATGCTATTACAATCTCTCTCTTAGAACATTAGTCATGTTTATTCGAAACTTCATACCTACGAATTCTGGACCATTATTCGCTTGACTTAAAGTCAGGGAGAGAAAACAAAAGTATGAAACTCCGAAATATAAAGGAAATGAGAAAGGTGGATTTATAGTAAAATATCCGACAGAGCAATCAAAACAGATAATCTCATTTAAAGCGGATCCTAATTTCCATGATTACCAAAGAATCAAATCTTATTACGAAGATTTTTCCTAAATCCCTTGAATTCTGGAAAATCAACCGTGACTACGTCATCGGTTAAGACGGACCTGCAGTTACTCATTTCACTCTTTTGTGATAACTTCACTCGTACGCTTCACTTAAGCAAAATGTTTTATCCATATTACTCAATAATGATAAAACTCTAATTTTCAGCTCATATGTGTCATGAAAACATACTTATTGTCATCCATGACCATCTCAATCAAATTTCGGGATGAAATTTCTTTAACGGGTAGGTAATGTGACGACCCAGAAATTTTCGACCAAATTTAAACTTAATCTTTATATGATTTCGATACGATAAGCAAAGTATGTAATGTTGAGTTTAGAAAATTTTGGAAACGATGTTCATATATTCAATTGACCTTCGACTGCTCTCGACGATTCACAAACAATCAATTGTAAATAGATATGTGTGTATGTATATATAAATAATAATTCAAAATATAATTTGAAGTATTATATGTTATTGTAATTAAAAATTAATAAAATAAAAATAGGATATTATAATAATTATTATTTAAAATATATCTCTATATATAAATAAAGTATATTTAAAATAAATATTAAATGATTGTAATACTCGTTTGATGTTTCGATTAATATTAATCAAGTTAAAAATGAGCTTATATGATTTTAAAATCAAAGATGATCCGAAAATGAGTTATATAAGTTATAGGCTTATTAAAAGTATATTTATGATCTAATTTTTTAATTTTAACACTTTTTATATTTTACCCATAAATGAGAGGGACAGTTGATGTAATATTTATTTATTAAATTAAGGACTGAATTTTATACCATAATGACCAAAATAAATAATATAGTTAATTTAAAAATATGGGATTTTTCTGAACACTTTTATCCGCCACTGATTTACAACGGAGCACGATATAAACTTCGCGATAAAACTTTCAGCAGTCTGTAATACTTATTTGATCCGTGAATTTGAATTAATCAATCATGTACTGTTTCTTACTTTAATTCTTTGTTTCTTTGTTTTACCAAAACCCCACTTGTCCTCTCCGATTGTTATAGAAAACAAACACATCATAATCTATTTTTTTTATTTTGATTCATCATCTAACTATTATATTGTTATATATCACGTACATTAACACATGGTCAATGAATCAAACTCAAATACATCATTCTATTTTCTCTTTGATCACACCTCACACCCTCTTCATCACCCTCAAACCACCTGCTCGTTTAATTTTTTTTCTGTTGTAATCACAATCGAACACACAAACTTGTTCTTGTTTAATTAACCTATTAAGGAACTACAATTGAAACCCATGAATAACCACCTTGGTTCAACCACCACAAAACCGCCATTGAAACACCACCTTCAAAACCCATTTAACATCATCACTTTGAAACCACTACCACTTCGTGATTCATCGACCAAACAACACAACCGGTCACCATCACTTTCCTTCTCCATTGAGCTACCATCCATCACGTTGCAAACCACCACCACGAGAACCATAACCATAACCCACCTGCTCGACAAACCCACAAAACCTGCTCAAACTATTTCTATTTTGTCACCATTATTGTAGCTGTATGATGACCCAACCATCTATTCTATTCGGTAAAACCCACTCTCATCAAACCAATTACTTTACACACCACCCTACAACTATCACAAACCACACTATCATGACCATCCTCAAACCACTTTAACTGTGGACACAACCACCACCGGCCACCGGAGCTCCTCTCACCACAAAGCCGCCATCTCTCTACTTCTCTCCTTCTCTCTCTAAACCACCCAACACCACCACATTACCATCGTTAACTCTTGTTAATTAGATTATGCTCCTGTGTCGTTATTGAAACCCACCTCCAGCTACAAAGATCAAACGAAACAAATGATGTGTAAAGGTAACAAAAATGTTTCTGTTACTTTTCGCGTTTATAAAATTACAATAAAGATGGGCCGATGACTATCAAATTAAGTGATTTGAATATTAAATCACATTCCATAAGAAATCTTTGAAACAAATTATTAATGTGGGACTAGTTACAACATTATGGCCGACAATTAATAAACCTCATGGACCCCTTCCCTATTTTCTTTCTTTTATTTCTGTTATAATTCGAAACAAACCACCACGTGACCACAAGATGCTGTTACAGCTATTATACTGTTCTGGTGACAACTTCTTGTTGCTGTTTTTCCAACCCCGAAACAACCTTCGAACATACTTGCAATAATAATGAATGATTCATTGATGATGCTGCTATGACGTAACATTGATGATGAATATGATGATTCCGTTGATGATGATAAGGATTATATTAGACGTAAGATAATGATTATTTGATGGCGAAGATGAGCTTATAAGAATGATGGTGGTACGGTTTTATGATGAACCAAAGTAATTGAAATTGTTTCGCTGTGCTACCGGGGTTGATGCTAATTATATAATTATGGAGTGGGCTTAATTAATTGGGCAGTTGGGCCATTAAGTTATTGTTGTTAGGCTAGCTGATATTGGGCCATGAGTATTAGACCAAGCCCAATAGTTAATAGGCCTTGTCGACTGACCGATGGAAGGAGTTAAATAAAAATTAATCCGGTTTATAACAGAAAAAGCAAAACAGACAAATGGTTAGAGTGTTTGTGTTATGCGAGAGGTCTTGAGTTCGAGCCCGGACTGAGACAGTTTATTTCTTTTTGGAGCTTTTCTTATGAGGTAGTTATTATTATTACTCTTATCATTATTATTATTATTATTTATTGTTATGTTAGTTATTATTATCATGATTTTTAGTATTATTATGATTATTATCATCATTAATATTAATAGCATTAATTATTAGTACTATTATTATTAAAAACTATCATTATCATTTTTATTATTAGTATTATCATTATTAATAAGGTTATTATTATTATTATTATTAGTAAAACATTATTATCGAAACTATCATTTTAACAAATAAATATTTTGTACATTAAATATACTTATTACATATAGTATAATTTTATTAATGTTCATATAACTATATATCAAACATATTATCACATTTTCTTTACTTGCGTATAACAAACTACTGATTTTAATACTAATCATATATAAACATATATATATATATATATATATATATATATATATATATATATATATATATATATATATATATATATATATATATATATATATATATATATATATATATTAAAAATAACCAAAGATATAAATATTAATTATTTTAAATATATATACAAATTAATTAAATAATATATAAAGTTATAATATATGAAATTGTTCGATTACGATTATATGTATTAATGAATATACAAATGATTTAGGTTCGTGAATCCGAGGCCAACCTTGCATTGTTCAGTTCCGTCGTATGTATATTTTTACTACAAAATATCGTATAGTGAGTTTATTTGCTCCCTTTTACTCTTTACAATTTTGGGACTGAGAATACATGCGCTGTTTTTACAACTGATTTATTAAATGCTTTTGAAATATATTTTGAACTGAGAATACATGAAATGCTTTTATAAATGTTTGACGAGATAGACACAAGCAAAACATTCCTCGAATGAATTATTATGCAGACAGAAGTTCTGTGGATTATTATTGAATTAGTTGGACGTTATAATTGCCACTAATTGTTGTGAATATTTTCCCTGATTATTATTGCTTGGTAACCTAAGAATTAGAATCGGGTATGGCCCTAATTCACGCGAATCCTAAAGGTAGCTACCGGGTTTAACACCCCCACCCAGAATGTTCACTAGACGGAAGAGCTAGTGGGCGTGGTGTTTAGTACTTCGAGGTTTATATATTATACAGACGAGTTGTTCTATTTTTGGGGATATTATTTATGAGCATTATATGTTAAGGTCAGTTACCAAGCCAAGCAATGAATGAAAAGTGAATGTTATGTATCGAGAGAATGATTTTATACACAGGTTATGTGTATGATATTTTTGTACACGATATATGTGTACGGTTACTAAGATTTATGAAAATGGATTCGTACACGAGATAGGTGTACTGTATTTGAATCTTGTGGTCTATCAAAATGTTGAATTTTATTGTTTACGTTAAACTTATGAACTCACCAACCTTTTGGTTGACACTTTAAAGCATGTTTATTCTCAGGTATGAAAGAAATCTTCCGCTGTGCATTTGTTCATTTTAGAGATATTACTTGGAGTCATTCGTGACATATTTCAAAAGACGTTGCATTCGAGTCGTTGAGTTCATCAAGATTATTATTAAGTCATTCATAGTTTGGATATATTATGAAAGGATATGCATATCTGTCAACTTTCGATGTAATGAAAGTTTGTCTTTTAAAAACAAATGCAATGTTTGTAAAATGTATCATATAGAGGTCAAATACCTCACGATGTAATCATATGTTATTGTATTCATCCTTGTGGATTAGGACGGGTCGTCTCACTGACTTTCCTGTTGATCAGGACGCCGTCCAAAATGGTGGGACGCCGTCCCATTGTGAGGAGCTGGACGTCGTCCAGTAATTTGGACGCCATCCAGATGTACTTGCGGGCCTGCTGTCTTGTTTTTAGATATTTTAAAGGGGTATCTTGGTAATTTCACTTGGGGATAACTTTAAGGCTCCAAGGGTCAGTTGGTGGGTGCTTTTACTTCACTTTAATCTACCTTATCCTCTTCCACTTCAAGTTTAGAGAGAGAGAGAGAGTGAGATTCTTGTGTGAGAAAGCTCAAGCAAAGGAAGAAGGAGCTAGTTTTTGGTCTTAGCTCGAGTTATAAAGTTGTTCATCTCCTCTCTAGCTACGTTTTGGTTATAGTGGTATGTTCTAACTTGGATTTCCTTACTTTGATTTATGTATGGGTTAGGGTTTGGGTAAATGAAGAACATAAAACCCATATTTGATGATTTTGGGTGTTCTTGGGTAAGATCGAGTCATGAGGAATCAAGAATTACTAACCTAGGGTTTTGAAATGACAAATGAGTTTATGAGTCATAATTGGTTAGTTAATTACTAGCACACCTAGTTATTAAATGAATGGGTGTTATGTGGGTTAGTGGATGACCCGAAATGGGTGTGTTGGCTTTAAAATGGTCAAATGAGTAACGATTGACCTAGTGGGAAAGAAGGGTATGAAATACCCTAAGTGTGTATTAGTTAGTGTGGTTGGACCTTAATCACTAGCTTTAGTGATTTATGATGGTCTTGACCTTAAATGGTCGGTTTTGATGTAAATGGGCATTTAATGCATTTAAGTCATTAAATGCACATGAGTAAGTTGTTGGTGATTAGTCCAACTAGTATGTATGTTGATTGAGTACTTATTGTATTAGGTACTCGGCTTTGAAGCATTCGGAAGTATAAAATCGTCACCAAATCATTAAGGTGAGTGGAGTAATTATATATGTATGTATATGATTTATTTGCTTGTGGGGTATGGGTTAAAGTTCAATGTTGACAATACCATATCCTAGAATATATTGTTGGTTCATTTTGATGATTAAGTTCGGTGTTGACGATACCTCATGTATGGATTTAAAGTTCGATGTTGACGAAGCCATACTGCTATTGTAGTGAAATTCGATGAGGGTTTAAGTTCGATGTTGACGATACCTCATATGTGGGTTTAAGTTCGATGTTGACGATACCACATTTATTAGGACGAATGGGAATTAAGTTCGATGTTGACGATACCATTCGTTGGGCTAGCCTTGGAATTCGAATACTATTAGATGTTGTGAACATCAATGTTTGTGTATTGTGGCGTAGCATATTATATTGCTTTTGTTATATGCTATTGTTATACTAGCTTGCATTATCGGGGACTTAGTGTTATACATTATGTGGGTATGCTAATTATATTGCTAGTATGTATGCAGAATTGGGGTGAGTGCTGCAAGTAAGTAAGTTATATATGTATATGTATAATTATTGCATTCACTAAACGGGTTTTTCGCTCGAGTAAGTTGGACCCGGGGATCAGAATTAATTAGTTCATTGGGACGCCGTCCCAAAAGGTTGGACGCCGTCCAGACCTTCAGTACTGGACGCCGTCCAGAAATCTGGACGCGGTCCAGATGTATTGAAACAATTTTTTTTTTGGGGTCGTATTTTGGTATAACGAGGGTTGGGTCATTACACATATCTAGACGAGTTCCCAATGCTTGTTGTAACGTTTTCCAAAACCTTGAAACAAATCTACCGTCCCTATCAGAGATAATAGAGATTGGTATTCTGTGTCTGGAGACGACTTCCTTCAAGTATAGTCGTGCTAACTTTTCCATTTTATCATCTTCTCGCATTGGTAGAAAGTGTGCTGATTTGGTGAGACGATCGCCTATTACCCAAATAGTATCATAACCACTTGCAGTCCTTGGCAATTTAGTAATGAAATCCATGGTAATGTTTTCCCATTTCCATTCTGGGATTTCAGGTTGTTGAAGTAGACCTGATGGTTTCTGATGTTCAGCTTTGACCTTAGAACACGTCAAACATTCTCCTACGTATTTAGCAATATCAGCTTTCATACCCGACCACCAAAAATGTTTCTTGAGATATTTGTACATCTTTCCCGCTCCAGGATGTATTGAATATCTGGTTTTATGTGCTTCCTTAAGTACCATTTCTCTCACATCTCCAAACTTTGGTACCCAAATTCTTTCAGCCCTATATCGGGTTCCGTCTTCCCGAATATTAAGATGTTTTTCCGATCCTTTGGGTATTTCATTCTTAAAATTTCCTTCTTTTAAAACTCCCTGTTGTGCCTCCTTTATTTGAGTAGTAAGATTAGTACGGATAATTATATTCATAGCTTTTACCTGCATAGTCTGTCCTTTCTACTCAAAGCGTCGGCTACCACATTCGCCTTCCCCGGGTGGTAACGAATCTCAAAATCGTAATCATTTAACAACTCAATCCATCTATGCTGCCTCATGTTCAGTTGTTTCTGATCAAATATATGTTGGAGACTCTTGTGGTCGGTATATATAATACTTTTGACCCCATATAAGTAGTGCCTCCAAGTCTTTAATGCAAAAATAATAGCACCCAATTCCAAATCATGAGTCGTATCATTTTGCTCGTGAATCTTCAATTGTCTGGACGCATAGGCAATCACCTTCGTTCGTTGCATCAATACACAACCGAGGCCTTGCTTTGAGGTGTCACAATATATCACAAAATCATCATTCCCTTCACGCAATGACAATATAGGTGCCGTAGTTAACTTTTTCTTCAATAACTGAAACACTTTCTCTTGTTCATCCTTCCATTCAAATTTCTTCCCTTTATGCGTTAATGCAGTCAAGGGTTTTGCTATTTTGGAAAAATCTTGGATAAATCTTCTGTAGTAACCAGCCAATCCTAAAAATTGGCGTATCTGCGTAGGAGTTTTCGGTGTTTTCCACTTCTCAACGGTTTCAATCTTTGCTGGATCAACTTGAATACCTTCTTTGCTCACTATATGACCGAGGAATTGAACTTCTTTCAACCAAAATGCACACTTTGAAAATTTAGCGTACAATTTTTCCTTCCTCAATAATTCTAGCACTTTTCTCAAATGTTCTTCGTGCTCTTGATCATTCTTTGAGTAAATAAGTATGTCATCAATGAAAACAATGACAAACTTGTCAAGATATGGTCCACACACTCGGTTTATGAGGTCCATGAACACAGCTGGTGCGTTAGTCAATCCAAACGGCATAACCATAAACTCATAATGACCATAACGAGTTCTAAAAGCAGTCTTCGGAATATCATCCTCCTTCACCCGCATTTGATGATACCCGGAACGTAAATCAATCTTCGAATAAATCGATGAACCTTGTAGTTGATCAAATAAGTCGTCGATTCTCGGTAGTGGATAATGGTTCTTGATGGTAAGTTTGTTCAACTCTCGGTAGTCGATACATAACCTGAATGTACCATCCTTCTTTTTGACAAACAACACCGGAGCTCCTCATGGTGATGTACTTGGTCGAATGAAACCACGCTCTAAAAGTTCTTGTAATTGACTTTGAAATTCCTTCATTTCGCTAGGTGCGAGTCTGTAAGGAGTACGAGCTATTGGTGCAGCTCCTGGTGCAAGATCTATTTGAAATTCAACAGATCGGTGTGGAGGTAGTCCTGGTAATTCTTTCGGAAATACATTTGGAAATTCTTTTGCGACGGGAACATCATTGATGTTCTTTTCTTCGGGTTTGACTTCTTCGATGTGTGCTAGAACGGCATAGCAACCTTTTCTTATTAGCTTTTGCACCTTCAAATTACTAATAAGATTTAACTTCGCGTTGCTCTTCTCTCCGTACACCATTAAGGGTTTTCTCTTTTCGCGCATAACGCGAATCGCATTTTTGTAACAAACGATTTCTGCTTTCATCTCTTTCAACCAGTCCATGCCAATTATCACATCAAAACTCCCTAACTCTACTGGTATCAAATCAACCTTAAACGTTTCGCTAACCAGTTTAATTTCTCGATTCCGACATATTTTATCAGCTGTAATTAATTTACCATTTGCTAATTCGTGTAAAAACTTATTATCCGATGGCGTTAATGAGCAGCTTAATTTAGCACAAAAATCTCTACTCATATAGCTTCTATCCGCCCCCAAATCAAATAAAACATAAGCAGGTTTATCGTCAATAAGAAACATACCCGTAACAAGCTCCGGGTCTTCCTGCGCTTCTGCCGTATTAATATTGAAAACTCTTCCGCGGCCCTGTCCATTAGTATTCCCCTGATTTGGGCATTCGTTTCTGATATGACCCGGCTTCCTACATCCATAACAAATAATGGCGGTATTATTTGTTCCGACATTATTTGTTCCTTTATTCTTGTTAGCCATTGGTCCGTAAACTTCACACTTCGTCGTACCATGACCCTTTCTATTACACTTGGTACACGATGTTGTACAAAGCCCAGTTGGATGGTATCCTTCACACCTCTGGCATGGTTTCTGCCTCTGGTTGTTATTGTTGGGATTGTTGTTGTTGCGGTTATTGTTATTGTTGGAACGGTTGTTGTAGTTGTTGTAGTTGTTGTTGGGATTATTATTGTTGTTGCGGTTAAAGTTGCAGTTGTGGTGGTAGTTATTGCGTTTGTAATTGCGATTATTGTTGTTGTTGTTGTTGTATTGGTGACTCTTGTCACTGTTTTCTTCCCACTTCCTCGTGACTTGTTTCGTGTTGGCTTCTTCGGCCGCCTGCTCTTTAATTCTTCCATCAATCTGATTTATGAGTTTATGAGCCATTCGACTTGCCTTTTATATGGAGGCGTGTTCGTGTGAACTCACATCTTCTTGAATTCTTTCTGGTAACCCTTTTACAAATGCGTCCATCTGCTCTTCTTCATCTTTGAACGCTCCCGGACACAATAGGCACAACTCTGTGAATCGTCGTTCGTACGTGGTAATATCAAACCCTTGTGTTCGTAACCCTCTAAGCTATACCTTGAGCTTATTGACCTCGTTTCTGGGACGGTACTGCTCATTCATTAAGTGTTTGAATGCTGACCACGGTAGTGCGTAAGCAGCATCTTGTCCCACCTGCTCGAGATAGGTGTTCCACCATGTTAACGCAGTACCTGTGAAAGTATGCGTAGCGTACTTTACTTTGTCTTCTTCAGTGCACTTACTTATGGCAAACACCGATTCGACCTTCTCGGTCCACGGCTTCAATCCGATTGGTCCTTCGGTTCCATCGAATTCTAGAGGTTTACAGGCAGTGAATTCTTTGTAGGAGCATCCTACACAATTTCTTGTGGAATTAGTTCCACTGCTAGATCCAGAGTTATTGTTGTTATTTTGAATTGCAGCCTGAACTGCGGCTATGTTCGCAGCAAGAAAGGTACGAAATTCTTTTTCACTCATATTCATGGTGTGTCGAGTAGTCGGTGCAATTTCCTTCAAAAATAGCCAAAAGAAATGAGTTAATCATATAGAATATTAAGAGTAGTCAATAGTATTTCGTAGCATAATATGAACTTATTTATAAAAGCTTTTTCTTCATATTAGCATTTTATAAGTTTTAATTCGGGTAGTACCTACCCGTTAAGTTCATACTTAATAGCTAATATACAATTCAACTACTACAATTCTATATGAAAAACTGATTACAATAATATTTCGCGTTCAAACTTTTATACAATATTTTACAAGCTTACAATACTGCTATTTTACATATAGCATAAAATATAGCACACAATAACTTTGATACAAAGCAGTTGCGAAGACAATTTCTAATTTAACGCAAGTCATTCAGCAAAGGCAATAAAGATACGTAATTCGTAAGTCCAGAAAAAAGTCATGCATGTGAGGACCCGTCCTAATCCATCCGGACAAAGTCCATATCGATTACAAACGATTCACAACAGTTGATTACATCGCGAGGTAATTGACCTCTATATGATAAATTTTACAAACATTGCATTCGTTTTTAAAAGACAAACTTTCGTTACATCGACAGTTGACAGGCATGTAAAGCATTTCATAATATATCTAAATATAATTGACTTAATAATAATCTTGATGAACTCAATGACTCGAATGCAACATCTTTTGAAATATGTCATGAATGACTCCAAGTAATATCTCTAATATGAGCAAATGCACAGCGGAAGATTTCTTTCGTACCTGAGAATAAACATGCTTTAAAGTGTCAACCAAAAGGTTGGTGAGTTCATTAGTTTATCATAAAGAATCATTTCATAATTTTAATAGACCACAAGATTTCATACTTCCATTTCTCATAATCATACGTCCCATGCATAGAGACAAAAATATCATTCATATGGATTGAACACCTGGTAACCGACATTCACAATATTCATATAAGAATATCCCCATCATTCCGGGATCCTCCTTCGGACATGATATAAATTTCGAAGTACTAAAGCATCCGGTACTTTGGATGGGACTTGTTGGGCCCGATAGATATATCTTTAGGATTCGCGTCAATTAGGGTGTCTGTTCCCTAATTCTTAGATTACCAGACTATAAAGGGGCATATTCGATTTCGATCATTCAACCATATAATGTAGTTTCGATTACTTGTGTCTATTTCGTAAAATAGTTATAAAAGCAGTGCATGTATTCTCAGTCCCAAAAATAGATATTGCAAAAGCATTTAAAAAGGGAGCAAATGAAACTCACCATACTGTATTTTGTAGTAAAAATACATATAACGACATTGAACAACTGAACAATGCAGGGTTGGCCTCAGATTCACGAACCTATATCATTTATATGTATATTAACACATATAATGGTAATCGAACAAATTTAGGTATTATTGTTAATTGTTATTTTAGTAACTTGTATGTTTTATTAATAACTAAATTAACTATATTTATTTTTATATACATTAAATAGATATTTAATATTTATTACAAACATATTAATATAATTATGTTTTATGTAAATAATATATTTTTATATAGAAAATCTTTATTTGATATATTAATAATACTAATAATAATAATGATAAGAATAATAATATTGGTGTTAGAAATAATAAAACGATGATAAAAATAATAATGATAAAAATAATGATAATTCTAATAATAATAATAATAATAATAATAATAATAATAATAATAATAATAATAATAATAATAATAATAATAATAATAAAAATGAGTAATAAGTAAACTACCTCAAAGAAGTAGTCCATAAAAAAAATAATGCCCAAGTCCGGGTTTGAACCCGTGACGTCCCGCTAACCCGTAAACACCCTTAACCGTTCCTCTACCCGATGCTTTCTGTTATAACTCGTAGTCTATATATATATCTAACCCGTATCTCCTTGTAGTCTTTCAACACCACAAACCCCATCGTCAACATTATTTTGATTTCCAACGTTGTCATCATCATAATCTAATCATAACATCATCCTTATCATAATCATCATCAAGCCCTAATCACCAACATTTTATTATCGAGTCGTAAACATAACCATTTTCGACGTTATTTTGTCATGGTCACGATCATGATTGCTTCACTATCATCGTCTTCACCATCATTATCTAATCACCCAACATCACCAAATTTATCCTAGCTATCATCATCTTATTACTTCATCATCATAACATCACCTTGGTCTAAATTTCCATTTGTTATCATTAAAATTGTGATCCTCATTATCACCACCAACTCACTGCAAGTTTCATGTTGTGTACCACCATTTTATATTCTTAACATCTCGGCCCAAATAATAAATCACAGCCCACTAAGAAACTTTAATGGATTTCGGCCAAATAATGTAAGAAAGTCACTTAGTACGTGGAATCAAGCGACATTGAAAAAGTTTGTGGAATCATTTTGACCAACTTGGAACGGCACTAGGAGCATAGAAAGAAACATGCAGCCCCTCTTGTTTACTTAATAAACTCCATAAGTTATCATTTTATAAATAAACAATTCGTCCAACCTCTTCATGCTTATACACGGCCCACTGAACATAACAAGTTCATGGCTAAAAAAAAAAATTACGTCCGCCATATTTTTAAAGAAAAAAAATATATTAACTCCAAGATCTTGACCATAATATCGACCAACTAGTCCCACTTATTCTCCATGTGGGATTTCTTCACCAAATCAATATAATAAGCTGTATACTATATCAGTTACTTGTTTCACTTTTATTGTTAAAATGAATTGAAATTTGCTACCTTGCTTGACCCACTTGAAAGTGTTCAACTTTGTGAAAAGGAAGGAAAATAAATGTGTCAGCAGGGGTATATAGTGGGAGAAGTTAGCTGTCCATTTACTCAATAAAAGATGTTGATTGCATTCACTTTTTACCGAATATAATAACATCAAGTGGTTGTTTGTTTGAGTCTTTCGGCCATCAACAAAATAAAAGGCACTCACAATTAATTTAAAAAACATTATCATTTGGCATCTGGGCTCCGATTATTATGGCTATTCGAATAGAAATACGATCCAGTGATCAAACGATATAATATGTAGGCTTTAACCTGGTTTGATAGTGATTCACGGTGCAACAGAAAAAGCAACTAGGAGTAGCTGTTGTATGCAGTAAGAGCAACAATTGGATGATGGTTGATGGGGTTACCAGCAGAAAGAATAACCGAAGGAATGATTCGAACGTATTATGATGACGATTCAATAATGGTTTATGTTGGGTGTTCTTGTATGTCTGGATGGAATAGATGATGGTAGTGAAGATAAATGGTTTGATTTTGTGATGGGTTATGAATTGAAACAGTAGCAACAATACTAATGGTTATGGTGGTGGTTTGGTTGGGTTTTCTGTTTAAATTTTATACATAGCCTTAATGTAAATTGGTAATTGACATCGATAATGAGTATTTGAGTGCTGTGAGAGTAGAGAACAACACCCATTTGATAAATAAAATAATTGAGGTTGTCTGATTCAATTCGTTCAATTACAGATACATAATAAAAAAAAAAAAACTATGACATAGCTTTCTAACAGAATTTGGACGTAATGAGTGTAATTTCAACAATCAACTACAGTATTTATCAATCAGTTACAGTTTGAAAGGGAAGTGAAACCTAATACGTCCTTTTTGTATATATAATGTATTTAATAGTATTTATATATTTATATATATAAATCTGTATATTTAATACGTAGAAATTTATATATATATATATATATATATATATATATATATATATATATATATATATATATATATATATTATCTATATAGTATAATTAATCTTATTAATTAATAAATATAACTATCATCATAATAATAATAATACTCTTAATATTACTTATTAATAATTTTGTGATATAATACATTACATAATAACATGTTTCAAATATTTGATATTTATACATTTTGTTTTTATATATTTGGGTTTGCATTTTAGTTACAACATATATTATATATGTAAATTTAACTATACTAGTAATGTTTTGTAGATTTGAGTATTATACATCTATTTACTATATTGCATTATTTTATAATAGAAATAGATATTATAAATTTAATCACATAATGTTTATATCTTATATGTATATATATATAATAATAATAATAATTATGTATAGTAATCATATATGTTTATATATATAGATTCTTTTAATAGTAAATTTATTATATATCTCAATACATATTTAACTCTACTAATTAACTTGTATTTTATTATTTCACATTATTACATATACACATATATACACATTTATTTACAATCAAATGTTCGTGATTCATCGAGAGCAGTCGAAAGGTAATTGAGTATATAAGAGTAGTTCAAAAATTTTGAGATTCATTTTACAGACTTTGCTTATCGTGTCGAAATCATATAAAGATTAAGTTTAAATTTGGTCGAAAAATCCCGGGTCACTACAGTACCTTCCCGTTAAAGAAATTTCGTCCCGAAATTTGAGTGTGTTCGTCATGGCTATCAATAAAAATGTTTAATGACAAATATGAGTTGATAAATTTAGTTTTATCATTATTGACTAATATAGATAAAACGATTCGTTTAGATGAAGTGTACGCATGAAGCTGTTACAACAGATTGAAATAGAGATTTAACTTTTGACGTAGTCATGGTGGAAATTAGAAAATAAGGTGCGTCTTAGCTTTTGACGTTGTCTTGGTTGAATTCCGAAATTCAAGGGATTTAAAGAAAATTTTCGAAATCTAAAAGATTTGATTCTTAAGCGAGTAAGGAAATTAAGATTTCTATAATTAAATACGGTGATCTGTCTCGATTACTCTGTCTGATATTTCCATTATAAATTAAACTTTTTCCGTTCCATTATTTTTACCATTCCTATACTTTCTTTCTTAGTTCATACATCCAAAAGATTGTGAAAATGCTTAGTCCCGTTCTAATCCTTGATATTTTCCTAATTATCATTCCTGCCATCCTTCTTTTCAATCTTTCACCAGAAGAATCTGTTTACTTATACTATTACCTTAGGATGATACTATTCTTAATTATACCGTGTCTTTATATTGTTATTCCTATTAATATTCACGGTTTGTAACTTCCGTGTTGTTATTGAGCTTTATATTTTCTCTTATATTTTGGAGCTCTTTGCCTTTTTTTTTTTTATCCTCCCGATCTCTAGTAAAGCGAGTAACGGTCCAAAATTCGTAAGTATGGAACTTCGAATGAACTTAATGTTCTAAACAAGAAGGAAAGTATTCGCACGATTTTATTTGTCAAATTACCTGAATCACTGAGAATAGAACTATCAAGAATATACTTTCTTGATATGTTCAGAAGTTAAGTAGAATGAAAGAGTTATGTAACATGGCAGGTGATGACGTTATGTCTGTGAAGCATCACGTTCCATTAGAAGCTCAGCATGACTTACTATAATATAATCACGTTGATCAAGTGTCATTATATTATACTAACTCATGCATCAATTCTCAACACTACTTCAAAATCATTCATAATTCAAACTTGAATTTTTTTTAAAGAAATTTAGAAACTAAAGTAGTTTCCTTTATGATGTAATATAGATAGCACAAAGAGATAAATAATTTCGGACGAGGATATTTATGAAAATATCTTCAGAAATATCGAAGATATTTATGATGATATTTTGGAATTTCTAAGTTCGATAGTTGATGAAGAAAGATTTTCCGCAAGATTTTTAACATGAGTACGGAGAAAGATATTCGTTGAAGATTTCATTGGATCCAGAATTACCTGGTTTCTTTGAATATATGGTATGGTCTTTGTATTTGGCCTTGGTCTCCTTCATGGTTTGCTCAATCTGTTTTTCAGTACCAAATTTTCTATCGAGCGTTCCTAACACTCCCTTCTTTATCATCAAACTTTTGGCCGTTTAGACCATCTACAATTTTTCTGTTTCCTCTGCATTTAATGCTACCATATTTGAATCATCGGTTATCAATCCGAGGTGATTTCAAGAGAATTGTGTTTTTAGATGATTAAACGCTGATGGTAATATGGTGGAAAATAAAAGGTTCCCCGGTAAAAATAAAAGAGCATGCATATATATCAAAGTTATAATAAGGTTTATTCGATTTGAAAGGTCGATATTGATTTGCTGAAGCTGTGACAAAATTGGCTACTTTGAAAAAGGGATTGCAAAGTTACTTTCGGTAATAACAACGCCAAAGGAGCTAGCACAGATACGTGTTAAACATTTACTCAGGTTTCGAGAGTTTTTCGGGTGCATAACTATATGCATGAGTTCTTCCTTTCGTAGATAACGTGTGGTTGGACCGTCCTCTCGATTGAGGTGTTTTCAAGAATCATGAAAGGTTTGAACGCGGATTGTAATCGTCAAGATACAAATGAGGTTTAAGATGAAATCAAGTGGTAAACTTGAAGAATTATTTAGTTTTATATGTTATAATCAATATTTTAATACATTTTAATTGTCCAATGTTGATAGTCGACAGTTACTAATTATATAATTCATATATAGTTTATAATATTCGAATTAATTAATACGTATCGTGACCCGTGTACATGTCTCAGACTCGATCACAACTCAAAGTATATATATTATTGTAGAATCAACCTCAACCCTGTATAGAGAACTTGATCATTACTGCATATAGAGTGTCTATGATTATTCCAAATAATATATATATATATATATATATATATATATATATATATATATATATATATATATATATATATATATATATATATATATATATATATATATATATATATATATATATATATATATATATATATATATATATATATATATATGCATCGATATGATATGTCAAAACCTTGTATACGTGTCCCGATATTTAAAGTGCGTAAAAAAATAAATAACAGAAATTAAATGACGATAAATAAAGTGCGTAAAGTAAATAATAGAAATTAAATAATGATAAATAAAATTGCGAGAATGTAAATTGCAATAATTAAATTGCGATAAATAAAATGTAATCAGTTAGCTAGGAACAATTAGCTAGGAACAGTTGGCGTGAATTCTTAACAAAATTCCTCATAGTTAATTTGTTTGTTTCTAATAAATTTTATTTTGTCAAATGTTTTCTTCATTATGCCACTTGTTGGATTCTGATAAATCAAAATTCAAATATGAAATTGGATGAATATGTTTATTCTGTGGTGAACGGATTTGTATATCGGTGGATGTAAGTAGGATAGTAAACGACTGTTGAATCAGCTTCGAAGAATGTACAGTGTAACTTATTAATGTGAAATCTGAATATTCCTCGGGTATTACCTACCCGTTAAAATATTTTCACAATTAACACTTTGTACGAAAGAATTTTTAATTACAATCTTTATGAAAACATATATACATATATATTTTCTTCAGATGTAATCATGGATTTATTGAGTTAATATGATATTAAACTCATTTGGTTTACCGTTAGAACTAGAATACATAATCTCTAAAACATTTATAGATTACTTAATCGCCATGAAGAACGAAGATAATTGACGTAGAACGATTCGTAGATTGATGATTATGCTCGAGGTACATAATGAGATGTTGAGGCATAGATTGTTGATGGTACTGGTGCTGTTATTGATGGTACTGCTGGTGTCAGTGATGTTGCTGAAGCTGGTATGTTTTGCACCATATTTTCCAAAGCTACAACTCGGGCGCGAAGCTCGTTGACTTCTTCTATTATACTGGGATAATTGTCGGTTCGGACGAGCGGATGAATGAGGTTTAGAATCTAAGTTAGTATATGATCGTGACGGGATACTCTGGAAATGAGAGAGAAAATGGTATTACGAACAGGTTCTTCGCCAAGAGGTGAATTCGGTTGGTGGAAGGGATCACCTTCTTCGCGTCTCCTTTGATTAAGTCGACTACGAATGCATCAGATAAATTGAGGATGGCTGATTGATTGATTTATTCTGGTGACACCGCTTTCGGAGCTTAGGTGAATATCCATGTCGGAATAGCTGTCGGAATAACTATCAGAATAGCTATCAAAATCTGAGGGACTCGAACTGGTTGAGGGATTCATCTCGTACAATCAGATGAAGGATTTTCGATAAGAAATAGATTATAGGATGTAGATTAGTACCCTGCAATACATAATTTACATATGCATATATAATACTAAAATCTCATAAGTTACGGAGGAATCTACGGAAACTGTCAGGCAAAGGTAACAGTAACAGATACGCTAAGATATGAATTAGCAGATATGCTAAGATATGAGTTTTGTCTATACACTATCTAGGCAATAGAGGCAGTAAGATGTGTCTAGACTTTAAGGATGATAAGCAAATACTTTCGACACTAATGATAAGCAAAACTTTTGACATGCAGGCACGGCCGAAGTCCAGACTAACTAATGCATCCTAACGACTTATCAGTTAGACACACTAATGCAGACCTGGTTCGCTAAGACCACCGCTCTGATACCAACTGTGAGGACCCGTCCTAATCCATCCGGACAAAGTCCATATCGATTACAAACGATTCACAACAGTTGATTACATCGCGAGGTAATTGACCTCTATATGATAAATTTTACAAACATTGCATTCGTTTTTAAAAGACAAACTTTCGTTACATCGACAGTTGACAGGCATGTAAAGCATTTCATAATATATCCAAATATAATTGACTTAATAATAATCTTGATGAACTCAACGACTCGAATGCAACATCTTTTGAAATATGTCATGAATGACTCCAAGTAATATCTCTAATATGAGCAAATGCACAGCAGAAGATTTCTTTCGTACCTGAGAATAAACATGCTTTAAAGTGTCAACCAAAAGGTTGGTGAGTTCATTAGTTTATCATAAAGAATCATTTCATAATTTTAATAGACCACAAGATTTCATACTTTCATTTCTCATAATCATACGTCCCATGCATAGAGACAAAAATATCATTCATATGGATTGAACACCTGGTAACAGACATTCACAATATGCATATAAGAATATCCCCATCATTCCGGGATCCTCCTTCGGACATGATATAAATTTCGAAGTACTAAAGCATCCGGTACTTTGGATGGGGCTTGTTGGGCCCGATAGATATATCTTTAGGATTCGCGTCAATTAGGGTGTCTGTTCCCTAATTCTTAGATTACCAGACTCTAAAGGGGCATATTCGATTTCGATCATTCAACCATATAATGTAGTTTCGATTACTTGTGTCTATTTCGTAAAACAGTTATAAAAGCAGTGCATGTATTCTCAGTCCCAAAAATATATATTGCAAAAGCATTTAAAAAGGGAGCAAATGAAACTCACCATACTGTATTTTGTAGTAAAAATACATATAACGACATTGAACAACTGAACAATGCAGGGTTGGCCTCAGATTCACGAACCTATATCATTTATATGTATATTAACACATATAATGGTAATCGAACAAATTTAGGTATTATTGTTAATTGTTATTTTAGTAACTTGTATGTTTTATTAATAACTAAATTAACTATATTTATTTTTATATACATTAAATAGATATTTAATATTTATTACAAACATATTAATATAATTATGTTTTATGTAAATAATATATTTTTATATAGAAAATCTTTATTTGATATATTAATAATACTAATAATAATAATGATAAGAATAATAATATTGGTGTTAGAAATAATAAAACGATGATAAAAATAATAATGATAAAAATAATGATAATTCTAATAATAATAATAATAATAATAATAATAATAATAATAATAATAATAATAATAATAATAATAATAATAATAATAATAATAATAAAAATGAGTAATAAGTAAACTACCTCAAAGAAGTAGTCCATAAAAAAAATAATGCCCAAGTCCGGGTTTGAACCCGTGACGTCCCGCTAACCCGTAAACACCCTTAACCGTTCCTCTACCCGATGCTTTCTGTTATAACTCGTAGTCTATATATATATATATATATATCTAACCCGTATCTCCTTGTAGTCTTTCAACACCATAAACCCCATCGTCAACATTATTTTGATTTCCAACGTTGTCATCATCATAATCTAATCATAACATCATCCTTATCATAATCATCATCAAGCCCTAATCACCAACATTTTATTATCGAGTCGTAAACATAACCATTTTCGACGTTATTTTGTCATGGTCACGATCATGATTGCTTCACTATCATCGTCTTCACCATCATTATCTAATCACCCAACATCACCAAATTTATCCTAGCTATCATCATCTTATTACTTCATCATCATAACATCACCTTGGTCTAAATTTCCATTTGTTATCATTAAAATTGTGATCCTCATTATCACCACCAACTCACTGCAAGTTTCATGTTGTGTACCACCATTTTATATTCTTAACATCTCGGCCCAAATAATAAATCGCAGCCCACTAAGAAACTTTAATGGATTTTGGCCAAATAATGTAAGCTAGTCACTTAGTACGTGGAATCAAGCGACATTGAAAAAGTTTGTGGAATCATTTTGACCAACTTGGAACGGCACTAGGAGCATAGAAAGAAACATGCAGCCCCTCTTGTTTACTTAATAAACTCCATAAGTTATCATTTTATAAATAAACAATTCGTCCAACCTCTTCATGCTTATACACGGCCCACTGAACATAACAAGTTCATGGCTAAAAAAAAAAAAATTACGTCCGCCATATTTTTAAAGAAAAAAAAATATATTAACTCCAAGATCTTGACCATAATATCGACCAACTAGTCCCACTTATTCTCCATGTGGGATTTCTTCACCAAATCAATATAATAAGCTGTATACTATATCAGTTACTTGTTTCACTTTTATTGTTAAAATGAATTGAAATTTGCTACCTTGCTTGACCCACTTGAAAGTGTTCAACTTTGTGAAAAGGAAGGAAAATAAATGTGTCGGCAGGGGTATATAGTGGGAGAAGTTAGCTGTCCATTTACTCAATAAAAGATGTTGATTGCATTCACTTTTTACCGAATATAATAACATCAAGTGGTTGTTTGTTTAAGTCTTTTGGCCATCAACAAAATAAAAGGCACTCACAATTAATTTAAAAAACATTATCATTTGGCATCTGGGCTCCGATTATTATGGCTATTCGAATATAAATACAATCCAGTGATCAAACGATATAATATGTAGGCTTTAACCTGGTTTGATAGTGATTCACGGTGCAACAGAAAAAGCAACTAGGAGTAGCTGTTGTATGCAGTAAGAGCAACAATTGGATGATGGTTGATGGGGTTACCAGCAGAAAGAATAACCGAAGGAATGATTCGAACGTATTATGATGACGATTCAATAATGGCTTATGTTGGGTGTTCTTGTATGTCTGGATGGAATAGATGATGGTAGTGAAGATAAATGGTTTGATTTTGTGATGGGTTATGAATTGAAACAGTAGCAACAATACTAATGGTTATGGTGGTGGTTTGGTTGGGTTTTCTGTTTAAATTTTAAACATAGCCTTAATGTAAATTGGTAATTGACATCGATAATGAAATGTCCCGTTCTTATTGATTAATAACGTTCCATATTAATTGATTTCATTGCGAGGTTTTGACCTCTATATGAGACGTTTTTCAAAGACTGCATTCATTTTAAAACAAACCATAACCTTTATTTCATCAATAAAGGTTTAAAAAACTTTACGTAGATTATCAAATAATGATAATCTAAAATATCCTGTTTACACACGACCATTACATAATGGTTTACAATACAAATATGTTACAACAAAATAAGTTTCTTGAATGCAGTTTTTACACAATATCATACAAGCATGGACTCCAAATCTCGTCCTTATTTAAGTATGCGACAGCGGAAGCTCTTAATAATCACCTGAGAATAAACATGCTTAAAACGTCAACAAAAATGTTGGTGAGTTATAGGTTTAACCTGTATATATCAAATCATAATAATAGACCACAAGATTTCATATTTCAATACACATCCCATACATAGAGATAAAAATCATTCATATGGTGAACACCTGGTAACCGACATTAACAAGATGCATATATAAGAATATCCCCATCATTCCGGGACACCCTTCGGATATGATATAAATTTCGAAGTACTAAAGCATCCGGTACTTTGGATGGGGTTTGTTAGGCCCAATAGATCTATCTTTAGGATTCGCGTCAATTAGGGTGTCTGTTCCCTAATTCTTAGATTACCAGACTTAATAAAAAGGGGCATATTCGATTTCGATAATTCAACCATAGAATGTAGTTTCACGTACTTGTGTCTATTTTGTAAATCATTTATAAAACCTGCATGTATTCTCATCCCAAAAATATTAGATTTTAAAAGTGGGACTATAACTCACTTTCACAGATTTTTACTTCGTCGGGAAGTAAGACTTGACCACCGGTTGATTCACGAACCTATAACAATATATACATATATATCAAAGTATGTTTAAAATATATTTACAACACTTTTAATATATTTTGATGTTTTAAGTTTATTAAGTCAGCTGTCCTCGTTAGTAACCTACAACTAGTTGTCCACAGTTAGATGTACAGAAATAAATCGATAAATATTATCTTGAATCAATCCACGACCCAGTGTATACGTATCTCAGTATTGATCACAACTCAAACTATATATATTTTGGAATCAACCTCAACCCTGTATAGCTAACTCCAACATTCACATATAGAGTGTCTATGGTTGTTCCGAAATATATATAGATGTGTCGACATGATAGGTCGAAACATTGTATACGTGTCTATGGTATCTCAAGATTACATAATATACAATACAAGTTGATTAAGTTATGGTTGGAATAGATTTGTTACCAATTTTCACGTAGCTAAAATGAGAAAAATTATCCAATCTTGTTTTACCCATAACTTCTTCATTTTAAATCCGTTTTGAGTGAATCAAATTGCTATGGTTTCATATTGAACTCTATTTTATGAATCTAAACATAAAAGTATAGGTGTATAGTCAGAGAAATAAGTTACAAGTCGTTTTTGTAAAGGTAGTCATTTCAGTCGAAAGAACGACGTCTAGATGACCATTTTAGAAAACATACTTCCACTTTGAGTTTAACCATAATTTTTGGATATAGTTTCATGTTCATAATAAAAATCATTTTCTCAGAATAACAACTTTTAAATCAAAGTTTATCATAGTTTTTAATTAACTAACCCAAAACAGCCCGCGGTGTTACTACGACGGCGTAAATCCGGTTTTACGGTGTTTTTCGTGTTTTCAGGTTTTAAATCATTAAGTTAGCATATCATATAGATATAGAAAATGTGTTTAGTTGATTTTAAAAGTCAAGTTAGAAGGATTAACTCTTGTTTGCGAACAAGTTTAGAATTAACTAAACTATGTTCTAGTGATTACAAGTTTAAACCTTCGAATAAGATAGCTTTATATGTATGAATCGAATGATGTTATGAACATCATTACTACCTTAAGTTCCTTGGATAAACCTACTGGAAAAGAGAAAAATGGATCTAGCTTCAACGGATCCTTGGATGGCTCGAAGTTCTTGAAGCAGAATCATGACACGAAAACAAGTTCAAGTAAGATCATCACTTGAAATAAGATTGTTATAGTTATAGAAATTGAACCAAAGTTTGAATATGATTATTACCTTGTATTAGAATGATAACCTACTGTAAGAAACAAAGATTTCTTGAGGTTGGATGATCACCTTACAAGATTGGAAGTGAGCTAGCAAACTTGAAAGTATTCTTGATTTTATGAAACTAGAACTTTTGGAATTTATGAAGAACACTTAGAACTTGAAGATAGAACTTGAGAGAGATCAATTAGATGAAGAAAATTGAAGAATGAAAGTGTTTGTAGGTGTTTTTGGTCGTTGGTGTATGGATTAGACATAAAGGATATGTAATTTTGTTTTCATGTAAATAAGTCATGAATGATTACTCATATTTTTGTAATTTTATGAGATATTTCATGCTAGTTGCCAAATGATGGTTCCCACATGTGTTAGGTGACTCACATGGGCTGCTAAGAGCTGATCATTGGAGTGTATATACCAATAGTACATACATCTAAAAGCTGTGTATTGTACGAGTACGAATACGGGTGCATACGAGTAGAATTGTTGATGAAACTGAACGAGGATGTAATTGAAAGCATTTTTGTTAAGTAGAAGTATTTTGATAAGTGTCTTGAAGTCTTTCAAAAGTGTATGAATACATATTAAAACACTACATGTATATACATTTTAACTGAGTCGTTAAGTCATCGTTAGTCTTTACATGTAAATGTTGTTTTGAAACCTTTAGGTTAACGATCTTGTTAAATGTTGTTAACCCAATGTTTATAATATCAAAAGAGATTTTAAATTATTATATTATCATGATATTATGATGTACAAATATCTCTTAATATGATATATATACATTAAATGTCGTTACAACGATAATCGTTACATATATGTCTCGTTTCAAAATCATTAAGTTAGTATTCTTGTTTTTACATATGTAGTTCATTGTTAATATACTTAATGATATGTTTACTTATCATAATATCATGTTAACTATATATATAACCATATATATGTCATCATATAGTTTTTACAAGTTTTAACGTTCGTGAATCACCGGTCAACTTGGGTAGTCAATTGTCTATATGAAACCTATTTCAATTAATCAAGTCTTAACAAGTTTGATTGCTTAATATGTTGGAAACATTTAATCATGTAAATATCAATCTCAATTAATATATATAAACATGGAAAAGTTCGGGTCACTACAGTACCTACCCATTAAATAAATTTCGTCCCGAAATTTTAAGCTGTTGAAGGTGTTGACGAATCTTCTGGAAAGAGATGCGGGTATTTCTTCTTCATCTGATCTTCACGCTTCCAGGTGAACTCGGGTCCTCTACGAGCATTCCATCGAACCTTAACAATTGGTATCTTATTTTGCTTAAGTCTTTTAACCTCACGATCCATTATTTCGACGGGTTCTTCGATGAATTGAAGTTTTTCGTTGATTTGGATTTCATCTAACGGAATAGTGAGATCTTATTTAGCAAAACATTTCTTCAAATTCGAGACGTGGAAAGTGTTATGTACAGCCGCGAGTTGTTGAGGTAACTCAAGTCGGTAAGCTACTGGTCCGACACGATCAATAATCTTGAATGGTCCAATATACCTTGGATTTAATTTCCCTCGTTTACCAAATCGAACAACGCCTTTCCAAGGTGCAACTTTAAGCATGACCATCTCTCCAATTTCAAATTCTATATCTTTTCTTTTAATGTCAGCGTAGCTCTTTTGTCGACTTTGGGCAGTTTTCAACCGTTGTTGAATTTGGATGATCTTCTCGGTAGTTTCTTGTATAATCTCCGGACCCGTAATCTGTCTATCCCCCACTTCACTCCAACAAATCGGAGACCTGCACTTTCTACCATAAAGTGCTTCAAACGGCGCCATCTCAATGCTTGAATGGTAGCTGTTGTTGTAGGAAAATTCTGCTAACGGTAGATGTCGATCCCAACTGTTTCCGAAATCAATAACACATGCTCGTAGCATGTCTTTAAGCGTTTGTATCGTCCTTTCGCTCTGCCCATCGGTTTGTGGATGATAGGCAGTACTCATGTCTAGACGAGTTCCTAATGCTTGCTGTAATGTCTGCCAGAATCTTGAAATAAATCTGCCATCCCTATCAGAGATAATAGAGATTGGTATTCCATGTCTGGAGACGACTTCCTTCAAATACAGTCGTGCTAACTTCTCCATCTTGTCATCTTCTCTTATTGGCAGGAAGTGTGCTGATTTGGTGAGACGATCAACTATTACCCAAATAGTATCAAAACCACTTGCAGTCCTTGGCAATTTAGTGATGAAATCCATGGTAATGTTTTCCCATTTCCATTCCGGGATTTCGGGTTGTTGAAGTAGACCTGATGGTTTCTGATGCTCAGCTTTGACCTTAGAACACGTCAAACATTCTCCTACATATTTAGCAACATCGGCTTTCATACCCGGCCACCAAAAATGTTTCTTGAGATCCTTGTACATCTTCCCCGTTCCAGGATGTATTGAGTATCTGGTTTTATGAGCTTCTCTAAGTACCATTTCTCTCATATCTCCAAATTTTGGTACCCAAATCCTTTCAGCCCTATACCGGGTTCCGTCTTCCCGAATATTAAGATGCTTCTCCGATCCTTTGGGTATTTCATCCTTTAAATTTCCCTCTTTTAAAACTCCTTGTTGCGCCTCCTTTATTTGAGTAGTAAGGTTATTATGAATCATTATATTCATAGATTTTACTCGAATGGGTTCTCTGTCCTTCCTGCTCAAGGCATCGGCTACCACATTTGCCTTCCCCGGGTGGTAACGAATCTCAAAGTCGTAATCATTCAATAATTCAATCCACCTACGCTGCCTCATATTCAGTTGTTTCTGATTAAATATGTGTTGAAGACTTTTGTGGTCGGTATATATAATACTTTTGACCCCATATAAGTAGTGCCTCCAAGTCTTTAATGCAAAAACAACCGCGCCTAATTCCAAATCATGCGTCGTATAATTTTGTTCGTGAATCTTCAATTGTCTAGACGCATAAGCAATCACCTTCGTTCGTTGCATTAATACACAACCGAGACCTTGCTTTGATGCGTCACAATAAATCACAAAATCATCATTCCCTTCAGGCAATGACAATATAGGTGCCGTAGTTAGCTTTTTCTTCAATAACTGAAACGCTTTCTCTTGTTCATCATTCCATTCAAATTTCTTCCCTTTATGCGTTAATGCAGTCAAGGGTTTTGCTATTCTGGAAAAGTCTTGGATGAACCTTCTGTAGTAACCAGCTAGTCCTAAAAACTGGCGTACGTGTTTCGGAGTTTTCGGGGTTTCCCACTTTTCAACAGTTTCTATCTTTGCTGGATCCACCTTAATACCTTCTTTGTTCACTATGTGACTGAGGAATTGAACTTCTTCCAACCAAAATGCACACTTTGAAAACTTAGCGTACAATTCTTCCTTCCTCAATACTTCTAACACCTTTCTCAAATGTTCACCGTGTTCTTGGTCATTCTTTGAGTAAATAAGTATGTCATCAATGAAAACAATGACAAACTTGTCAAGGTATGGTCCACACACTCGGTTCATAAGGTCCATGAACACAGCTGGTGCATTAGTTAAACCAAACGGCATGACCATAAACTCGTAATGACCGTAACGTGTTCTGAAAGCAGTCTTTGGAATATCATCTTCTTTCACCCGCATTTGATGATACCCGGAACGTAAGTCAATCTTTGAATAAACAGACGAGCCTTGTAGTTGATCAAATAAGTCGTCGATTCTCGGTAGTGGGTAGCGGTTCTTGATGGTAAGTTTGTTCAACTCTCGGTAGTCGATACACAACCTGAATGTACCATCTTTCTTCTTGACAAACAAAACAGGAGCTCCCCACGGTGATGTGCTTGGTCGAATGAAACCACGCTCTAAAAGTTCTTGTAATTGGCTTTGCAGTTCTTTCATCTCGCTGGGTGCAAGTCTGTAAGGAGCACGAGCTATTGGTGCAGCTCCTGGTACAAGATCTATTTGAAATTCAACGGATCGATGTGGGGGTAATCCCGGTAATTCTTTCGGAAATACATCGGGAAATTCTTTTGCAATGGGAACATCATTGATGCTCTTTTCTTCAGTTTGTACTTTCTCGACGTGTGCTAGAACAGCATAGCAACCTTTTCTTATTAGTTTTTGTGCCTTCAAATTACTAATAAGATGTAGCTTCGTGTTGCCCTTTTCTCTGTACACCATTAAGGGTTTTCCTTTTTCTCGTATAATGCGAATTGCATTTTTGTAACAGACGATCTCTGCTTTCACTTCTTTCAACCAGTCCATACCGATTATCACATCAAAACTCCCTAACTCTACTGGTATCAAATCAATCTTAAATGTTTCGCTAACCAGTTTAATTTCTCGATTCCGACATATATTATCTGCTGAAATTAATTTACCATTTGCTAATTCGAGTAAAAATTTACTATCCAAAGGCGTCAATGGACAACTTAATTTAGCACAAAAATCTCTACTCATATAGCTTCTATCCGCACCCGAATCAAATAAAACGTAAGCAGATTTATTGTCAATAAGAAACGTACCCGTAACAAGCTCCGGGTCTTCCTGTGCCTCTGCCGCATTAATATTGAAAACTCTTCCGCGGCCTTGTCCATTCGTGTTCTCCTGGTTCGGGCAATTTCTAATAATGTGGCCCGGTTTTCCACATTTATAACAAACTACATTGGCATAACTTGCTCCGACACTACTTGCTCCGCCATTACTCGTTCCGACACCATTTGTTCCTTTCGTTCTATTAACCCCTGGTCCGTAAACCTCACACTTCGCCGCGCTATGACCATTTCTTTTACACTTGTTGCAAAATTTGGTGCAGAACCCCGAGTGATACTTTTCACACCTTTGGCATAGCTGCTTCTGATTGTTGTTGTTGTTGCGGTTATTATTGTTGTTGGGATGATTGTTGTAGTTGTTGTTGCTGTTGTTGTTGTTGTTGTTGTTGGGCCGTTTGTTGTAGTTGCGATTGATGTTGCGATTGTTGGGATAATTGTTGCGATTATTGTTGTAATTGCTGTTGTTGTTGTATTGGTGATTCTTATCACCGTTATCCTCCCACTTTCTTTTGACTTGCTTCACATTGGCCTCTTCAGCAGTCTGTTCTTTAATTCTTTCTTCAATCTGGTTCACTAGTTTGTGAGCCATTCTACATGCCTATTGTATAGAGGTGGGCTCGTGTGAACTTATATCTTCTTGAATTCTTTCCGGTAATCCTTTCACAAATGCGTCGATCTTCTCTTCCTCATCTTCAAATGCTCCCGGACACAATAGGCACAATTCTGTGAATCGTCTTTCGTACGTGGTAATATCAAATCCTTGGGTTCGTAACCCTCTAAGTTCTGTCTTGAGCTTATTGACCTCGGTTCTGGGACGGTACTTCTCGTTCATCAAGTGCTTGAATGCTGACCACGGTAGTGCGTACGCATCATCTTGTCCCACTTGCTCTAGATAGGTATTCCACCATGTTAACGCAGAACCTGTGAAGGTATGCGTAGCGTACTTCACTTTGTCCTCTTCAGTACACTTACTTATGGCAAACACTGATTCGACCTTCTCGGTCCACCGTTTCAATCCGATCGGTCCTTCGGTTCCATCAAATTCCAAAGGTTTGCAGGCAGTGAATTCTTTGTAGGTGCATCCTACACGATTTCCTGTACTGCTAGATCCAAGGTTATTGTTGGTATGTAGCGCAGCCTGTACTGCGGCTATGTTTGAAGCTAGAAAAGTACGGAATTCCTCTTCATTCATATTCACGGTGTGTCGAGTAGTCGGTGCCATTTCCTTCAAAATAGTCAAATGGAACAAGTTAATCATATAGAATATTAAGAGTAGTTAATAGTATTTCGTAGCATAATATGAACTCATTTATAAAAGCTTTTTCTTCATATTAGCGTTTTATAAGTTTAAATTCGGGTAGTACCTACCCGTTAAGTTCATACTTAGTAGCTAATATACAATTCAACTACTACAATTCTATATGAAAAACTGATTATAATAATATTTCGCGTTCAAACTTTTATACAATATTTTACAAACTTACAATACCGCTTATTTTACATAAAGCATGAAATATAGCACACAATAACTTTGATACAAGATAGTTGTGAAGATAATTCTAGCTAGTACACAAGTCGTTCAGCAAAGACAATAAAGACACGTAATTCATACGTCCAGAAACAAGTCATGCATTCTGGTTTTACTAGGATTACTTCCCATCCTTGGTCTTGTGGAACATAACCGTTATGGCCGTTGATAAGACAGCGTGTTGTAACATCGTCAAAAGGACGAGGGTTACGTAATGTCCAACAGTCCCGTAACAATCTAAAAACCTCATTTCTTACCCCAATTACCGACTCCGTCACTTGTGGAAACGTTTTGTTTAATAGTTGTAGCCCGATGTTCTTGTTCTCACTTTGGTGAGAAGCGAACATTACTAATCCGTAAGCATAACATGCTTCTTTATGTTGCATGTTAGCCGCTTTTTCTAAATCACGAAGTCCAATATTCGGATATATTGAGTCAAAATAATTTCTTAACCCGTTGCGTAAAATAGCATTTGGGTTCCCCGCAATATATGCGTCAAAGTAAACACATCGTAACTTATGGGTTTCCTAATGTGCTATCCCCCATCTTTCAAACGAAAGTCTCTTATAAACCAAGACATTCTTGGAACGTTCTTCGAATGTCTTACAAACTGATCTCGCCTTAAATAGTTGTGCCGAGGAATTCTGGCCGACTCTAGACAAGATTTCATCAATCATGTCTCCGGGTAGGTCTCTTAAAATATTGGGTTGTCTATCCATTTTGTGTTTTTAAACTGTAAAATAGACAAGAGTTAGATTCATAAAAAAATACTTATTAATACAAGCAATTTTTACATATATCATAAAGCATAAGAACACTATATTACATATATTACACCACACGAATACAACTATCTTATTCCGACTCGCTCGTTTCTTCTTCTTCGGTTTTGGTTTGTTTTGCCAAGTTTCTAGGGATATATGATGTTCCCCTAATACGAGCCGTCGTTGTCCACATTGGTTTAGAAAAACCTGGTGGTTTAGAGGTTCCCGGGTCATTGTTACAACTTAAGGGCTTCGGGGGTTGACGATACATATAAAGTTCATCGGGGTTGGAATTAGATTTCTCTATTTTTATGCCCTTTCCCTTATTATTTTCTTTTGCCTTTTTAAATTCAGTTGGGGTAATTTCTATAACATCATTGGAATTCTCGTCGGAATCCGATTCATCGGAGAATTGGTAATCCTCCCAATATTTTGCTTCCTTGGCGGAAACACCATTGACCATAATTAACCTTGGTCGGTTGGTTGAGGATTCTCTTTTACTTAACCGTTTTATTATTTCCCCCACCGGTTCCGATTCTTCTTCCGGTTCCGATTCTTCTTCCGGTTCCGACTCTTCTTCCGGTTCCTCTTCGGGAACTCGTGAATCAGTCCACGAATCATTCCAATTTACATTTGACTCTTCATTATTATTAGGTGAGTCAATGGGACTTGTTCTAGAGGTAGACATCTATCACATAATATCAAACACGTTAAGAGATTAATATATCACATAATATTCATATGTTAAAAATATATAGTTTCCAACAAAAATGTTAAGCAATCATTTTTAAAGAAAACACGGTCGAAGTCCAGAATCACTAATGCATCCTAACAAACTCGATAAGACACACTAATGCAAATTTTCTGGTTCTCTAAGACCAACGCTCGGATACCAACTGAAATGTCCCGTTCTTATTGATTAAAAACGTTCCATATTAATTGATTTCGTTGCGAGGTTTTGACCTCTATATGAGACGTTTTTCAAAGACTGCATTCATTTTAAAACAAACCATAACCTTTATTTCATCAATAAAGGTTTAAAAAACTTTACGTAGATTATCAAATAATGATAATCTAAAATATCCTGTTTACACACGACCATTACATAATGGTTTACAATACAAATATGTTACAACAAAATAAGTTTCTTGAATGCAGTTTTTACACAATATCATACAAGCATGGACTCCAAATCTCGTCCTTATTTAAGTATGCGACAGCGGAAGCTCTTAATAATCACCTGAGAATAAACATGTTTAAAACGTCAACAAAAATGTTGGTGAGTTATAGGTTTAACCTATATATATCAAATCATAATAATAGACCACAAGATTTCATATTTCAATACACATCCCATACATAGAGATAAAAATCATTCATATGGTGAACACCTGGTAACCGACATTAACAAGATGCATATATAAGAATATCCCCATCATTCCGGGACACCCTTCGGATATGATATAAATTTCAAAGTACTAAAGCATCCGGTACTTTGGATGGGGTTTGTTAGGCCCAATAGATCTATCTTTAGGATTCGCATCAATTAGGGTGTATGTTCCCTAATTCTTAGATTACCAGACTTAATAAAAAGGGGCATATTCGATTTCGATAATTCAACCATAGAATGTAGTTTCACGTACTTGTGTCTATTTTGTAAATCATTTATAAAACCTGCATGTATTCTCATCCCAAAAATATTAGATTTTAAAAGTGGGACTATAACTCACTTTCACAGATTTTTACTTCGTCGGGAAGTAAGACTTGACCACCGGTTGATTCACGAACCTATAACAATATATACATATATATCAAAGTATGTTTAAAATATATTTACAACACTTTTAATATATTTTGATGTTTTAAGTTTATTAAGTCAGCTGTCCTCGTTAGTAACCTACAACTAGTTGTTCACAGTTAGATGTACAGAAATAAATCGATAAATATTATCTTGAATCAATCCACGACCCAGTGTATACGTATCTCAGTATTGATCACAACTCAAACTATATATATATTTTGGAATCAACCTCAACCCTGTATAGCTAACTCCAACATTCACATATAGAGTGTCTATGGTTGTTCCGAAATATATATAGATGTGTCGACATGATAGGTCGAAACATTGTATACGTGTCTATGGTATCTCAAGATTACATAATATACAATACAAGTTGATTAAGTTATGGTTGGAATAGATTTGTTACCAATTTTCACGTAGCTAAAATGAGAAAAATTATCCAATCTTGTTTTACCCATAACTTCTTCATTTTAAATCCGTTTTGAGTGAATCAAATTGCTATGGTTTCATATTGAACTCTATTTTATGAATCTAAACAGAAAAGTATAGGTTTATAGTCGGAGAAATAAGTTACAAGTCGTTTTTGTAAAGGTAGTCATTTCAGTCGAAAGAACGACGTCTAGATGACCATTTTAGAAAACATACTTCCACTTTGAGTTTAACCATAATTTTTGGATATAGTTTCATGTTCATAATAAAAATCATTTTCTCAGAATAACAACTTTTAAATCAAAGTTTATCATAGTTTTTAATTAACTAACCCAAAACAGCCCGCGGTGTTACTACGACGGCGTAAATCCGGTTTTACGGTGTTTTTCGTGTTTTCAGGTTTTAAATCATTAAGTTAGCATATCATATAGATATAGAACATGTGTTTAGTTGATTTTAAAAGTCAAGTTAGAAGGATTAACTCTTGTTTGCGAACAAGTTTAGAATTAACTAAACTATGTTCTAGTGATTACAAGTTTAAACCTTCGAATAAGATAGCTTTATATGTATGAATCGAATGATGTTATGAACATCATTACTACCTTAAGTTCCTTGGATAAACCTACTGGAAAAGAGAAAAATGGATCTAGCTTCAACGGATCCTTGGATGGCTCGAAGTTCTTGAAGCAGAATCATGACACGAAAACAAGTTCAAGTAAGATCATCACTTGAAATAAGATTGTTATAGTTATAGAAATTGAACCAAAGTTTGAATATGATTATTACCTTGTATTAGAATGATAACCTACTGTAAGAAACAAAGATTTCTTGAGGTTGGATGATCACCTTACAAGATTGGAAGTGAGCTAGCAAACTTGAAAGTATTCTTGATTTTATGAAACTAGAACTTTTGGAATTTATGAAGAACACTTAGAACTTGAAGATAGAACTTGAGAGAGATTAATTAGATGAATAAAATTGAAGAATGAAAGTGTTGGTAGGTGTTTTTGGTCGTTGGTGTATGGATTAGATATAAAGGATATGTAATTTTGTTTTCATGTAAATAAGTCATGAATGATTACTCATATTTTTGTAATTTTATGAGATATTTCATGCTAGTTGCCAAATGATGGTTCCCACATGTGTTAGGTGACTCACATGGGCTGCTAAGAGCTGATCATTGGAGTGTATATACCAATAGTACATACATCTAAAAGCTGTGTATTGTACGAGTACGAATACGGGTGCATACGAGTAGAATTGTTGATGAAACTGAACGAGGATGTAATTGTAAGCATTTTTGTTAAGTAGAAGTATTTTGATAAGTGTCTTGAAGTCTTTCAAAAGTGTATGAATACATATTAAAACACTACATGTATATACATTTTAACTGAGTCGTTAAGTCATCGTTAGTCGTTACATGTAAATGTTGTTTTGAAACCTTTAGGTTAACGATCTTGTTAAATGTTGTTAACCCAATGTTTATAATATCAAAAGAGATTTTAAATTATTATATTATCATGATATTATGATGTACAAATATCTCTTAATATGATATATATACATCAAATGTCGTTACAACGATAATCGTTACATATATGTCTCGTTTCAAAATCATTAAGTTAGTAGTCTTGTTTTTACATATGTAGTTCATTGTTAATATACTTAATGATATGTTTACTTATCATAATATCATGTTAACTATATATATAACCATATATATGTCATCATATAGTTTTTACAAGTTTTAACGTTCGTGAATCACCGGTCAACTTGGGTAGTCAATTGTCTATATGAAACCTATTTCAATTAATCAAGTCTTAACAAGTTTGATTGCTTAATATGTTGGAAACATTTAATCATGTAAATATCAATCTCAATTAATATATATAAATATGGAAAAGTTCGGGTCACTACAGATAATGAGTATTTGAGTGCTGTGAGAGTAGAGAACAACACCCATTTGATAAATAAAATAATTGAGGTTGTCTGATTCAATTCGTTCAATTACAGATACATAATAAAAAAAAAACTATGACATAGCTTTCTAACAGAATTTGGACGTAATGAGTGTAATTTCAACAATCAACTACAGTATTTATCAATCAGTTACAGTTTGAAAGGGAAGTGAAACCTAATACGTCCTTTTTGTATATATAATGTATTTAATAGTATTTATATATTTATATATATAAATCTGTATATTTAATACGTAGAAATTTATATATATATATATATATATATATATATATATATATATATATATATATATATATATATATATATATATATATATTATCTATATAGTATAATTAATCTTATTAATTAATAAATATAACTATCATCATAATAATAATAATACTCTTAATATTACTTATTAATAATTTTGTGATATAATACATTACATAATAACATGTTTCAAATATTTGATATTTATACATTTAGTTTTTATATATTTGGGTTTGCATTTTAGTTACAACATATATTATATATGTAAATTTAACTATACTAATAATGTTTTATAGATTTGAGTATTATACATCTATTTACTATATTGCATTATTTTATAATAGAAATAGATATTATAAATTTAATCACATAATGTTTATATCTTATATGTATATATATATAATAATAATTATGTATAGTAATCATATATGTTTATATATATAGATTCTTTTAATAGTAAATTTATTATATATCTCAATACATATTTAACTCTACTAATTAACTTGTATTTTATTATTTCACATTATTACATATACACATTTATTTACAACCAAATGTTCGTGATTCATCGAGAGCAGTCGAAAGGTAATTGAGTATATAAAAGTAGTTCAAAAATTTTGAGATTCATTTTACAGACTTTGCTTATCGTGTCGAAATCATATAAAGATTAAGTTTAAATTTGGTCGAAAAATCCCGGGTCACTACAATGCATTCGGGTTTTACTAATACTATTTCTCATCCTTAGTCTTGTGGAAAATAACCGTTGTGGTCGTTTGGCAAGACAGCATGTTGTAACGTCGTCAAAAGGACGAGGGTTACGTAATGTCCAACAGCCCCGTAACAATCTAAAAACTTTATTTCTCACACCAACTACTGAATCCGTCACTTGTGGGAATGTTTTATTTAAAAGTTGCAACCCGATGTTCTTTTTCTCAATTTGGTGAGAAGCGAACATCACTAACCCGTAAACATAACATGCTTCTTTATGTTGCATGTTTGAAGCTCTTTCTAAAGAACGAAGTCCTATGTTGGGATATGTGGAGTCAAAATAGGCTCTCAACCCGTAGCGGAAAGTTGCAGTAGGGTTTCCCGCACTTAATGCCTTAAAGAAAACACGGCGTAACTTAGGTTCTCCCCAATGTGATATACACCATCTATTAAAGGAAAGCCTTTTATAAACCAAGGCATGCCTGGAACGTCTTTCAAATGTCCTACAAACTAATTTCGCCATAAATAATTGTGCCGATGAATTCTGACCGACTTTAAACAAGATTTCATCAATCATATCCCCTGGTAAGTCTTCTAAAATATTTGGTTGTCTATCCTTAACATCCATTTTGTGTTTTATACTGTAAAATAGACGAGGATTAGATTCGTAAAAGATAATTAACAAACAATACAAGCAATATTTACATATATCATAAAAGTACAAGCACACTAAAATACATATATTACACAGCATGATTACAACTCTTCATTCCGACTCACTTGTTTCTTCCTCTTCGGACTTGGTTCGTTTCGCTAATTTCCTAGGGATATATGGTACTCCCCTAATACGAGCAGTTGTTTTCACAAATGGTTTAGAAAAAACTGGTGGCTTAGATGTCCCCGGGTTATAATTAAAACTTAAGAAATACGAGTGTTGACGGTATTTCCTATCAGGATATTTCATGTTAACATAAAGTTCATCGGGGTTGGAATTAGGTTTCTCTAATTTGATGTCTTTTCCCTTATTGTTTTCTTTTGCTTTTTCAAATTGGGTCGGGGTAATTTCTATAACATCATCGGAATCCTCATCGGGATCCGATTCATCAGAAAATTGGTAATTTTCCCAATATTTTTCTTCCTTGGCGGAAACACCATTGACCATTTTTAACTTTGGTCCATTGGTTGAGGATTTTCTTTTATTTAACCGTTTTTCTGTAGTTATTAATATTTCTTCCTTCGGAACCTCTTCTTCTTCCGGTTCCTCTTCTTCCGGTTCCTCTTCGGGAATTTGTGAATCTTCCCAAAATACATTCGACTCTTCATTATTATTGGGTGAGTCGATGAGATTTGTACTATAGGTAGACATCTATCACACAATAGCAAGCACGTTAAGAGATTAATATATCACATAATATTTACATGTAAAAATATATAGTTTCCAACAAACATGTTAAGCAATCATTTTTAAAGAAAACACGGTCGAAGTCCAGACTCACTAATGCATCTTAACAAACTCGATAAGACACACTAATGCAAATTCTGGTTATCTAAGACCAACGCTCGGATACCAACTGAAATGTCCCGTTCATATCGATTATAACGTTTCATATTAATTGATTTCGTTGCGAGGTTTTGACCTCTATATGAGACGTTTTTCAAAGACTGCATTCGATTTTTAAAAAAAAACCATAACCTTTATCGATAAAATAAAGGTTATGGTTTGTTTGTAAAAAATCGAATGCACTCTTTGAAAAACGTCTCATATAGAGGTCAAAATCTCGCAACGAAATCAATTAATATGAAACGTTTATAATCGATATGAACGGGACATTTCATAGTACTTAAGTCATTTCATGTAACCGAACTTTCTAACCAACAAGTAATTACTAAGCATCTATGTACATACTTCACATAAAGTAGTTTACGCATACAAAAACGTACAACATCATAAAACCGTATGAATCAACAACTACAGAACCCCAACTCGCAGCGATGCATGGCCACATAACCTTCGATTTTGACAAAGATGATATTTTTTCTTAGCATTACTTGTTTATGTTGATGATATAGTTATTACTGAGAACTCTGAGAAAAGATATATATATATATATATATATATATATATATATATATATATATATATATATATATATATATATATATATATATATATATATAGTTATTGAGTTTTAGATCATTAAGTATGATTTATCAATCTCCTTTATGTGGCGGTAAAGAATGGTAAAAACTTGAAACCTCCCGTAATAATTATCATTCACCCATTTAGTATAAATTTAAACGTTATGTTATTTTTAGCTTAGGTCATAAAAAATATCATTTACACACTTATATATACATTTAATTTAAATTTAGGGTCTTATGTTATTTTTAATTTAGGTCATAAATGAGATTTTCCATCTTAACAAATGATACTAGTAGTAGATGTAATGACCCGGAATTTTCCGACCAAATTATACTTATGAGATTAATATTTACATAAATTAAACCATACCAACATGATAAGCAATCCAAATTGTTGAGACTTGTGTTTTTGAAAAGAGTTTTACACAACGTTTGACCATCCAATATGACCGATGATATCACGAACTATATAACATACGATAATTATACGTTTGTGTATATATATGTATTTATATATATTTAACATGATCTAAGGATGGTTTAACATCTCATTGTGTACTAATGACAATGAGTTATAAGTATATTTTGAAACTACTAACTTAAGTTTTCAAAACGATAACTATACGTAACATTCTTTGATATATATACTTATAATCTATAATGCTTATACATGTATCGTATATATAATGTATTTAATCACTTTTTAAGGACTTAAATACATAAAATAATATAAGTATATTCACAAAAGATAGCTATATTTGAATTCTCGTTCCGTTTCCTCAAGATTTCTATACGTATATCTAGGGTATATGTACCCGTATCATACCCAGCTTCTATACGTATTTACTATTGGTATATACACATCAAATCAACATCCTAATCAACATTATTACTGCCCTAGATATGAGGTAACTAGAATTTGTCAAGTAGTATGAATTATTAGTAAGAAAACAAAATTAGGAATCCTTTTCTTTCTTTATAAACTAAAAACGTTTTTATAAATGAACACCATTTCTTCACTCCATTTTCTCATACCTACACCTTCATTTCTCTCTCAAAATACTCCTAACTTCATACTTGATCATCTCCAAGCATTTTCCCCATCATTTAGCTTCAATTACAAGCCTTAAACACCATAAGAAAACTCTTTCAAGAACATATCAAAATAACCACCCATTTGAAGAAGTTTACTTCCAACCTTTTGATCTAACTCCATCACTCTTTGATTCCAAGATTATTTCTTATCTTTTGCAGTAACTTTGTCCAAGTAACTTGAGGTAGTAACCTTGTTCATAATCTTATTCAATTCATATTCATATAGCTATCTTATTTTGTGGTATAAAATTTTAACAACAAGAACATAGTTTGAATGATTTCAAACTTGTTTGCAAACTAAATAGATCCTTCTAACTTGAATTTTAAAACACTTCAAGACCTGTAATATATCATAATGATATGCTAACCTAACAGGATATAACTTGGTTTTACAAAGAACATCTTAAAAATTGAATCTACGTCGTCGGAGTGCAACCGGGGCTGTTTTGGGTTGGATAATTAAAAACCATTTTGAACTTTGAATTAGAAGTTCATGTTCTGGAAAAATGATATTTCTTATGAATATGTTAACACATAAAAATTTCATGGTTTAACTCAAAGTGTAAGTTTTTTTAGAAAAATGATCATTAAATGTTGTTTTTATGATGGAAAATGATCACTTTCATAAGTTTCACCAAAGTTTGACCTATAACCTATAATTTCGAATACAAACTAAGGTATTTTCAGTTCATATTCTTAAAATTTGACTCGATCCAAGGAAGTGGCAAGTTGAACCAACAAAAACGGATTTGTAATGAAGAAACTACGACTAAAATAAGATTGGGTATCCGAAGCTAGTTTAGCTACGAAAATATTTGGAGAAAAAGTAAATTAATCATATCTTTTCTAATTAATATGATATTTTATATATAATTACTTATGATTTGATTTTATATATTTCAGGACCACCCGTAAACAACACGAGAAGATTAATCATAAGACCTCATGATTGTACGCAACACGTCATTTGACAACACGGTACTTTATGTACGCAACACGTCATTTGACAACATGGTACCATGGGTCGAGATTAATTCTGATCAATACGAATACGATGAGGTCTTTATTTATTTTATTTAAGCAACTAATTGTGGACCACTAACATCGGACTGCTAACTACGGACTAAGAAAAATATTAAAAGTATTAAAAGTATATATATATGTAACGATTACTTAAAAAGAAAATATGTTGATATATTATATATATGGTTAGGTTCGCGATATCTATCGGAGACCAAGTCGAATTAAATACCTTCAAGGCAAAAGTGAGTTTCATTTGCTCCCTTTTTAATTGCTTTTGCAATATATATTTTTGGGCTGAGAATACATGCACTGCTTTTATAAATGTTTACAAAATAGACACAAGTACTTAAAAATATATTCTACGTTGAGTTGTACCACTGGCATATTTCCCTGTAGCTTGGTAACTACTATTTACATGGGTATTGTAAACGCGAATCCTGTTGATAGATCTATCGGGCCTGACAACCCCAACCGGACTGGACGACCAGTATTCAACGGTTGCACAGTACTTCGTTTTGGTGACTACACTTGGTACGGTGTAGTGAGATTTCATAATAAAGGGAATATGCGACGTTGATTAAATGTTAAGTATGGTTACCAAGTGCTCAACCACTTAGAATGCTTTACATACACTTGCGAGTGTATTATGTTTATGATTATGAAATCTTGTGGTCTATTAACATATTGAAATGATTGTTATGATAAACCTATGAACTCACCAACCTTCTGGTTGACACTTTAAAGCATGTTTATTCTCAGGTACGAATTAAGTCTTCCGCTGTGCATTTGCTCAATATAAGGACATTACTTGGAGCCGATCATCGCAATGGGACCAAATGTTGATGACTTCGTCCAGGTGGATTAGGACGGGTCCTTTCAGTAGAGTAGTAAAACAAACTTACTCCACCATGATAACTTTCAAGGTTTAAAAGTCCCATCAATTTCCATTATCAAATAAATTGTAAAACTTCATTAACTTGGATTAACCGAATTACTTCATCATTATCGTAATTATTGCATGTAAGTTTTCCTTCTTGCCATTTAATAAAGGTAATACTAAACATCTCCAAGGACACATGCATAATTAAGTTAACAACCCTTTACTTACTTGAATTAAATAAAATAGAAATCGAAAGATTGTTACAATTATTACATTGTAATAACACTATTTTAAAGTAATTTGTTCCACTATATATAACCTCTATATGGATAGACATATCCACTACATCTTCTACGTAGCTAAGAATCTTCAAGTGGATACAAAGCACACGCTAAAATTGCTCGAAGAATTGTGCACCACTTTTGATAAATAAATTAATCTTAGCCAATTAGATCTTAATGGTTCAATGTTAGTGATCATTATTATATCAGCAAATAAGATCCTTTTTTTTTTTTTTTTTGTAGCCCATCGGAAACAGGTTTACCATCAATCTAATCTGATCATGGTAATCTATCTTTGTTTACTTCAATTAACTGTGTTGATCACCTATTAATAATAACACAGGTAAGATCGGTACTTCGTAATTGACTATATATTATCAGATATGATTGTTACTTCGTATTACTACTCCGTATTTCTTTAACATTAATCTATATTTATTCATGAAAACTTAATTGACTTTTATTTGTATATAATTGATGATTTGCTTACTGTGTTTGTCATTGTGTTTACGTCTAATGCATAGTCAAAATATTGCACAAGATTGGCTTCTCATCATGAGGTATATTACGTTATGTTCTGATCGTTTCATCATAAATGTATAAATAGAACCTTTGTTACAAAGAATTTTGGAACACCTCAATGGTATGTGTGTGACAATATAAACGTTAATAGGGGCAGTTTGTAATATTAGGGGCAGTAAAGATGAATCGTTATTTTGTTTATGTTTGGATAGTGTTTTTGTTTAACTACCACATCCAAAGGTTATAGTTGTATTGTAGTTTTAAAATAAAAAAATGAATTACAGAGAATTGCTTTGTTTCATTTACAATTGGTCCTCTGAAAATTAGTTGTATGTTTTTCGGGTGTGTTTGTATATATAAATACTATCCTTGATGTTTTACAATTTATAAAATGTTTAATAATAAGTTTTCGACATCTAAAATGTTAATAACATATTGACTTGATCCACTGATAGTTCTTAACATACTTAAACATAAATTTTGTACTAAAAATATGAAAACTATTATAGGTTATATTATTCACCTTATAAATCATGTACTATTTATTCACCTTATGAAAACTATTATAGTAATGAATTAATATCGGTTATAATTCTATTTATTTATAATTTGTTGATTAATGGTAATATGGCAATATACAAAAAATTGGATTTCTTAATCATATTATGAAATTAGTGTAGATTTATGTATCCTAAGTAAGAGATTAAAATAAATATGTAAATTGTTAATACCTTATATGGAAAATGCTAATGACAACCCTAAGAGTTATCATTAACAAATTTGTATATGCATAAATTAATTGTACATTTTAATAACTACTTATTTTCATGAAAAAAACTACATTTTAACTTATAAATGTACAACTATTTTTGCATTGAAAAACTTTTTAATGACAACCCTAACCCATAACTTATTTTAAGAGTATCATTGCTTTGAATTACGCATGTTGTTTTTTTATTTTTTTATGTTTGTTAATGGAATTTGTAATGGCCTTTGCAATGGCCTATTGTGGGTGACATGAATACAAGCTACTTCTCAACTACATATATGAATTGAGTACGCAATGCAATTTTAAGATGATGGATGAAGTTCATCGATATCAACAAGCATATTAATAATATCATGCAGCTCTTCAAGAAATTTAGTCAACAAGATCATGCAACCATAATTTGAACCAATCGTGCAAAGCGGGCTTTGCCCACTAGTTATGTCTATTAAGACTGCATTAAGTGATAAGTTTATGATTAAAGACCTTGATATTCTAAAATACGTTTTGGGTATAGAAATAATTAAAACTGATAGTGGTATTTGCTTAGCTCAAAGGAAGTATTGTTTGAAACTCTTAAATGAGTTTGGGTTATTGGCCTGCTGTGTCGACACCTATAGAGGTTAATGTTAACTCATAAAAAGAGTGCAGTTGTGAATATGTTCTTAATAAAATCTCTGTGTATCAAACTTTAGTTGGTAAACTGATTTACATTACTATAAGTAGACCATATATAAGCTTTGTTGTACATGTGTTAAGTCAGTATATGCATGCACCTCCTCAGAAACTTGCTTTCATAGTCCCAAGGTATCTAAAGATGTGTCCAGGTAAATGTATTATGTTTTCCAAATGTATAAACTGAACTGGTGTGCTTATGTTGACTCAAACCGGGGTAAGAATTTGGTGGCCAGAAAATCAATTACAGGGTTCTGTGTTTTTCTAGGATCTTGTTTGATAAACTGAAAAGGTAAAAAAAACAATCCACGGTGTCTAAGTCATCAGCTGAACCAGAGTACCGAGCTATGGCCTCTGTTACTTGTGAGTGAGCTTGTGTGGCTTGTAAATTCACTAAGTTAAGAGTGACTGACTTCCTATTAATCTCTTCTGTCATAATGCTCCTGTTATTCAAATGGCAGTTAACCCATTACATCATGAAAGAAGTAAAACCATTGAAATTGATTGGCACATTGTGAGGAAAAAGGTTCATAGTGGTTTTCTTAATTCTGTTAAAATAAACCCTTCTTTAAATTTTGTTGATCTTTTCACAAAAGGACTGTTATCATGTGAGCTATATATTTGCAAAGAATTAAAGTTAGTAGATGCTTTAGCAAGTTAAGATTGAGGGAGTGTGATAAATAATGTCATTAAATATGTTCACAATCTTAACTTGTGATGTATTTGTTATCATTTACTTGGTTGGTTTATGTTTAGGTTGTGGGTGATTTGGATAAGGAAATGCTCGAGTCTAGATGATGATGTTTCTGTGAAGATTAGTTGTTGTGTTTGAAGGGTTTAGGTTCTTTATGGATCGAGTGTTGTTTAGCTCAAATAACATACCTAGTATGGGGTTTGTCTAGATAACACAATGACGGGACATAGTTGAACCTAAGCTTAAGTTAGAGAGACCATATGTGCCAACTGTGAAAGTTGAGGGTCCTTATTGTATTTTCTATTCAGGATAAGCATACGCTTAGATAGCTTTATATTAGGGTTGTTTTATTCATTCATTCAGTTTGTTAAACGATTAAAATTCAGTTTAATCCTTTTCTCTGGTTTTCTCTTTCGATTGATATGGTTTTTTCTTTATTTCTAATCTACAAATTAAATCTTATATTTGTTAAATTAATTAGTTGTTAGAATTACAGAATTGTTCATAATTCACAGTTTAGTACTGTAAATAGTATTTCTGACTCATCATGAGATAATACTTTAAAATGGAATGCCAGAACACCCATAGATAGCTACTGAAAACTAATGGTTGATACTTATTTTTTTATGCTTTATTTGAAAATGTTTTCTTAAATGATTTTCCTATGTGTTTCAACGAGAGTGGAAGTCCAGATAGGGAAGTAAAGTTGGGAAGAAAAGATAGAGATAGAGATTGGTTGACATGAGCATATAAGTCATGTTATACTGTTGAATAACAAGCCTTTAGTTTTCCATTTGAAAATTCATGTGCTTGGGAGTCCCTGATAATTAAATAAACCAAGATTTTACCATGACTGCAATTTTAGAGAGACGCTAAAGCGAAAGCCTATGGGGTCGCTTCTGTAACTGGATAACTAGCACCGAAAACCGTCTTTACATTGGATGGTTTAGTGTTTTGATGATCCCTACCAACAAGATGCAGATGGCATAATGCCAAGTCCTAAAGCCAATGCAACCACTCTCATTGATCTCTTTGCATGCTTTAACCTTTCGATCAAAAATTTAGTTGCCCTTTCGGGGTCTCATTCCATTGGTAATGCTCGTTGTTTCACCATCTTCTGTAAGCTATACAACTAATCGGGATCAAGCCGCCCTGATTCCACTATATATATAGAGCCTACGTATTTCAAGGATTTGATGAATAGGAGAGGGTTTTTGAACGGGAATCTAACATTGTAATGTTATCCTTTGACAAGAGAATACGTTTGAAGGTATAGTGAAAATCAGTCGGAGTTCTTCAGGGATTTTGTAGAGAGGATGATAAAGATGGGGGATTTGCAATCTGGGCAGCAGCTGGAAGTTCGGAACAACTGTAGGGTCGTTAATGACTTGCCACCGGGATTAAAGGATAGAGAAGTATTATTGAGTAATTAGTAGTAGTAGTAGTAGTAGTAGTAGATATATCTCAATCATGTTAAAATACTTATATTATACTACTCCCAATAAAAGAAGCCTATTAACCGGATCCTATATTTTGGGTTTTGAAAAAAAGTTATAATAGAGTAACCTCCAACACAACTTGTGATTGCAAACTAAATTTAACCAAGTTTCAAACAAAATGTATTAATAATTGCGTTACTAAAAAACCCTAGCAAAATATAGTAACCATCAAAGAAAAAGGTAAGAAAACAAGTCTCATTCTTTAGTGTGCAACAAGTCAACAACACTCAATAGAATAATAAGGTAACAAAACTAGAATTCATGTTTTATAGGCCAAAACAATTAAGATTATCATCCAAAAACAAAGTTCATACCACCACCAATCTATTACAGCAGGCAGCAGCGCCTAAGCAGCAATAGATGGTTTAGAAGCAGTTGATAGTCTGGACCTCTTCTTAGCCAGGCTCTCACTTCGCTTTTCTCTTTGCTCCTTCAACCTACTTGCAAGTAGCTTCTGGTATTCAGCAGCCTCTGACTTAGCCTTTGCAATCCTCTTCTTCTTGTCTGCAATTCTAGCCCTCTTCCTTTGCAGGGTCAACGGTGTCACCAACCTCTGGATTTTAGGAGCCTTGCTCACTTCCTTACCTGTGCTCATTAGCATATAAAACCATTTTTTAGAAAGGCTTCAAAATCAACCCATTAACATATAACTGAATCTATTTGGTCTGATTTTTTTCAAACAAGTGACAATCAAATAGGTAAGATAAATGGTAAGCAGGTCAACATGGGCAAACAGATCATGCAGCTTGAAGCAGTTAAAAATAGAGCCTTCTAATTTATGATATTGATGTAAAAAATTACTCCCTCCATCCCAAAATAACTGTCCCGTCAAAGTTGTACAATAAAGACTTAAAAGGTCAAAGTTGGTTACAATGACAGACCAAATCAAACATGGGTCGTAGCACTGTTGTAAAACCACCAGTTACTCCATGTTATAAACAGACAGATCCGAATATCCAAAATCCATTAAGTTAATTGGTTTAAAGTTAAAATAATGGGTAAAATTCAGATTTTTTGTCAGTCAAAATTCGTCAAACATTTTAACATGAATTTAAAGTAGAACTTACTGAAAAATTATGTTATATTTTTAGACAATTATGTTAAGGTTTAAGCAAGGTTTAAAAAAAGGGAAACGCGCCTCGAGGCGTTTCCCCTTTGTGAGGCGAGGCGTACGCCTCGAGGCGAACCGAGGCGTACGTTCGAGGCGGAGTTAAATAATGTCTTATGTTTTAAATAAAAACTAATTAATTATGTCTCAAACTAATAATGTCTTATGTTTTAACTTGGTATGTTTAAGTTTAAGTACTGAAATGTCAATGTATTTGTAATATGAAGGGGTTTGATGTCAATTACTTAAAGATTCAAGAGTGGATCTCAAGTTTGTTCCTATTATTAAAATTTGACAAAAGTTTAGAAACTATTATTGTTATATGTAAAAAGAAAGAGATATTTACTCCATATAATGAGCGGCTATTATTCATCCACCAAACATAAAAAAAATAAATGTTTAAAAGCCCGTAAACATAGATGAAGATAAGGTCATCTCCTCTCCACTTAATTTTTTCCGTCTCCCTCACAGCAACTCTCTTTCATAAAACTCCATTAAAAAAGCTGGAACCTTTCTTACATACCTTCTGTAATATCGCCTGTGTGGGTGGTGCCGCCGCCATTTTTTGCTAAGCAACATGAGGCGCACGCCTCATCCCTGTTACCGCCTCAGCAAAAAAACGAACCGCCTTGGCATTTGAGGCGTACGTTTTTTATAGACCATCGAGGCGTAAGTTTCAAAACGGGTTTTTCCAAAAACGTACTGAGGCGCGCCTCGAGGCGTACGCCTCGACCGTTTTTTAAAACCATGGGTTTAAGACACATTATTTTGATTATTAATAATGTATTAAAAATCCAACTTGATTAATCCACAACCTATGTTATTACGGAGTATTAACTTATTCAGGTATTCAAGATCAAACAAATGGAAGTTAGAAGATTGAGAGGCACTAACCAGCCTTGTTTGTAAACGTGCGCCTGTAGGTGTTGACATACTTCCTGACATCATCTTCTTTAGAAAGGTTAAACAACTTGCGGATCTTTGAAGCTCTCTTAGGACCTCTCATCCTTGGCTTCTCAACATCAGTAAGTCCAGGCAATTCATTTTCACCCTTCTTCACAATTGTCAGATTCAAAACAGAAAGATCTTGGCTTACAATACATCCACGAACAGACTTCCTACGACGTTCACCATTACGCCTACCATATCCTCTGAAGCAAGGAGTACCTATAAATCAAAAATAAAAAAATAAAAAAATCACACTATTTAAATTATTTTACAAAGACATCGTACACGTATTTTTAATAGAACTTATGATTATCTAACCTCGAACAAGTAAAAGACGAACACGTCCTGGAGTAAGCACTCCCTGTTTCATTGGAAACCCTTGCTTGTCACACCCACCCATTATCTTGAACACGTAGCCCTTGAATTCCTGTTAGTTATAACATAAACAAGAATTAAGATTCTTTTTTCACTGAATAATTGGCAATAGCAAAAAATGAAAAAATTTAGCAAATAATAATATAAAAATGCGTACATCACCAAGTGCATCTCCATTAACTTCCTGAGAAATCCTTTTGTCGAAAAAAACTCGACTGTACAAATAAAAGAGAGTAAGCAAAGTAACCTATAAGTATAAACTAAAAATACTGTATCTAATGTATCAACCTATAATAATAAACCACCAACTTAACATTATCATATTATCATTATTATAATTATCATTCATCATAACACACTTATAACAGAATAAAAATTACGATTTAAAATATGACAATTATAGTATATTACAAATATAAAATAAACACATGCTTAACTATATCATATAAGAAGTAATATGTACTAACATTTCCAAAACTATTACAAAATACAGCAGATAAGATATAATAATAGTCTACAGATTAATGTGTTTATCTTAAATAAAAACCTAATCGTAACGTCGAAGTAACTAATGACTGTAAATCTAATTGCTAAAAACATCAAACCGAATATTTTCAGCTTTATAACATTTAATGTAGTTGATAAGAGCACAAATGAAAATCATACAGTAAATCAAACAACTTAGCTAACAAATGAATAGAACTAAACTAACATGAGTAATTGATTTTGCAAAAATTAAAACGGAGAATTTAGTAATTGAAATCTTACAGCTTTTGGTCATCGTCAATTTCGAGCTTCTTCTGGCATCCAGTAGTTGGATTTGCAATGTTGAACTAAAAAATATCAAATGCGAATTAGTGAACAGATACTTAGGTATTATGATGAAATTAAGGGTAAACAGTATGCGTAATTGATTGAGTACCTTCATCTTCTTTCTTCAGAAACAAAGAGCCGCCGCGAAGCCGATTTAGTTAAAGTTTTTCAGATGGCCTTAGGGTTTACTAGGGTGTCTTTTGAAGGCATTTTATATCAAGTATACATGATAAGATTCCTTTGTTTGGGCCGTTGGGCTTTTCTTCTTTTTATTTTGGGCTTTTTAACTGTTTTCTCATTTTCATGTATCCCAAAGTACCCCTAAACCCATAATAATAATAACAATAATTATAATTATGGTTTATTTGGTATATATATATATATATATATATATATATATATATATATATATATATATATATATATATTGGTAGGATCAAGAGGGAAGTAACCAATCGGGGGGAAGCGGGGGGAAGCAAAAACTTTTTTTTTTTTCGTTTTTTGAAAAAACTTTGTTCACGAACATTATAGATTAGATGAAAATATGAACATTTAGTAGAGACACTTTGTGATAAATGTTTTTATTTTGGCGGGAAAACGCTCGAAGAAGTAATATATAACAATTATCGTGTTTTTCGAGCGTATATTGAGGTTTTAGCTATTGGGGTTTAGATATTAGGGTTTAGATATTAGGGTTTATAGGGTTTAGATATTAGGGTTTAGAAATTTAGGGTTTAGGGTTTAAATTTAGGGTTTAGATTTAGGATTTAGATTGAGTTTTTTTAACACGAACGGTTTAGAGTTTAGGGTGTAACGACCCTGGAATTTCCAACGTTTATTTATTAATAATTATTATTATTAATACGTGTGATAAAACGAATGTATGTCATTACATTTACATGCTGCCATGATTGCCCGAACTTGACTTTAATTGCCCGAAACGTCTTTGTGACACCCGGAACTTTCACGAATAATATTTTTAGATATTATTTACATTCATGATTAGTTTATTAATCATTTTAATTAACTAAAGTTGTTAGTTAGTTACTTGGGCTTTTAATTGGATTAACTTGTTAATTACATTCATACTTGGACTATTATTTGAACTTGGGCCTTGTTAGTGTTAATGGACTTATGTAAGCCCACCCTACTTCTTAATGGACTTAGTTAGCCCACCAAGAACTTGTAAATATCAAGTTAAATGGAAACTAGTTGGTTAACTTGACTTGGAATCTAGTTTGTCCATAATCCCCATGAGACTACACCCATTAACCACCTTTATGAAGCTTTACATTCTAGTGACCACAAAACTTCTCCCTCCCCCCCATTTTCCGCTGAAAAACCGCAGCCCCTAAGCTCCCTTTAGGAGTGTTTTGTTTCATTTTCTTGTTTACTACTTCACTCACATTTCTCTCATTTCTCACACACACTCATTTGCTCTCAAACTCCTTCTCTCATTTCTCTCTCAAGTTGTAAGTAACTTGAAGTTTTCTCTCTTCTTTCTTTGTCCCTAAACCGAAATCCAACATCACTTAATCATCATCATCTTTTGTTACTTGTAGTTTGATTACTTGTTGTTGTTAGTTTGTTACATATAATTGTTAGTTGTTCCTTACTAGTTACAAGATCAAACTTACTAGTTTGATTCTTCATAATATCTTGTATTTATCAAGAACACAAGAACTAAACTTACTAGTTTATGTTCTACTTATATTGTTTCAAGAGTTTGTAAGTTCATTTGTTGAAAGCATACTTGTGATTCATGAAATAAACTTTAAAGTTTACTTTCCTTAAAGATCAAGCTTAGGCTTGAATCTTTAAAGTATGCAAACCATGAACTTAATTACTTGTTTACTTAGCTAATTACTTCATTTACTTGCACTTTAATTTCATGATTTATGTTATTATTGGTCAAGTGTTACTAGTTAACCTTGATCTCATTTCTCTTGAACTAAAAGTTAACTTTAATAGTTCAAGAACATGCAAATGAAACTTTTTGAATATAACTTTGTATACTTATGCTTGATCTAGACTTTCGAGTCTTGGATCTTCAAGATCTAACTAAAGAACTATGTTCTACTACTTATGATCTTGATTAGTTAGTTTACTTTCAAGTTTGTAACTTGTTATTAGCTTTAAAGTCCATGTATGTGTTAGATTTAAGACTTTGATGCAACTTTGGTTCATCAAACTTCATACAACTCTTAAGTGAGTTGTGCTTCATGTCTTAGACTTGCACATGGGTTATGATGGTCAAGACTTGGTTAAGATGATGTAGATACATCAATGAGTTGTACACTTGAAGCTATATGCATCAAGGATGAGAACCATGATGAACATCAAGCACCAAGACCACCGGAACCCTTTTAAACTCACTGTTCTATCCAAAAGCTACGGTCTGGTGATTCTGTAACATACCAGTAGACCTGGACTGTTCTAACCTTTATTTTTAGATATATCTTTTCGATTAGATAACTTTTCATATAGGACTCGTCTTAATCCGAGTTACAGTTTAGGATTTATGGCCCTCCGATCGTTACTATGTCCTTTAATGTTGTGCAGAAATTTCTGACCTACTCGCACTTAGACCGTCGCCACGGTCAAACCAAGACGAGTTTGCTTCTGTAAATTTTACCACACCTAAAAGACTCATAGACGGAGCCATGGCCACTGGTCTCACCTTAATTCAGTAAGGGTAGAGGCCGTGGTGACTGACTGAAGTCAGACTTTGCTTTAAACTACTTTCATAAACGAAACCTACTTTACGCCTTTTGTTTAATGATGAATGATGATGACCCTTAAGACCTTAAATACATACTTTTAAACCTATTAAGACGATTTACTGACTTAGTACTATTTGACTTAGGTTGAGGACTTCGGACCGTTTACTTGCACACCTTTCCCGACTACTACTTTACCGCTACATATCATTGTGAGTTATAGCATTCCCTTTTTACTTTAACTTATTTTGGGAACTGAGAATACATGTGGATTTTATGTTTTACATACTAGGCACGAGTACTTAAACTTATATATGTGTGGGTTATACAACGGCATAAACATTCCCTTTAGCTCGGTAACGTTTAATCATTGGTTTTTGAACCGTGAACGCGAATCTTAGATATGGATCCATAGGGTTTGACATCCCCACTCGGGCTAGTCGCGCTAGCATTTAACGAGTGTTTAATACTTCGTAGACATACGCACTTGCCAAGTGTACTTTCAGGGGGTATAAACGTTAAGTTAGTTACCAAGTGCCCACGGTTAACATATACTTTATCATACTGTTTTGAAACGCTCTTTGTAGCACTGAAATCTCGTGGCCTACCTTACTTACTGTTATACTTAAACTATAGCTCACCAACCTTTGTGTTGACGTTTTTAAGCATGTTTTTCTCAGGTGCTTGAGGTTAGCTTCCGCTGTGTACTAGTCGTGCTGTAGACACCCGCTGCTTAGAGTTGTCATCGCATGAACTACTTTATTTTGCATTCAAACATTCGTACTTTTGAATTATGACTTGTAACGACCATTTGGGGTCACGTACACTTATTTATTACTTCTACTTAGTGAAGCATACTTTTGGATTGTAAAACTTTCGATGTTGGTTTGACATCACTTTTAATTATGAATGCAAACTCTTTTTGAAAACGCATATAGTACTTAACCTTGTAATGATCCTGTTGTTGATGGTTCGTACACGATGGTTTTGTACGGGGCATCACATTTGGTATCAGAGCATTGGTTGTAGGGAATTAAGTTGCATTAGTGAGTCTAAGACCGACCCGAGTAGGATTCACTAATAGGACTAATCTACAACTTGCTAGTTTACTTGTTTCCGCTGAACTTACTGCATGCTGCTGCTTACTTTTACTGCTATATGCCGTATGCTACTACATGATTTCACTACTGCATGATATTACTTGCTTTCAATTGCATGCTACTTCTGTACGATTTGTTATTATTGCCATGCTACTTATTGTTATACACGATTTAAACTGTTGGCCTATTATTTGCTTGCTTTATGACATACTGACATGGAAAATTTATTTTTCCTTGTTCAGATGTCGGATGTTCCACCTGCTGGCATTTCGGGCAGTACAGACTCAGACCCCGTCGCCCTACCTACTGCTACACCTGCTGCTGCTACTGCCGATACACCGGCCCCGACACCCACTAGTGATCCCGGCTCTTCCACTTCCGGAGCTGGTACTAGTGCACCTGCCCCAGTGTCTGCTCCCGGACCCTCGAGGTCACAGCCCCGCATTGGTGGTATTGACATCCCCGCGGAGTTCGGGGAAGGGCCGTTTCGTAACCACATGCGCACGCCTTGCCGACGCACTCCTGACGGACGTTTAGTCGTGATTCCGCCAGGCAGACACAGACAGATGTTGGCCGCCTTCGGACGCTTCGGATTACCAGCTCAGCCACCAGTGTCACCACCACACGATTCGGATGACTCATCATCCGCAGATTCTTCATCATCAGACGACTCCAGCGATGATGAGGATCCTGCTGATAGACCTATTCAGGCACCCTCCACCCCACCGAAGAAGCTGTAGCGACCCCGACAAATCGTCAAATGACGGCGTCATCTACGTATGGTCCCATTACATGGTCGTAAGTCTTTATAACAAAGTTGACCGAAAAGTATGTCGCATTCATTTCATAAATAAGGGTGTTTCAAAGTTTACAAAAGTAGTTTCCATAACAGGTACATAACAATGTTTAAAGTTTGTATGAAACACGTGCGACACGATTAAAAGTAGTCAAAAAGACGCTCCACGTATGCAAGTATACTCGACATCCAATGCAAGTATCAAATAGTATGAGCGGAAGCATGTATCACCTAAGTTCAAGGACCTGAGAAAAACATAGAGAATCTGTCAACGAAAACGTTGGTGAAATCATAGGTTTAAATAAGTAAATGAGTAATAGTAAGTTGAACCACAAGATTTGCAACATCGATAAAGCCATAGTACATTCTAAAAGTTAATATTCACGAGCACCCAATTATCAAAGCTTAACGTTCCGTCCGTTGAATACCCCATCAATTAGTGCTAGAACAACACTGTTCCCGAAAATATATTTCATTCGTAAACGGTAGCGAACCGTTTGAATGAGGGTTTGTCAAACCCATATGGCCATATAACATAAGTTCTCGCTTACACCATCTGATGTAACTAATGATAATCGGATTGAGGATTTTTGTTCTAAACTCGTATGTAGAATGTTTGTTTTCCCGTTCTTGTGTTCACTTAGTTCAAAAGTATCGTTTATGTTTTCTCATCCCAAAAGTAAGTTTAAAAGAGTAAAAGTGGGACTATGATCTCACCTTGTATGCACGAACCAAGAAGTACTTCGACAAGTAACGTGTGCAAAGAACAATGCTAGTCTTGACCTAAACAAATAGGTTGTATCAATAACGATAGTCACGAAGGGTCAAAGATGTTCGATTAGTCCTATGGCTCAATACGACTCGATTATGTAGCATGTGCAATCACATTGTCAAGTTTCATGCAAGGTACAAGTATATAAACAAGTTAGGAGGGTTGCATAATCATTTGGTTAAGTTTGACAAAAAGTCAAACTTTGGTCGGTCAAAGTCAACAAAAAGTCAACACGTTCGGGTCGGGTCTCGGACAAATTTTCTATGCTAGTTATTCATATATAAGCATTTTAAAACAAGTTACATTTAAATTGGAGGTCTAGAACATGCCAAACATTTTTCGTCAAAAGGTCAAGCAAACAGCCAGTTTTAGGCAAACGGGACGGCGTCCCAATTTGCTAGACGGCGTCCAGGATTTAAGGGTGGGACGGCGTCCCGATTAGCTAGACGGCGTCCCATATTTAAGGGTAGGACGGCGTCCCAATATTTTGGACGGCGTCCCAACTTGCTTTCAGGTTCTGTTTGCTGAAACTCTAAGTGCACGAACCAAAACACAAACTAACACAATTTACAATCCGCAAACAACCAAAATATGTATCTTATATCATCGGAAAGGTAATTTGACAAGGAATACAACCAAGCACATATCATCAATCAAACCTTCACTTACAACAACCGAAAACCGCAATTAATGTCCCTCATTCAATGCATACAAGTCATAAATGCAATTTAATGATTCGGTATCCAAATTACATGAACGATATGCCGTTTCGAAGGTAATTAAGCATACAACACAACCTAACACTTACAATTAACATTACATGTCATTCAAGTCATCAAAAGTCCATTTTAAGTTCATGAAACCTTAACCTAAATTCACCAAATTTCATAATCAAGTTTAGGAGGTTTCATTAATCAAACTATACATCATAATGAAGCTAGTAACACTAGAAACACAATTAAAATATGAACTCTTAGCATCAAACAACATATGAACACTCAAATTTCAAGATTAAGCATGTCATCTTTCAATATGAACTAGTTACATCAAAATATCAAAAACGAGCATACAAATCACATAAACAAACTAGACTCGAGCCATAGACACTAATTAACAACCTTATAACTTAAAAATCTCAAGAACACAAGAATTAGTGATTTTTGAAAGTTACCCAAAATTGATGAAATCGGTATGGAAACGAAGAGGAGATCACGAGGAGTTCAAATATGCAATTTGTTTTGATCGAATCCTTCTTGAACGAATTTGGATGATGATTGAAGGTTTGAGGGTTTTGAGAGAAAAAGGTGAAGTATTATTTGGGAGGTGATAAAATGAATGGAGAGGAAAGAGTTGACTAGTTGACCTAGTCATCTCTTTCTCCATTTGGCAACTTTAGTCCCTCAACTTAGGAAACGGGTACGGGAATTACCTAAACGAGATAATTCAAACGCGTATTAACGAGATGTGTTATAAACATATAACGGAACTTAAATAGTTAAACGGAAAAGTAAATGGAAAAAGGCGGGATGTTACATTACCTACACCTTAAAAGAAATTTCGTCCCGAAATTTAAGTAGGCGTAGTAGTCGTTGTTTCTTCCTCGAGATCTTGCGTTTCCGAATTCACGAATAGATGAGGATACTTCCTTTGCATTTGATCTTGTCTTTCCCAAGTAAACTCGGGTCCCCTTTTGGCGTTCCAACGGACTTTAACAATCGGGATTCGGCTTTGTTTCAATGTCTTGACGGAGGTATCCACAATTTCAACCGGTTCCTCCACAAAATGAAGTTTGTCATCAATGGTAAGCTCCTCGAGAGGAATGACGATATCGGGTTCGGCAAGACACTTTTTCAAGTTGGATACATGGAAAGTAGGATGAACGGAGTTCAATTGAGGCGGAAGATCTAAACGATAAGCAACGGTTCCAATACGCTCCAAGATTTCGAAAGGACCAATATACCGCGGATTTAGCTTCCCGCGTTTCCCAAAACGGATTACACCCTTCCAAGGTGCGACTTTTAACATTACCCGGTCACCGGCTTGAAATTCAAGATCGTTGCGTCGTTTGTCGGTATAGCTCTTTTGACGACTTCGGGCCGTCCTAAGCCTATCTCGAATTTGAATGATTTTCTCGGTGGTTTCGTGAATGAGTTCGGGTCCAGTGATTTGCACGTCGCCTACCTCGGCCCAACAAAGAGGTGAACGACATTTGCGGCCATATAGCGCTTCAAAAGGTGCGGCTTTAATACTCGCGTGATAACTATTGTTATAAGAGAACTCGGCGAGAGGTAAGTGCTTGTCCCAAGCTTTTCCGAAATCAACCACGCAAGCTCGTAACATGTCTTCTAAGGTTTGAATTGTACGTTCGCTTTGTCCATCGGTTTGAGGATGATATGCAGTGCTCATGTCTAAACGCGTTCCCAACGCTTCTTGCAATGTACGCCAAAATCTAGAAACGAAACGGCCATCTCGGTCGGAGATAATCGATAAAGGTACACCGTGTCGGGCTACGATCTCCTTAATGTAAAGTTGTGCAAGTTTCTCCATTTTGTCTGTTTCTTTCATGGCAAGGAAGTGTGCGGATTTGGTGAGACGGTCAACAATAACCCAAATGGTATCATAACCGCCCGTCGTTTTTGGTAGCTTGGTGATAAAATCCATCGTTATCCTTTCCCACTTCCATTGCGGGATTTCGGGTTGTTGAAGTAATCCAGACGGTCTTTGGTGTTCGGCTTTGACTTTGGAACATGTCAAACACTTGGAAACATAAGTAGCTACGTCCCTTTTGATGTTCGGCCACCAATATAGTTGTTTAAGGTCGTGGTACATCTTATTGGCACCGGGGTGAATCGAGTATCGTGACTTATGGGCTTCATCTAAAATAAGGCTTCGTAGGTCCCCATAACCAGGCACCCAAATCCTTCCGGCGTAATATCGGATTCCGGTCTCCTTAACTTCGAATCGGGAGACGAGAATGTTTAAAAGTTCGCGTGCGATGTTGTTGTCTTTAAGAGCCTCCTCTTGAGCTACCCGAATTTGGCTATTAAGGTTGGAGTGGATGGTGATGTTTAAAGCTCGGACACGAAGAGGCACCGCTCTTTCCTTTCGACTTAAGGCATCGGCCACTACATTTGCCTTTCCGGGGTGATAACGAAGCTCGCAATTATAATCGTTCAAGGTCTCAATCCACCTTCGTTGTCTCATGTTTAGTTGCTTCTGATACCACTTGTAGCGACCCCGACAAATCGTCAAATGACGGCGTCATCTACGTATGGTCCCATTACATGGTCGTAAGTCTTTATAACAAAGTTGACCGAAAAGTATGTCGCATTCATTTCATAAATAAGGGTGTTTCAAAGTTTACAAAAGTAGTTTCCATAACAGGTACATAACAATGTTTAAAGTTTGTATGAAACACGTGCGACACGATTAAAAGTAGTCAAAAAGACGCTCCACGTATGCAAGTATACTCGACATCCAATGCAAGTATCAAATAGTATGAGCGGAAGCATGTATCACCTAAGTTCAAGGACCTGAGAAAAACATAGAGAATCTGTCAACGAAAACGTTGGTGAAATCATAGGTTTAAATAAGTAAATGAGTAATAGTAAGTTGAACCACAAGATTTGCAACATCGATAAAGCCATAGTACATTCTAAAAGTTAATATTCACGAGCACCCAATTATCAAAGCTTAACGTTCCGTCCGTTGAATACCCCATCAATTAGTGCTAGAACAACACTGTTCCCGAAAATATATTTCATTCGTAAACGGTAGCGAACCGTTTGAATGAGGGTTTGTCAAACCCATATGGCCATATAACATAAGTTCTCGCTTACACCATCTGATGTAACTAATGATAATCGGATTGAGGATTTTTGTTCTAAACTCGTATGTAGAATGTTTGTTTTCCCGTTCTTGTGTTCACTTAGTTCAAAAGTATCGTTTATGTTTTCTCATCCCAAAAGTAAGTTTAAAAGAGTAAAAGTGGGACTATGATCTCACCTTGTATGCACGAACCAAGAAGTACTTCGACAAGTAACGTGTGCAAAGAACAATGCTAGTCTTGACCTAAACAAATAGGTTGTATCAATAACGATAGTCACGAAGGGTCAAAGATGTTCGATTAGTCCTATGGCTCAATACGACTCGATTATGTAGCATGTGCAATCACATTGTCAAGTGTTCGTCATCTTTGGTCACCAAGAAAAATCCGTGCGCCTACGGGCAAAGCGGACAATATCATGCTACGGGGAACGTGTTACCTGGGATGTTACAGATGGTATCAGAGCCAGGCCCCGGGCCAAACGTGCACAGCGAGGACGCTGTGTCCCATTAGGGGGGAGGATTATAACATCCGTGTTACATCAGTCCCACATCGGTTGGAGAGGGGAACGAAGCATGCCTTATAAGGGTGTGGAGACCTTTCCTAGCATGACGCGTTTTGGGACCACAGGCGCAGCAGATCCCATGAGAACTCTGCAGTTAAGCGTGCTCAGGCGAGAGCACTACCAGGATGGGTGACCTCCTGGGAAAGTGTTCGTCATCTTTGGTCACCAAGAAAAATCCGTGCGCCTACGGGCAAAGCGGACAATATCATGCTACGGGGAACGTGTTACCTGGGATGTTACAGAGTCACCCATCCTGGTAGTGCTCTCGCCTGAGCACGCTTAACTGCAGAGTTCTCATGGGATCTGCTGCGCCTGTGGTCCCAAAACGCGTCATGCTAGGAAAGGTCTCCACACCCTTATAAGGCATGCTTCGTTCCCCTCTCCAACCGATGTGGGACGGATGTAACACGGATGTTATAGAAGCGGTACCGTTTCGACGGCACCGTCATTCCAGGGGTGAATGGAGGTCGTGCTTTTACTGACGCATTTGGCCATCGTCGTAGGGTTACTGCTCGTAAACGAGTTATGCCATACCCTACCGACCCACAGATACGTAAGGTTCCCCATTACGTATTGACTATTCCTGGAACCGTACCACCTAGATTTAGTTACGGACCACTTACGTCTAGGGACGTACCGTCTACATCCGGAGCCGGACCATCTACATCAGCACCACCGGCACCACCCGCCCCACCTGCACCGCCTGCCCCACCAGTTCCCTCTAACGAGGAACTGATGAGGGAGGTTGAGACTCTCCGAGCTCGAGTCACTGAGCTCGAAGAGCAGTTGGCTCGAGGAGCAGTTCACCCGCCTTCACCGTAGGACCTTGTATTTAGATTTCATGATGTAATCTAGATATAGTTTCATGTATTTCATATGTATTGTACGAACTTATTCAGATGTATGAAACTTATTATTATTAATGAATGGAACTTTGCGTTATTTAATTCTTGCACGATGTTCTATTTACATTGTTGTACGATGATTCTGTGGTGTTTGTACCTAGATGCATTATTTAATAACATGTGATGTTTTGATTCCATGTTGGTCACTATATACTGTATTATTACTACTTGCATACTGGATTTTGACTTGAGTCAAAATTTTTGTTTAGAATACCATGGCTAACGGAAGATCCACACCTACCGCCGCCCAGATTGAGGACATGATCAACGAACGGGTCGCTGCAGCCCTAGCAGAAAGAAATCTCGAAGCTCCACCGCCACCACCACCGGTTATTCCACCCGTTCGAAATGGGTGTACATACAAGGAATTCCAGAGCTGCAAACCGCATAACTTCAGTGGAACCGAGGGACCGGTTGGTCTCACCAGATGGTTCGAGAAACTTGAATCAGTATTCCGAGTTAGCAACTGTTCGGAGGACAATAAGACCAAGTTTGCATCTTGCACGCTATCTGACAGCGCGCTAACGTGGTGGAACACCTTAGCTCAAGCGAAAGGTATCGATGAGGCGTATGCTACGCCATGGGAGGAATTCAAGGCGGCTATGATTGATGAGTATTGTCCGAGAACCGAAATACAAAAGATGGAGATCGAATTTATGCAGTTAAAGGCTGTAGGGAACGACCTTAACAGTTACAATCATAGGTTTTTGGAGTTAGCACTGATGTGTCCGACCATGGTTGAAATGTCCCGTTCTTATTGATTAAAAACGTTCCATATTAATTGATTTCGTTGCGAGGTTTTGACCTCTATATGAGACATTTTTCAAAGACTGCATTCATTTTTAAAACAAACCATAACCTTTATTTCATAAATAAAGGTTTAAAAAAGCTTTACGTAGATTATCAAATAATGATAATCTAAAATATCCTGTTTACACACGACCATTACATAATGGTTTACAATACAAATATGTTACATCGAAATCAGTTTCTTGAATGCAGTTTTTACACAATATCATACAAACATGGACTCCAAAACTTGTCCTTATTTTAGTATGCAACAGCGGAAGCTCTTAGTATTCACCTGAGAATAAACATGCTTTAAACGTCAACAAAAATGTTGGTGAGTTATAGGTTTAACCTATATATATCAAATCGTAACAATAGACCACAAGATTTCATATTTCAATACACATCCCATACATAGAGATAAAAATCATTCATATGGTGAACACCTGGTAACCGACATTAACAAGATGCATATATAAGAATATCCCCATCATTTCGGGACACCCTTCGGATATGATATAAATTTCGAAGTACTAAAGCATCCGGTACTTTGGATGGGGTTTGTTAGGCCCAACAGATCTATCTTTAGGATTCGCGTCAATTAGGGTGTCTGTTCCCTAATTCTTAGATTACCAGACTTAATAAAAAGGGGCATATTCGATTTCGATAATTCAACCATAGAATGTAGTTTCACGTACTTGTGTCTATTTTGTAAATCATTTATAAAACCCGCATGTATTCTCATCCCAAAAATATTAGATTTTAAAAGTGGGACTATAACTCACTTTCACAGATTTTTACTTCGTCGGGAAGTAAGACTTGGCCACTGGTTGATTCACGAACCTATAACAATATATACATATATATCAAAGTATGTTCAAAATATATTTACAACACTTTTAATATATTTTGATGTTTTAAGTTTATTAAGGCAGCTGTCCTCGTTAGTAACCTACAACTAGTTGTCCACAGTTAGATGTACAGAAATAAATTGATAAATATTATCTTGAATCAATCCACGACCCAGTGTATACGTATCTCAGTATTGATCACAACTCAAACTATATATATTTTGGAATCAACCTTAACCCTGTATAGCTAACTCCAACATTCACATATAGAGTGTCTATGGTTGTTCCGAAATATATATAGATGTGTCGACATGATAGGTCGAAACATTGTATACGTGTCTATGGTATCTCAAGATTACATAATATACAATACAAGTTGATTAAGTTATGGTTGGAATAGATTTGTTACCAATTTTCACGTAGCTAAAATGAGAAAAATTATCCAATCTTGTTTTACCCATAACTTCTTCATTTTAAATCCGTTTTGAGTGAATCAAATTGCTATGGTTTCATATTGAACCCTATTTTATGAATCTAAACAGAAAAAGTATAGGTTTATAGTCGGAAAAATAAGTTACAAGTCGTTTTTGTAAAGGTAGTCATTTCAGTCGAAAGAACGACGTCTAGATGACCATTTTAGAAAACATACTTTCACTTTGAGTTTAACCATAATTTTTGGATATAGTTTCATGTTCATAATAAAAATCATTTTCTCAGAATAACAACTTTTAAATCAAATTTTATCATAGTTTTTAATTAACTAACCCAAAACAGCCCGCGGTGTTACTACGACGGCGTAAATCCGGTTTTACGGTGTTTTTCGTGTTTCCAGGTTTTAAATCATTAAGTTAGCATATCATATAGATATAGAACATGTGTTTAGTTTATTTTAAAAATCAAGTTAGAAGGATTAACTTTTGTTTGCGAACAAGTTTAGAATTAACTAAACTATGTTCTAGTGATTACAAGTTTAAACCTTCGAATAAGATAGCTTTATATGTATGAATCGAATGATGTTATGAACATCATTACTACCTTAAGTTCCTTGGATAAACCTACTGGAAAAGAGAAAAATGGATCTAGCTTCAATGGATCCTTGGATGGCAAATTCTTTCGACTTCAAACATATGTTACACGTGTGTACTATCTCGTTTTCTTATAGTTTTTTTTTTATAGACGAACTACAAAATGCTTGGTATGCTCACATCGAGGCGAAAACTTCTCTCGCCTTACACTCGTACTTCCGTTTAAGGAAATATTTTATCTAAATTCTTAATGGAGAGAGAGACTCTTCACACTATACTAGTATTCGCCTCGAGGGTGAATAGTCCTATCGAACATTTTCGGAAACCGATAAATATTCCGCGGCGCGAAATTCTTGAGAAACAGAAACTTGTTCCAACAAACGTTTTCACGTCCTAACAAACTTTTTCAAATATACCTTAAAGAAATGTACCTCGTTTCGGATCGAGATTCTCATTTCACTTCTAGATTTCGGAGTGCCTTACAAAAAGCTTCGGGACCACGTTTAGACATGAGTACCGCACATCAACCACAACCCGACGGACCGAGCAAACATACGATTCAAACCTTGGAAACTGTAATACGAATTTGTGTTATCAACCTCAAATTTACTTGAGAAAAGTTTTTGCCTTTAACCAAATTCTCTTACAACGATGGTTATCATTCAAGTCTTAACGTCACACTTTCGAGGACCCGTATAGCCGTAATCGTCGTTTTCTTAAATTTTTGAACCGAAGTAGGTGACAAGCGAACCACCGGACCCGAAATCATTCATGAAACAACCGGAAAATTTTTCAATTCCAAGAAAGGCTCAAGGCGGATCGTAGTCGCCAAAAGAACTATGCCGATGTTAGACGTGAACCTCTCGAATTCCAAGTGGGTAACCGCGTAACGTTAAAGTCGCACCTTGAAAAGGTGTAATCCGTTTCGAGAAACGTAGATAGCTAAATCCGCGATATTTTTAGTCCTTTTAAAATCCTGGGGCGTTTTGGACCCGTTACTAGCCGTTTAGATTTTTCAACTCATTCGAGTCTCCGTTCATCCTAAATTCTACGTATCAAACTTAAAGGCGTGTCTTGCGAGACAAGAACTTGTTATCCTCTTCGATGAACTTACTATCAACGATAAACCTCACTTCCAAGGAGGACCGGTTGAAACTATAAATCGTGGAACCAAACTTTAAACCAACGTAAAATCGCGACTATCGAAGTTCGTTGAAATACCCGAGGGAGTACCTTCACTTATTTGTAGAACCGACAACGCAAGATCTCGAGGAAGAAACAACGACTACTACTTCCAACTAAATTTCGGGACGAAATTTCTTTTAAGGTGTAGGTAATGTAACATCCCGCGTTTTTCCGTTAAATTTATTTTTAACACTATCTTTTTTTTATAATACCTTTCGTTATTTAAATTCGTAGTTTCCGTTGACCAACGTTCTTAATTTTCTCGTTATTTAATTATAACATCACTCGTTTACTCGAGCGTTTTTAAAATATTCGTTTGGTTAATTCCAGCAGCCGCTTTCAAACTTGAGGGACCAATATTGCCAAGAGACCAAAGGTGTGACTAGTCAAATGGTCAACACCTTCCTCATCCATTCATTCATCCACCTTCTTCTTTCTTTCTTACTTTCTTTTTCTCTCAAGAACACAAACAAGAATTCATCATCTAAATTCGGTTTAGGGAGCTAGCAACAAAACAAATTACATATTTGGAATCCTCTCTTCATCCTCTACAATTTGATACCAATTTCATCTCGTTTGGGTAACTTTCTAAAAACTCTAGATTTCTCTAAATTCGTGTTTTTGACTTGAAATGGTGTTAGTTAGTGTCTATGGCTCGTGTATAACATGAATATATGATTTGTTTGCTCGATTTGTTGTTTTGAGTCACTAGTTTGAACATTTGAAATGGGTTTGCGTAATCTTGCATTTTGGAAGATTAAATGTTGTTTGATTGTTAAAGTTCATGTTTTAATTGTGTTACTAGTATCACTAGCTTCGTTTTGATGCGTAGGTTGATTAAGAAAACTTCAAAAACATGAATATTGATTTTTGTGGATTTTGGTTAGGGTTTGATAGACTTAAAACGAGCTTTTGATGTTTCGAATGCCATGAAATGTTATTAGTAAGTGTTTAGATGCAATGTATGCTTAATTACCTTCGAAACGGCATATCGTATGTGTAAATTGGATTCCCGAATCATAAAATACGTTTTACGAACTTGAAACTTTGAAAATAAACCTTTCTTGATCAATTGACGAGTTTTCGGTTATTGTAATTGATGTTTTTGCTTGTGAAAGGTAGTTAATTGTATTCCTTGTCAAAAGAGCTTTCCAATGATATAAGATGCGTATTCTAAGTGTTTACGGTTTGCGTTTTGTGCTAAATTGAATTTTGGATCAAGACTTGAACTTTTGAAACTGACCAGGCACCAGGCCACGCCCATTGTCGCGGCGCGGCCACCATATGTCGCGGCGCGACATTTGCCTTGTTCAGGGGCTGACCAACTTTGCACTTTTTCGTTTAATTCCAACTATGCTACGCACCTCCGATTAACATGTAACTTGGCCAACATGCTCATATATGACTTCTAAGCTTAGAAAAATAGTTTGGGACCCGACCCGAACGTGTTGACTTTTTCGTTGACTTTGACCAAGTTTGAATTTTAGTCAAACTTAACCAAACGTTTATGCAATCGTTCTAATCTTCTTTTATACTTGATTCTTGCATGAAACTTGACAACGTGATTCACATGCTATACTATTCGAGTCATAACGAGCCATAGGACTAATTGAACACATTTCGCCCGACCTTGTGTCGTAACTAGTTAATTGATACAACCTATTTGTTTAGGTCGAGGCTAGCGTTGTCCTTTGCGCACATTACTTGTTGAAGTACTTATTTACTCTTGCAATCAAAGGTGAGATCATAGTCCCACTTTTACACTTTTATACTTATATTTGGGATGAGAAAACATAAACGTTTCATTTTACAAAGTGAACACAAGTACGAAAACAAACATTCTACGTACGAGTTAGAACAAAAAGCCTCAATTCAATTATCATTAGTTACACTTGCAGGGTGTAAGCGAGAACTTATGTTGTGTGGCCATACGGGTTTGACAAACCCTCATTCGGACGGTTCGCTACCGTTAATCGGATGAAATATATTTTCGGGGATAAGTGTATGTTCTGACACTATATTAATGGGGTTTCGTGATAGTTAAGCCTTGATAATTGGGTGCTCGTGATATCAACTTTTAGAATGGTTTATTATTATTTCAACGTGACAACACTTGTGGTTCAACTTACTTACTCATTTACTTACTTACTAAACCTATGATTTCACCAACGTTTTCGTTGACAGATTCTCTATGTTTTTCTCAGGTCCTTGAACTTAAGTGATACATGCTTCCGCTCATACTTTTGATACTTGCTTGGAGTCAAGCATACATGCATACACTCTGATTTCTTGCTTGGGGTCAAGCATACATACATACATACGCTAGTGATAGCACCTTTGGATTCAAACTTTTGTCTACATACTTACGCTATTTATAGCAACCGTGATTTTAAGCTAATTATGTCGCAAGTTAATTCATTTATACTTTACAACTTTTGTAAACTTAGACTTGTTGTCGAATTGTTTTGTAAACTAAACTTTGTAAGTCTTGTACGTTTCAAATGAATGCGACATAATTTTGGTCAAACGAGTCTCATATAGGGACTATGACCACGCAACGGGACCTAAGTAGTCGGCGCCGTCAATGACGATTTGGTCGGGTCGCTACAAGCCCAATGTTTATAATATCAAAAGAGATTTTAAATTATTATATTATCATGATATTATGATGTACGAATATCTCTTAATATGATATATATACATTAAATGTCGTTACAACGATAATCGTTACATATATGTCTCGTTTCAAAATCATTAAGTTAGTAGTCTTGTTTTTACATATGTAGTTCATTGTTAATATAATTAATGATATGTTTAATTATCATAATATCATGTTAACTATATATATAACCATATATATGTCATCATATAGTTTTTACAAGTTTTAACGTTCGTGAATCACCGGTCAACTTGGGTGGTCAATTGTCTATATGAAACCTATTTCAATTAATCAAGTCTTAACAAGTTTGATTGCTTAACATGTTGGAAACATTTAATCATGTAAATATCAATCTCAATTAATATATATAAACATGGAAAAGTTCGGGTCACTACAGTACCTACCCGTTAAATAAATTTCGTCCCGAAATTTTAAGCTGTTGAAGGTGTTGACGAATCTTCTGGAAATAGATGCGGGTATTTCTTCTTCATCTGATCTTCACGCTCCCAGGTGAACTCGGGTCCTCTACGAGCATTCCATTGAACCTTAACAATTGGTATCTTGTTTTGCTTAAGTCTTTTAACCTCACGATCCATTATTTCGACGGGTTCTTCGATGAATTGAAGTTTTTCATTGATTTGGATTTCATCTAACGGAATAGTGAGATCTTCTTTAGCAAAACATTTCTTCAAATTCGAGACGTGGAAAGTGTTATGTACAGCCGCGAGTTGTTGAGGTAACTCAAGTCGGTAAGCTACTGGTCCGACACGATCAATAATCTTGAATGGTCCAATATACCTTGGATTTAATTTCCCTCGTTTACCAAATCGAACAACGCCTTTCCAAGGTGCAACTTTAAGCATGACCATCTCTCCAATTTCACATTCTATATCTTTTCTTTTAATGTCAGCGTAGCTCTTTTGTCGACTTTGGGCGGTTTTCAACCGTTGTTGAATTTGGATGATTTTCTCGGTAGTTTCTTGTATTATCTCCGGACCCGTAATCTGTCTATCCCCCACTTCATTCCAACAAATCGGAGACCTGCACTTTCTACCATAAAGTGCCTCAAACGGTGCCATCTCAATCCTAGAATGATAACTGTTGTTGTAGGAAAATTCTGCTAACGGTAGGTGTCGATCCCAACTGTTTCCGAAATCAATAACACATGCTCGTAGCATGTCTTCAAGCGTTTGTATCGTCCTTTCGCTCTGCCCATCAGTTTGTGGATGATAGGCAGTACTCATGTCTAGACGAGTTCCTAATGCTTGCTGTAATGTCTGCCAGAATCTTGAAATAAATCTGCCATCCCTATCAGAGATAATAGAGATTGGTATTCCATGTCTGGAGACGACTTCCTTCAAATACAGTCGTGCTAACTTCTCCATCTTGTCATCTTCTCTTATTGGCAGGAAGTGTGCTGATTTGGTGAGACGATCAACTATTACCCAAATAGTATCAAAACCACTTGCAGTCCTTGGCAATTTAGTGATGAAATCCATGGTAATGTTTTCCCATTTCCATTCCGGGATTTCGGGTTGTTGAAGTAGACCTGATGGTTTCTGATGCTCAGCTTTGACCTTAGAACACGTCAAACATTCTCCTACATATTTAGCAACATCGGCTTTCATACCCGGCCACCAAAAATGTTTCTTGAGATCCTTGTACATCTTCCCCGTTCCAGGATGTATTGAGTATCTGGTTTTATGAGCTTCTCTAAGTACCATTTCTCTCATATCTCCAAATTTTGGTACCCAAATCCTTTCAGCCCTATACCGGGTTCCGTCTTCCCGAATATTAAGATGCTTCTCTGATCCTTTGGGTATTTCATCTTTTAAATTTCCCTTTTTTAAAACTCCTTGTTGCGCCTCCTTTATTTGAGTAGTAAGGTTATTATGAATCATTATATTCATAGATTTTACTCGAATGGGTTCTCTATCCTTCCTGCTCAAGGCATCGGCTACCACATTTGCCTTCTCCGGGTAGTAACGAATCTCAAAGTCGTAATCATTCAACAATTCAATCCACCTACGCTGCCTCATACTCAGTTGTTTCTGATTAAATATGTGTTGAAGACTTTTGTGGTCGGTATATATAATACTTTTGACCCCATATAAGTAGTGCCTCCAAGTCTTTAATGCAAAAACAACCGCGCCTAATTCCAAATCATGCATCGTATAATTTTGTTCGTGAATCTTCAATTGTCTAGACGCATAAGCAATCACCTTCGTTCGTTGCATTAATACACAACCGAGACCTTGCTTTGATGCGTCACAATAAATCACAAAATCATCATTCCCTTCAGGCAATGACAATATAGGTGCCGTAGTTAGCTTTTTCTTCAATAACTGAAACGCTTTCTCTTGTTCATCATTCCATTCAAATTTCTTCCCTTTATGCGTTAATGCAGTCAAGGGTTTTGCTATTCTGGAAAAGTCTTGGATGAACCTTCTGTAGTAACCAGCTAGTCCTAAAAACTGGCGTATGTGTTTCGGAGTTTTCGGGGTTTCCCACTTTTCAACAGTTTCTATCTTTGCCGGATCCACCTTAATACCTTCTTTGTTCACTATGTGACCGAGGAATTGAACTTCTTCCAACCAAAATGCACACTTTGAAAACTTAGCGTACAATTCTTCCTTCCTCAATACTTCTAACACCTTTCTCAAATGTTCACCGTGTTCTTGGTCATTCTTTGAGTAAATAAGTATGTCATCAATGAAAACAATGACAAACTTGTCAAGGTATGGTCCACACACTCGGTTCATAAGGTCCATGAACACAGCTGGTGCATTAGTTAAACCAAACGGCATGACCATAAACTCGTAATGACCGTAACGTGTTCTGAAAGCAGTCTTTGGAATATCATCTTCTTTCACCCGCATTTGATGATACCCGGAACGTAAGTCAATCTTTGAATAAACAGACGAGCCTTGTAGTTGATCAAATAAGTCGTCGATTCTCGGTAGTGGGTAGCGGTTCTTGATGGTAAGTTTGTTCAACTCTCGGTAGTCGATACACAACCTGAATGTACCATCTTTCTTCTTGACAAACAAAACAGGAGCTCCCCACGGTGATGTGCTTGGTCGAATGAAACCACGCTCTAAAAGTTCTTGTAATTGGCTTTACAGTTCTTTCATCTCACTGGGTGCGAGTCTGTAAGGAGCACGAGCTATTGGTGCAGCTCCTGGTACAAGATCTATTTGAAATTCAACAGATCGATGCGGAGGTAGTCCCGGTAATTCTTTCGGAAATACATCGGGAAATTCTTTTGCAATGGGAACATCATTGATGCTCTTTTCTTCAGTTTGTACTTTCTCGACGTGTGCTAGAACAGCATAGCAACCTTTTCTTATTAGTTTTTGTGCCTTCAAATTACTAATAAGATGTAGCTTCGTGTTGCCCTTTTCTCCGTACACCATTAAGGGTTTTCCTTTTTCTCGTATAATGTGATTTGCATTTTTGTAACAAACGATCTCTGCTTTCACTTCTTTCAACCAGTCCATACCGATTATCACATCAAAACTCCCTAACTCTACTGGTATCAAATCAATCTTAAATGTTTCGCTAACCAGTTTAATTTCTCGATTCCGACATATATTATCTGCTGAAATTAATTTACCATTTGCTAATTCGAGTAAAAATTTACTATCCAAAGGCGTCAATGGACAACTTAATTTAGCACAAAAATCTCTACTCATATAGCTTCTATCCGCACCCGAATCAAATAAAACGTAAGCAGATTTATTTTCAATAAGAAACGTACCCGTAACAAGCTCCGGGTCTTCCTGTGCCTCTGCCGCATTAATATTGAAAACTCTTCTGTGGCCTTGTCCATTCGTGTTCTCCTGGTTCGGGCAATTTCTAATAATGTGGCCCGGTTTTCCACATTTATAACAAACTACATTGGCATAACTTGCTCCGACACTACTTGCTCCGCCATTACTCGTTTCGACACCATTTGTTCATTTCGTTCTATTAACCCCTGGTCCGTAGACCTCACACTTCGCCGCGCTATGACCATTTCTTTTACACTTGTTGCAAAATTTGGTGCAGAACCCCGAGTGATACTTTTCACACCTTTGGCATAGCTGCTTCTGATTGTTGTTGTTGTTGCTATTATTATTGTTGTTGGGATGATTGTTGTAGTTGCTGTTGTTGTTGTTGTTGTTGTTGTTGTTGTTGTTGTTGGGCCATTTGTTGTAGTTGCGATTGATGTTGCGATTGTTGGGATAATTGTTGCGATTATTGTTGTAATTGCTGTTGTTGTTGTATTGGTGATTCTTATCACCGTTTTCCTCCCACTTTCTTTTGACTTGCTTCACATTGGCCTCTTCAGCAGTCTGTTCTTTAATTCTTTCGTCAATCTGGTTCACTAGTTTGTGAGCCATTCTACATGCCTGTTGTATGGAGGCGGGCTCGTGTGAACTTATATCTTCTTGGATTCTTTCCGGTAATCCTTTCACAAACGCGTCGATCTTCTCTTCCTCATCTTCAAATGCTCCCGGACACAATAGGCACAATTCTGTGAATCGTCTTTCATACGTGGTAATACTAAATCCTTGGGTTTGTAACCCTCTAAGTTCTGTCTTGAGCTTATTGACCTCGGTTCTGGGACGGTACTTCTCGTTCATCAAGTGCTTGAATGCTGACCACGGTAGTGCGTACGCATCGTCTTGTCCCACTTGCTCTATATAGGTATTCCACCATGTTAACGCAGAACCTGTGAAGGTATGCGTAGCGTACTTCACTTTGTCCTCTTCAGTACACTTACTTATGGCAAACACCGATTCGACCTTCTCGGTCCACCGTTTCAATCCGATCGGTCCTTCGGTTCCATCAAATTCCAAAGGTTTGCAGGCAGTGAATTCTTTGTAGGTGCATCCTACACGATTTCCTGTACTGCTAGATCCAAGGTTATTGTTGGTATGTAGCACAGCCTGTACTGCGGCTATGTTTGAAGCTAGAAAAGTACGGAATTCCTCTTCATTCATATTCACGGTGTGTCGAGTAGTCGGTGCCATTTCCTTCAAAATAGTCCAATGGAACAAGTTAATCATACAGAATATTAAGAGTAGTTAATAGTATTTCGTAGCATAATATGAACTCATTTATAAAAGCTTTTTCTTCATATTAGCGTTTTATAAGTTTAAATTCGGGTAGTACCTACCCGTTAAGTTCATACTTAGTAGCTAATATACAATTCAACTACTACAATTCTATATGAAAAACTGATTATAATAATATTTCGCGTTCAAACTTTTACACAATATTTTACAAACTTACAATACCGCTTATTTTACATATAGCATGAAATATAGCACACAATAAATTTGATACAAGATGGTTGTGAAGATAATTCTAGCTAGTACACAAGTCGTTCAGCAAAGGCAATAAAGACACGTAATTCATACGTCCAGAAACAAGTCATGCATTCTGGTTTTACTAGGACTACTTCCCATCCTTGGTCTTGTGGAACATAACCGTTATGGCCGTTGATAAGACAGCGTGTTGTAACGTCGTCAAAGGGACGAGGGTTACGTAATGTCCAACAGTCTCGTAACAATCTAAAAACCTCATTTCTTACCCCAATTACCGACTCCGTAACTTGTGGGAACGTTTTGTTTAATAGTTGTAGCCCGATGTTCTTGTTCTCACTTTGGTGAGAAGCGAACATTACTAATCCGTAAGCATAACATGCTTCTTTATGTTGCATGTTAGCCGCTTTTTCTAAATCACGAAGTCCAATATTCGGATATATTGAGTCAAAATAATTTCTTAACCCATTGCGTAAAATAGCATTTGGGTTCCCCGCAATATATGCGTTAAAGTAAACACATCGTAACTTATGGATTTCCCAATGTGATATCCCCCAACTTTCGAACGAAAGCCTTTTATAAACCAAGGCATTCTTGGAACGTTCTTCGAATGTCTTACAAACTGATCTCGCCTTAAATAGTTGTGCCGAAGAATTCTGACCGACTCTAGACAAGATTTCATCAATCATGTCTCCGGGTAGGTCTCTTAAAATATTGGGTTGTCTATCCATTTTGTGTTTTTATACTGTAAAATAGACAAGAGTTAGATTCATAAAAAAAATACTTATTAATACAAGCAATTTTTACATATATCATAAAGCATAAGCACACTATATTATATATATTACACCACACGAATACAACTATCTTATTCCGACTCGCTTGTTTCTTCTTCTTCGGTTTTGGTTCGTTTTGCCAAGTTTCTAGGGATATATGATGTTCCCCTAATACGAGCCGTCGTGATCCACATTGGTTTAGAAAAACCTGGTGGTTTAGAGGTTCCCGGGTCATTGTTACAACTTAAGGACTTCGGGGGTTGACGATACATATAAAGTTCATCGGGGTTGGAATTAGATTTCTCTATTTTTATGCCCTTTCCCTTATTATTTTCTTTTGCCTTTTTAAATTCAGTTGGGGTAATTTCTATAACATCATCGGAATTCTCGTCGGAATCCGATTCATCGGAGAATTGGTAATCCTCCCAATATTTTGCTTCCTTGACGGAAACACCATTGACCATAATTAACCTTGGTCGGTTGGTTGAGGATTTTCTTTTACTTAACCGTTTTATTATTTCCCCCACCGGTTCTATTTCTTCATCCGGTTCCGATTCTTCTTCCGGTTCCGATTCTTCTTCCGGTTCCGACTCTTCTTCCGGTTCCTCTTCGGGAACTTGTGAATCAGTCCACGAATCATTCCAATTTACATTTGACTCTTCATTATTATTAGGTGAGTCAATGGGACTTGTTCTAGAGGTAGACATCTATCACATAATATCAAACGCATTAAGAGATTAATATATCACATAATATTCACATGTTAAAAATATATAGTTTCCAACAAAATTTGTTAAGCAATCATTTTTCAAGTAAACACGGTCGAAGTCCAGACTCACTAATGCATCCTAACAAACTCGATAAGACACACTAATGCAAAATTCTGGGTCTCTAAGACCAACGCTCGGATACCAACTGAAATGTCCCGTTCTTATTGATTAAAAACGTTCCATATTAATTGATTTCGTTGCGAGGTTTTGACCTCTATATGAGACATTTTTCAAAGACTGCATTCATTTTTAAAACAAACCATAACCTTTATTTCATAAATAAAGGTTTAAAAAAGCTTTACGTAGATTATCAAATAATGATAATCTAAAATATCCTGTTTACACACGACCATTACATAATGGTTTACAATACAAATATGTTACATCGAAATCAGTTTCTTGAATGCAGTTTTTACACAATATCATACAAGCATGGACTCCAAATCTCGTCCTTATTTTAGTATGCGACAGCGGAAGCTCTTAATAATCACCTGAGAATAAACATGCTTAAAACGTCAACAAAAATGTTGGTGAGTTATAGGTTTAACCTATATATATCAAATCGTAACAATAGACCACAAGATTTCATATTTCAATACACATCCCATACATAGAGATAAAAATCATTCATATGGTGAACACCTGGTAACCGACATTAACAAGATGCATATATAAAAATATCCCCATCATTCCGGGACACCCTTCGGATATGATATAAATTTCGAAGTACTAAAGCATCCGGTACTTTGGATGGGGTTTGTTAGGCCCAATAGATCTATCTTTAGGATTCGCGTCAATTAGGGTGTCTGTTCCCTAATTCTTAGATTACCAGACTTAATAAAAAGGGGCATATTCGATTTCGATAATTCAACCATAGAATGTAGTTTCACGTACTTGTGTCTATTTTGTAAATCATTTATAAAACCCGCATGTATTCTCATCCCAAAAATATTAGATTTTAAAAGTGGGACTATAACTCACTTTCACAGATTTTTGCTTCGTCGGGAAGTAAGACTTGGCCACTGGTTGATTCACGAACCTATAACAATATATACATATATATCAAAGTATGTTCAAAATATATTTACAACACTTTTAATATATTTTGATGTTTTAAGTTTATTAAGGCAGCTGTCCTCGTTAGTAACCTACAACTAGTTGTCCACAGTTAGATGTACAGAAATAAATCGATAAATATTATCTTGAATCAATCCACGACCCAGTGTATACGTATCTCAGTATTGATCACAACTCAAACTATATATATTTTGGAATCAACCTCAACCCTGTATAGCTAACTCCAACATTCACATATAGAGTGTCTATGGTTGTTCCGAAATATATATAGATGTGTCGACATGATAGGTCGAAACATTGTATACGTGTCTATGGTATCTCAAGATTACATAATATACAATACAAGTTGATTAAGTTATGGTTGGAATAGATTTGTTACCAATTTTCACGTAGCTAAAATGAGAAAATTAATCCAATCTTGTTTTACCCATAACTTCTTCATTTTAAATCCGTTTTGAGTGAATCAAATTGCTATGGTTTCATATTGAACCCTATTTTATGAATCTAAACAGAAAAAGTATAGGTTTATAGTCGGAAAAATAAGTTATAAGTCGTTTTTGTAAAGGTAGTCATTTCAGTCGAAAGAACGACGTCTAGATGACCATTTTAGAAAACATACTTCCACTTTGAGTTTAACCATAATTTTTGGATATAGTTTCATGTTCATAATAAAAATCATTTTCTCAGAATAACAACTTTTAAATCAAAGTTTATCATAGTTTTTAATTAACTAACCCAAAACAGCCCGCGGTGTTACTACGACGGCGTAAATCCGGTTTTACGGTGTTTTTCGTGTTTCCAGGTTTTAAATCATTAAGTTAGCATATCATATAGATATAGAACATGTGTTTAGTTTATTTTAAAAATCAAGTTAGAAGGATTAACTTTTGTTTGCGAACAAGTTTAGAATTAACTAAACTATGTTCTAGTGATTACAAGTTTAAACCTTCGAATAAGATAGCTTTATATGTATGAATCGAATGATGTTATGAACATCATTACTACCTTAAGTTCCTTGGATAAACCTACTGTAAAAGAGAAAAATGGATCTAGCTTCAATGGATCCTTGGATGGCTCGAAGTTCTTGAAGCAGAATCATGACACGAAAACAAGTTCAAGTAAGATCATCACTTGAAATAAGATTGTTATAGTTATAGAAATTGAACCAAAGTTTGAATATGATTATTACCTTGTATTAGAATGATAACCTACTGTAAGAAACAAAGATTTCTTGAGGTTGGATGATCACCTTACAAGATTGGAAGTGAGCTAGCAAACTTGAAAGTATTCTTGATTTTATGAAACTAGAACTTTTGGAATTTATGAAGAACACTTAGAACTTGAAGATAGAACTTGAGAGAGATCAATTAGATGAAGAAAATTGAAGAATGAAAGTGTTTGTAGGTGTTTTTGGTCGTTGGTGTATGGATTAGATATAAAGGATATGTTATTTTGTTTTCATGTAAATAAGTCATGAATGATTACTCATATTTTTGTAATTTTATGAGATATTTCATGCTAGTTGCCAAATGATGGTTCCCATATGTGTTAGGTGACTCACATGGGCTGCTAAAAGCTGATCATTGGAGTGTATATACCAATAGTACATACATCTAAAAGCTGTGTATTGTACGAGTACGAATACGGGTGCATACGAGAAGAATTGTTGATGAAACTGAACGAGGATGTAATTGTAAGCATTTTTGTTAAGTAAAAGTATTTTGATAAGTGTCTTGAAGTATTTCAAAAGTGTATGAATACATATTAAAACACTACATGTATATACATTTTAACTGAGTCGTTAAGTCATCGTTAGTCGTTACATGTAAATGTTGTTTTGAAACCTTTAGGTTAACGATCTTGTTAAATGTTGTTAACCCAATGTTTATAATATCAAAAGAGATTTTAAATTATTATATTATCATGATATTATGATGTACGAATATCTCTTAATATGATATATATACATTAAATGTCGTTACAACGATAATCGTTACATATATGTCTCGTTTCAAAATCATTAAGTTAGTAGTCTTGTTTTTACATATGTAGTTCATTGTTAATATAATTAATGATATGTTTACTTATCATAATATCATGTTAACTATATATATAACCATATATATGTCATCATATAGTTTTTACAAGTTTTAACGTTCGTGAATCACCGGTCAACTTGGGTGGTCAATTGTCTATATGAAACCTATTTCAATTAATCAAGTCTAAACAAGTTTGATTGCTTAATATGTTGGAAACATTTAATCATGTAAATATCAATCTCAATTAATATATATAAACATGGAAAAGTTCGGGTCACTACAATGGTCACCCCCGAATTTAAGCGCTTGGAGAAATACTTCTCGGGACTTCCTAAGTCCATCAAGGGTAATGTTACCTCATCCAAGCCACCGAATGTCCCCGAAGCAATGCGCATGGCGCATACTCTCATGAATCAGATTCTTATTGATGAGCCGGAGAAGGCTAAGTTTGAAGCTGGTAGTAGCGAAAAGAGGAAATGGGACAACAACCATAACAACCACAACAACCACAACAACAACAATAACAACAACAACAACAACAACAACAACAACAACAGGGGGAGAAACTACGATCAGACCCCCGCCAAGAGGCACAACAACGGTGGAAACCCTAATCCCAACAACAACACCAACACCAACCCAAACTACAAAGGAACCTTACCACAATGCAAGAGGTGTTACAAACACCACATTGGGTATTGCAATGTTGTCTGTGAGAAATGCCAACGGGCTGGGCATATCGGGAAAGACTGCAAGGTCACCACATTGAATGGGAAGCTGAACACCAATGGGCCGAAGAAGTGCTACGAATGTGGACAGATGGGCCATTTCAGAAACGCATGCCCCAACAAGCGAAAAGATGGCGGGCCACCCCGTGGTAGAGCTTTTAATGTTAATGCAAGGGATGCATGCGATAACCCCGACTTGGTGACAGGTATATTCACAATCAACAATCTTTTAGCTTCTGTCTTGTTTGATACTGGTGCGGATAGAAGTTATGTATGTAGACATTTTTGCGATAAGATTAATTGGTCATTAGTCCCGTTAAAAGAAAGTATGCTTGTCGAGGTCGCCAATGGAAAACTTGAAAAGGTTGACCATATTAGTAGTGGAGCTATTATCAACATAGCTGGTGCAGATTTCGAAATTGATTTGATAGCTATCAAACTGGGAAGCTTTGACGTGATCGTTGGTATGGATTGGTTGAGCAAGATAAAGGTCGATATTATCTGTGGAGATAAAGCACTTCGCATACCACAAGGAGATGGCGAACCACTGGTTATCTATGGAGAGAGATGTACCTCGAAGTTGAACCTCATTAGTTGCGTGAAAGCGTAAAAGATTATGAAGAAGGGACGTTTTGCTGTCCTAGCACATGTGAAAGCGGTAGAAACTGAGGTGAAGAGCATGAATGACGTTCGAATTGTGAACGAATTTTCCGATGTCTTCCCAGAGGAATTGCCTGGATTGCCGCCGCAGAGAGCCGTAGAGTTTCAGATTGATTTAGTGCCAGGAGCAGCACCTGTAGCTCGCGCACCTTATAGACTCGCACCTTCCGAGATGCAAGAATTACAGAGTCAACTACAAGAGCTGTTAGACCGAGGATTTATTCAACCAAGCTTCTCGCCTTGGGGCGCACCTGTGTTGTTTGTAAAGAAAAAGGATGGATCCTTCCGTATGTGTATCGACTACCGTGAGATCAACAAATTGACAATCAAGAATCGGTATCCTCTTCCACGAATTGACGATCTTTTTGATCAACTACAAGGATCGAGTGTATACTCAAAGATCGATTTGCGATCCGGCTATCACCAGTTGAGGGTGAAGGAAAGTGACGTGATGAAGACTGCATTCAGAACCCGCTATGGTCATTATGAGTTTCTTGTGATGCCATTCGGTTTGACAAACGCACCTGCCGTGTTCATGGACCTCATGAATCGTGTCTGCAAGCCTTACTTGGACAAGTTTGTTATCGTCTTCATAGATGATATCCTCATCTACTCTAAGAGCGAAGAAGAACATGAGCAACACCTCCGATTAGTGCTTGAACTCTTAAGACAAGAGCAACTTTACGCCAAATTCTCCAAGTGTGAATTTTGGTTGAAGGAAGTACAATTTTTGGGTCATGTTGTAAGCGACCAGGGTATCAAAGTTGATCCCGCCAAGATTGAAGCCATCAGTAAGTGGGAGACCCCCACTACTCCGACGCATATTCGCCAATTCCTAGGTCTCGCCGGTTATTACCGAAGATTCATCGAAGGATTTTCTCTGATTGCGCGTCCTTTGACCGCACTGACTCACAAGGGCAAGAAGTTCATTTGGGAACCCGCACACGAATCAGCATTTCAAACTTTGAAGAAGAAGTTAACAACCGCACCTATCCTATCACTTCCTGAAGGCAGTGACGACTTTGTTATTTATTGTGATGCATCGAAGAGTGGTTTTGGTTGTGTACTGATGTAACGATCAAAAGTTATTGCCTATGCCTCCCGCCAATTGAAGATTCACGAGCGGAATTACACTACACACGATCTTGAACTTGGAGCCGTTGTCTTTGCGCTCAAATTGTGGAGACACTATTTGTATGGAACTAAGAGCACTATCTTCACCGATCACAAGAGTCTCCAGCACATCTTTGATTAGAAGCAACTGAATATGAGACAACGTCGATGGATCGAGATGCTCAACGACTACAACTGTGAACTTCGCTATCACCCTGGCAAGGCCAATGTTGTAGCTGACGCTTTAAGCCGAAAGGAGAGGACGGCACCTCTTCGTGTTAGGGCTCTGAACATCACCATTCATTCAAACCTCAACAACCAGATCAGAGTAGCCCAAGTTGAGGCTCTCAAGGAGGAGAATATATCCCATGAACATTTGAACATACTTGTCTCTCGATTCGAGGTTAGGGAGTCTGGACTCCGATGTTATGCCGGAAGAATTTGGGTACCTCTCTATGGAGATCTACGAAACCTGATACTTGATGAAGCACACAAATCGAGATATTCGATTCATCCTGGAGCGGGCAAAATGTACCACGACCTTAAAGAACAGTATTGGTGGCCGAATCTTAAGAAGGACGTTGCGACTTATGTTGGTAAGTGTTTGACTTGCTCGAAGGTTAAAGCTGAGCATCAGAGACCTTCTGGGTTACTTCAGCAATCGGAGATCCCACAATGGAAGTGGGAAAGGATAACAATGGATTTCATCACCAAGCTACCAAAGACGGTGGGCGGATACAATACTATTTGGGTTATTGTTGACCGCCTTACCAAATCTGCACACTTTCTAGCGATGAAGGAAACTGATACAATGGAAAGACTTGCTCATCTATACATCAAGGAGGTTGTATCACGACACGGTGTACCTTTATTGATCATCTCCGATCGCGATCCCCGTTTTGCTTCTAGATTTTGGCGTTCTTTGCAAGAAGCCATGGGAACTCGTCTCGACATGAGCACTGCTTATCATCCTCAGACTGACGGGCAAAGTGAGCGAACGATTCAGACCTTGGAAGACATGTTGCGTGCATGTGTCATTGATTTTGGAAAGGCTTGGGAAAGACATTTGCCACTCGCCGAATTCTCATACAACAACAGTTTTCACTCGAGCATTAATGCCGCACCTTTCGAAGCATTGTATGACCGTAAGTGCCGATCTCCTATTTATTGGGCCGAAGTAGGCGAAAAGCAAATCACCGGACCCGAGGTAGTCCACGAAACAACGGAGAAGATTGCTCAGATACAAGCGAGACTTAAGATTGCCCACGATCGTCAAAAGAGTTATGCTGATCCTAAACGTAAAGACTTTGAATTCAACGTTGGTGATCGTGTTATGTTGAAGGTTGCACCTTGGAAAGGTGTGATCCGTTTTGGAAAACGTGGGAAGTTAAACCCACGATACATTGTGTCACACCCCCAGTTAGGGCCTGGGCGAAATGTGATTCAATATCATAATACATACCAATATATTATAAAATGAGAACAAATACTATATGAATAAAACCAAATTTGCAGCGGAAGGATTAATAATGTCGTTACAAGAATTATAAATTGTTCAAATGAAGAAATGTAAATATGCGATAAGTCTTGATCCTAGCCAAGTAAGTCATCACGTAAGCAGTAGATATAGAGGTCCTGATCATTCAGTACCTAAGACAAACATGCTAAAAGTGTCAACCAAAAAGGTTGAGTGAAATTCATAGGTTTAACAAATATGATTGACCGTTTGTTCTTAGACAACAAGATTTGTTATAAAAGTAGATCACGCAGATCCAAAAGTAGTACTGTTTCGTGATATTTTAGACTAAACGTTTGTTTTATTGCCCCGATGATAAGTTGACAGTACCTTATCACCATGTTTAAATCATTATTAAGTAATACAAAGACATCGCGGTCAAATGTATCGGGGACGTTACTCCCGATAGGCCTACCCCCAATAATTAAGAATGCCTTATCCTGAAAGCAATTAAAAAATATCACTGTGGGGTCTTAGTAGCATAAGCTAGTCATAGCACAGTTTAAGTTCGTACTTGTGTCTAAGTTGTTTAAAGTATAAAAGCAGCATGTGTCTCACCCCAGTAAGTATAAAAAGTGCTATAGCAATAAGAGTGGGGCTATGAAAGTCACCTTAGTAATTCGATGAGATAAAGTAATCCTTAAAGAGGAAGTATGGATGATCGAAGCACGGAATAAGTCAACCTAAGAATAAGTTGAGAATAGTTTAGATGTTTTGCCCGTATTATGATAAGTGTAAGTATTTTCTTTTATAGTAAGTTTAAAGAAGGTTTATCGTTTTGGAAAGGCTTTTCATACTATACAAGCTTCCAATCTAACACTTTCAATTTAAAATGGCCTTTTCAGGTCATAGGTTTCTGAGCCACAGGATCCTTTAACTCGGTAATCCAAACTCTCCGCCTAGACTTTCGAGCGTCCATCCACTCGAGAAAGATCAAGATCTATACCCATCTAATATACCGTTCCAATACGTTTTTAGGTGCGTATAGGAATATAACACTTTAAATACTTTATACAATAAGTATTTACTTAAGTTCGATTGTATTATCGTTATTAAGATTGTTTGGTTTTTAAATCCTAATAATAAGTAGGATATATTTAAGTAGGTAAACAAGTGTTATACATAGAAATTGTGTTTTATGAATGGGTATGTATTAATATCAAGTTAATATGTATGTATATATATATATATATATATATATATATATATATATATATATATATATATATATATATATATATATATATATATATCTTATATGTTAAAATATGTATAGTTTAATTTTAAGTTTTATGTCAATATAAGTACCAATAATTATCTAAAAATGCTAACAAGTGTTTTATTGATTTCATAACAGTAAGTGACATGTATAAAACATTATCAAAATTTTCTATACATAAATATTAAGTTTTATGTATTAAATATTAAATTTTTTTATAGCTAAAATACAAATAAATAGATAAACAAGTTTAACAACATATTTTATATTTTTCTTAGGTTCTACTGACCAAAATAAACTTAGGAAAAATTTATAAATTTTTTTTATGGTGTAAAAGTATTTATTTCTAATTTCTTTTTCGGTTCAAGATAAATCAAAGTTTATAAAGTAATAATTATTATATCAACTCAATTAATTCATCTAAAATTTTCGTATGCCTAATATAGTATATTAAGTTTAGAAAAATTATTTGTACATTTATATTAATAGTTTAACTATTTAATTCAACTTTTGTATTATTTTTAGTTTAAATTCAAAATTAAATAGAAATATATAATTATTAATTCTAAAAATAATTTTTATAACTTTCTTATTAGTTCCTAAGTAATTTCCATTGATTATTGTAGTCATAAACATGTTATATCATTAAATTCTATTTTTATTTTTAAAACAGATTTTCTGGTACTGTAGCAAAAGTAGAAGAAAATACAAATTAATTATTTAAAATGACAAATAAATCAAAAATAAATTTTTATAATTACTTTTATGACCTAAGGAACAAGCGAAAATTATAAAACATAATATATAAAATTGTTTACTATTTATTTCTTCATTATCTATATATACCGAATATAAAAAAAGTCAGTTTTTAATTTTTAATAAATATAAATTCGAATGTATAATTCATAAAAATAATTTTTATAGTCATTAGGATACTTAATACTAATTATAATGTATTTACATTATTTATTATAATTAATTTCATATTTATTTGGTATTTAACATAAACTAGCACAAAAATATGATAAAAACTAAATAAAAACTATAAAAATAATATAGAGAACTTACAAAATAATTTTTGCAGAGGTCTGAGAGTATGATCTTCAAGTGAGAATTAATTTTTGAGGTGTAAAGGATTTTGAAAGAAATGGCTAGTATTTATAGGTGAAAACTTGGTATAAAAAAATGTATAAAAGAAATAAAAAGAAAAAGAAAAGAAAAATAAAAATATTAATAATTGTATCAGCCCATAATTTGTATTAAATAAAGAAAAGTGTTTTTATAAAGCTAGATCTAGATCCAGAATAAAATTAAAAAAATAAAAAGCAAAAAGTATTAAATTTTTTTTTGTTTACTATTCGGCGCTACAGTAACTTTTTTTTATTTTATATATATATATATACATATATATATATATATATATATATATATATATATATATATATATATATATATATATATTTACAATGACTATAACCTTCATTTTTATAAAAGATATCATTGTATAGATTAGTTTTTGTAAGTGGTAACATATTTACATAAACTTTACATCTTATAAATATGTATATACTTTTTAGTTATATATAAATATATATGTATATATAACTTTGTCAAGTATAAAGTTTATAAATTTAACTAATAAACTTATGTTACTTGATATGAATTTATATGTTGTAAACTTATTTACTTTAAGTATACATTATATAAATTACTTGATAAGTTTAGGTTTCGTTATATAATATAAACTTATAGATGTACTTTGTTGAATAATATTTATCCGTTTAACGTTTGTTAGTTTCGTATATATATAAATGACCATTCATTAATACTTAATCTTTTTTTTTTCGGGCATTTTAAATTATACGAAAGAAAATATAGATGAAAAAATGAGGGTCGTTATAGTACCTCCCCGTTAATGAAAACTTCGTCCCGAAGTTTTAAGTGGAGTTCCCGTCTGCTTCATCAACAGTTGGGAAGAGATGGGGGTATTTCCGTATCATTTGGTCTTTGCGTTTCCAGGTATATTCGGGGCCTCTACGCGAATTCTAACGGACTTTAACAATAGGTATGTTGCTCTTACGAGTTTCTTTGACCTCTTCTTTCATAATCTCTATAGGTTCTTCGATAAAGTGCATTTGCTCATCAATGCGGATATCATCCAAAGGAATAACAAGAGTATCTTCGGCGAGACACTTTTTCAGATTTGAGACATGAAACACATCATGTACTTGACTTAGTTCAGCTGGAAGTTCTAATCGATACGCAACAGGACCGATTCTTTGAATAACTTTGAAAGGTCCAACATAATGCGGACTGAGTTTACTTCGTTTACCGAAGCGGATAACACCCTTCCAAGGAGATACTTTCAACATAACGTTATCTCCAACTTGGAATTCTAACGGTTTTCGGTGAGGGTCGGCATAACTCTTTTGTCGACTACGAGCGGTTTCTAAACGCTTCTTGATTTGCACGATCTTTTCGGAAGTTTCATGAATAAGTTCAGTGTAGTGACCCGAACTTTTCCATGTTTATATATATTAATTGAGATTGATATTTACATGATTAAATGTTTCCAAGATGTTAAGCAATCAAACTTGTTAAGACTTGATTAATTGAAATATGTTTCATATAGACAATTGACCACCCAAGTTGACCGGTGATTCACGAACGTTAAAAACTTGTAAAAACTATATGATGACATATATATGGATATATATATAGTTAACATGATACTATGATAAGTAAACATATCATTAAGTATATTAACAATGAACTACATATGTAAAAACAAGACTACTAACTTAATGATTTTTAAACGAAACAGACATTTAATGTATATATATCATATTAAGAGATATTCATACATGATAATATCATGATAATATAATAATTTAAAATCTCATTTGATATTATAAACATTGGGTTAACAACATTTAACAAGATCGTTAACCTAAAGGTTTCAAAACAACACTTACATGTAACGACTAACGATGACTTAACGACTCAGTTAAAATGTATATACATGTAGTGTTTTAATATGTATTTATACACTTTTGAAAGACTTCAATACACTTATCAAAATACTTCTACTTAACAAAAATGCTTACAATTACATCCTCGTTCAGTTTCATCAACAATTCTACTCGTATGCACCCGTATTCGTACTCGTACAATACACAGCTTTTAGATGTATGTACTATTGGTATATACACTCCAATGATCAGCTCTTAGCAGCCCATGTGAGTCACCTAACACATGTGGGAACCATCATTTGGCAACTAGCATGAAATATCTCATAAAATTACAAAAATATGAGTAATCATTCATGACTTATTTACATGAAAACAAAATTACATATCCTTTATATCTAATCCATACACCAATGACCAAAAACACCTACAAACACTTTCATTCTTCAATTTTCTTCATCTAATTGATCCCTCTCAAGTTCTATCTTCAAGTTCTAAGTGTTCTTCATATATTCTACAAGTTCTAGTTACATAAAATCAAGAATACTTTCAAGTTTGCTAGCTCACTTCCAATCTTGTAAGGTGATCATCTAACCTCAAGAAATCTTTATTTCTTACAGTTGGTTATCATTCTAATACAAGGTAATAATCATATTCAAACTTTGGTTCAATTTCTATAACTATAACAATCTTATTTCAAGTGATGATCTTACTTGAACTTGTTTTCGTGTCATGATTCTGCTTCAAGAACTTCGAGCCATCCAAGGATCCGTTGAAGCTAGATCCATTTTTCTCTTTTCCAGTAGGTTTATCCAAGGAACTTAAGGTAGTAATGATGTTCATAACATCATTCGATTCATACATATAAAGCTATCTTATTCGAAGGTTTAAACTTGTAATCACTAGAACATAGTTTAGTTAATTCTAAACTTGTTCGCAAACAAAAGTTAATCCTTCTAACTTGACTTTTAAAATCAACTAAACACATGTTCTATATCTATATGATATGCTAACTTAATGATTTAAAACCTGGAAACACGAAAAACACCGTAAAACCGGATTTACGCCGTCGTAGTAACACCGCGGGCTGTTTTGGGTTAGTTAATTAAAAACTATGATAAACTTTGATTTAAAAGTTGTTATTCTGAGAAAATGATTTTTATTATGAACATGAAACTATATCCAAAAATTATGGTTAAACTCAAAGTGGAAGTATGTTTTCTAAAATGGTCATCTAGACGTCGTTCTTTCGACTGAAATGACTACCTTTACAAAAATGACTTGTAACTTATTTTTCCGACTATAAACCTATACTTTTTCTATTTAGATTCATAAAATAGAGTTCAATATGAAACCATAGCAATTTGATTCACTCAAAACGGATTTAAAATGAAGAAGTTATGGGTAAAACAAGATTGGATAATTTTTCTCATTTTAGCTACGTGAAAATTGGTAACAAATCTATTCCAACCATAACTTAATCAACTTGTATTGTATATTATGTAATCTTGAGATACCATAGACACGTATACAATGTTTCAACCTATCATGTCGACACATCTATATATATTTCGGAACAACCATAGACACTCTATATGTGAATGTTGGAGTTAGCTATACAGGGTTGAGGTTGATTCCAAAATATATATAGTTTGAGTTGTGATCAATACTGAGATACGTATACACTGGGTCGTGGATTGATTCAAGATAATATTTATCGATTTATTTCTGTACATCTAACTGTGGACAACTAGTTGTAGGTTACTAACGAGGACAGCTGACTTAATAAACTTAAAACATCAAAATATATTAAAAGTGTTGTAAATATATTTTGAACATACTTTGATATATATGTATATATTGTTATAGGTTCGTGAATCAACCAGTGGCCAAGTCTTACTTCCCGACGAAGTAAAAAATCTGTGAAAGTGAGTTATAGTCCCACTTTTAAAATCTAATATTTTTGGGATGAGAATACATGCAGGTTTTATAAATGATTTACAAAATAGACACAAGTACGTGAAACTACATTCTATGGTTGAATTATCGAAATCGAATATGCCCCTTTTTATTAAGTCTGGTAATCTAAGAATTAGGGAACAGACACCCTAATTGACGCGAATCCTAAAGATAGATCTATTGGGCCTCACAAACCCCATCCAAAGTACCGGATGCTTTAGTACTTCGAAATCTATATCATATCCGAAGGGTGTCCCGGAATGATGGGGATATTCTTATATATGCATCTTGTTAATGTCGGTTACCAGGTGTTCACCATATGAATGATTTTTATCTCTATGTATGGGATGTGTATTGAAATATGAAATCTTGTGGTCTATTATTATGATTTGATATATATAGGTTAAACCTATAACTCACCAACATTTTTGTTGACGTTTTAAGCATGTTTATTCTCAGGTGATTATTAAGAGCTTCCGCTGTCGCATACTTAAATAAGGACGAGATTTGGAGTCCATGCTTGTATGATATTGTGTAAAAACTGCATTCAAGAAACTTATTTTGTTGTAACATATTTGTATTGTAAACCATTATGTAATGGTCGTGTGTAAACAGGATATTTTAGATTATCATTTTTTGATAATCTACGTAAAGCTTTTTAAACCTTTATTGATGAAATAAAGGTTATGGTTTGTTTTAAAATGAATGCAGTCTTTGAAAAACGTCTCATATAGAGGTCAAAACCTCGCAACGAAATCAATTAATATGGAACGTTTTTAATCAATAAGAACGGGACATTTCATTCAGGACCAGTTAATTGTCTGTCCTCGAGTTCATCCCAACACAACGGAGATCTACATTTGCGACCGTATAAAGCTTCGAATGGTGCAGCTTTAATACTAGAGTGATAGCTGTTGTTGTAAGAAAACTCGGCTAAAGGTAGGTGTTTATCCCACCCTTTACCGAAATCGATAACACATGCTCGTAGCATATCCTCCAAAGTTTGGATAGTTCGTTCACTTTGACCGTCCGTTTGCGGATGATAAGCTGTACTCATGTCGAGTCGAGTTCCAAGAGACGCTTGCAAGGATTTCCAGAAATTGGAAGCAAATCGACTATCGCGATCCGAGATAATAGAAGTAGGGACACCATGACGAGTAACAATCTCTTTAACATAGAGTCGAGCTAAATTTTCCATTCTGTCAGTCTCTTTGATTGGTATGAAATGTGCAGACTTAGTGAGACGATCAACTATGACCCAAATCGTATCATTGCCATTTGCAGTCTTAGGCAATTTTGTGATAAAGTCCATAGCTATACCATCCCACTTCCATTGTGGAATATCGGGTTGAGTTAGAAGACCAGAAGGCTTTTGGTGCTCGGCTTTGACTTTCGAACAAGTAAGACACTTACTCACATAAGTAGCAATGTCGCCTTTCATGTTGGGCCACCGGTAGAACTCTTTCATATCCTGATACATTTTACTAGAACCAGGATGAATAGAATACCTAGTCTTATGTGCTTCATCTAAGACTAGTTCACGGAGATTACCATAACGAGGAACCCAAATTCGATTACCAAAGCATCTTGTACCATTGGACTTAACTTGCAGTTGGTTTTCGAAATTTATAGGTCCTTCACCTTCGATAAGTATCGGTTTAATAGCTTCCAATTGAGCTTCATAGATTCGTGAAATAAGATTCGATTTGATTTTTAGGTTTAAAGCACGAACACGTTTAACATCGTCTTTTCGGCTAAGGGCATCGACAACTACATTCGCCTTGCCAGGATGATATTTCAACTCACAATGATAATCGTTCAATGTCTCGAGCCATCGGCTTTGCCTCATATTCAGCTGTTTTTGATCAAAGATGTGTCGAAGACTTTTATGGTCAGTGTACACGGTAAAATAGGTACCATAGAGATAATGTCTCCATATCTTTAATGCAAATACCACGGCACCTAACTCAAGGTCGTGTGTGGTATAGTTCTCCTCGTGTTTCTTCAACTGTCTAGATGCGTAGGCAATAACCTTTTCACGTTGCATTAAAACACAATCAAAGCCTTGCTTTGAGGCATCACAGTAAATAACAAAATCTTCAGTACCTTCAGGTAAAGATAGAATCGGGGATGTGGTCAACTTCTCCTTCAGAATCTTGAAAGCAGATTCCTGTTCTTCGGACCACTCAAACTTCTTCCCTTTTTGAGTTAGCTTCGTAAGAGGTTTGGCAAGAAGGGAAAAATCCTTTATGAATCTCCGATAATAACCGGCAAGTCCCAAAAATTGACGAATATGCTTCGCAGTCTTTGGTATCTCCCAGTTCTGGATAGCGGTATTCTTAGCTGGATCGACATGTATTCCTTTACTATCAACAACGTGTCCAAGGAATTGTATGGCTCTAAGCCAAAACTCACACTTAGAAAATTTTACGTAGAGTTGTTCTTTTCTTAAGAGTTCAAGAATCAATCGTAAATGTTGCTCATGTTCTTTCTCGCTTTTAGAATAGATCAAGATGTCGTCGATGAAAACAATAACGAATTTATCAAGGTAAGGCTTGCAAACACGGTTCATAAGATCCATAAATACGGCTGGAGCATTGGTTAAACCGAAAGGCATAACACAGAATTCGTAATGTCCGTATCGGGTGCGGAATGCAGTCTTAGGAATGTTAGATTCCTTGACTCTGAGCTGGTGATAACCGGATCTTAAATCAATCTTAGAATAAATGCTTGACCCTTGAAGTTGGTCGAATAGATCATCAATGCGAGGTAACGTGTAACGGTTCTTTATGGTAAGCATGTTGAGCTCTCAGTAATCAATACACATTCTCAACGTACCATCCTTCTTTTTGACAAATAAGACAGGAGCTCCCCACGGGGACGTACTTGGACGAATAAAACCTAGATCCAAAAGTTCTTGGAGTTGGTTAGAAAGTTCCTTCATTTCGGAAGGTGCTAAACGATACGGTGCTTTAGCAATGGGTGGAGCACCTGGAGATAAATCGATTTGAAATTCAACTTGACGAGGTGGTGGAAGACCAGGGAGATTTTCGGGAAACACATCGGGAAAATCTTTAACAACCGGGACGTTTTCAATACGCGTTTCTTCGAATTTGATCATTTTAACGTGAGCTAGTATGGCGGAGTAACCTTTCACAAGGTACTTACGGGCTTTAAGACATGAGATGATATTAAGATTGGAACAACTTCGTTCGCCTTGGATAATAAGAGTTTCTCCACTTCCTAATGGAATTTGAACGGTCTTATCGAAACACATGATGGCTGCTCTCAATGGACCTAACCAATCCATTCCAACCACTACATCGAAACTACCTAGCTCGACCGGCAAAAGGTCTATCTTGAATTCCTTATCGGCTAGAATTAGGTTGCAGTTTTTATATATTTTATCAATTTTCATTAACTTCCCATTAGCCACTTCTACTAATCGTCTGGTTTGTAGGGTTTGGGGCTTTTCAGTAAAAAGGGTGCAAAACTCATTTGACACATAACTCTTATCGACTCCCGTATCAAATAAAATAGTGGCATAACAATTATTGACGAGGTACGTACCGGTAATGACCTCATCCTCATCACTGGCTTCTGCAGCAGTAATCACAAAAGCACGACCTTTGGCAGTAGCATTTGCTCCAGTAGCTGGAATATCTTTCTTCTTTGGACAATTCGGGCTAATATGCTCCTTTTCACCACAAGTATAGCATGTTGGAGGAGCTCTAGCCGGAACAATGGCTCTATTCTGAGGTAGGGTTCTACAAGTCTTTGCAGCATGGCCTATCTTCTTACATATTGTACACACAGCAGTGCACTTTCCCGGATGATGCCTTTCACATCTAGAACAAAACGGACTAGTACCCTGATAACCAGGTCTCGTACCATTCGCCGGTTTCTTATTAACATTTTGAGCTGAACCCTGAGATGGTTCAAATTTCCTATTATTGTCACCGTTTTTAACTTCGACTTGTTTATTAGCCGAAACTCTCCTACGTTTAGCCATCATTAAACTCTGTGCCATGTGGATCACAGCATCCACAGTAACCTTCTCGGCAGAAATCACATTCCCTTGAACATCCTCGGGTAGACCCTCTATATACCGCTCTATCTTGCGGGCTTCAGTTGGGAACATTTCGGGACATAAGGTACAGAGCTCCAGAAAATGATTGGTATAGCTTTCGATATCGGTTCCTTTAACTCTGAGTTCCCAGAACTCAGCTTCGAGCTTTTGGACTTGACTTCTTGGGCAAAACTTATTGACCATCATTCCTTTGAGTTCATCCCATGGGGTAGCATTAGCATTATCTATTCCCACAGATTTGGTATGAGCAGTCCACCATGTCATAGCATTGCCAGTGAGTGAACTTGTGGAAAACTTCACTCGATCATTATCTCCGCAGTTACAGACACGGAAGATTGATTCTAGCTTTTCAAACCATCGGACCAGTTCTACGGCTTCTTCTTTTCCACTAAAAGTGGGTGGGTTACAGTTCTTAAAATCTTTATAGGAGCAAGTTTTAGAAGGAACATTATGATTGTTATTGTTATTGCCTTGGGCGGCCGCTAGCAACAATTGAAATTGTTCAGTAGAAAGAGTGACATTTGGTATAAGATTGTTGTTGTTGTTGTTGTTGTTGTTGCCACGAGTTGAGTGAGCCATTGATCTTCAATACATAAATACATTATTAGTTGAAGAATCAAGGTGTTATAAGTTTACAATCATGATTTATAACGTTTGCACAACACACATAGGTGAATAAGACAATATGCTTAAATAAACACTTAACATTATTGGAAACGAGGCATTATATAAGCCTTTATTACACGAGTTTGGAATGGAAAAAGTTTAGGCATAAGCCTTTACATAGATGGGTAAATGGAAAATAGGAAAACAAAAGATAGGTTTTAGTTCTTCTTTTTCTCGTTCTCAAATTCCTTCATAAATTTCTCTATCTTTTCATTTTTCTCCTTTTGTTTCTCGTGGAGGTATTCAAAATTATCGTAGAGGTTAGTGATGCGGCTGTTGACAAAGTTGTTGTTGAAATCCTTGATAGCCAGTTGATGATTGATTCGGTTTTTCTCTATTTTCATCTTAGACTCAACTAGTTCTTGGAGGTAGGCAAGAGATTGCTTTCCCCAACGGGTATTCCATTCTTCCTCAGTCTTCACTTTCATTACTGTCTCCATCACTTTGTCCATGTTATTTTTCACAAATTTTTCTAGCTTTTCAGTTTGAGAGTCGAAGGACTCTTTGATGATTTCTTTCAAGATTGTGTTTTCTTTTTCTAGGTTGTTTAGACGCACTTCTATTCGAGCAACATGACGTCTACTAAACTCCCTATTCTTCTCACAACTACTCTGAAGGTTGAGGATATCAGACTTCACCCTTACGTGTTCCATGTTATTACAAAATAATGGATCGGCTTCTCTAGTGGCGGCGGGTTCGGGTTGTTTTCTCTTTCGAGATGAGTTTTCAGATGATTCTTTAATAGGCTCTTCTTCAGGCTCATAACCTGAGAAGTCACTATCGTAGTTAGGGAGGTCTTGAAGAGCATTCTGTTTGGGAGTATTAATCGGTTGATGAGAGTCAACAGTATTGGCATGATGTTTTCCTTTGCTTTCATTTCTCGGGGTTGTATAATATTCGGGAGACCCACGCGAGTTGTAACGAGTGTTCGGGCTATAGTTCATTGGTGGTGAAGGAGGACTATAAAGTGGGCTTTGAACTGATTTTTCGGTAGAAGATCCTTCAGTATCTTTCTCAGCTGGTTTGAAAAGAGTCATTTTGTTTATTTGATGATAGCTTGACATTCTAACATTAAGATAGAGATTTTGATTAGATTTTTAAGCTAGGATTGTAAAGAATGAGAGGTAGCGTTGAACTCTTTGCTTTAACATTCTAAGGTAATCCTAAGTGATTTAAAGTCTAAGGCAGGAAAGGTTATAGTTTCCTAGATCGCTAAGGTACCCTAGCTAACAAGTAAGGCACACATAAAATGCAATCCTGGTTCTCTATAACAGCCTGGTTATGCTCTGATACCAATCTGTCACACCCCCAGTTAGGGCCTGGGCGAAATGTGATTCAATATCATAATACATACCAATATATTATAAAATGAGAATAAATACTATATGAATAAAACCAAATTTGCAGCGGAAGGATTAATAATGTCGTTACAAGAATTATAAATTGTTCAAATGCAGAAAAGTAAATATGCGATAAGTCTTGATCCTAGCCAAGTAAGTCATCACGTAAGCAGTAGATATAGAGGTCCTGATCATTCAGTACCTGAGACAAACATGCTAAAAGTGTCAACCAAAAAGGTTGAGTGAAATTCATAAGTTTAACAAATATGATTGACCGTTTGTTCTTAGACCACAAGATTTGTTATAAAAGTAGATCACGCAGATCCAAAAGTAGTACTGATTCATGATATTTTAGACTAAACGTTTGTTTTGTTGCCCCGATGATAAGTTGACAGTACCTTATCACCATGTTTAAATCATTATTAAGTAATACAAAGACATCGCGGTCAAATGTATCGGGGACGTTACTCCCGATAGGCCTACCCCCAATAATTAAGAATGCCTTATCCTGAAAGCAATTAAAAAATATCACTGTGGGGTCTTAGTAGCATAAGCTAGTCATAGCACAGTTTAAGTTCGTACTTGTGTCTAAGTTGTTTAAAGTATAAAAGCAGCATGTGTCTCACCCCAGTAAGTATAAAAAGTGCTATAGCAATAAGAGTGGGGCTATGAAAGTCATCTTAGTAATTCGATGAGATAAAGTAATCCTTAAAGAGGAAGTATGGATGATCGAAGCACGGAATAAGTCAACCTAAGAATAAGTTGAGAATAGTTTAGATGTTTTGCCCGTATTATGATAAGTGTAAGTATTTTCTTTTATAGTAAGTTTAAAGAAGGTTTATCATTTTGGAAAGGCTTTTCATACTAGACAAGCTTCCAATCTAACACTTTCAATTTAAAATGGCCTTTTCAGGTCATAGGTTTCTGAGCCACAGGATCCTTTAACTCGGTAATCCAAACTCTCCGCCTAGACTTTCGAGCGTCCATCCACTCGAGAAAGATCAAGATCTATACCCATCTAATATACCGTTCCAATACGTTTTTAGGTGCGTATAGGAATACAACACTTTAATACTTTATACAATAAGTATTTACTTAAGTTCGATTGTATTATCGTTATTAAGATTGTTTGGTTTTTAAATCCTAATAATAAGTAGGATATATTTAAGTAGGTAAACAAGTGTTATACATAGAAATTGTGTTTTATGAATGGGTATGTATTAATATCAAGTTAATATATATATATATATATATATATATATATATATATATATATATATATATATATATATATATATATATATATATATATATATATATATATATATATATATATATATATATATATATATATATATATATATATATATATATCTTATATGTTAAAATATGTATAGTTTAATTTTAAGTTTTATGTCAATATAAGTACCAATAATTATCTAAAAATGCTAACAAGTGTTTTATTGATTTCATAACAGTAAGTGACATGTATAAAACATTATCAAAATTTTCTATACATAAATATTAAGTTTTATGTATTAAATATTAAATTTTTTTTATAGCTAAAATACAAATAAATAGATAAACAAGTTTAACAACACATTTTATATTTTTCTTAGGTTCTACTGACCAAAATAAACTTAGGAAAAATTTATAAATTTTTGTTATGGTGTAAAAGTATTTATTTCTAATTTCTTTTTCGGTTCAAGATAAATCAAAGTTTATAAAGTAATAATTATTATATCAACTCAATTAATTCATCTAAAATTTTCGTATGCCTAATATAGTGTATTAAGCTTAGAAAAATTATTTGTACATTTATATTAATAGTTTAACTATTTAATTCAACTTTTGTATTGTTTTTAGTTTAAATTCAGAATTAAATAGAAATATATAATTATTAATTCTAAAAATAATTTTTATAACTTTCTTATTAGTTCCTAAGTAATTTACATTGATTATTGTAGTCATAAACATGTTATATCATTAAATTCTATTTTTCTTTTTAAAACAGATTTTCCGGTACTGTAGCAAAAGTAGAAGAAAATACAAATTAATTATTTAAAATGACAAATAAATCAAAAATAAATTTTTATAATTACTTTTATGACCTAAGGAACAAGTGAAAATTATAAAACATAATATATAAAATTGTTTACTATTTATTTCTTCATTATCTATATATACCGAATATAAAAAAAGTCAGTTTTTGATTTTTAATAAATATAAATTCGAATGTATAATTCATAAAAATAATTTTTATAGTCATTAGGATACTTAATACTAATTATCATGTATTTACATTATTTATTATAATTAATTTCGTATTTATTTGGTATTTAACATAAAACTAGCACAAAAATATGATAAAAACTAAATAAAAACTATAAAAATAATATAGAGAACTTACAAAAATAATTTTTGCAGAGGTTTGAGAGTATGATCTTCAAGTGAGAATTAATTTTTGAGATGTAAAGGATTTTGAAAGAAATGGCTAGTATTTATAGGTGAAAACTTGGTATAAAAAAAATGTATAAAAGAAATAAAAAGAAAAAGAAAAGAAAAATAAAAATATTAATAATTGTATCAGCCCATAATTTGTATTAAATAAAGAAAAATGTTTTTATAAAGCTAGATCTAGATCTAGAATAAAATTAAAAAAATAAAAAGCAAAAAGTATTAAATTTTTTTTTTGTTTACTATTCGGCGCTACAGTAACTTTATATATATATATATATACATATATATATATATATATATATATATATATATATATATATATATATATATATATATACATATATATATATATACATATATATATATATTTTTACAATGACTATAACCTTCATTTTTATAAAAGATATCATTGTATAGATTAGTTTTTGTAAGTGGTAACATATTTACATAAACTTTACATCTTATAAATATGTATATACTTTTTAGTTATATATAAATATATATGTATATATAACTTTGTCAAGTATAAAGTTTATAAATTTAACTAATAAACTTATGTTACTTGATATGAATTTATATGTTGTAAACTTATTTACTTTAAGTATACATTATATAAATTACTTGATAAGTTTAGGTTTCGTTATATAATATAAACTTATAGATGTACTTTGTTCAATAATATTTATCCGTTTAACGTTTGTTAGTTTCGTATATATATATATATAACGACCATTCATTAATACTTAATCTTTTTTTTTTGGGCATTTTAAATTATACGGAAGAAAATATAGATGAAAAAATGAGGGTCGTTATACATTGGTCCTTTTGAAATCTTGGAACGTGTTGGACCCGTTGCTTACCGTTTGGATCTACCAGCGCAATTGAGCTCAGTTCATCCTACCTTCCATGTGTCAAACTTGAAGAAGTGTCTTGCTGCACCGGAACTTATCATACCACTTGAGGAACTTACGATTGATGACAAACTCCACTTTGTGGAAGAACCTGTTGAAATTATGGATCGTTAGATCAAAACGTTGAAACTCAACAAGATTCCGATCGTCCGAGTGCGATGGAATGCCAAACGAGGACATGAGTTTACTTGGGAGCGAGAGGATCAAATGATGCGGAAGTATCCTCACCTTTTCCCAACTCATCCATCTACCTCAGCTTAAATTTCGGGACGAAATTTTCTTTAACAGGTGGGTAATGTAACGACCCTGGAATTTCCAACGTTTATTTATTAATAATTATTATTATTAATACGTGTGATAAAACGAATGTATGTCATTACATTTACATGTTGCCATGATTGCCCGAACTTGACTTTAATTGCCCGAAACGTCTTTGTGACACCCGAAACTTTCACGAATAATATTTTTAGATATTATTTACATTCATGATTAGTTTATTAATCATTTTAATTAACTAAAGTTGTTAGTTAGTTACTTGGGCTTTTAATTGGATTAACTTGTTAATTACATTAATACTTGGGCTATTATTTGAACTTGGGCCTTGTTAGTGTTAATGGACTTATGTAAGCCCACCCTACTTCTTAATGGACTTAGTTAGCCCACCAAGAACTTGTAAGTATCAAGTTAAATGGAAACTAGTTGGTTAACTTGACTTGGAATCTAGTTTGTCCATAATCCCCATGAGACTACACCCATTAACCACCTTTATGAAGCTTTACATTCTAGTGACCACAAAACTCCTCCCTCCCCCCCATTTTCTGCTGAAAAACCGCAGCCCCTAAGCTCCCTTTAGGAGTGTTTTGTTTCATTTTCTTGTTTACTACTTCACTCACATTTCTCTCATTTCTCACACACACTCATTTGCTCTCAAACTCCTTCTCTCATTTCTCTCTCAAGTTGTAAGTAACTTGAAGTTTTCTCTCTTCTTTCTTTGTCCCTAAACCGAAATCCAACATCACTTAATCATCATCATCTTTTGTTACTTGTAGTTTGATTACTTGTTGTTGTTAGTTTGTTACATATAATTGTTAGTTGTTCCTTACTAGTTACAAGATCAAACTTACTAGTTTGATTCTTCATAATATCTTGTATTTATCAAGAACACAAGAACTAAACTTACTAGTTTATGTTCTACTTATATTGTTTCAAGAGTTTGTAAGTTCATGTGTTGAAAGCATACTTGTGATTCATGAAATAAACTTTAAAGTTTACTTTCCTTAAAGATCAAGCTTAGGCTTGAATCTTTAAAGTATGCAAACCATGAACTTAATTACTTGTTTACTTAGCTAATTACTTCATTTACTTGCACTTTAATTTCATGATTTATGTTATTATTGGTCAAGTGTTACTAGTTAACCTTGATCTCATTTCTCTTGAACTAAAAGTTAACTTTACTAGTTCAAGAACATGCAAATGAAACTTTTTGAATATAACTTTGTATACTTATGCTTGATCTAGACTTTCGAGTCTTGGATCTTCAAGATATAACTAAAGAACTATGTTCTACTACTTATGATCTTGATTAGTTAGTTTACTTTCAAGTTTGTAACTTGTTATTAGCTTTAAAGTCCATGTATGTGTTAGATCTAAGACTTTGATGCAACTTTGGTTCATCAAACTTCATACAACTCTTAAGTGAGTTGTGCTTCATGTCTTAGACTTTCACATGGGTTATGATGGTCAAGACTTGGTTAAGATGATGTAGATACATCAATGAGTTGTACACTTGAAGCTATATGCATCAAGGATGAGAACCATGATGAACATCAAACACCAAGACCACCGGAACCCTTTTAAACTCACTGTTCTGTCCAAAAGCTACTGGTCTGGTGATTCTGTAACATACCAGTAGACCTGGGCTGTTCTAACCTTGATTTTTAGATAGATATTTTCTATTAGATAAATTTTCATATAGGACTCGTCTTAATCCGAGTTACGGTTTAGGATTTATGGCCCTCCGATCGTTACTATGTCCTTTAACGTTGTGCAGAAATTTCTGACCTACTCGCACTTAGACCGTCGCCACGGTCAAACCAAGACGAGTTTGCTTCTGTAAATTTTACCACACTTAAAATACTCATAGACGGAGCCATGGCCACTGGTCTCACCTTAATTCAGTAAGGGTAGAGGCCGTGGTGACTGACTGAAGTCAGACTTTGCTTTAAACTACTTTCATAAACGAAACCTACTTTACGCCTTTTGTTTAATGATGAATGATGATGACCCTTAAGACCTTAAATACATACTTTTAAACCTATTAAGACGATTTACTGACTTAGTACTATTTGACTTAGGTTGAGAACTTCGGACCGTTTACTTGCACACCTTTCCCGACTACTACTTTACCGCTACATATCATTGTGAGTTATAGCATTCCTGTAACACCCTAGGCAAATCCCACATCGCCCACAGACATGAGTGATCATGGGATTATAAGGTAATACTCACGCTTAAATGACACAACGCGTTTTGGGACCACAGGCAGAGCAGATGTGTGAGTACGCTGCAGTTAAGCGTGCTCGGGCGAGAGCACTACCAGGATGGGTGACCTCCTGGGAAAGTGCTTCTCGTGTGTGGTCGCCAAGAAAAAGCCGTGCGCCTGCGGGCAAAGCGGACAATATTGTGGTCATGTTAAGCTGGGGTGTTACAGAATGGTATCAGAGCCACTCATGTGCCGTTGGGGGTGGTGGGGCAAACCTCATCGAGGACAATGAGTCCCTAAGGGGGGGTGAATGTAACACCCTAGGCAAATCCCACATCGCCCACGAACATGAGTGATCTTGGGATTATAAGGTAATACTCACGCTTAAATGACACAACGCGTTTTGGGATCACAGGCTGAGTAGAAGTGCGAGTACGTTGTGGTTAAGCGTGCTCGGGCGAGAGCACTACCAGGATGGGTGACCTCCTGGGAAAGTGCTTCTCGTGTGTGGTCGCCAAGAAAAAGCCGTGCGCCTGCGGGCAAAGCGGACAATATTGTGGTCATGTTAAGCGGACAATAAGTGGTATCAGAGCATGGTCTAAGGGATTTAGGCGACTTGAGATAGGTGCCTAGACTTAGACTTTTATGTGTATGCGCTTTTAGGCGGGACTTGTACGACTTCGGGTCGAATCGGGAATTGTAGTGCGTAGGTTTATATGAACTAACCATGCACTAATTGATTTGTGTTGTAGATGGAATCATCGAGCGAGACAGACGTTGTACTAGCAAGTTAATGCGACGTGCTCGCGTAGTAATGACTAGCTACCCTTACTACGGGTGCAAATCGTGTTAAACAAGCGATGTACGACGATTGTCGAGCGAGATGGGGTGGTATGGTGTATATATATATATACGTGTCATGTCTCTGGGTTCGTTGTTTAATCTTTCCCGTTTTATAGAATGAAGATGAGAAACGGACACGACACCGATAATGGGGGCACGAGCGAGGACCCCGAGTTCACGGCCAAGGTTGAGGCCATCTTTCAACGCCAAAGGGCGGATTTTCTTGTTGATATTAAGAAGATGTTTCTAGACACTATTGAAGAACAAGTCGTCGATATGGTTAAGGAACAAATTAAAATTGTTCTTCAAGAAGAGAATGTGGGGAGGCGAGACTTTTTCTTTAAGAACTTCAAGGATGCTCAACCTCCTACCTTTGATGGTGAACAGGACCCACTTAAGAGTGCCCGGTTTATCTCCGATATGGAGGGGGCTTTTCGTACATGTGAGTGCCCTAACGATAAAAAGACAAGGTATGGTTGTAGCATGCTAAGAGGTGATGCCAAGCTATGGTGGGATGCACAGATTCAAGTCTATGGTGAAGAACAATGCATGGACTTTTCTTGGGATGAGTTTAAGGTGGAATTTTTCGAAGAATACCGAACTTCGGCCGATCTCACTAAGCTTAAGGACGAGCTACGTTCTTTGAGGCAAGGGTCAATGGATTTGAACACTCTCAAATCCGTGTTTTTGTCTAAGACTCAATTTTTCCCGGAGTATGTCAGGAATGATAAGATGTTAAAGGAAGATTTTTATCGGATCTTGAATGATAGTTATCAAGAGAAGATAAGTGTGAATGTGGTGAAAAGCTTTGATGAATTGTTTAACATGGCCAAGGGCTTCGAGGCGCTTGTGATGAGGAAGAATAGCCTTACCTTGGGCAAGAAAAAGTTTGAAGCTACTAGTCAATCTAATTTTCTAGCAAGAAGTTTAAGAAAGGCTCCGAGAGTGTGGGGAGTGTGAAGAAAGGTGCTTCGGGGGATTTCCCCTATTCTTGTCTTAATTGTGGGCGAAGGGGACATATGGCCCGTGATTGCACCAAACCATCCTCTACTACAAAATTCACTTGTTATAATTGTGGGAAAGAAGGACACAAGAAGACCGAGTGTCCCGAGTTGGTTAATGATCATGTCAAGCGGTTAGAGAAGGCGGCAGGTACGGGCCGGGGTCGAAATTATTTGATGACTAATGATGAAGCTAAGCAATCGAACGAGGTTGTCTCAGGTACTTTCTTGGTTAACTCTAAACCGGCCAAGATATTATTTGATAGCGGTGCTAATTTGTCTTTTGTGTCGCCTCGATTTGTATCTAAGTTAAATAAACCGCTAGTTAAGTTGAGTCGTCCGGTTGAAGTCGAAATAGCGGATGGCAAGACGGCGCTAGTGGTTGATGCTTGTAAGAATTGTGATGTTGTGTTTGGTACCGAAACCTTTAAAATTGACCTCATTCCGATGACCTTGGGTGAGTTCGATATTGTTGTTGGTATGGATTGGCTCGATCGTTATAGAGCCGATATTGCATGCCATGATAAGTTCATTCGTGTTAGGACCCCAAGTGGGGGAGAGTTGATTATTCATGGCGATAGACGGAGGAGACTCGTACCATTGTGCACGTATGCAAGGGCACGACGTTTTCTCAAGAGCGGTGCCTTGTTTTATCTTGCTCACGTAGTTGATACTCGTGATGAGCCACCACCTATTCGTAAGATTCCGGTGGTTAATGAATTTGAAGATGTCTTTCCGGATGAATTACCGGGTGTTCCGGAGGAAAGACAAGTCGAATTTCGCATCGAGTTGGTTCCGGGAGCTACTCCCATTGCTAAAACCCCTTATCATTTAGCGCCGACGGAGATGCAAGAATTGATTAATCAAACCCAAGAGTTGCTTGAGAAGGGTTTCATTCGACCGAGCTCCTCGCCGTGGGGTGCTCCGGTTTTGTTTGTGAAAAAGAAAGATGGAAGCATGCGAATGTGCATCGACTATAGGGAGTTGAATAAAGTGACGATCAAGAATCGTTATCCATTACCTCGGATCGACGATTTATTTGATCAACTCCAAGGTGCTACGTATTTTTCTAAGATCGATTTACGGTCCGGCTATCATCAAGTGTGGGTCCGTGAGGAAGACATCGAGAAAACGGCCTTTCGGACGCGTTACGGGCATTATGAGTTTGTGGTTATGCCTTTTGGTCTCACGAATGCACCGGCGGCATTCATGGATTTAATGAACCGAGTGTGCCAACCTATGTTGGACAAGTCGGTAATCGTGTTCATTGATGACATACTCGTTTATTCCAAGAGTATGAAGGAACATGAACACCATTTACGTGAAGTGTTGAAGACGTTGCGAAGGGAGAAATTGTATGCTAAGTTCTCCAAATGTGAATTTTGGCTAAGGGAAGTTCAATTCCTTGGTCATATTGTGAATCAAGAATGTATTATGGTAGACCCGGGGAAGATCGAAACGGTGAAAAGTTGGAGTCGACCGACTACGCCTACGGAAATCCGAAGTTTTCTCGGATTGGCCGGTTATTATCGTCGGTTTATTCAAGACTTTTCTAAGATTGCTTCTCCTTTGACGAAGTTGACGAGGAAGAATGTTAAATTTAATTGGGAAAATGAACAAGAAGTCGCCTTTCAATTGTTGAAAGAGAAGTTATGTCAAGCTCCGGTGTTGGTGTTACCGGAAGGGATTGAAGACATGGTGGTTTATTGTGATGCTTCGTTGAATGGACTCGGGTGTGTTCTGATGCAAAGAGGTAAAGTCATCGCTTATGCCTCTCGACAATTAAAAGAACACGAGACGAGGTACCCGACTCATGATTTAGAGATGGCGGCGGTTGTGCATGCGTTGAAAATTTGGCGCCATTACTTGTATGGTGTCAAGTGTACGAGATATTCGGATCACAAGAATTTGAAACATCTCTTTACTCAACGAGATTTGAATTATCGTCAACGTAGGTGGATGGATGTAGTGAAAGATTATGATTGCGTGATACTTTATCATCCGGGTAAGGCGAACGTTGTTGCGGACGCCTTGAGTCGAAAGAGTACACATCCGGCGATAAAGGTGGGATCGTTACGTTTGATTATCACTAATGACTTTCTTGAAAAGATGGGTGAAGATCAAATAGAGGCTTATGTTCACAATAAGCACACGGAATTAATCGTTGGCCAATCGGAGTTCATTACAATGGGCTCGCGTGGCTTGTTGTCCTTTCAAGGAAGGGTGTGGGTACCCAAGATGGGAGATTGCCGGCGAATGCTACTTGATGAAGCACATAAGTCCAAGTATTCCATTCATCCGGGTGCAACGAAAATGTACTATGATTTGAAGAAAGATTATTGGTGGCCCGGCATGAAACGTGATGTGGTTAAGTATGTTGAACAATGCGTCACGTGCTTGCAAGTCAAAGCCGAACACCAAAAGCCTTAAGGTAAATTACAACCATTGGAAGTCCCGAAATGGAAATAGGAGCACATTACCATGGACTTTATTACCAAGTTACCGAAGATGGCGCGAACCCAATACGATACGATTTGGGTGATTGTTGATAGATTGACGAAGAGTGCCTTGTTTCTTCCCATTCGGGAAACGATATCATCGGAGACTTTAGCTAAGTTGTTTATAAAGGAGGTGATATCAAGACATGGGGTTCCGGTATCTATTGTTTCAGATCGAGATACTCGCTTTACATCTCGGTTTTGGAACAAGTTTCATGAAGATATGGGTACTCAATTGAAAATGAGCACGGCGTATCATCCTCAAACGGACGGTCAAACCGAGCGTACTAACCAAATGCTAGAGGATATGTTAAGGGCGTGTATTATTGATTTTGGTGGAAGTTGGGACGAGCACTTACCCTTGGTGGAATTCTCGTACAATAATAGTTATCATACTAGTATCGGGATGCCACCGTATGAAATGCTTTATGGGCGAAGATGTCGAACTCCAATTTGTTGGGGTGAAGTGGGTCAAAAGGAAATCGGGAGTATCGATTTGGTTTTGGAGACGAATAGTAAAATTGAAATGATTCGGGCTCGACTTAAAGCGGCCCAAGATAGACAAAAGTCTTATGCCGATAAAGGTAGAAGAACGATTGAGTTTCAAGAAGGTGATATGGTGATGCTTAAGGTTTCTCCATGGAAGGGTGTGATTCGGTTTAGAAAGCGAGGAAAGTTAGCTCCTCGGTTTATTGGTCCTTTCAAGGTATTGGCACGTGTTGGTGAGGTTGCTTATCGATTAGAGTTACCCGAAGAACTTGCGGGAATTCATAATACGTTCCATGTTTCCCATCTTCGCAAGTGTCTTGTGGATGACTCGACTTGGGTGCCATTGGATGAGATTACTTTGAATAACAAGTTAGAGTATGCGGAAGAACCGGTTGCAATCCTTGATGAAAAGGTTAAGATGTTGCGGAACAAGGAAGTTAGAACCTTCAAAGTGCAATGGCGACATCGAAAGGGTTCCGAGTTTACATGGGAATCCGAAGAGTTTGCTTTGGTTTATCTTCCGGCTTGTCATGCGGCTTGGATCGCGAGGACGCGCTCCGATCTAAGTGGGGGAGAGTTGTAACATCCCGTTTTTCCCGTACGTGACTAAAGGTACATATTTAACCATTTGTACGTTATGATTCGGAAGCTTATGCATAATTGTATAGATAAACGTATATATATAATTTATTGTGTGCTAGTTAACATGTGCGTATATAAGTGTACAAATGAGCTTGTGTAGTGTTAGGTCTCGTGAGACTTAGATGTGAGGCTTAGACGTGTATTGGGAACGAGAATGAAGGAATTAGTTGTGGAAACCTTGGAAATTTGACTAACTAGTCGAAGTGGCCAGACCCAGGCGTATGTCGCGCCGCGACAAACGGGTCCGCGCCGCGACCCATCAAGCGTTTCCAGATCAGAACAGGACATAAGCATGGTGAATTTTACTTTGATTCGTCGCGCCGCGGCAGGCCTGCTGGTCAGGTTCCGGTTTTAGGTTAAATTAAGAGATTTTGAGGGGCAAAATGGTAAATGGACGTATAGATCAGATGGGTGCATTAAATCTGGTCCACTAGTTCATTTATTTCATTTTCCTTTTTCATTTTCTTTCAATTTCTCTCCCAAAACTCTAACACCCATTTGGATTCAAAGTGAGATTGAGAGAGGAAGGATTTAGGGTTGATCCTTGGAGCAAGTATTAAAGTTGTTCCTTGTGACTCTAGCTATGTGGTGATAGTCTCGGTAAGTTCTAACTCTAAGTTTCGAGTTTTAATTGATTATGGCTAGGGTTTTGGTTAATAGAAGCTTGTATGACCCATTTGGGAGTAAAATGGGTGAATTTGGGTTAGGTTGTTGTAATGAAACCCTAATGGCCATAATCTAGGGTTTTGGTCTTGTAATTGTGAGTTTGAAAGTGTTAATGGTATTGTAAGCATTAAACACTTGTTAGAATTGAAAGAGATGTCATTTGGGTCAAGAATGTACTAGTTGACCTAGTTTGGGTAAAATGGGTGTAAATTACCCTAGGTGGATGTCAATTGAGGCTAGTAGACTTTAATGCACTAATGTTGGTAATTGAAGTCGAGTCTTGGCCATTAAGAGGGCGGTTGTGGTGTGGTTGGGTCATTTAATGCAAAATTGAGTCATTAAATGCCCAAGTAAATGTAATGTGGTTAATTCCACTAGTTTATGTATTGAATTGGTACTTAATGTATTAGGTACTTGGCTTTGAAGTTTGGAAGCGATTATTCATCATCCTTGCGTCAAGGTGAGTGGAATAATTATGCGTGAACGTATATAATGTATTTATTTGTGTGGTATGAATGTGGAAGTGTCGCGGTGTTCAAGACACCACATTCTAGGTAACGAGTAGTATTGTCGCGGTGCTTAATGAAATGTCCCGTTCTTATTGATTAAAAACGTTCCTTATTAATTGATTTCGTTGCGAGGTTTTGACCTCTATATGAGACGTTTTTCAAAGACTGCATTCATTTTAAAACAAACCATAACCTTTATTTCATCAATAAAGGTTTAAAAAGCTTTACGTAGATTATCAAATAATGATAATCTAAAATATCCTGTTTACACACGACCATTACATAATGGTTTACAATACAAATATGTTACAACAAAATAAGTTTCTTGAATGCAGTTTTTACACAATATCATACAAGCATGGACTCCAAATCTCGTCCTTATTTAAGTATGCGACAGCGGAAGCTCTTAATAATCACCTGAGAATAAACATGCTTAAAACGTCAACAAAAATGTTGGTGAGTTATAGGTTTAACCTATATATATCAAATCATAATAATAGACCACAAGATTTCATATTTCAATACACATCCCATACATAGAGATAAAAATCATTCATATGGTGAACACCTGGTAACCGACATTAACAAGATGCATATATAAGAATATCCCCATCATTCCGGGACACCCTTCGGATATGATATAAATTTCGAAGTACTAAAGCATCCGGTACTTTGGATGGGGTTTGTTAAGCCCAATAGATCTATCTTTAGGATTCGCGTCAATTAGGGTGTCTGTTCCCTAATTCTTAGATTACCAGACTTAATAAAAAGGGGCATATTCGATTTCGATAATTCAACCATAGAATGTAGTTTCACGTACTTGTGTCTATTTTGTAAATCATTTATAAAACCTGCATGTATTCTCATCCCAAAAATATTAGATTTTAAAAGTGGGACTATAACTCACTTTCACAGATTTTTACTTCGTCGGGAAGTAAGACTTGGCCACTGGTTGATTCACGAACCTATAACAATATATACATATATATCAAAGTATGTTCAAAATATATTTACAACACTTTTAATATATTTTGATGTTTTAAGTTTATTAAGTCAGCTGTCCTCGTTAGTAACCTACAACTAGTTGTCCACAGTTAGATGTACAGAAATAAATCAATAAATATTATCTTGAATCAATCCACGACCCAGTGTATACGTATCTCAGTATTGATCACAACTCAAACTATATATATTTTGGAATCAACCTCAACCCTGTATAGCTAACTCCAACATTCACATATAGAGTGTCTATGGTTGTTCCGAAATATATATAGATGTGTCGACATGATAGGTCGAAACATTGTATACGTGTCTATGGTATCTCAAGATTACATAATATATAATACAAGTTGATTAAGTTATGGTTGGAATAGATTTGTTACCAATTTTCACGTAGCTAAAATGAGAAAAATTATCCAATCTTGTTTTACCCATAACTTCTTCATTTTAAATCCGTTTTGAGTGAATCAAATTGCTATGGTTTCATATTGAACTCTATTTTATGAATCTAGACAAAAAAAGTATAGGTTTTTAGTCGGAAAAATAAGTTACAAGTCGTTTTTGTAAAGGTAGTCATTTCAGTCGAAAGAACGACGTCTAGATGACCATTTTAGAAAACATACTTCCACTTTGAGTTTAACCATAATTTTTGGATATAGTTTCATGTTCATAATAAAAATCATTTTCTCAGAATAACAACTTTTAAATCAAAGTTTATCATAGTTTTTAATTAACTAACCCAAAACAGCCCGCGGTGTTACTACGACGGCGTAAATCCGGTTTTACGGTGTTTTTCGTGTTTCCAGGTTTTAAATCATTAAGTTAGCATATCATATAGATATAGAACATGTGTTTAGTTGATTTTAAAAGTCAAGTTAGAAGGATTAACTTTTGTTTGCGAACAAGTTTAGAATTAACTAAACTATGTTCTAGTGATTACAAGTTTAAACCTTCGAATAAGATAGCTTTATATGTATGAATCGAATGATGTTATGAACATCATTACTACCTTAAGTTCCTTGGATGAACCTACTGGAAAAGAGAAAAATGGATCTAGCTTCAATGGATCCTTGGATGGCTCAAAGTTCTTGAAGCAAAATCATGACACGAAAACAAGTTCAAGTAAGATCATCACTTGAAATAAGATTGTTATAGTTATAGAAATTGAACCAAAGTTTGAATATGATTATTACCTTGTATTAGAATGATAACCTACTGTAAGAAACAAAGATTTCTTGAGGTTGGATGATCACCTTACAAGATTGGAAGTGAGCTAGCAAACTTGAAAGTATTCTTGATTTTATGAAACTAGAACTTTTGGAATTTATGAAGAACACTTAGAACTTGAAGATAGAACTTGAGAGAGTTCAATTAGATGAAGAAAATTGAAGAATGAAAGTGTTTGTAGGTGTTTTTGGTCGTTGGTGTATGGATTAGATATAAAGGATATGTAATTTTGTTTTCATGTAAATAAGTCATGAATGATTACTCATATTTTTGTAATCTTATGAGATATTTCATGCTAGTTGCCAAATGATGGTTCCCACATGTGTTAGGTGACTCACATGGGCTGCTAAGAGCTGATCATTGGAGTGTATATACCAATAGTACATACATCTAAAAGCTGTGTATTGTACGAGTACGAATACGGGTGCATACGAGTAGAATTGTTGATGAAACTGAACGAGAATGTAATTGTAAGCATTTTTGTTAAGTAGAAGTATTTTGATAAGTGTATTGAAGTCTTTCAAAAGTGTATAAATACATATTAAAACACTACATGTATATACATTTTAACTGAGTCGTTAAGTCATCGTTAGTCGTTACATGTAAGTGTTGTTTTGAAACCTTTAGGTTAACGATCTTGTTAAATGTTGTTAACCCAATGTTTATAATAACAAAAGAGATTTTAAATTATTATATTATCATGATATTATGATGTACGAATATCTCTTAATATGATATATATACATTAAATGTCGTTACAACGATAAACGTTACATATATGTCTCGTTTCAAAATCATTAAGTTAGTAGTCTTGTTTTTACATATGTAGTTCATTGTTAATATAATTAATGATATGTTTACTTATCATAATATCATGTTAACTATATATATAACCATATATATGTCATCATATAGTTTTTTTACAAGTTTTAACGTTCGTGAATCACCGGTCAACTTGGGTGGTCAATTGTCTATATGAAACCTATTTCAATTAATCAAGTCTTAACAAGTTTGATTGCTTAACATGTTGGAAACATTTAATCATGTAAACATCAATCTCAATTAATATATATAAACATGGAAAAGTTCGGGTCACTACAGTACCTACCCGTTAAATAAATTTCGTCCCGAAATTTTAAGCTGTTGAAGGTGTTGACGAATCTTCTGGAAATAGATGCGGGTATTTCTTCTTCATCTGATCTTCACGCTCCCAGGTGAACTCGGGTCCTCTACGAGCATTCCATCGAACCTTAACAATTGGTATCTTGTTTTGTTTAAGTCTTTTAACCTCACGATCCATTATTTCGACGGGTTCTTCGATGAATTGGAGTTTTTCGTTGATTTGGATTTCATCTAACGGAATAGTGAGATCTTCTTTAGCAAAACATTTCTTCAAATTCGAGACGTGGAAAGTGTTATGTACAGCCGCGAGTTGTTGAGGTAACTCAAGTCGGTAAGCTACTGGTCCGACACGATCAATAATCTTGAATGGTCCAATATACCTTGGATTTAATTTCCCTCGTTTACCAAATCGAACAACGCCTTTCCAAGGTGAAACTTTAAGCATGACCATCTCTCCAATTTCAAATTCTATATCTTTTCTTTTAATGTCAGCGTAGCTCTTTTGTCGACTTTGGGCGGTTTTCAACCGTTGTTGAATTTGGATGATCTTCTCGGTAGTTTCTTGTATAATCTCCGGACCCGTAATCTGTCTATCCCCCCCCTCACTCCAACAAATCGGAGACCTGCACTTTCTACCATAAAGTGCTTCAAACGGCGCCATCTCAATGCTTGAATGGTAGCTGTTGTTGTAGGAAAATTCTGCTAACGGTAGATGTCGATCCCAACTGTTTCCGAAATCAATAACACATGCTCGTAGCATGTCTTCAAGCGTTTGTATCGTCCTTTCGCTCTGCCCATCAGTTTGTGGATGATAGGCAGTACTCATGTCTAGACGAGTTCCTAATGCTTGCTGTAATGTCTGCCAGAATCTTGAAATAAATCTGCCATCCCTATCAGAGATAATAGAGATTGGTATTCCATGTCTGGAGACGACTTCCTTCAAATACAGTCGTGCTAACTTCTCCATCTTATCATCTTCTCTTATTGGTAGGAAGTGTGCTGATTTGGTGAGACGATCAACTATTACCCAAATAGTATCAAAACCACTTGCAGTCCTTGGCAATTTAGTGATGAAATCCATGGTAATGTTTTCCCATTTCCATTCCGGGATTTCGGGTTGTTGAAGTAGACCTGATGGTTTCTGATGCTCAGCTTTGACCTTAGAACACGTCAAACATTCTCCTACGTATTTAGCAACATCGGCTTTCATACCCGGCCACCAAAAATGTTTCTTGAGATCCTTGTACATCTTCCCCGTTCCAGGATGTATTGAGTATCTGGTTTTATGAGCTTCTCTAAGTACCATTTCTCTCATATCTCCAAATTTTGGTACCCAAATCCTTTCAGCCCTATACCGGGTTCCGTCTTCCCGAATATTAAGATGCTTCTCCGATCCTTTGGGTATTTCATCCTTTAAATTTCCCTCTTTTAAAACTCCTTGTTGCGCCTCCTTTATTTGAGTAGTAATGTTATTATGAATCATTATATTCATAGATTTTACTCGAATGGGTTCTCTATCCTTCCTGCTCAAGGCATCGGCTACCACATTTGCCTTCCCCGGGTGGTAACGAATCTCAAAATCGTAATCATTCAATAATTCAATCCACCTACGCTGCCTTATATTCAGTTGTTTCTGATTAAATATGTGTTGAAGACTTTTGTGGTCGGTATATATAATACTTTTGACCCCATATAAGTAGTGCCTCCAAGTCTTTAATGCAAAAACAACCGCGCCTAATTCCAAATCATGCGTCGTATAATTTTGTTCGTGAATCTTCAATTGTCTAGACGCATAAGCAATCACCTTCGTTCGTTGCATTAATACACAACCGAGACCTTGCTTTGATGCGTCACAATAAATCACAAAATCATCATTCCCTTCAGGCAATGACAATATAGGTGCCGTAGTTAGCTTTTTCTTCAATAACTGAAACGCTTTCTCTTGTTCATCATTCCATTCAAATTTCTTCCCTTTATGCGTTAATGCAGTCAAGGGTTTTGCTATTCTGGAAAAGTCTTGGATGAACCTTCTGTAGTAACCAGCTAGTCCTAAAAACCGGCGTATGTGTTTCGGAGTTTTCGGGGTTTCCCACTTTTCAACAGTTTCTATCTTTGCCGGATCCACCTTAATACCTTCTTTGTTCACTATGTGACCGAGGAATTGAACTTCTTCCAACCAAAATGCACACTTTGAAAACTTAGCGTACAATTCTTCCTTCCTCAATACTTCTAACACCTTTCTCAAATGTTCACCGTGTTCTTGGTCATTCTTTGAGTAAATAAGTATGTCATCAATGAAAACAATGACAAACTTGTCAAGGTATGGTCCACACACTCGGTTCATAAGGTCCATGAACACAGCTGGTGCATTAGTTAAACCAAACGGCATGACCATAAACTCGTAATGACCGTAACGTGTTCTGAAAGCAGTCTTTGGAATATCATCTTCTTTCACCCGCATTTGATGATACCCGGAACGTAAGTCAATCTTTGAATAAACAGACGAGCCTTGTAGTTGATCAAATAAGTCGTCGATTCTCGGTAGTGGGTAGCGGTTCTTGATGGTAAGTTTGTTCAACTCTCGGTAGTCGATACACAACCTGAATGTACCATCTTTCTTCTTGACAAACAAAACAGGAGCTCCCCACGGTGATGTGCTTGGTCGAATGAAACCACGCTCTAAAAGTTCTTGTAATTGGCTTTGCAGTTCTTTCATCTCGCTGGGTGCGAGTCTGTAAGGAGCACGAGCTATTGGTGCAGCTCCTGGTACAAGATCTATTTGAAATTCAACGGATCGATGTGGGGGTAATCCCGGTAATTCTTTCGGAAATACATCGGGAAATTCTTTTGCAATGGGAACATCATTGATGCTCTTTTCTTCAGTTTGTACTTTCTCGACGTGTGCTAGAACAGCATAGCAACCTTTTCTTATTAGTTTTTGTGCCTTCAAATTACTAATAAGATGTAGCTTCGTGTTGCCCTTTTCTCCGTACACCATTAAGGGTTTTCCTTTTTCTCGTATAATGCGAATTGCATTTTTGTAACAAACGATCTCCGCTTTCACTTCTTTCAACCAGTCCATACCGATTATCACATCAAAACTCCCTAACTCTACTGGTATCAAATCAATCTTAAATGTTTCGCTAACCAGTTTAATTTCTCGATTCCGACATATATTATCTGCTGAAATTAATTTACCATTTGCTAATTCGAGTAAAAATTTACTATCCAAAGGCGTCAATGGACAACTTAATTTAGCACAAAAATCTCTACTCATATAGCTTCTATCCGCACCCGAATCAAATAAAACGTAAGCAGATTTATTGTCAATAAGAAACGTACCCGTAACAAGCTCCGGGTCTTCCTGTGCCTCTACCGTATTAATATTGAAAACTCTTCCACGGCCTTGTCCATTCGTGTTCTCCTGGTTCGGGCAATTTCTAATAATGTGGCCTGGTTTTCCACATTTATAACAAACTACATTGGCATAACTTGCTCCGACACTACTTGCTCTGCCATTACTCGTTCCGACACCATTTGTTCCTTTCGTTCTATTAACCCCTGGTCCGTAGACCTCACACTTCGCCGCGCTATGACCATTTCTTTTACACTTGTTGCAAAATTTGGTGCAGAACCCCGAGTGATTCTTTTCACACCTTTGGCATAGTTGCTTCTGATTGTTGTTGTTGTTGCGGTTATTATTGTTGTTGGGATGATTGTTGTAGTTGCTGTTGTTGTTGTTGTTGTTGTTGGGCCGTTTGTTGTAGTTGCGATTGATGTTGCGATTGTTGGGATAATTGTTGCGATTATTGTTGTAATTGCTGTTGTTGTTGTATTGGTGATTCTTATCACCGTTTTCCTCCCACTTTCTTTTGACTTGCTTCACATTGGCCTCTTCAGCAGTCTGTTCTTTAATTCTTTCTTCAATCTGGTTCACTAGTTTGTGAGCCATTCTACATGCCTGTTGTATGGAGGCGGGCTCGTGTGAACTTATATCTTCTTGGATTCTTTCCGGTAATCCTTTCACAAACGCGTCGATCTTCTCTTCCTCATCTTCGAATGCTCCCGGACACAATAGGCACAATTCTGTGAATCGTCTTTCGTACGTGGTAATATCAAATCCTTGGGTTCGTAACCCTCTAAGTTCTGTCTTGAGCTTATTGACCTCGGTTCTGGGACGGTACTTCTCGTTCATCAAGTGCTTGAATGCTGACCACGGTAGTGCGTACGCATCATCTTGTCCCACTTGCTCTAGATAGGTATTCCACCATGTTAACGCAGAACCTGTGAAGGTATGCGTAGCGTACTTCACTTTGTCCTCTTCAGTACACTTACTTATGGCAAACACCGATTCAACCTTCTCGGTCCACCGTTTCAATCCGATCGGTCCTTCTGTTCCATCAAATTCCAAAGGTTTGCAGGCAGTGAATTCTTTGTAGGTGCATCCTACACGATTTCCTGTACTGCTAGATCCAAGGTTATTGTTGGTATGTAGCGCAGCCTGTACTGCGGCTATGTTTGAAGCTAGAAAAGTACGGAATTCCTCTTCATTCATATTCACGGTGTGTCGAGTAGTCGGTGCCATTTCCTTCAAAATAGTTAAATGGAACAAGTTAATCATACAGAATATTAAGAGTAGTTAATAGTATTTCGTAGCATAATATGAACTCATTTATAAAAGCTTTTTCTTCATATTAGCGTTTTATAAGTTTAAATTCGGGTAGTACCTACCCGTTAAGTTCATACTTAGTAGCTAATATACAATTCAACTACTACAATTCTATATGAAAAACTGATTATAATAATATTTCGCGTTCAAACTTTTATACAATATTTTACAAACTTACAATACCGCTTATTTTACATAAAGCATGAAATATAGCACACAATAACTTTGATACAAGATAGTTGTGAAGACAATTCTAGCTAGTACACAAGTCGTTCAGCAAAGGCAATAAAGACACGTAATTCATACGTCCAGAAACAAGTCATGCATTCTGGTTTTACTAGGACTACTTCCCATCCTTGGTCTTGTGTAACATAACCGTTATGGCCGTTGATAAGACAGCGTGTTGTAACGTCATCAAAGGGACGAGGGTTACGTAATGTCCAACAGTCCCGTAATAATCTAAAAACCTCATTTCTTACCCCAATTACCGACTCCGTCACTTGTGGAAACGTTTTGTTTAATAGTTGTAGCCCGATGTTCTTGTTCTCACTTTGGTGAGAAGCGAACATTACTAATCCGTAAGCATAACATGCTTCTTTATGTTGCATGTTAGCCGCTTTTTCTAAATCACGAAGTCCAATATTCGGATATATTGAGTCAAAATAATTTCTTAACCCGTTGCGTAAAATAGCATTTGGGTTCCCCGCAATATATGCGTCAAAGTAAACACATCGTAACTTATGGGTTTCCCAATGTGATATCCCCCATCTTTCAAACGAAAGTCTCTTATAAACCAAGACATTCTTGGAACGTTCTTCGAATGTCTTACAAACTGATCTCGCCTTAAATAGTTGTGCCGAAGAATTCTGGCCGACTCTAGACAAGATTTCATCAATCATGTCTCCGGGTAGGTCTCTTAAAATATTGGGTTGTCTATCCATTTTGTGTTTTTAAACTGTAAAATAGACAAGAGTTAGATTCATAAAAAAAAATACTTATTAATACAAGCAATTTTTACATATATCATAAAGCATAAGAACACTATATTCCATATATTACACCACACGAATACAACTATCTTATTCCGACTCGCTCGTTTCTTCTTCTTCGGTTTTGGTTCGTTTTGCCAAGTTTCTAGGGATATATGATGTTCCCCTAATACGAGCCGTCGTTGTCCACATTGGTTTAGAAAAACCTGGTGGTTTAGAGGTTCCCGGGTCATTGTTACAACTTAAGGACTTCGGGGGTTGACGATACATATAAAGTTCATCGGGGTTGGAATTAGATTTCTCTATTTTTATGCCCTTTCCCTTATTATTTTCTTTTGCCTTTTTAAATTCAGTTGGGGTAATTTCTATAACATCATCGGAATTCTCGTCGGAATCCGATTCATCGGAGAATTGGTAATCCTCCCAATATTTTGCTTCCTTGGCGGAAACACCATTGACCATAATTAACTTTGGTCGGTTGGTTGAGGATTTTCTTTTACTTAACCGTTTTATTATTTCCCCCACCGGTTCTATTTCTTCATCCGGTTCCGATTCTTCTTCCGGTTCCGATTCTTCTTCCGGTTCCGACTCTTCTTCCGGTTCCTCTTCGGGAACTTGTGAATCAGTCCACAAATCATTCCAATTTACATTTGACTCTTCATTATTATTAGGTGAGTCAATGGGACTTGTTCTAGAGGTAGACATCTATCACATAATATCAAACACGTTAAAAGATTAATATATCACATAATATTCATATGTTAAAAATATATAGTTTCCAACAAAAATGTTAAGCAATCATTTTTAAAGAAAACACGGTCGAAGTCCAGACTCACTAATGCATCCTAACAAACTCGATAAGACACACTAATGCAAATTTTCTGGTTCTCTAAGACCAACGCTCGGATACCAACTGAAATGTCCCGTTCTTATTGATTAAAAACGTTCCTTATTAATTGATTTCGTTGCGAGGTTTTGACCTCTATATGAGACGTTTTTCAAAGACTGCATTCATTTTAAAACAAACCATAACCTTTATTTCATCAATAAAGGTTTAAAAAGCTTTACGTAGATTATCAAATAATGATAATCTAAAATATCCTGTTTACACACGACCATTACATAATGGTTTACAATACAAATATGTTACAACAAAATAAGTTTCTTGAATGCAGTTTTTACACAATATCATACAAGCATGGACTCCAAATCTCGTCCTTATTTAAGTATGCGACAGCGGAAGCTCTTAATAATCACCTGAGAATAAACATGCTTAAAACGTCAACAAAAATGTTGGTGAGTTATAGGTTTAACCTATATATATCAAATCATAATAATAGACCACAAGATTTCATATTTCAATACACATCCCATACATAGAGATAAAAATCATTCATATGGTGAACACCTGGTAACCGACATTAACAAGATGCATATATAAGAATATCCCCATCATTCCGGGACACCCTTCGGATATGATATAAATTTCGAAGTACTAAAGCATCCGGTACTTTGGATGGGGTTTGTTAAGCCCAATAGATCTATCTTTAGGATTCGCGTCAATTAGGGTGTCTGTTCCCTAATTCTTAGATTACCAGACTTAATAAAAAGGGGCATATTCGATTTCGATAATTCAACCATAGAATGTAGTTTCACGTACTTGTGTCTATTTTGTAAATCATTTATAAAACCTGCATGTATTCTCATCCCAAAAATATTAGATTTTAAAAGTGGGACTATAACTCACTTTCACAGATTTTTACTTCGTCGGGAAGTAAGACTTGGCCACTGGTTGATTCACGAACCTATAACAATATATACATATATATCAAAGTATGTTCAAAATATATTTACAACACTTTTAATATATTTTGATGTTTTAAGTTTATTAAGTCAGCTGTCCTCGTTAGTAACCTACAACTAGTTGTCCACAGTTAGATGTACAGAAATAAATCAATAAATATTATCTTGAATCAATCCACGACCCAGTGTATACGTATCTCAGTATTGATCACAACTCAAACTATATATATTTTGGAATCAACCTCAACCCTGTATAGCTAACTCCAACATTCACATATAGAGTGTCTATGGTTGTTCCGAAATATATATAGATGTGTCGACATGATAGGTCGAAACATTGTATACGTGTCTATGGTATCTCAAGATTACATAATATATAATACAAGTTGATTAAGTTATGGTTGGAATAGATTTGTTACCAATTTTCACGTAGCTAAAATGAGAAAAATTATCCAATCTTGTTTTACCCATAACTTCTTCATTTTAAATCCGTTTTGAGTGAATCAAATTGCTATGGTTTCATATTGAACTCTATTTTATGAATCTAGACAAAAAAAGTATAGGTTTTTAGTCGGAAAAATAAGTTACAAGTCGTTTTTGTAAAGGTAGTCATTTCAGTCGAAAGAACGACGTCTAGATGACCATTTTAGAAAACATACTTCCACTTTGAGTTTAACCATAATTTTTGGATATAGTTTCATGTTCATAATAAAAATCATTTTCTCAGAATAACAACTTTTAAATCAAAGTTTATCATAGTTTTTAATTAACTAACCCAAAACAGCCCGCGGTGTTACTACGACGGCGTAAATCCGGTTTTACGGTGTTTTTCGTGTTTCCAGGTTTTAAATCATTAAGTTAGCATATCATATAGATATAGAACATGTGTTTAGTTGATTTTAAAAGTCAAGTTAGAAGGATTAACTTTTGTTTGCGAACAAGTTTAGAATTAACTAAACTATGTTCTAGTGATTACAAGTTTAAACCTTCGAATAAGATAGCTTTATATGTATGAATCGAATGATGTTATGAACATCATTACTACCTTAAGTTCCTTGGATGAACCTACTGGAAAAGAGAAAAATGGATCTAGCTTCAATGGATCCTTGGATGGCTCAAAGTTCTTGAAGCAAAATCATGACACGAAAACAAGTTCAAGTAAGATCATCACTTGAAATAAGATTGTTATAGTTATAGAAATTGAACCAAAGTTTGAATATGATTATTACCTTGTATTAGAATGATAACCTACTGTAAGAAACAAAGATTTCTTGAGGTTGGATGATCACCTTACAAGATTGGAAGTGAGCTAGCAAACTTGAAAGTATTCTTGATTTTATGAAACTAGAACTTTTGGAATTTATGAAGAACACTTAGAACTTGAAGATAGAACTTGAGAGAGTTCAATTAGATGAAGAAAATTGAAGAATGAAAGTGTTTGTAGGTGTTTTTGGTCGTTGGTGTATGGATTAGATATAAAGGATATGTAATTTTGTTTTCATGTAAATAAGTCATGAATGATTACTCATATTTTTGTAATCTTATGAGATATTTCATGCTAGTTGCCAAATGATGGTTCCCACATGTGTTAGGTGACTCACATGGGCTGCTAAGAGCTGATAATTGGAGTGTATATACCAATAGTACATACATCTAAAAGCTGTGTATTGTACGAGTACGAATACGGGTGCATACGAGTAGAATTGTTGATGAAACTGAACGAGAATGTAATTGTAAGCATTTTTGTTAAGTAGAAGTATTTTGATAAGTGTATTGAAGTCTTTCAAAAGTGTATAAATACATATTAAAACACTACATGTATATACATTTTAACTGAGTCGTTAAGTCATCGTTAGTCGTTACATGTAAGTGTTGTTTTGAAACCTTTAGGTTAACGATCTTGTTAAATGTTGTTAACCCAATGTTTATAATAACAAAAGAGATTTTAAATTATTATATTATCATGATATTATGATGTACGAATATCTCTTAATATGATATATATACATTAAATGTCGTTACAACGATAAACGTTACATATATGTCTCGTTTCAAAATCATTAAGTTAGTAGTCTTGTTTTTACATATGTAGTTCATTGTTAATATAATTAATGATATGTTTACTTATCATAATATCATGTTAACTATATATATAACCATATATATGTCATCATATAGTTTTTTTACAAGTTTTAACGTTCGTGAATCACCGGTCAACTTGGGTGGTCAATTGTCTATATGAAACCTATTTCAATTAATCAAGTCTTAACAAGTTTGATTGCTTAACATGTTGGAAACATTTAATCATGTAAACATCAATCTCAATTAATATATATAAACATGGAAAAGTTCGGGTCACTACACTTAAGACACTACTCCTTGTGTAATTGACTTGCGGGATTGTCGCGGTGTTTAAGACACCACAATGTCGTGAGAGTGGAAGTGTCGCGGTGTTCAAGACACCACTCATTGTATTGAATGAAGTGTGGATTCGTCGCGGTGTTTAAGACGCCACATTGTTGTAAGGGTGAGTTAGTCGCGGTGTTCAAGACATCACCCGGGGGACTAGTGATTACGCGGTGTATAAGTAACACTAGTGGATGTTATGAACTCCAACGGACTTACATGTACCGTTCTCTTGTATACTTGGTTAACCATGGTTGTGCGAATTGTACTTAGCATATTATATTGTGAACTATATGCTATTATTGTTGCTAGCGTAATGTGGAACGTGGATAGTAGTTTATGCATGATGGATTGCATGTTTGTTGAATTGCTAGCTCGTATGTGGTATTGTGTAAGTGTATGCAAGTAAGTAGGTTATATATGATCATGTATAATTATTGCATTCACTAAGCGTTAGCTTACCCCTCTCGTTGTTTATCTTTTAGTTGCAGGTGAGGATAAAGGGAAGGGGATTGTCGGGCACTAGATGCCCTTGATGATGTGCTTGTAGGAGCTTTTGGAAGTTGGCCACCTTTTGGGTAGTTTAGTCCCAAACCATGCTCGTCGGGTCGTTTGGTTAATAAACTACCATTGTATTCGGTCAAACTTGTATTAACTTAATTAACGGCCATTGTGCCTTTTGTAAACATCGGTAATGGTTGTACGGTTTAATGAAACTTGTGAGTTGGTCTACATATTTAATTGGCGCATAAATGTGTATGTTATAAAAAAAAATTTTATAGCGTACGGAGTACGGGTTGGGTTGTTTTAAGTGGTATCAGAGCCACTCATGTGCCGTTGGGGGTGGTGGGGCAAACCTCATCGAGGACAATGAGTCCCTAAGGGGGGGTGAATGTAACACCCTAGGCAAATCCCACATCGCCCACGAACATGAGTGATCATGGGATTATAAGGTAATACTCACGCTTAAATGACACAACGCGTTTTGGGACCACAGGCAGAGCAGATGTGTGAGTACGCTGCAGTTAAGCGTGCTCGGGCGAGAGCACTACCAGGATGGGTGACCTCCTGGGAAAGTGTTTCTCGTGTGTGGTCGCCAAGAAAAAGCCGTGCGCCTGCGGGCAAAGCGGACAATATTGTGGTCATGTTAAGCTGGGGTGTTACAGAATGGTATCAGAGCCACTCATGTGCCGTTGGGGGTGGTGGGGCAAACCTCATCGAGGACGATGAGTCCCTAAGGGGGGGTGAATGTAACACCCAAGGCAAATCCCACATCGCCCACAGACATGAGTGATCATGGGATTATAAGGTAATACTCACGCTTAAATGACACAACGCGTTTTGGGATCACAGGCTGAGTAGAAGTGCGAGTACGTTGTGGTTAAGCGTGCTCGGGCGAGAGCACTACCAAGATGGGTGACCTCCTGGGAAAGTGCTTCTCGTGTGTGGTCGCCAAGAAAAAGCCGTGCGCCTGCGGGCAAAGCGGACAATATTGTGGTCATGTTAAGCTGGGGTGTTACAATTCCCTTTTTACTTTAACTTATTTTGGGAACTGAGAATACATGTGGATTTTATGTTTTACATACTAGGCACGAGTACTTAAACTTATATATGTGTGGGTTATACAACGGCATAAACATTCCCTTTAGCTCGGTAACGTTTAATCATTGGTTTTTGAACCGTGAACGCGAATCTTAGATATGGATCCATAGGGTTTGACATCCCCACTCGGGCTAGTCGCGCTAGCATTTAACGAGTGTTTAATACTTCGTAGACATACGCACTTGCCAAGTGTACTTTCAGGGGGTATAAACGTTAAGTTAGTTACCAAGTGCCCACGGTTAACATATACTTTATCATACTGTTTTGAAACGCTCTTTGTAGCACTGAAATCTCGTGGCCTACCTTACTTACTGTTATACTTAAACTATAGCTCACCAACCTTTGTGTTGACGTTTTTAAGCATGTTTTTCTCAGGTGCTTGAGGTTAGCTTCCGCTGTGTACTAGTCGTGCTGTAGACACCCGCTGCTTAGAGTTGTCATCGCATGAACTACTTTATTTTGCATTCAAACATTCGTACTTTTGAATTATGACTTGTAACGACCATTTGGGGTCACGTACACTTATTTATTGCTTCTACTTAGTGAAGCATACTTTTGGATTGTAAAACTTTCGATGTTGGTTTGACATCACTTTTAATTATGAATGCAAACTCTTTTTGAAAACGCATATAGTACTTAACCTTGTAATGATCCTGTTGTTGATAGTTCGTACACGATGGTTTTGTACGGGGCATCACATAGGGTTTAGGGTTTGGTGTTTTGGGTTTATGGAATAAACCCAAAACACCAAACCCTAAACCCTAAACCCTAAACTCTCCATAAACCCAAAACACCAAACCCTAAACCCTAAATCCTAAACTCTAAATCGGGCTAAATTTTACTTCACAAAACATGGGGAAAAAAAACGTTCATATTCTTCACGAACAATATTATCTTGAATGTTATTTGTGTCGATCGTTTTTCCGCCTAAATAATAACATTCATCACGAAGTGTCTCTTCTAAATGTTCATATTTTCGTGTGATCTTGATGCCGGAAAAAAAAATTTCAAAAAAAACGAAAAAAAAAATTGTTTCCCCCCGCTTCCCCCCGATTGATTACTTCCCCATTGATCCTGCCCCTATATATATATATATATATATATATATATATATATATATATATATATATATATATATATATATATATATATATATATATAGGGTGAGGATCTACGGAGAACCAAAGGTAGTAGAGAACCCATGGAACCATCGACTAACCTTTTATACTTGCGTGCAGATTGAGTCAATCCGCGTGCAGATTGACTTTTTTTTGCAGTTTTTTTTTTTTTTTTTTTTTTTGCAGATTTTTTTTTCTGTGCAGTTTTTTGTGTGCAGATTAAGTCAATCTGCGTGCAGATTAAGTCAATCTGACTTTTTTTTGCAGATTGAATATTTTTTTTTTGCAGATTGACTTTTTTTACTGTGCAGATTGATTTGCAGATTGACTTTTTTTGCAGTTTTTTTTTTGTGTGTGCAGATTGACTTTTTTTTTGTGCAGATCGACTTTTTTTTCAAAAAAAAAAAAAATTCGTAAATTTTTTTTTCCCGAATTTTTTCAAAATTTAGTCCGATTTAGAGTTTAGGGTTTTGGTTTTTGGGTTTAGTCCCTAAACCCAAAATCCGTAAACCCTAAACTCTAAACCGTTCGTGTTAAAAACTCAATCTAAACCCTAATTTCTAAACCCTTCTACTAAACCCTTTGGTGCTATGGGTTCTCTCCTATCCTTAATTCTCTCCGGATCCTTTCACTATATATATATATATATATATATATATATATATATATATATATATATATATATATATATATATATATATATATATATATAGTGGTATGATCAAGGGGGAAGTAACCAATCGGGAGGAAGCGGGGGGAAGCAAAACGTTTTTTTTTTCGTTTTTTGAAAAAAACTTTGTTCACGAACATTATAGATTGGATGAAAATATGAACATTTTATAAAGACACTTTGTGATAAATGTTTTTATTTTGGAGGAAAAACGCTCGAAGAAGTAATATATAACAATTATCGTGTTTTTCAACCGTATGTTGAGGTTTTAGATATTAGGGTTTACAGGGTTTAGATATTAGGGTTTAGAAATTTAGGGTTTAGATTTAGGGTTTAGATTTAGGATTTAGATTGAGTTTGTAACACGAACGGTTTAGAGTCTAAGGTTTAGGGTTTAGGGTTTGGGGTTTTGGGTTTAGGAACTAAACCCAAAACACCAAACCCTAAACCCTAAACTCTAAATCGGGCTAAATTTTGCTTCACAGAACATGAAAGAAAAAAAAAACGTTAACATTCTTCACGATCAATATTATCTTGAATGTTATTTTTGTCGATCGCTTTTCCGCCTAAATAATAACATTCATCACGAAGTGTCTTTTCTAAATGTTTATATTTTCGTGTAATCTTGATGCCTGAAAAAAAATTCCAAAAAAAAAAAAAAAAACGAAAAAAAAAAATTTGCTTACCTCCGCTTCCCCCTGGTCCCTATATATGTGTGTGTGTGTGTGTGTGTGTGTGTGTGTGTGTGTTTTAAATTAAATTTATTTATAAATATCAAATGAACTGTATTTAATTTATAAGTTCGAATTGGTTGGGATGCTTATAAACTTAAGATTTGAGAGCTTTGTATCTTTCGACGGTTCCATCTTATTTGTGTTTTAAGGTGAACATTGGACGGCTTCAAACGACTTCAGACTATTTCTTTTGTCGTGGTATAAAACACATTTTAATATGTCACTTTTATCTAATTCTTACATAGTTTCTTTTGCAAATCTTAAATTTCAAGTCTTATACGACTATCTTTAGAGTATAATACGGAAGTGAACTTTTTAGTTTCTTGTGTGATTTCCCCTAGAAATTGAAGCCATTGGATAACGTGAGCTCCGAGTTTCTTAATCTGGGCGGTATCACTTGAAGGGGACACTTATGTTGGCTACTAGTGGAAGAAGCACATAATGTTGTTATTCACATTTGGTTGTCTCGTCTTGACTTGGTTTAGTTTTGCTTGATTCCCCGTGTTCACTATGTACTAAAGCATCTTGTTAAATTTCAGGTTTAGTAGTCTAGGTTTCGGGAGTTTTTGGTTCACCTTAGTATGTTCTTTTTTATTGACGAGATCATTATCAACAATAGTACTTTTAATGGGTGTGTCATCATGTGACTTGGTATGGTACATAACACACTTACCTGAAAGATGGGGTAAACTTAAATAAAATTGAATTCTTACTATCATCAATGTACTGTATGTACCAAAAAAAAAAAAAAACACGATTATTGTCATTTATGTAAGTAACTAGAGGATGTGAATAGTTACTTAGTTGATTTTTACAAAATTTTTCGATTTAGAACTTGAAATGACTATAGTGAGATTTGAATTGTTTGTTAACAAGTCATGTAAATATAAAGATAAAGGATAAGAGAACAAACACAGAGATTTAAAGTGGTTCGGGAAGATGTTAACCAATCTTCCTTAATCCACTCCTCAATTCTAACGAATTGAGAGTTTGTTTCACTACAATACTCCAAAATCGATGGAGTTTCCTGATACAACATTAGCTCCTCGATAAGCCGCAACTTATGAACCCTTACGTCCCTTTGAAGAATTCACAATCACCAAATTCCCCTTACCACAAGATCCTAAAGCTGCAACTTAGTGAAACCTTAACTATCTTCTAGATCCCTTTATGAAGATAGTTTACAAGTAAACTCACAACTAAGTTTACAATCACTCTTGCTAGAATCACTCTAAATAGTTTACAATAACATTTGAATGATATCAGTAAATATATGAAAATGTAAGTGCAAGAGGTGAGTCTTCAATTGCTCCAAGGTTTGGCTTCTATATGCAGAGAAATTCAAACCAAACCCTGTGCGGCTCACCTCACAGTCGACCGTGGGTCGACCATGCAGCATCTGACTTCTGAATTTGTAGCCGTTTGAGACCTTTAAATTTGTCACTTTCCTTTATTGGATGACTGCAATTAGAAGCCAAAACATCTAGAATAACCTGCATAACCCTTTTATCTTGGATGCATTCTTGGAACTTGACATAGGCTTAAAAGATGAAAGCCCCATAGTACTTCTTAGTGTGTCATTGATTTCCCTTAATGGCAAATGCAGATTTTTATCCTTGACAAACGACAAGCTTCAAAGTACATATCACGTCTTCAAGGCTTTTATAAACATTTGATTGCAAGTATATGCATTCATTGGTTACTTGCAACCCTCCAAATAAGACTCATTTGTCTTACATGAGGACTTCTAGGAAGTTACACTAATTATATATTTAAGCATGTAAGTAATGCTTAATGATTAATCAAGTGGAGAGCATCTCTTTAGTTGGGACTTAATGACCATCCTAATCATGTCTATTATAGGTAATAAAACAAAAAGTCGAGATATTTTTCGTGGTCTAAAAAGATGGGAAAAAAATATTTAACATCCAATGTCCATAGATATTACATGTTTCCAAACTTATAAATAGTAAAGAATGGCAAGTAAAAACTTACCAGAACCATCACAAATGTTGCACAACCAGAAAATTTAATTTTGCATGATCAATGCATATCCTCTGTATAGCTTGATCAACAAAGATACATTGTAAAGTAGTGAAGGTTAAATTTGAAATTGATATCAAGTAATAAAATTAGGGTCAAAGAAACTAACAAAACCATAAGAAGTCTCAAGTAATAAAATTAGGGTTCTTACAATTGGGGATGAAGAATATGGACAATTATGAAGGTTAGCTTCCTTCTTGATAGACGCCGCTCCAAGATGCAAAACCACAACTAATGGGCTTCAGTATCACAAAGTCTAATATTTCTTCTTGCTTTCACCATTGATCTCTATCTATTCTGATGGTCTCTATCTATTCTTTCTTTCATTTGATGAAATAAGTTGGAATTCAAGAAATAAGCCTTTAAATTGTGAGAACGTGCTAAAAAGATACTATTGACGGTTTTCAAATTTATAAATATTGTGTTTCTACAAATTGTGATGTTTGAACTACACCACATGGTACGTCAAATTCTTATCTCGTTGTTAAGGCTCATTGGTTTAACTCGATTCTTGGCTGTTGATGAAACGGACAATTATTTTTAAACTATTTAGTTATCTTCATACGGGATCAAATTTACAAAAAAAATAAAAAAAAATAAAAAAAAAATGACATTTTAGTTGAATATAGTTTACATGACAAAGTTATTACGAAAACTTTTTTATCGACATTTTATTTTAATTTTAATTGAACATAATTTGGATGACAAAATTATTACAATTTCAGTTGCAAGAACCTCAAAAACGCCTTTGATGGTAGTGTCGTTGCCCTATGTTGTTGTCACCATCGCAACCTTCCACTTTTTTTTGGCCATCGTTCCATGGCTGGAGATATTCAATAACACACATGAAGTAGTGCACAAAGTAAAATATTCAACACATAATTGTACATATTTACATACTTATAACCGGAAAGATAGTATGAACTTAAATAAAGTTTGATTCTTATTATCAATGTTTTTGAATATTCCACCATGTACCAATAAAAATAAATTATTCTTGTCATTTCTAAAATTGCAAAATAAATTTATCTATGAGTGGCACACATAACTACAAGGTTAACTTTTTTTCTAAGACCATTATTAATGGTGATGACGTAATGAAATATGATGGGTGATTTTTGTAATATATATTGTTGATGTGGCAATTGTGATAGAGCAGTGAAGTTTAAAATGACGATAGAGTTATATATTATAATAGAAATTAGGTCTCACTCTTTTTAGTTATTTTACTATTTTTATTTATTAATTAATTAAAATAAAATATAAATACATTAATTTAAATTCTCATTGGTAGAAATACCTTTCACGCTTGAGATCCTTCAAGTAATGCAAAGCACCACACCAACAAAATTGCCATCTATCACGCCACATTAAAAGCGTGATAGTGGCACCATGGAATCACAAACACCTCATCACGCAGGGTTGATGAGTTTCTTTTAAAATATAAACTTTAGAAAGAAAAAAAAAGATGGTTGAATTAAATGACCTACGTAAATATCTTTTATACAGTTATTTATTATATATTTTTCTTTACTCTCCAGTTAATTCCCATTCATAAGCTTCGACTAACAATTAAATATATAAGCTTATAGCTTTCGGTAGCTAATACTCCATAGTTAGCCAAAGAAACCTATTTAGTAAAGAGATACTTCTGATGAAACTAATGCATATGAACATTTGAAATGCTTTGCTATTTATCAACCTGAATTATGTGCAAAAAGTTAATAATAATAACCTTTAGTAATATGATTGGTTCATTCTGCTTCATCTTCTGAATTTCTCACCATCTCCTCATCTGAAATTCTCACCATCTCATCATCTGAATCTCTAACCATCTCATCATCTAAATCTCTCACCATCTCATCGTCTGAATTTCTCACCATCTCATCATCATCCACATTTCTCACCTTATCCTCTGAATTTCCCACTATCTCATCCTCTGCATTCCTCACTATTTCATCAACGCTGCTAACAAAGTCATCGGTTGTATTATCATCTTGATCATCAATATAAGCTTGAGAGCACAGTTTTTGCCCTAACAAATTTTTGTGCTTTAAGTTTCCTGTCAACATGTAACTTGCCAAATAAGATAGATAGCATAAAAGTGCGCAGGATTTAAGCTGGCGAGCACAGAAATCGAATTAAAAAAGAAAAAATAAAAGAAATCATGGTGACTATATTGCAAACTGAATTATATTCAAAGGTGGCATAGTTTGTTGCATTCTGGTCATGTGGATCAATAAACATTAAGCTTTCAATTATTATCTAAAAACATAATTGTTCAATTGTTCAAAAACTCTATTATTCTAATTTTGAATTTATATTAACATGTTGACCAATTTTGACTTTGACCAACAAATCCGATTTTGACCCATGAACCAACATAGACTGATTAACTAAGCAGGCTTAGGAAAATCGGATCGGTCTGTTCTTAAAAAGGAGAAATTGGGGATTAAGCGTGAGTAATCAAGGTTTTTTTTACAGCAATGCTAGAAACACCATAACAAAAAAGGATTCATGAGGATAAATGCACAAAGGGAACATCAGCGGGTGAAAATGTACGTAAAGCAGGATGCAAGGAAACGTGTTTTATCGCAAGTAAAAATCACAAGAACAATTCAACATCTCCCTGAACCATGGTTCAAGAAATAAGCAAGGAGGTATGTTACATACCGAGCCAGAAGGTGCATCCACTAGATGAAGTGTGAAGAAGAGCCTTGACCCGAAATAAAAAGCGTTCCAAAGATCTCTTGGTAGCAGGAATTTTACTAGTGATACCAGTTTGTTTTAAGCCCTACCAATACCAATATACAATACACAACATATAAGATATTCAATAGGCCTGGCCTCCATGAGATAAGGGGTGAATGGAACTAACAATTTAGTTATATGGATACGAAACTGTTAACGTACCTTTGCTTCTGAACATAAAATTTGTATTGTTCTTGTTCCCATCTGGAAATTTCTAATCTGAAAATTCCGAAAAGCATTATTGAAAGTTAAAACTATTAAGTTTTTTTAATAGTAGTAGATTATATAACAAACGTCAAGAATTAAGAGTGCCTTACCAGTTGAATGATAAACTGATTGTGGTTCTGATAGTGGTTTTCTAGGAACTCAAAAACTGCAAAGGTTCAAACATCAGTGACCAATAAGACATAATTCACGAAATTTGAAATGTCGGTTACAAACCTTTTAAGAAGGAATCGACAAACTTCCCACCATACTTAACGGCCATTGTACGAACGTTAACCTACAATAAAATTTTGGATCAGAGTTGCACAACCTGAAGCAGTGAAATGAAACGAGTCCTGGTTTATAGGTACCTTATTATGAGTCCTACAAATATTTATCAAGGATACAACTACATTTACAGATCGGTAAAGCTTCTCCAGAAGTATTTGCACTTCATTTGGTTGAGGAGCAGTCCTTGATTTGTTTACTTGAATAGCTTCTTTAACCTAATGTGAAATGTTACATTGTTAATTGTTACATCATTTTACTAATGACTTTTGAACTGTTTAGATAAGAATGTGCTACCAGCTTCTCGAGTATAATGAGGTTCTGCTCATGCTGCAAATCATACAAAACCTTTGATTATCAATCTATATGGGAAATATATGATACGTCAATGTTTAAGGAATAATTAGAAGATAAAATGCCTACCAACTCTCTGTACCAAACGCCGAAAGTTGAGGAACAAAGAGTTGTGAAACCATGGCTATATGTTTCCGCAGTTGTTCTGCTGGAAGATGATACCTGACACACACACACACACATACACACACAAAATACAAACGGAACTGCTTCAAAGAGACCTCAAACCGAGTGTAAACTTGCTATCTGCGTGCTTAATTAAGACTCAACCCTTACTGACTAGTTAAGACTTTGTGTTCAAGAACCAACACCATTATAGGGCAAGGTTGCAGAGATCGATACTCGGGGAGTTCTCGATCGAGGCTATTTAGGGAGTAATCGGCAACATGGGGAGTACTCGGGAGTAATCGGATGACCAAGTTTGACTTTGACTGAGTCATGGCCAATTTTGACTGATTCTCCGAGTAATCCCGAGTTTGACCGAGTAATCCCCATTGACTGAGGGTTGACCAAGTTTGAACCGAATACTAGGCCCAAACTTTTGACCGAGTACGCGCCAAGTACTTGATGAGTTTTACCGAGTTTGCCACCCTGTACTAGAAATGACAATATATGTGAAAGTAAGTGGTTATGAAATTGGCACAGTATTATCTGTAGATTAATTTGATATCTATAAGTTGTGTTCAAGCTGAAAAATAAATGTTAAATTGACCATATATATAGGTTAGAAAGTGGGTTAATGATGCAGTCTATAACATTAAAATAACATTCAGTATACCATAATACTTTTCGCACCATATTGTTATTGTAACAAACTATAGAGAACATATTTATACTTACTGTAGGCAAAATTGAGCACGCGAGGTTATCCAGTGATTCAGATGTAGACTCACAATTTTCCAAGTAAATGTGAAGGATCTTCTGCACCATTTCCCCCTAAAATAGATAGAAAAGAAGCATGACCAATTGGCCATTGAAAGTTCAATTGAAAAAAAAAAAATTCAACGTACAATTTGAAACCAAATAATTTAATGTTTTCTAGTATAAGATTGAAGAAGAGCATAGAAGAGACGTACCTTCCCCTTCCAACCATTTTCAACGTCGCTATGGTAATCATGACTCAGCAGTTTGTGAGCAGAAGAGCTGAGTTTGTTGCGCAATTTGACAATGAGTTGTTGAATGACAGCCTGTGTATGCTTACCAATTCCCTCTAGAGGCATGTCAACCACTTTTTTAACAGAAATAACTACCAACTCCAATGTCAGTACCACTTCACAGGCAAGCATAAATGACAAAGGGAGTGCTGCAAAAAAGATTGCCATGCAATCAGAGATGGCAAAATAAAAATAGGCAGGTTGGGTTGAATCGAAGCAACATACGTCCACTGTTGTAAAAAAATCCCGGATTACTCCGTTTTCAAGAGCAGAGCTTTCAGATTTCAAAAATCCGTTTAATTAGTTGGTCAACATCGGTTGATGGGTGAAAATCGGATTTGTTGGTCAAAGTTGGTCAAAGTCAAAACATGTAAACGTTTTAAAATGAAGTTAAATTAAAATAAAATTCTAGATTTTTTGAACAAATGAACAATTATGTTAATGTTTATGGTTTTCTTATGTACTTACACATAAAGTCCAGTCCGATTAATCCCCGAATTACCGATTACTCCCTCCAAAGTCCCAACCGAGTACTCCCCGAGTAGCAAGTTTTGCAACCTTGTATTCGTCCATAACTTATGTACGTTTATATAAAATATCAGTGTCTCATTTTTAATTATTAAGCTTATATATTAATCCGTATATAAACATAATATAATATTTTGAATAGAAAAAGACAATAATTTAATATTGGTTTATAAATTACATATGAAATAAGGGGGGGCGACTTTCGGCCCATTTGGCCTTGTCCATTTTCCTGTTAGCCAACTTTTTATTTTTATACTCGCTTTATCAGGCTAGAGATAAAACATAACCCAATTGACCCATTCCTAAGAAAAACCATACCTACATCCAGAACTCCTTCTAGAAACGTATAAACACCACCATACAAACAATCCAGGTCTCCTGATGATGATAAAGACGGGATGTCTGAAATATCAGAGACTTTTTTGGGTTGAAATGACTTAAGTAGATCCAAGAAAGCAGACTGTTTTGACAGTATAAGATCTGAATAGGTCAACATCTGTGCTGGACCAAAAGGTAAAAGAACAAACAAATAAAATAATATAAAAGTTGATCAAATCATAAAAATGCAAAGCTTTTACCAGATAAAATTAAAAGGATAAATCGCAGTAGATACCTTGCTGAAGCAGTTAAGTGTCTCTTTGACAGCTAAAGTCGAGACAGATGGTACAGACACTAACATGTTGATTATATCTGGATTACCAGCCATGACAAATTGATCCCTCCAATGTGTTTCGCATGCTTCAGAGTCTAAATATCACTTTGTAAGATAAAAGAAAGAATTTTGAACCCTTACTGAAGGACATTCAATAAATTAATGATAAAATATTACCATTCTCAAGTAATGACATAGCAGAATCCAAGTACATTCTCAGAATTGGAAACAAGGCCTGAATCTTGTTTACAAATTCAACTGCTGTTAATGCTTGTGAACCAGGAGGAGTGCTTGAAAATCTGGGTGATGTTGGTTTAGGTGCAAAAGATTCTAGCTTGCTATGAAGATCGCGCAGGAGGTAAAGATAAACAGGTAACTAGAATATGAAATCCACATGAAACACAATAATTAAGCTGCAGTCAATCAATGCTTATAGGTGGCAACAATGGTGGGTGTCGCGTGGGTTGAGTAGCAAGTCAAAATGGGTAAATTAACAATTGGTCGAGTCAGAATGGGTTGGTTGAACCAAAACCCTTTTTGACCAAATATAAATACCTAGTTTATCAAATATAATTTCAAAAACTATGGTTTTATTCTTTACGGTCCACTTTAGACCACTTTTGGCCAACACATTTATACATAACTGAGGTGTAACCACTTCTGACATGCAGTGGAAAAGACATACCTCACACGTAGAACCTGCACAACAAGAATCAACAACCTGCGTCCATGAAACATGAAACAAGCATATGAGGCAGCTTAATACTTTGCTGTAGACTATACTTGAGAAGTACCAAAAGCATAAATGACAAAACCACAGATGTAAGACACGGCGATTGAACAAATTTAAGATATATAAATATTACTAAATAGGAACTGACCTTTGAATAAGACAAAATGGAGAAGCAATCAAGCGAAAGAGGTCTAAATTTGTATCGTTGAGCTTCTAGAAGCTTAACAGCTTCAGAAATCTCAATACCAGTATCTATTGATTCATTAGAGTTGATGGTAGAACACGTTGCTGACTCAGATTGACCGGTTTTAGAGGGCATGGCAGTAGAATTTTCAGTTAAACCATCTTGGCTGTTTACTGCACCTGCTTTCTTCCATGTTTCAATAATTGTAAGTTGAGTGGTCTTACTTCCCTGGGTCCATGATTTTGAAGACTTTTCAATTCTCTTATTTCTTTTGGAAGATTCTTGATTTGTTCTCATTTGCTCTGTGTTCTTTTGAATTCGAGTAGGCTGACCTGTATAGATTGTTGAGGACAACTCAGGTAACGATAAGGGACACTCCTTGAGACTCTTATTCAACAAGCTCTCAAGAAATCTGTATCACAAGAGAAGGTTAAATAAAATCAACTGCAATGAAATAAATTTGTAGATTAAATTAACACAAATTTCAGACAATTGCTGTTAGTTTCTGCAACAGAATTCATATGAAAGAACTACAACTTAAAGTATTGAAGCTCTACAAAGAGAACATATAGTAGTTTATACTATGCCTGGTAAACGGGTCAGGTTGGGTTGGTTTGGGAAACGGGTCAAAATAGTTTTGGGTTGAAATGAGTCATAGATCAAACGGGTCAATTTTTTAAAAGGATCAAAATGGTCAAGTTGGGTCGGTTTGGGTAACGGGTCGAAACAGGTCACAGGTCAATTGGGTCAAATGGGTTACATCGCTTTTTTTTTTTTTTTTACATTTATTACATTATTTTAGTTATTATTATTTATTATATATAGATACGAAATATTAATATACATAATAAATGATATAACCATGAATGCTTTCATAAATTTTTTACGGATGAAACTTTTTATGCTCGACCCATTTGACCCGTTCACAAAACCCATTAGACCTATTTCTATTTATTGATCTTTGAGTACTGATACCTATTAGACCCGTTCCTTCATTTTTTGTATAGGACTAAATAGGTTGGAGAGAAACCCATTTGGATCTTTTCTTGAGTTTTGATTTACATTGTTAGTCATAATTTTTTTCAAGACCCAATTGACCCGAAAGCTTGACCCATTTGACCCGAATTTGAGTGTATCGGTCTCAATTGCCAGATATAGTTTATACCAAAAGGTACCAAAGAGCATTTGAAAGACAGTAATGAATTTCATGTGTACAACTCAATGCAGCATATCCTCAAATATGTTGTTAAGCATTTCCATATGAAATATTTCTTACAGATTATAATGTAACATTTGGAAACAAAAAAGTAACAGAAAAATTTTAATCTCTGTATCTGTGCATATTTCCACATGAGATATTTCTAGCAGATAAATAATTTAATATATGGAAATAAAAAAGTAACAGAAAGATCTTAGTCTCTGTATATATGCATGTTCATCAAATTAAGATCCTTTATATATCATCTTAAAAAGGATAAATATTAGTTTAGAATATGCATAACTACCATTATTAAGGGGAAGTTTAGATATTTGAATACTAGTCAAAATCTCTATTGAAACAAGAATCGAGTCAAATGCTTTATTTATAATTGGGTGGGATGGGAAAAAAGTAGCTAAAAGGTAAACATCAATGCTGCAAAAAACGAAACCTTTCATACTTTATAAAAAAGTTGTATTTTAGAGTGAGGTTTTATATCAACTTACACAAGGTTCTTCAAGCGTTTCAAGATCTTGGTGACGGTGTCCTCCTTTGTAGCTTGGCTTATGCAGTCATACTTTCCAGCAACTTGTGCACAGAAGGCATTAAGCTATTTAACATGAAAGTTAATAAGTCAATTAAGTAAATATGATAAACACTCTTGTCTTGCTTCAACAATATCAGATTGTCAAATTGGCCATCATACTTGGTTTGTCATGTGACCAAAGAACTTGTTATGTAAATCTCTTTGTGAGCACACAACTCATGATTAAACTCTTTGTAACAACGCATAGTACATACCAACTTATTGACAATCAACCATGAAGTCAAATGTCAGTTTTCTTGTAAACAAAGCACAAATGCTTAAGATTTTTTGTGTTTCAGTGATATGTTGATTTTGTGGGCTTTATAAACCTTCCAGAAAACAACAACAACAACAACAACAATACCCAATTCCACCAAAGTGGAGTATGGGGAGGTTAGATGTAGACAGTCTTTCCTCTACCCTAGAGTAAAAGGGAAGTCATTCCTCCACCCAAGGGTACCTATCGGTCCGCTGGTAGAAGAAGTCGTCCCTCCCTATACTAGAGGGCAGAGAGGCTGCTTCCTAAGGACCTCCGGCCAGAAAGAACCATGAATTCCGTCAAGTGAAGTAGCTAAATGCAGGTAGAAAAGATAATATAGAAACCTTACCATGGGAAAAGTATACATAAATATAGCATGTAACAAAGTAAAGTAATAGAACATATAAGTAAAATAAGTAAGTGTCAAATATGCAAGTATAACAAACCATGCAAGTATAATATGTATATGTAAACATGTAGGTATGAAGCATGTAGGTATAATATGCAATATAAAACAAATAAGTATACTATGTAAGCATAAAGACACAAGTCTGAAACTAATAACAAATAATAACTAATCAATTGAGTTTGTCGTAATGAAGTCTGAAACTAATAGAGAAGTATAGTGATCAACTTTGAATTAAGTTTGTCGGAGAACTTACAAGTTCTCTGATCCAATTAATTGCATAATAGAGAGACAAACAGACAACATGCTTCTGCTTTTTATCTAGCGACTGCCAAGACTCGAAGAAAAGCTGCAAACCAATGCAAGAAAGTATTTAAGTAAGTCCTTCGTCTTGCATATCCACATAAAATAAGGACAGAGACACATGAAGTAGCTCAGAATCTTTGAATAGAGAGGAATGCAAATGAATTAATTTATTTAATATCCGAGTAATTTCCATCAATACCCTGTAATATGCTATTATGCTTACAAAAAATGTTTGTCATGAATGCATGACTCATTGAAGACACTCTAGGAGTTGGAGACAGTTCACAAATAACCTTAGAAGAAGGAAGGTGTATAGGACAGCCAAGAAGTGCGTCAATCCCTGAAAGAGATCCCTGATTTCCCAACTTCTCCGTCTGGATTAAAAAATAGATTTAAAAAAAAAGAAAAAAAGATGAGAGCATCATGTAAAAATAAGGTTGACAGAGTCATATTTCTGAAGATGCACCTACCACGGAAAGCAAACGAAAGTTAGCAGGAAGAGTTTGTACTGATGTTGACCTGAAGGGATGCAAAGATATATAGAATTCTTATCATTTGTTCAAATATATACAGAATGGTAAGTAGAAAAATGCATGATATTATTTAAAATTAGAAAAAGAATACGTAATTTTAGTTGTTGACTAGAAGATTCATTATAGCATATGTCTGGGTTATTCTAGGATACAAGTCATACATATTATCTCCTGTATACAAAACTATACGGTATTACAGTTAACTTTTGAAGATTCCTTCCTGGTTCATATACTGACATGCTGAACACGACTTACGAATGAATGAAATTATTTACCTTGATGACGAGGAAGCCAGTGGCAGTAAGTTCATGCAGATTGGAGATATATCTCCATCCAAATTCATCCATAGCTCCCCTACATAACAAAAAATATATGCATCAAAGTTCTTCGATAAAAGCTGATAAATTTGATGCCACAAAAGACAAATCCCGGTGACTCACCTTCAAGGCCGCAATACAAGTCAGAAACAGGCAGTTTCCCATTTTCTAAATCAGATAAAAACATGGATTCAAACTCCCCCACAAGTTGGCTAACCCTGCACGTGGGAGTATTAGATATCAATATATAATAAATCTATTTGCGAACTGTTTGTTCCATTAACTAACCATAGTATCATGTTTGAGCAGCTTATAATTATGAACATTACAAGACATTGAACAAGTAAAACTCTTAAATCAACATCACAAGATGAAGCATATCATTAATCTATCACCATATAAGTATATACTTACCGTTCCATGATTGCCGGATGAAGAGTTTCTGAATCAAGAATGGCAGATAATTCATCGTAAAAAAGAATTAACGATACTGGCAACTGTTGGCATGAATCCAGAGTTGTCCTCAAAAGTTCTAGAGCCTCCTCATAATTCAACTTCTACAAAGAGATTTCAAACAAAAGAACATAGGAAGTCTCGGTTATAATATACTACATAGTTGTGTTATAAGTTAATAAAAAACACATACTTTTAGCATCCCTATACCTGTGATGAAGAAGAGTTGTATATGTCATCTGTCTTTCCAAGATGGGACAATATTTTTATGGTTCCAATTAGACCCATTTTCTTGTACTTGAATTCTGGATTACTGACCTGCATGTCAAATAGTCATATAACTTAAGTGCAAAGAATACTCGGATTATGAACAGGCTTATTGAAATAATGATTAACAGGCTTATAGAAATTATGATTTGGGAAATATAGCTAAAAAACAAACTAGTTTTACCTGCTTCCTTACTATCATGAAAAGATCGTTAGCAATAGATGACCCTACCAATTCAGAGTTAGACCGTGCAGACCGTGACAAAAAACAGAAAGCATCATACATCTGCAATACGAGTGTCCGGATAAGTAAGCATGTGAAAATGCATGAACTTTATCGTACAAAAAACATATTTGTAACCTTGTGCAAGTTTTCAGTGCTAAACCCTTCCATATAATCTAATATGCCTACACATTAAGAAAAGTAACATGTCGTCACGTACGCTTCAACATTAGAGCAAAAGTGATCAAACTATACATAATAAGAAGTGATGGTATACCAGTTATGTAGGAACAAATTGGTATTAGTTCTTGGGAGTACGTAGAGGCTAGCAAGACCATAGCTTCTAAAGCTGAACTGACTTCAAATGGAATCCCAGAACCCACGTGGGTTACCAAAGCCCCTAAGACCTGTATATAAAAACAAGAAGGTTACGCTTTTTCTAAAGCCAATTGCATATGTATGAAAAATGTATTGTTACGACTTATAGCAGCTTACTTCCTGTCTTGAGTAAGTATCGGAAAATCCCTCAAAAAGGTACTTATACATCTGAATGCCAAATTTGCTTGTTTTCTGTTCTTTGCAAGACAACAAGTATTCCGATAACAGCAAAAAGGAGGAAAAGTAATCCTATTATTAAAAAGCAAGAGACACAGAATGAGCTCAAGTAGAAAGATAAGAATTTGCTATATTTCCTAATTAGCAACTCTTTCATTGCTTGCAATAACATGTAGTAGCTGACATCATACCTTTACCAACTCTTTGTTACCAAAGATGCATTGCTCAAACAGAACATTCTGGATAGAGCCTTCAGTGATTTTCTTCTTTAGTAGCTTTTCAACACTCTTTTGCATAGATCCACAGTTTTTAAATATAAGCATCAGCAACCAAATGTCAATCGCCTTATGATCTTGGGGTTTATCAATGTGTTGAACTTCTTTAAGTATTTCCTGGCATAGTATCTACAAGCATCAACATACACATGAAGATGTTACCAACTAAACCATTATGTAATTTCAAAAAAAAAAAAAAAAAAAGCTTAATAACTTTTTTTAGTATTTGCAGTACATTTTTAAAGCGAAGGCTTGACCCCAAAGCATCGAGAACAGAAGCCTCTACATTATTTACAACTGACTTTCCCTTAAGTTTATTGTGTTGGGTTGAACAAGTATCAAAGACTCCAATCAGCTTGTACTGTTCACGGAATTGTGAGATTATTCTTCGCGCATTTACCGGTGTTGCAGATAGCAATAAAAACCTGAGTAGGTAAGGCAGCTTCTCTGCTTCAATCGTTCGGATACATGATAATGCTATTGTTATAACCTTCAGAAGAATTAAAAACAAACATATATTAACAATTAGCCTACAAACTACAGATACACACACGCACACACACACAAGTATGCACATAAAGCAAATGACCTTATCTTGTAACAACTCGTCCAAATTGAGACTAGAGAAGCAATCAATAACAGCAACTGTAGCAGTTGAATCATCTTGCAAAACTTTTTCAAGAGCATCAACCACGATCTTATTATCCGTATCACCCATGACCTCAGGCAACGATCCGATAATCTCTCTCTTTAAATTAGGAGGACAAATTGACATCACTTGAAACAAACTCTCCATAAACGCCTCAGAATCCACTAGAAAATCAAGCCATCTGAATTGATTAATTATCAACCTAGCTATATCCTCATCCAAGCGCAAACTCGACGATGTGTGGTTTCCATAACTATCATTATCAAAATACTCGGGCAGTTTCTCAAGCAACATCTTCTGAAGACTCAATTGTATACAAGGAATCAATAATAGTACCCTAACTAAGCTATCATTTCGTCCATTAATAATATTATCACGTTGTGACGGTAGCAAAACCCTGCATTTACAGAACTAAGGCTTATTGAAATATAGATTAATAAACCTAATTTTGCAAATTTTGATAAAATTAAACCTGCGGAGATCATTTTGATTGTCGATGTAAGCAGAGAATCCTTCGAGAAACTGCGAACGGAGATCGGAATCAGTAGAAAGGCGAGTTTGAAGATGGTGGCGGAGTTTGTGTAAGTCAGCAGGGAGACAAGGGGGACCAGTAACGTTGATTAATGTACAACCTGAATCTGCCAGTATTGAAGTCATTTTGTCGATTGAATTTAGGGTTTGTGAAGGAAGTGGTGGTGGTACGGTGTCGTTTTGATTAGTGGCGGTGGAAGTGATAGTAGGTTTGGAGAGTTTGGGAGGGCGTGAGATTGGTGAAACGAATGATTTTGAAGGTCGTTTGTTACGCAGAGGGATTTGATTGTTACGAAACGACATTTTTCGGTGGTTGGCGAACTGTTACGGCGGTGAAACGGCGGAGATGTTGGTGTGAAGGTGAAGAGGATAAATGGTGGAGAAATTGGCGGGAAAACTTGCCGAGTGTTTGTAATTTTTTCGCGAGTAGAAATCGAACCTGACTGCTGCGTACAGCGTACTCTAGTTTTTTTCAAAAGAAATTGACGGGAAAAGAAAATGTATGCGTTTTTTTTTTTTTTTTTAAGAGGAGCATTATTATAGTAGCTAACACCTTTATAACCATAGGATTATTAATAACTTTTAATCATAACCATCCATTTTGCCTATTAGCTAACAAAAAAACCATATTAGCTAATCATCCATTAAAAAGACTAAAATACCCTCTTATTTAATTAAAATTTACAACAGCTACCATTCAATCACAAAACTTAAACGGATTTCTGAAGATCAATTTAAGCTCTCTGGATCAATTCAAGCTTTTGATTTAAAGAAAGTAAAAGTACAGATACATCATAAACATCATCGTTTATCTTCATCTATGGTCAATTTCTAACCCTAACATCTTTTGATTTGAGATCTGTCATTTAAGTTATTAGGTCATAAAAGTTAACATCAAATTGAAACGGTTCTGTCAAATTCAAGCTTAATTAATGATTCTCGAGTGTTAGGGTAATGATTTAGATCAAATTTTATGTAGAATTTCTTTCCTGAAAACATCTAAATTCGAATTTGAATTTAGGAATTTTGCGTTCATTATGTTTTTAGCTGCAATTCTTCGTGAGTTGAATCTGATTCTGTATGATTTTAGTTGTTTAATTTCTCGAATTAGATTGCTGGAATATTAATATGTGTTAAGTAAATCTTGATTGAATTAATTCATGTACGAAATTTGATCTGATTGCTATTGTATTTCAGTTCATCATGTTCATCATTGTTACTCTTCAATGTTGAATTTGATGTCATGAGTATATTTGTAGTTAAATACTGGAAGTAAGTTTTTGTGGTATATGTAAATGCTTGTGGATTATTAGAATTAAATTGAAACAAACTGATTTTCTAATTTATATCTTTGCTTGCAAACTGGAATTACAGCTCACAAAATGTAGGCAAAATCTATTTATTTTATGCTACTAATTCGATTTGCAGACAATACAGTTGCCAACACAACACATATATTAGAGCACCAAATGTGACGACCCGGAAATTTCCGATCAAATTTAAACTTGATCTTTATATGTTTCTGACACGATAAGTAAAATTTATTAAACTGAATCTCAAAATTTTTGAACTGTTTTAATGTATTCGTTTAACCTTCGACCATTCTCGACGATTCACGAACCACTATTTGTAAATAGATACATAAATATTTAAATATACGAATATATAATAATAAGTTGAATTATAATTTGAAATATTATATGATTTAATATTTAGAATTTATTATGTAAAATAAAATTAAAATAAAATATGATATTATAATAATTATTATTCAAAAAGTATATATATACATAAATAAAGTATATAGAATATATATTTTGTGATTTCAAAGTTATTTAGTAAACGACGGTAACGCTCAATTGTCATTCGATTGATAATAAACGAGTTAAAAAGGAACTTATGCGATTTTAAAATAAACGGTGATCCGGAAATGAGTTTTATAAATTATAGACTTATTAAAAATGTATTTAGAAACTATTTGTTGAATTTTAAAACTTTTTATATTTTACTTGGGGTTGGGAGTGAATAATTAATGTAATTTTTATTTAATAGTTAATGATCGAATTTTATACCATAATGACCAAAATAAATAAATATAGTTAATTTAAAAATATGGGATTTTTCCGAAGATTTTTATCCGCCACTGAATAAACAACGGAGTCTGATATAGCCATCCGTGATAAACTGTCGGTAAGAAAGCTACAAAAATGATGGCTGCTAAACTAATTAGATTACTATTTGCGCACTATTGATGCACGTTAAAATTGTCGGTAACCTATAAACAAGTAATAATCACGGGTATTTTTTTTAAATGTCAAAAATTGTGCTTTTGTTATTTTAGTTGTTGTTCATGCATGCGAGAGATATTCCTATCTCTGCTTTTCTCTTTTGTCAAACCACAACCATCATATACTATAACTACACTATTACTACAGTTTTCTTTTATTAAACAATGCCAGCACATGACACGATATATTTATTAATGGCATAAGATTGTATGTATCACATGTCAAAATAGATTAAGAGATATACACTTGCTAGTCAAATCTTTTACATATATGATGGAAAAGTTGATAGGCATGATAAGGAATATGTATGTATATATACGATACATTTTACAGTGAATAGATCAAGGAAAATCATCTCATCTTACATCTTCATGTTCTTATATAATACATACATGCATAAGATTTTGTCTACCACTTTATAACCAAGAACCCACTACTATTTGTGTTCTTCTACATCACACACAACCAATAATCACTACATGTTTGCTAATCGATTTCCATCAAATGCTAAAGCTCCTATCCTCGGTTGCCACCTCAAACCTGAACACCTTTTCTATTCTAGCTAGATACCATCGACAAGAACTCACCATCACAATTAATCACTACAAATCACCACCCTTCGGTTGTTGTTGTTAACCGAAGATCCACCACCGCCGCTACTAATTACTACAACTTCCATATGTTTTTCTACAACAAATGTCCATCTAAACCCGTTTAGAGCACCACAAACCCGCTACCAAAACCACCACCTTCACAAATAAACAACCACCTTGTTCTTTTGCTACCATCATAAAGCACTACACCACACGCCACCATTTGTCACCCTCACAATCGTGAACCACTTGAAACCACCATCTTCAAGATCGATTACTACCATAGCTACTGTGACGACCCGGGAATTTTTGACCAAATTTAAACTTAAATCTTTATATGTTTCTGATACGATAAACAAAGTCTGTAAGGTTGAGTCTTAAAAATTTTGAAACTATATTCATGTAAACATTTACCCTTCGAATGTGCCCGATGGTTCACGAACAATTGTTTGTAAATAAAATGTACATATATATATACACACATATATATACATATATAAATATATATGATTCTTATACATAATTAATAATATATGTATGTTGTAATACATATATAAAATGAATAAATATTAAATATTGAATATGTGTTATTATATATTATTAAATATCACATAGTTAAAAATATGTAATTGTAATATATTGAATTGAAATTATAAGTTAAAATAAATGGAATAGTAGTATTATTATTATTCTCGATATTAATATCAAGTTAGTACTATAGATATAATATACGAATATGAAACGCGATATATATAAATTGTTACATATATCAGTAATAATATCAATAGTTATTAGAATTAATATAGTATTACGAATATTATCATTAATTATTATCATTTTTAAATATCATCATTATTAGTAATATTTTTAATAAATCATTATTATCATTCTTGTGATTTATTATTATTATTATATTTTTATGATTAGTATTATTTGATGTTGTTAATCATTATCACCACTAAGATTAGTATTATTTTTATTATTATTATTATTATTAGTATTCTTATTAAGATTAATAACAGTTACTAGTTTACCTATAGGTTTATATTATAAATTAATATAACAAAATTTAATATTATGGATATATATAAACAGATGCATAAATACAGTTATGAATATATACAATTATATATATATATATATATATATATATATATATATATATATATATATATATATATATATATATACAAAATCATATACAGATAATTGCAATCCCAACTTTAAGTCATTGTCTTGATTTCGACACACAGATTACAAACTCAACCACCCATCGATTTTACATCTGTTTCTATCAAAATTGTACAGACAATAAACAAGGAGCTGGTTTACATCCCTTTCCAATTGTATGTCCTTTTTCTGTGTTTCTATTTACATGTGAATCACGGTCGACATTAGTATTATAAAACTGATCCTTTTATTGATAAACAGCGACTCAATTTTTCCATCACCATATTCAACCATTAATACTTTTCTCAATATATATAAAATATATACACACATATTACATGATATACAAGCACCTAGACATATAGAAAACATCTTCTTTTCCTTCCTTAATATTTTCTGCCAAACCATCACCAAACCATGAATACAAGCTTATGATATCTTGTTCGAACCACAACTCAAGAGCCACCTTCGACCACCCTTCTTCTCCTCACAACCATTGGCTACCTTGAACCACTACACCCATCTTATTGTGTCACCACCCTCGAGCCACTCTCTATTTTCAACACCATCAACAAACCTATTAGTTACTGTTTCCTGCCTGCTGTCCAATCGAGACACAACCTTCAATTCATCACCCTTTTTCTATTTCCATTTAAATCATAAACCAACCCATGACAAACTACAACTACTTTTGCTGTGTTGCCAACAATCTGCTGCAGCCTTTACTCGTTTTCTGTTTAGATATCAAACTAATGTCACGCTGTATAGAGACATCAGGTATCAAATATATTCAAATATATATTTATATTATGGAGATCAAGTTATGAAATTATCGGGAAGAAAGGAGAACGCGTTTTCTTTATATACAATAAATAATAAAGACAATGAGTGGAGTTTCCTTGATGGCCGAAAATGAAGATTATATGGGATGTTCCTTTATTTTTTTTATATATACAAGGTTAAAATGAATGATGATAAAGTGAGGTGAGCATGCTCGATTTTCTCTTTTCTTGGATCCAACCACCCCACTACCGAATTCCTTTCTTTCTTGTGAACGTGGCTGCTATACCTTTTTCCTACTTTTTGAAGACCTTAGATAATATATGATATTGATGGGAGGGGTCGCAAATGTCTACTACCACTTGTTATTTTTTTTTTGTTAAAAGCATAGTTTCTACAACTCAATAATTAATCATACGAGCCGTCAAAGAAACCAATCGAGTACAAGAGTGCAAGTTGGGCCACTATTTCTTTTCCCTTTTGATGTCGTGTACTATGGTTATTGTGGGGGCTGCAAATGCATATTTTTGTCTAATGGGTCGTAGATAATGATAAATAATATTAAGTTGATTATGAGGTTGATAAAAGGTGGGGGATAAAATCGATGACCTGGAGTGCATATTCGGTTCACTTGTGGCCGACACACATTATGCAATTATTTCCATCGGTGGTTTTATTGGATCATACTAGCGGGCTTTAAATTTAACAACATGGGCCATTTAATTTAAACATTTGGGCTCCTTGCAATGTGGGCAAATATACTTGGGCTTGTATTGAATGTCGTTGGTATGATGGTGATACGGGGTAATAACGAGATGATGGTTTGATTATTGACATGATTTGAATAAAGAAGACCATGGGTATGATTTCATGATATAAATGATAAACGGTTATTGCAGTTTAAATAATTAAGTGTGCGAATTATTACAAAATGTAACAAGGTGGTTCAGTGGTTTAAGGTGTTGGTTTGTTTAGCCGAGAGGTCACAGGTTCAATCCTGGCCTGGGGCATTTTTATTTTTAGAAAATGAAGAAGATGAGTCAGACAGCTATAGATATATATTTATGGGTTGAGTTTTAATCAGAATGAAAGAACAGAAGGATGGTTAGGGTTGTTGTTCGTTAAGCAAGAGGTCTTGAGTTCAAGCCCAGGCTGGGGCATTTATTTTTTTTAGAAAATGAAGAAGAATCAGGCAGAAGTACATAGGTTATATATTTGTTAGGTGGGGATTTAAAATCAGAAATGAGATGGTAGATGATGGGTTAAAGGTGTTTTTGGGTTAGCGGGACGTCGCGGGTTCAAACCCGGACTTGGGCAAAAAAAAATGTTAGGATTAGTCCATTGAGGTAGTTATTTATTTATTTACTTATCATTATTATTCTTATCATTATTATTAAAATTAATATTTTTAGGATCATTATTATTATTTTAGGATCATTATTATTATTAGTATTAACATTATTACTACTATCTTTATCATTTTTAGTATTATTACTATCATTATTATTACTTTTACCATTATTATTATTACAACTATATTATTTTTATTATCAATATTACTATTAATATTATTATTATAAAAGTTAGTTATATTTAATAAAACAACATTTTTTTTATTTTTTTTATTTAAAGTATATAAAGTAAATACATTTAAGTTAATAACGAAACACATGAATTACTAAAACTAACAGTTATATTAATAATAATATATAAAGATATTCGACTTCAATTATGTGTGTTAATATATATTAATGACATAGGTTCGTGAATCCGAGGCCAACCCTACATTTGTTCAATGTCGTCATGTGTACTTTTACTACAAAATACATTAGGTGAGTTTCATTTGCTCCCTTTTTAAATGCTTTTGCAATATATATTTTTGGGACTGAGAATACATGTGATGCTTTTATAAATGTTTGACGAAATAGACACAAGTAATCGAAACTACATTCTATGGTTGAATTATTGAAATCGAATATGACCTTTTTATTAAGTCTGGTAATCTAAGAATTTGGGAACAGACACCCTAATTGACGCGAGCTCTAAAGATAGATCTATCGGGCCCAACAAGCCCCATCCAAAGTACCGGATGCTTTAGTACTTCGAAATTTATATCATGTCCGAAGGAGGATCCCGGAATGATGAGGATATTCTTATATGTATATTGTGAATTTCGGTTACCAGGTGTTCAATCCATATGAATGATATTTTTGTCTCTATGCATGGGACGTATGTTTATGAGAAAAGGAAATATGAAATCTAGTGGTCTATTAAAATTATGAAATAATTATTTATGTTAAACTAATGAACTCACCAACCTTTTGGTTGACACTTTAAAGCATGTTTATTCTCAGGTACGAAAGAAATCTTCCGCTGTGCATTAACTCATATTAGATACATTACTTGGAGTCATTCATGGCATATTTCAAAAGACGTTGCATTCAAGTCGTTGAGTTCATCAATATTATTATTAAGTCAATTATAGTTGGATATATTATGAAATGGTATGCCTGCTGTCAACTCTCGATGTAATGAAAGTTTGTCTTTTCAAAAACAAATGCAATGTTTGTAAAATGTATCATATAGGGGTCAAGTACATCGCAATGTAATCAACTGTTGTGAATCTTTTATAATCGATATGGACTTCGTCCAGATAGATTAGGATGGGTCTTCACAGTTGGTATCAGAGCGGTGGTCTTAGCGAACCATGTCTGCATTAGTGTGTCTAACTGATAAGTCGTTAGGATGCATTAGTGAGTCTGGACTTCGACCGTGTCTGCATGTCAAAAGTTTTGCTTATCATTTTGTGTCAAAAATTACCTGCTTATCATTCTTAGAGAATCATTTGCTTATCATTCTTAGTCTAGACACGTTTTACTGCATTGACTGCATGAATAGTGTATAGACAAAATTCATATCTTAGCGTATCTGCTACTTCATATCTTAGCGTATCAATTACTGTAACTTTGCCTGACAACTTCCGTAGATTCCTCCGTAACTTATGGGATTTTAGTATTATATATGCATATGTAAATTATGTATTGCAGGGTAGTAATCTACATCCTATAATCTATTTCTTATCGAAAATCCTTCATCTGATCGTACGAGATGAATCCTGCAACCAGTTCGAGTCCCTCAGATTCCGATAGCTATTCCGATAGTTATTCCGACAGCTATTCCGACATAGATGTTCACCTAAGCTCCGAAAACAGCGTCATCGACATGAATCAACCAATCAGCCATTATCAATTCATCTGATGGGTTCGTAGTCGACTTAATTAATGAAAACGCGCAGAAGGCAATCCCTTCCACCAACCGAATTCACCTCTTGACAATGAACCTGAAGCGTTTACCGGCGAACCTGTTCGAGACACCATTTTCAGTCTCATTTCCAGGGTAACTCGACAAGATTATATTCTATCCACAATTCCGAACCTTATTCATCCGCTCATTCCGACCGACAATCATCCTGGAGTAATAAGTCAATGAACTTCGCGCTCGAATAATCAATTCGGAGAATATGGTGCAAAATGTACCAGCTTCAGCAACATCACCGGCACCAACAGTACCATCAATAACAGCACCAGTACCATCAACAATCCATGCTTCAATATCATCATCTGTACTTTGAGTATGATCTTCGTTCTACGTATCGTTCTACCTCATTTATCTTCGTTCGACATGACGAATATGTAATCTCTAAAGTTTTAGAGATTATTTATTCTAGTTCCAACCGAAAAGCAAATGAGTTTAATATCATATTAACTCATTAAATCCATGAATACATCTGAAGAAAATATATATGTATATATGTTTTCATAAAGATTGTAATTAAAAATTATCTTGTACAAACTGTTAATGGTGAAAATATTTTAACGGGTAGGTAATACCCGAGGAGTATTTAAATTTCAAATCAATAAGTTATATTGTACGTTCTTCGAATCTGTTTCAACAGTTATATACTATCCTACTTACATCCACCGATATACAAATCCGTTCACCACAGAATAACCATATTCATCCAATTTCATATTTGAATTTTGATTTATCAGAATCCAATAAGTGGCATAATGAAGAAAACATTTGACAAAATAAAATTTGTTAGAAACAAACAAATTAACTATGAGTAATTTTGTTAAGAATCCACGTTAAATGTTCCTAGCTAATTATTCCTAGCTAACTGATTACATTTTATTTATCGCAATTTAATTATCGCAATTTACATTCTATTAATTTTATTTATCGTCATTTAATTTCTGTTATTTATTTTTACGCTCTTTAAATATCGGGACACGTATACAAGGTTTTGACATATCATATCGACACATCTATATATATTATTTGGAATCACCATAGACACTCTATATGCAGTAATGATCGAGTTCTCTATAGAGGGTTGAGGTTGATTCTCAAATAATATATATACTTTGAGTTGTGATCGAGTCTGAGACGTGTACACGGGTCACGATATGAATTAATTAATTCGAATATTATATATTAAACTATGTATGAATTATTGGACTGTTAACTGTGGACTATCGACTGTGGACTGCCAACATTGGACAATTAAAATGAATTAAAATACTGATTATAACATATGAAACTAAACAATTCTTCAAGTTTGCCACTTGATTTCATCATAAACCTCATTTGTATCTTGACGATTACAATCCGCGTTCAAACCTTTCATTATTCTTGAAAACACCTCAATTGAGAGGATGAACCAACCGCACTTCATCTACGGAAGGAAAGATTTATGCATATAGTATTGCACTTGAAAAACTCTCGAAAACTGAGTAAACGTTTAACGCGTAGCTGTGCTAATTTCTTTAGTATTATTATTACCAAAATAACTCTGCAATCCCTTTCCAAAGTAGCCAATTTTGTCACAGCTCCAACAAATCAACTTCGATTTTTCACTCGGATTAGCTTATTATAACCCTGATATATAAGTTATCTTTTGATACCGGGAAACCGTTTATATCTCACCACATTACCAGTAAATTTACCAACAACTCCTTTGATCTTTGACTTTCCGAAAACTCACTATATTCAGTGAAACCCTATCATATACTCCTTTACATTCTATAACGAGAATTACTATACCAACTACCGGGAAGTAGCAATCAGTATCTTAAAAACTCGCAGCATGTCTACATCAACAATTATAAGTATACATATAATCCTTATCTCTTAGAATTATGATCTTCCACTCTGAAATTTTGAAAAGCACCCAGTCTACAAATCAATACTCCAAATTCTGAAAAAGCTGAATACAGCAGCAAAAACTGTACAAGCTGAATACAGGAGCAAAAACTGTACACGACCCCAACCGTCGAAGATATAAAGATAAAGAATAGTATGTTGGCAAAGCTCAGAAAAGTTGGAACTGGAAACCGGATTGAGCAAACCATGAAGGAGACTCTGAACAAATTATAAGGACTAAACTTGTACATAAAAGAATCCTGATGATTCTGTTTCTGATGAAATTTTTTAACGAATACCTTGCTCCTTAATCGCTCTAAATCATCGTGAATGAATTTCTTCATCACAATTTGATTCAGAAATTCCAAGATATTATCGTATCTTTCATTATTAATATCCTCAATATTTCTGAAGATACCTTCATAAATATTCTCGTCCAATATTAATTATCTCTCTGCGCTATCAGTGTTACATCATATAAGAAACTGTTAGTTTCTATATTCTGTAAATTTTCGAGCTTAAACTATGAATGATTTTGAAGTAGTGTTGGAGACTGATGCATGAGTTAGTATAATATAATGACACTTGATCAACGTGATTATATTACAATAAGTCATGCTGAGTTTCTAATGGGACGTGATGATTCACAGATCATAATGTCATCATGTGCCATGTTACATAACTCTTTCATTCTGCTTTACTACTGAACTTATCAAGAAAGTATATTCTTGATAATTCTATTCTCAGTGATTCTGGTAATTTGACAAAATCAAATCGTGCTAATACGTTCTTTCCTATTTAGAACATTAAGATCATTCGAAACTCCATACTTACGAATTCTGGACCATTACTCGCTTTACTAGAGGTTGAGAGGAGAATAAAAAGGCAAAGGGCTCCAAAATGTAAGAGAAGATATAAAGCTCAATCACAACCCGGAGGTTACAAACCGTGGATATTAATACGAATAACAATATAAAGACACGGTATAATTAGAAATAGTATCACCCTAAGGAAATAGTAGAAGTAAATAGATTCTTCTGGTGGAAGATTAAAAAGAAGCATGACAGATATGAAAGTCAGGAATATATCCAGAATTAAAACTGGATGAAGCATATTGACTGATGATTTGAAAGTATGAATTAAAATATAGAAAATGGGAGTGGTGAGAAGTAATGGAACGGAAGAGCTTAATTTATAATGGAAATATCAGACAGAGTAATCGAGGCGGATCACCGTATTTAATTTTAGAGATCTTAATTTTCCTTACTCGCCGAAGAATCAAATCTTATAGATTTCATAGATTTTATTTGAATCCCTTGAATTCCAGAATTCAACCAAGACAACGTCAAAAGATAAGATGCACCTTATTATCTAAATTCAACCCTAACTCTGTCAAAAGCTAAGAGAAATCTCGATCCTTTCATTTTATTATTTTGTGATAGCTTCACTCGTACGCTCCGCATAATCGAATCGTTTTATCTATCAATGATGATAAAACTCTATTTATCAACTCATATTCGTCATGAAAACATTTTTATTGTTAACCATGATAACCTCACTCAAATTTCGGGACGAAATTTTTTTAACGGGTAGGCACTGTGACGACCCGGGAATTTCCGACCAAATTTAAACTTAAATCTTTATATATTTCCGATACGATAAACAAAGTCTACAAGGTTGAGTCTTAAAAATTTTGAAACTATATTCATGTAAACATTTACCCTTCGAATGTGCCCGATGGTTCACGAACAATTGTTTGTAAATAAAATGTACATATATATATATATATATACACATATATACATATATAAATATATATGATTCTTATACATAATTAGTAATATATGTATGTTGTAATACATATATAAAATGAATAAATATTAAATATTGATTATGTGTTATTATATATTATTAAATATCACATAGTTAAAAATATGTAATTGTAATATATTGAATTGAAATTATAAGTTAAAATAAATGGAATAGTAGTATTATTATTATTCTCAATATTAATATCAAGTTAGTACTATAAATATAATATACGAATATGAAACGCGATATATATAAATTGTTACATATATCAGTAATAATATCAATAGTTATTAGAATTAATATAGTATTACGAATATTATCATTAATTATTATCATTTTTAAATATCATCATTATTAGTAATATTTTGAATAAATTATTATTATCATTCTTGTGATTTATTATTATTATTATTATTATATTTTTATGATTAGTATTATTTGATTATTTGATGTTGTTAATCATTATCACCACTAAGATTAGTATTATTTTTATTATTATTATTAGTATTCTTATTAAGATTAATAACAGTTACTAGTTTACCTATAGGTTTATATTATAAATTAATATAACAAAATTTAATATTATGGATATATATAAACAGATGCATAAATACAGTTATGAATATATACAGTTATATATATATACAAAATCATATACAGATAATTGCAATCCCAACTTTAAGTCATTGTCTTGATTTCGACACACAAATTACAAACTCAACCACCCATCGATTTTACATCTGTTTCTATCAAAATCGTACAGACAATAAACAAGGAGATGGTTTACATCCCTTTCCAATTGTATGTCCTTTTTCTGTGTTTCTGTTTACATGTGAATCACGGTCGACATTAGTATTATAAAACTGATCCTTTTATTGATAAACAGCGACTCAATTTTTCCATCACCATATTCAACCATTAATACTTTTCTCAATATATATAAAATATATACACACATATTACATGATATACAAGCACCTAGACATATTTACACAGAAGTTTAGAGATAGAAAACATCTTCTTTTCCTTCCTTAATATTTTCTGCCAAACCACCACCAAACCATGAATACAAGCTTATGATATCTTGTTCGAACCACAACTCAAGAGCCACCTTCGACCACCCTTCTTCTCCTCACAACCATTGGCTACCTTGAACCACTACACCCATCTTATTGTGTAACGACCCGGATTTTTCCAATCGTTTTATACTTATGAGATTAATATTTACATAAATTAAACCTTACCAACATGATAAGCAATCCAAATTGTTGAGACTTGTGTTTTTGAAAAGAGTTTTACACAACGTTTAACCGTCCAATTTGACCGATGATATCACGAACTATATAACATACGATAATTATACGTTTGTGTATATATATGTATTTATATATATTTAACATGATCTAAGGATGGTTTAACATCTCATTGTGTACTAATGACAATGAGTTATAAGTATATTTTGAAACTACTAACTTAAATTTTCAAAACGATAACTATACGTAACATTCTTTGATATATATACTTATAACCTATAATGCTTATACATGTATCGTATATATAATGTATTTAATCACTTTTTAAGGACTTAAATACATAAAACAATATAAGTATATTCACAAAAGATAGCTATATTTGAATTCTCATTCCGTTTCCTCAAGATTTCTATACGTATATCTAGGGTATATGTACACGTATCATACCCAGCTTCTATATGTATTTACTATTAGTATATACACATCAAATCAACATCCTAATCAATATTATTACTGCCCTATATATGAGGTAACTAGGATTTGTCAAGTAGCATGAATTATTAGTAAGAAAACAAAATTAGGAATCCTTTTCTTTCTTTATAAACTAAAAACGTTTTTATGAATGAACACCATTTCTTCACCCCATTTTCTCATACCTACACCCTCATTTCTCTCTCAAAATACTCCTAACTTCATACTTGATCATCTCCAAGAATTTTCCCCATCATTTAGCTTCAATCACAAGCCTTAAACACCATAAGAAAACTCTTTCAAGAACATATCAAAATAACCACCCATTTGAAAAAGTATACTTCCAACCTTTTGATCTAACTCCACCACTCTTTGATTCCAAGATTTTTTCTTATCTCTTACAGTAACTTTTTCCAAGTAACTTTAGGTAGTAACCTTGTTCATAATCTTGTTCGATTCATAATTATATAGCTATCTTATTTTATGTTGTAAAATTTTAACAACAAGAACATAGTTTGAATGATTTCAAACTTGTTTGCAAACTAAATAGATCCTTCTAACTTAACTTTTAAAACACTTCAAGACCTGTAATATATCATAATGATATGCTAACATAACAAGATATAACTTGGTTTTACAAAGAACACCTTAAAAACTGAATCTACGTCGTCGGAGTGCAACCGGTGGCTGTTTTGGGTTGAATAATTAAAAACTATCTTGAACTTTGAATTGGAAGTTCATGTTCTGGAAAAATGATATTTCTTATGAATATGTTAACACATAAAAATTTCATGGTTTAACTCAAAGTGTAAGTATTTTTAGAAAAATGATCATTAAATGTTGTTTTTATGATGGAAAATGATCACTTTCATAAGTTTTACCAAAGTTTGACCTATAACCTGTGATTTCGAATACAAACTAAGGTATTTTCAGTTCATATTCTTAAAATTTGACTCGATCCAAGGAAGTGGCAAGTTGAACCAACAAAAACGGAGTTGTAATGAAGAAACTACGATTAAAACAAGATTGGGTATCCGAAGCTAGTTTAGCTACGAAAATATTTGGAGATAAAGTAAATTAATCATATCTTTTCTAATTAATATGATATTTTATATATAATTACTTATGATTTGATTTTATATATTTCAGGACCACCCGTAAACAATACGAGAAGATTAATCATAAGACCTCATGATTGTACGCAACACGTCATTTGACAACACGGTACTTTATGTACGCAACACGTCATTTGACAACATGGTACCATGGGTCGAGATTAATTCTGATCAATACGAATACGATGGGGTCTATATTTATTTTATTGAGCAACTAATTGTCGACCACTAACATCGGACTGCTAACTACGGACTAAGAAAATATTAAAAGTATTATAAGTATATATATATATATATATATATATATATATATATATATATATATATATATATATATATATATATATATATATATATATATATATATATAACGATTACTTGAAAAGAAAATATGTTGATATTATATATATATATATATATATATATATATATATATATATATATATATATATATATATATATATATGGTTAGGTTCGTGATATCTATCGGAGACCAAGTCGAGTTAAATACCTTCAAGGCAAAAGTGAGTATATAGTCCCACTTTTAAACTCTAAATATTTCGGGATGAGAATACATGCATTTTATAATTTACGTTATGGACACAAGTGATAAAAAAATATATTCTACGTTGAGTTGTACCACTGGCATACTTCCCTGTAGCTTGGTAACTACTATTTACATGTGGTATTGTAAACGCGAATCCTATTGATAGATCTATCGGGCCTGACAACCCCAACCGAACTGGACGACCAGTATTCAACGGTTGCACAGTACTTCGTTTCGGTGACTACACTTGGTATAGTGTAGTGAGATTTCATAATAAAGGGAATATGCGACGTTGATTAAATGTTAAGTATGGTTATCAAGTGCTCAACCACTTAGAATATTTTTATTAAAACGTTTATGTATATGAAATCTTGTGGTCTATATTTATAACGCTGCTAGCATTAAACCTATATCTCATCAACTTTATGTTGACGTTTAAAGCATGTTTATTCTCAGGTTCCTAGAAGTCTTCCGCTGTTTGAATATATGTTAGAGAAACCATGTGCATGGAGTCATACATGTTTTATTTGAGGAAGCATTGCATTCACAAAATCATCACCGTGTATTTATTTTGACTGCATTGTCAACGGAAGTATTCTTGTAAACTGTTATTTATGGTGATTGTCTATATATAGAAATCATCAGATGTCGAAAACATTGAATTTTAAATATTCATTTATGGTATATCTTTTCAAAAGAATGCAATGTTTATAAAACGTATCATATAGAGGTCAAATGCCTCGCGATGTAATCATATGTTATTGTATTCGTCCCTATGCATTGGGTCAGGTCGTTTCATGTGGTATCAGAGCGGTGGTCTTAGCGAACCAGGTCTGCATTAGTGTGTCTAACTGATAAGTCGTTAGGTTGCATTAGTGAGTCTGGACTTCGACCGTGTCTGCATGTCAAAATTTTGCTTATCATTTTGTGTATAAAATCATCTACTTATCATCTGTAGGAAATTACCTGCTTATCATCTTAAGTCTAAACGCGTCTTACTACATTCATTGCATGAATGGTGTATAGACAAAATTCATATCTTAGCGTATTTGCTAATTCATATCTACACGTATCTGTTACTGTAAACTTTGTCTGACATATTTCGTAAATCCCTCCGTAATCTATGAGATCTTTTGTTCTATATATGTGGATATTCTATATAATTAGAATACCACCCGATAGCCGGAAAATCATTTCATATCGAAAAATCCTTTATTCAATCATACGAAATGGAACTCATCACTAGTTAAAGTCCCTCTGATTCCGATATGGAATACCACTCAAGCTCCGAAAGCAGTGTGACCGGAATGGATCAACCAATCAGTCATCATCTATTTTGGATGGATTGGGGATGAGTTCGTAGCCTCCTCAATCATTGGAGACAAGAAGAAGGTGATCCCTTCCATCCACCAAATTGCCCTCTTGACGATGAACCTGAAGCACTTACCGGCAAACCTGTACGAGAAACCATTTTCTCTCTCATTTCCAGAGTATCTCGTCACGATTATATACTACATCAAATTCTAGATTTTATTTATCCACTCGTCCGAACCGACAATCACCCCGGTGTAATAGAAGAAGTCAACGAGCTTCGCACTCGGGTAGTAGCTTTGGAGAATACGGTACGAAGGTTACAAACACCATCAGCAGCATCAACAGCATAACCAGTACCGTCAATAACATCAACATCGCAAGCCTCAATACCCTAAGCACCAGCAGCATCACCAGCATCAACGTTATCACCATCCTCAACATCAACAGGATCATTACCACCACCAACAATCACATCCGCATCACACGCCTCAATATCACCATCCGTACCTCAGATATCAACGTAACACGCACCATAGATACCAAGAAGTACCAACAACAACAAACGATGAAGTATTGATTCATAACTTCATCGGAGAAACATTCTATGGTGATTATGTAATCTTTAAAGACATAGAGATTACCTATTTATGCCTTAACCATAAATCAGATGAGTGGACAAAAATGATAAAAGGAAGAGTAGAAACCCCGACAAGAATGATGCGTAAGGTACAAGCTAGACTTGTTTTACCAACAGCCTCAGCAGTACCCTTAGCCTCACCAACACAGTCAGTGCTGTAAACATCGTTAGAATCGTCAGCAACTTTAACATCACAAGCTCCACCAGTTCAAGAATCACCGTGGACATCATCAATAACGCGTATATTGCATCAACGAGTTATGAAGTATTAACTCATTCTTCTGAAGAATTTATATAAATATTTTATATATATGAATTCGGAAACCAAAATAAATCTTTTCGTACTAAGCTATTAAGTATGAATTGAAAAAGGGTAGATACTACTCGTTTAAATTCATACTACAAATATGAAATGATGTACGTCCTTCGTCAGCAACTTAATCATCGTTAACTACAATCCCTGTTTCAATTCAATGAATTTCGTTTTATAATAAACCAAGTGTATTATTCAATAATATGTTTGATTTTACACTTTCATCTTCAATGTACTCGAAGCTTACTGGGAAACAACATTCATATCTTGCGAAGTTAGCAAGAGTTCAATGAGTATCAGCATGATTCACTAAGGAAATATATATAAGAATAAATAATGAAGTATTGATCCATAACTTCATTAATATTCTGTGAAGAATATGTGGTTCCTAATCGTTTTAGAGATTACTTATTCTAGCTCAAACCGAAAATCAAATGAGTCTAATATTATATTGACTTATTAAATTCATGATTATATCTGAAGAAGATATATATGTACATATATTTTCATAAAGATTGTAATAAAATTCTCTGGTACAAAACATTACTTGTAAAATTTTTTTTAACGGGTAGGTAATACCCGAGAGATATATAAATTCACAATTAATATGATTATATTCTTCGACTCTGATTCAACAATCATCAACTATACTCACTACCTTCACAATAATATACATTCTTTCATAGAAATCAAAACAACCATTCTCATCCAAATTTGATTATGACAAAAAGAAATCCAAGTCAAGACTTAACAGAAGACGTCACTCTTAGGACTCTTACATCTTTCAAAACTATACTTTGACTTCAAAACTATGCTAGAACATCATTCGATTCTTGGAACCCAGAAAAATATTTGTATCATTCAAAGTCCTAAAACATCATATGTATATTAACAATTACAATCTATGATCAAACCCTTCGAAATTCCTGAAGACACTTCAAATAATGGACAATCGAGATGATGATCCAACCACACAATACCCGCAGTCTTGCACCTAAAAAGCTCTCGAAACCAAGGACATAATTTAACATGTATCCGCGTTAAATGTTTTAGCATTTATTAGCAAAAATAACTTTGCGATTCCTTTTCAAAATAGCAAATTTTGTCACAGTTTCAGCAAGTCAACCTCGACATTCCATTTGAAGTAGCCTTATTATAACCTGTAATACATACGATTACCCTTTTGTTACCAGGGAACCTTTTATATTCCACGACATTATCAGCAGATGTACCAGTAACTCGTTACCCCTTTGGCGGAATCAACAATTGGTATTTTGAAATCTCGCAGCATTTCTATTTCGGCAGTTATATATATATATATATATATATATATATATATATACAACGTCTATCCCCAAGAATTACATATTTCAAATGTGAAGTTTCTGAAAAATGCTCCAGTCTACGAATTAGTGCTATTAAGTTTTGGAAAAGACTGATAAAGTGGTAAAGACAGTAGACAACAATTACGGTCAAAAGTTTGACAATAAAGAATAATAGATTGGAAAAGCTCGAACGAAAAATTTGGTACTGGAAAACGGATTGAGCAAAGTATAAAGGAGGTCGTGGACAAATCACAATGACGAAATCTACCTTCAAAGGATTCAAATGATTCAGTGTCTGCTGAAACCGTTAGTAAGAACCTTACTCCTTATTCTAAACCTTCACAGACTGATTTTCCGCGTCATTCCCTGATCTTAGATATTCTAAGATATCATCGTATTTTTTATTATAAATATCTCCGATATTCCTGAAGATATATTCCCAACTATCCTCATCAAAAATCATTTATCTCTTCACAATATTTGCGTTACAACATAAAAGAAACTGTGTTAGTTTCTAAATTCTGAAAAATTCGAGTTTAAAATATGAATGTTTTGAAGTAGTGTTGGAAACTGAAGCATGAATTAGTATAATATAATGACACTTGATCAACGTGATTATATTACAGTAATTCATGCTGAGTTTCTAAATGGAACATAATGATTCACAGATCATAACGTCATCATGTGCCATGTTACACAACTCTTACATTCTACCTAATCTCCAAACATATTAAGAACATATCTCCTTGATAATTCTATCTTTTCGGACATTCTGGTAACTTACCAAATCAAGATCGTGCAATTACTATTTCCTTCTTAGAACATTAACTATGTTTATTTCAAAATCCATACCTACGAATTCCGGACCATTATTCGCTTGACTCGAAGTCGGGAAGAGGAAACAGAAGTATGGAACTGTTGAATATAAAAGAAAATATAAAGCTCGACAACAACAAATAAATTACAAACCGTGTATATCAATACGTATTGCAACGTAAAGGCACGGGAGAATTAACAATACTATAACCCCAAGGTAATAGTAGAAATAAATAAAATCCTCCGGAGGTAGATGAAAAAGAAGAATGACAGAGATGAAAGTTAAGAGTATATCCAGGATCAGTACTGGATGAAGCATACTGATAAATGTTTTAAAGTATGAATTGAGGGAGGAAGAATAGAAGGTATGAGTTGTAAGGAAATGAAGGGAGGTGGATTTATAGTAAAAGATCCGGCAGAGCAATCAAAATAGATGATCGCATTTAAAGCGAATTCTAATTTCCTTGATTATCAAAGAATCAAATCTCATTATGAAGATTTTACTCCAAATCTCATGAACTTGGAAATCAATCCTATCTACCTCAAAAGATATGACGAATCTATACCTACTCATTTCACCCTTTGGTGATAGCCTCACTCGTACTCTTCACAAAAATCAAATTGCTTTATCAATATTACTTGATGATAATAAAACTCTAATTTCCAACTCGTATACGTCATGAAAACATACTTATTGTCAGCCATGACCATCCCATTCAAATTTCGAGACGAAATTTATTTAACGGGTAGGTACTGTAACGACCCGGATTTTTCCAATTGTTTTATACTTATGAGATTAATATTTACATAAATTAAACCTTACCAACATGATAAGTAATCCAAATTGTTGAGACTTGTGTTTTTGAAAAGAGTTTTACACAACGTTTGACCGTCCAATTTGATCGATGATATCACGAACTATATAACATACGATAATTATACGTTTGTGTATATATATGTATATATATATATTTAACATGATCTAAGGATGGTTTAACATCTCATTGTGTACTAATGACAATGAGTTATAAGTATATTTTGAAACTACTAACTTAAGTTTTCAAAACGATAACTATACGTAACATTCTTTGATATATATACTTATAACCTATAATGCTTATACATGTATTGTATATATAATGTATTTAATCACTTTTTAAGGACTTAAATACATAAAACAATATAAGTATATTCACAAAATATAGCTATATTTGAATTCTCATTCCATTTCCTCAAGATTTCTATACGTATATCTAGGGTATATGTACCCGTATCATATCCAGTTTCTATATGTATTTACTATTGGTATATACACATCAAATCAACATCCTAATCAATATTATTACTGCCCTAGATATGAGATAACTAGGATTTGTCAAGTAGCATGAATTATTAGTAAGAAAACAAAATTAGGAATCCTTTTCTTTCTTTATAAACTAAAAACGTTTTTATGAATGAACACCATTTCTTCACTCCATTTTCTCATACCTACACCCTCATTTCTCTCTCAAAATACTCCTAACTTCATACTTGATTATCTCCAAGAATTTTCCCCATCATTTAGCTTCAATTACAAGCCTTAAACACCATAAGAAAACTCTTTCAAGAACATATCAAAATAACCACCCATTTGAAAAAGTATACTTCCAACCTTTTGATCTAACTCCACCACTCTTTGATTCCAAGATTTTTTCTTATCTCTTACAGTAACTTTGTCCAAGTAACTTTAGGTAGTAACCTTGTTTATAATCTTGTTCGATTCATAATTATATAGCTATCTTATTTTATGTTGTAAAATTTTAACAACAAGAACATAGTTTGAATGATTTCAAACTTGTTTGCAAACTAAATAGATCCTTCTAACTTAACTTTTAAAACACTTCAAGACCTGTAATATATCATAATGATATGCTAACTTAACAAGTTATAACTTGGTTTTACAAAGAACACCTTAAAAACTGAATCTACGTCGTCGGAGTGCAACCGGTGGCTGTTTTGGGTTGAATAATTAAAAACTATCTTGAACTTTGAATTGGAAGTTCATGTTCTGGAAAAATTATATTTCTTATGAATATGTTAACACATAAAAATTTCATGGTTTAACTCAAAGTGTAAGTATTTTTAGAAAAATGATCATTAAATGTTATTTTTATGATGGAAAATGATCACTTTCATAAGTTTTACCAAAGTTTGACCTATAATTTCTGATTTCGAATACAAACTAAGGTATTTTCAGTTAATATTCTTAAAATTTGACTCGATCCAAGGAAGTGGCAAGTTGAACCAACAAAAACGGAGTTGTAATGAAGAAACTACGACTAAAACAAGATTGGGTATCCGAAGCTAGTTTAGCTACGAAAATATTTGGAGATAAAGTAAATTAATCATATATTTTCTAATTAATATGATATTTTATATATAATTACTTATGATTTGATTTTATATATTTCAGGACCACCCGTAAACAACACGAGAAGATTAATCATAAGACCTCATGATTGTACGCAACACGTCATTTGACAACACGGTACTTTATGTACGCAACACGTCATTTGACAACATGGTACCATGGGTCGAGATTAATTCTGATCAATACGAATACGATGGGGTCTTTATTTATTTTATTGAGCAACTAATTGTGGACCACTAACATCGGACTGCTAACTACGGACTAAGAAAATATTAAAAGTATTATAAGTATATATATATATATATATATATATATATATATATATATATATATATATATATATATATATATATATATTTATATATATGTAACGATTACTTGAAAAGAAAATATGTTGATATTATATATATATATATGGTTAGGTTCGTGATATCTATCGGAGACCAAGTCGAGTTAAATACCTTCAAGGCAAAAGTGAGTATATAGTCCCACTTTTAAACTCTAAATATTTCGGGATGAGAATACATGCATTTTATAATTTACGTTATGGACACAAGTGATAAAAAAATATATTCTACGTTGAGTTGTACCACTGGCATACTTCCCTGTAGCTTGGTAACTACTATTTACATGTGGTATTGTAAACGCGAATCCTGTTGATAGATCTATCGGTCCTGACAACCCCAACCGGACTGGACAACCAGTATTCAACGGTTGCACAGTACTTCGTTTCGGTGACTACACTTGGTACAGTGTAGTGAGATTTCATAATAAAGGGAATATGCGACGTTGATTAAATGTTAAGTATGGTTATCAAGTGCTCAACCATTTAGAATATTTTTATTAAAACGTTTATGTATATGAAATCTTGTGGTCTATATTTATAACGCTGCTAGCATTAAACCTATATCTCATCAACTTTATGTTAACGTTTAAAGCATGTTTATTCTCAGGTTCCTAGAAGTCTTCCGCTGTTTGAATATATGTTAGAGAAACCATGTGCATGGAGTCATACATGTTTTATTCAAGGAAGCATTGCATTCACAAAATCATCACCGTGTATTTATTTTGACTGCATTGTCAACGGAAGTATTCTTGTAAACTGTTATTTACGGTGATTGTCTATATGTAAAAATCATCAGATGTCGAAAACATTGAATTTTAAATATTCATTTATGGTATATCTTTTCAAAAGAATGCAATGTTTATAAAACATATCATATAGAGGTCAAATGCCTCGCGATGTAATCATATGTTATTGTATTCGTCCCTATGGATTGGGTCGGGTCGTTTCATATTGTGTCACCACCCTCGAGCCACTCTCTCTTTTCAACACCATCAACAAACCTATTAGTTACTGTTTCCTGCCTGCTGTCCAATCGAGACACAACCTTCAATTCATCACCCTTTTTCTGTTTCCATTTAAATCATAAACCAACCCACGACAAACTACAACTACTTTTGCTGTGTTGCCAACAATCTGCTGCAGCCTTTACTCATTTTCTGTTTAGATATCAAACTAATGTCACGCTGTATAGAGACATCAGGTATCAAATATATTCAAATATATATTTATATTATGGAGATCAAGTTATGAAATTATCGGGAAGAAAGGAGAACGCGTTTTCTTTATATACAATAAATAATAAAGACAATGAGTGGAGTTTCCTTGATGGCCGAAAATGAAGATTATAGGGGACATTCCTTTATTTTTTTTATATACAAGGTTAAAATGAATGATGATAAAGTGAGGTGAGCATGCTCGATTTTCTCTTTTCTTGGATCCAACCACCCCACTACCGAATTCCTTTCTTTCTTGTGAACGTGGCTGCTATACCTTTTTCCTACTTGTTGAAGACCTTAGATAATATATGATATTAATGGGAGGGGTCGCAAATGTCTACTACCACTTGTTATTTTTTTTTTTGTTAAAAGCCTAGTTTCTACAACTCAATAATTAATCATACGAGCCGTCAAAGAAACCAATCGAGTACAAGAGTACAAGTTGGGCCACTATTTCTTTTCCCTTTTGATGTCGTGTACTATGGTTATTGTGGGGGCTGCAAATGCATATTTTTGTCTAATGGGTCATAGATAATGATAAATAATATTAAGTTGATTATGATGTTGATAAAAGGTGGGGAATGAAATCGATGACTTGGAGTGCATATTCGGTTCACTTGTGGCCGACACACATTATGCAATTATTTCCATCGGTGGTTTTATTGGATCATACTAGCGGGCTTAAATTTAACAACATGGGCCATTTAATTTAAACATTTGGGCTCCTTGCAATGTGGGCAAATATACTTGGGCTTGTATTGAATGTCGTTGGTATGATGGTGATACGGGGTAATAACGAGATGATGGTTTGATTATTGACATGATTTGAATAAAGAAGACCATGGGTATGATTTCATGATATAAATGATAAACGGTTATTGCAGTTTAAATAATTAAGTGTGCGAATTATTACAAAATGTAACAAGGTGGTTCAGTGGTTTAAGGTGTTGGTTTGTTTAGCCGAGAGGTCACAGGTTTAATCCTGGCCTGGGGCGTTTTTATTTTTAGAAAATGAAGATGATGAATCAGAAAGCTATAGATATATATATTTATGGGTTGAGTTTTAATCGGAATGAAAGAACGGAAGGATGGTTAGGGTTGTTGTTCGTTAAGCAAGAGGTCTTGAGTTCAAGCCCAGGCTGGGGCATTTATTTTTTTTAGAAAATGAAGAAGAATCAGGCAGAAGTACATAGGTTATATATTTGTTAGGTGGGGATTTAAAATCAGAAATGAGACGGTAGATGATGGGTTAAAGGTGTTTTTAGGTTAGTGGGACGTCGCGGGTTCAAACCCGGACTTGGGCAAAAAAAAAAATTAGGATTACTCCATTGAGGTAGTTATTTATTTATTTACTTATCATTATTATTCTTATCATTATTATTAAAATTAATATTTTTAGGATCATTATTATTATTTTATCATTATTATTAGTATTAACATTATTATTAATATCTTTATCATTTTTAGTATTATTACTATCATTATTATTACTTTTACCATTATTATTATTACAACTATATTATTTTTATTATCAATATTACTATTAATATTATTATTATAAAAGTTAGTTATATTTAATAAAACTACATTTTTTTATTATTATTTTTATTTAAAGTATATAAATTAAATACATTTAAGTTAATAACGAAACACATGAATTACTAAAACTAACAGTTATATTAATAATAATATATAAAGATATTCGACTTCAATTATGTGTGTTAATATATATTAAAGACATAGGTTCGTGAATCCGAGGCCAACCCTACATTTGTTCAATGTCGTCATATGTATTTTTACTACAAAATACATTAGGTGAGTTTCATTTGCTCCCTTTTTAAATGTTTTTGCAATATATATTTTTGGGACTGAGAATACATGCGATGCTTTTATAAATGTTTGACGAAATAGACACAAGTAATCGAAACTACATTCTATGGTTTAATTATCGAAATCGAATATGCCCTTTTTATTAAGTTTGGTAATCTAAGAATTAGGGAACAGATTCCCTAATTGATGCGAACTCTAAAGATAGATCTATTGGGCCCAACAAGCCCCATCCAAAGTACCGGATGCTTTAGTACTTCGAAATTTATATCATGTCCGAAGGAGGATCTCGGAATAATGGGGATATTCTTATATGCATATTGTGAATGTCGGTTACCAGGTGTTCAATCCATATGAATGATATTTTTGTCTCTATGCATGGGACGTATGTTTATGAGAAAAGGAAATATGAAATCTTGTGGTCTATTAAAATTATGAAATGATTATTTATGTTAAACTAATGAACTCACCAACCTTTTGGTTGACACTTTAAAGCATGTTTATTCTCAGGTACGAAAGAAATCTTCCGCTGTGCATTAACTCATATTAGAGACATTACTTGGAGTCATTCATGGCATATTTCAAAAGATGTTGCATTCAAGTCGTTGAGTTCATTAATATTATTATTAAGTCAATTATAGTTGGATATATTATGAAATGGTATGCCTGCTGTCAACTCTCGATGTAATGAAAGTTTGTCTTTTCAAAAACTAATGCAATGTTTGTAAAATGTATCATATATGGGTCAATTACCTCGCGATGTATTCAACTGTTGTGAATCGTTTATAATCGATATGAACTTCGTCCGGATGGATTAGGACGGGTCTTCACAGTTGGTATCAGAGCGGTGGTCTTAGCAAACCATGTCTGCATTAGTGTGTCTAACTGATAAGTCGTTAGGATGCATTAGTGAGTCTGGACTTCGACCGTGTCTGCATGTCAAAAGTTTTGCTTATCATTTTGTGTCAAAAATTACCTGCTTATCATTTTTAGAGAATCATTTGCTTATCATTCTTAGTCTAGACACGTTTTACTGCATTGACTGCATGAATAGTGTATAGATAAAATTCATATCTTAGCGTATCTGCTACTTCATATCTTAGCGTATCTATTACTGTAACTTTGCCTGACAACTTCCGTAGATTCCTCCGTAACTTATGGGATTTTAGTATTATATATGCATATGTAAATTATGTATTGCAGGGTACTAATATATAAACATGGAAAAGTTCGGGTCACTACATTACCTACCCGTTAAATAAATTTCGTCCCGAAATTTTAAGCAGTTGGAGGTGTTGACATATCTTCTAGAAATAAATGCGGGTATTTCTTCTTCATCTGATCTTCACGCTCCCAGGTGAACTCGGGTCCTCTACGAGCATTCCATCGAACCTTAACAATCGGTATCTTGTTTTGTTTAAGTCTCTTAACCTCACGATCCATTATTTCGACGGGTTCTTCAATGAATTGAAGTTTTTCATTGATTTGGATTTCGTTCAACGGAATAGTGAGATCTTCTTTAGTAAAACATTTCTTCAAATTTGAGACGTGGAAAGTGTTATGTACAGCCGCGAGTTGTTGAGATAGCTCCAGTTGGTAAGCTACTGGTCCGACACGATCTATAATCTTGAATGGTCCAATGTACCTTGGATTTAGTTTCCACCGTTTACCAAATCGAACAACGCCTTTCCAAGGTGAAACCTTAAGCATGACCATTTCTCCAATTTCAAACTCTATATCTTTTCTTTTACTGTCCGCGTAGCTCTTTTGTCGACTCTGGGCGGTTTTCAATCTTTGTTGAAATTGGATGATTTTCTCGGTAGTTTCTTGTATTATCTCCGGACCCGTAATCTGTCTATCCCCCACTTCACTCCAACAAATCGGAGACCTGCACTTTCTACCATAAAGTGCTTCAAACGGCGCCATCTCAATGCTTGAATGGTAGCTGTTGTTGTAGGAAAATTCTGCTAACGATAGATGTTGATCCCAACTGTTTCCGAAATCAATAACACAAGCTCGTAGCATGTCTTCAAGCGTTTGTATCGTCCTTTTGCTCTGCCCATCAGTTTGTGGATGATAGGCAGTACTCATGTCTAGACGAGTTCCCAATGCTTGCTGTAATGTCTGCCAGAATCTTGAAATAAATCTGCCATCCCTATCAGAGATAATAGAGATTGGTATTCCATGTTTGGAGATGACTTCCTTCAAATACAGTCGTGCTAACTTCTCCATCTGGTCATCTTCTCTTATTGGCAGGAAGTGTGCTGACTTGGTGAGACGATCAACTATTACCCAAATAGTATCATAACCACTTGCAGTCCTTGGCAATTTAGTAATGAAATCCATGGTAATGTTTTCCCATTTCCATTCCGGGATTTCAGGTTGTTGTAGTAGACCTGATGGTTTCTGATGTTCAGCTTTGACCTTAGAACACGTCTAATATTCTCCTACATATTTAGCAATATCGGCTTTCATACCTGGCCACCAAAAATGTTTCTTAAGATCCTTGTACATCTTCCCCGTTCCAGGATGTATTGAGTATCTGGTTTTATGAGCTTCTCTAAGTACCATTTCTCTCATATCTCCAAATTTTGGTACCCAAATTCTTTCAACCCTATACCGGGTTCCGTCTTCCCGAATATTAAGATGCTTCTCCGATCCTTTGGGTATTTCATCCTTTAAATTTCCCTCTTTTAAAACTCCTTGTTGCGCCTCCTTTATTTGAGTAGTAAGGTTAGTGTGAATCATTATATTCATAGATTTTACTCGAATGGGTTCTCTGTCCTTTCTGCTCAAGGCGTCGGCTACCACATTTGCCTTCCTCGGGTGGTAACGAATCTCAAAGTCGTAATCATTCAACAATTCAATCAACCTACGCTGCCTCATATTCATTTGTTTCTGATTAAATATGTGTTGAAGACTTTTGTGGTCGGTATATATAATACTTTTGACCCCATATAAGTAGTTCCTCCAAGTCTTTAATGCAAAAACAACCGCGCCTAATTCCAAATCATGCGTCGTATAATTTTGCTCGTGAATCTTCAATTGTCTAGACGCATAAGCAATTACCTTCGTCCGTTGCATTAATACACAACCGAGACCTTGCTTTGATGCGTCACAATAAATCACAAAATCATCATTCCCTTCAGGCAATGACAATATAGGTGCCGTAGTTAGCTTTTTCTTCAATAATTGAAACGTCTTCTCTTGTTCATCCTTCCATTCAAATTTCTTCCCTTTATGCGTTAATGCAGTCAAGGGTTTTGCTATTTTGGAGAAATCTTGGATGAATCTTCTGTAGTAACCAGCCAATCCTAAAAATTGACGTATATGCTTCGGAGTTTTTGGGGTTTCCCACTTTTCAACGGTTTCGATCTTTGTCGGGTCCACCTGGATACCTTCTTTGTTCACTATGTGACCGAGGAATTGAACTTCTTCCAACCAAAATGCACACTTTGAAAACTTAGCGTAGAGTTTTTCTTTCCTCAATACTTCTAGCACTTTTCTCAAATGTTCTTCGCGCTCTTGATCATTCTTTGAGTAAATAAGTATGTCATCAATGAAAACAATGACAAACTTGTCAAGATATGGCCCACACACTCGGTTCATAAGGTCCATGAACACAGCTGGTGCATTAGTCAATCCAAACAGCATAACCATAAACTCGTAATGACCATAACGCGTCCTAAAAGCCTTTTTTGGAATATCATCCTCCTTTACTCGCATTTGATGATATCCAGAACGTTAATCGATCTTCGAATAAACCGACGAGCCTTGTTGTAGTGACCCGAACTTTTCCATGTTTATATATATTAATTGAGATTGATATTTACATGATTAAATGTTTCCAACATATTAAGCAATCAAACTTGTTAAGACTTGATTAATTGAAATAGGTTTCATATAGACAATTGACCACCCAAGTTGACCGGTGATTCACGAACGTTAAAACTTGTAAAAAACTATATGATGACATATATATGGTTATATATATAGTTAACATGATATTATGATAAGTAAACATATCATTAATTATATTAACAATGAACTACATATGTAAAAACAAGACTACTAACTTAATGATTTTGAAACGAGACATATATGTAACGTTTATCGTTGTAACGACATTTAATGTATATATATCATATTAAGAGATATTCGTACATCATAATATCATGATAATATAATAATTTAAAATCTCTTTTGATATTATAAACATTGGGTTAACAACATTTAACAAGATCGTTAACCTAAAGGTTTCAAAACAACACTTACATGTAACGACTAACGATGACTTAACGACTCAGTTAAAATGTATATACATGTAGTGTTTTAATATGTATTTATACACTTTTGAAAGACTTCAATACACTTATCAAAATACTTCTACTTAACAAAAATGCTTACAATTACATTCTCGTTCAGTTTCATCAACAATTCTACTCGTATGCACCCGTATTCGTACTCGTACAATACACAGCTTTTAGATGTATGTACTATTGGTATATACACTCCAATGATCAGCTCTTAGCAGCCCATGTGAGTCACCTAACACATGTGGGAACCATCATTTGGCAACTAGCATGAAATATCTCATAAGATTACAAAAATATGAGTAATCATTCATGACTTATTTACATGAAAACAAAATTACATATCCTTTATATCTAATCCATACACCAACGACCAAAAACACCTAAAAACACTTTCATTCTTCAATTTTCTTCATCTAATTGAACTCTCTCAAGTTCTATCTTCAAGTTCTAAGTGTTCTTCATAAATTTCAAAAGTTCTAGTTTCATAAAATCAAGAATACTTTCAAGTTTGCTAGCTCACTTCCAATCTTGTAAGGTGATCATCCAACCTCAAGAAATCTTTGTTTCTTACAGTAGGTTATCATTCTAATACAAGGTAATAATCATATTCAAACTTTGGTTCAATTTCTATAACTATAACAATCTTATTTCAAGTGATGATCTTACTTGAACTTGTTTTCGTGTCATGATTTTGCTTCAAGAACTTTGAGCCATCCAAGGATCCATTGAAGCTAGATCCATTTTTCTCTTTTCCAGTAGGTTCATCCAAGGAACTTAAGGTAGTAATGATGTTCATAACATCATTCAATTCATACATATAAAGCTATCTTATTCGAAGGTTTAAACTTGTAATCACTAGAACATAGTTTAGTTAATTCTAAACTTGTTCGCAAACAAAAGTTAATCCTTCTAACTTGACTTTTAAAATCAACTAAACACATGTTCTATATCTATATGATATGCTAACTTAATGATTTAAAACCTGGAAACACGAAAAACACCGTAAAACCGGATTTACGCCGTCGTAGTAACACCGCGGGCTGTTTTGGGTTAGTTAATTAAAAACTATGATAAACTTTGATTTAAAAGTTGTTATTCTGAGAAAATGATTTTTATTATGAACATGAAACTATACCCAAAAATTATGGTTAAACTCAAAGTGGAAGTATGTTTTCTAAAATGGTCATCTAGACGTCGTTCTTTCGACTGAAATGACTACCTTTACAAAAACGACTTGTAACTTATTTTTCTGACTAGAAACCTATACTTTTTTTGTTTAGATTCATAAAATAGAGTTCAATTTGAAACCATAGCAATTTGATTCACTCAAAACGGATTTAAAATGAAGAAGTTATGGGTAAAACAAGATTGGAAAATTTTTCTCATTTTAGCTACGTGAAAATTGGTAACAAATCTATTCCAACCATAACTTAATCAACTTGTATTATATATTATGTAATCTTGAGATACCATAGACACGTATACAATGTTTCGACCTATCATGTCGACACATCTATATATATTTCGGAACAACCATAGACACTCTATATGTGAATGTTGGAGTTAGCTATACAGGGTTGAGGTTGATTCCAAAATATATATAGTTTGAGTTGTGATCAATACTGAGATACGTATACACTGGGTCGTGGATTGATTCAAGATAATATTTATCGATTTATTTCTGTACATCTAACTGTGGACAACTAGTTGTAGGTTACTAACGAGGACAGCTGACTTAATAAACTTAAAACATCAAAATATATTAAAAGTGTTGTAAATATATTTTGAACATACTTTGATATATATGTATATATTGTTATAGGTTCGTGAATCAACCAGTGGCCAAGTCTTACTTCCCGACGAAGTAAAAATCTGTGAAAGTGAGTTATAGTCCCACTTTTAAAATCTAATATTTTTGGGATGAGAATACATGCAGGTTTTATAAATGATTTACAAAATAGACACAAGTACGTGAAACTACATTCTATGGTTGAATTATCGAAATCGAATATGCCCCTTTTTATTAAGTCTGGTAATCTAAGAATTAGGGAACAGACACCCTAATTGACGCGAATCCTAAAGATAGATCTATTGGGCCTAACAAACCCCATCCAAAGTACCGGATGCTTTAGTACTTCGAAATTTATATCATATCCGAAGGGTATCCCGGAATGATGGGGATATTCTTATATATGCATCTTGTTATTGTCGGTTACCAGGTGTTCACCATATGAATGATTTTTATCTCTATGTATGGGATGTGTATTGAAATATGAAATCTTGTGGTCTATTGTTACGATTTGATATATATAGGTTAAACCTATAACTCACCAACATTTTTGTTGACGTTTTAAGCATGTTTATTCTCAGGTGATTATTAAGAGCTTCCGCTGTCGCATACTTAAATAAGGACAAGATTTGGAGTCCATACTTGTATGATATTGTGTAAAAACTGCATTCAAGAAACTTATTTTGTTGTAACATATTTGTATTGTAAACCATTATGTAATGGTCGTGTGTAAACAGGATATTTTAGATTATCATTATTTGATAATCTACGTAAAGCTTTTTAAACCTTTATTGATGAAATAAAGGTTATGGTTTGTTTAAAAATGAATGCAGTCTTTGAAAAACGTCTCATATAGAGGTCAAAACCTCGCAACGAAATCAATTAATATGGAACGTTTTTAATCAATAAGAACGGGACATTTCAGTTGGTATCCGAGCGTTGGTCTTAGAGAACCAAAAAATTTGCATTAGTGTGTCTTATCGAGTTTGTTAGGATGCATTAGTGAGTCTGGACTTCGACCGTGTTTTCTTTAAAAATGATTGCTTAACATTTTTGTTGGAAACTATATATTTTTAACATATGAATATTATGTGATATATTAATCTCTTAACGTGTTTGATATTATGTGATAGATGTCTACCCCTAGAACAAGTCCCATTGACTCACCTAATAATAATGAAGAGTCAAATGTAAATTGGAATGATTTGTGGACTGATTCACAAGTTCCCGAAGAGGAACCGGAAGAAGAGTCGGAACCAGAAGAAGAATCGGAACCGGAAGAAGAATCGGAACCAGATGAAGAAATAGAACCGGTGGGGGAAATAATAAAACGGTTAAGTAAAAGAAAATCCTCAACCAACCGACCAAAGTTAATTATGGTCAATGGTGTTTCCGCCAAGGAAGCAAAATATTGGGAGGATTACCAATTCTCCGATGAATCGGATTCCGACGAGAATTCCGATGATGTTATAGAAATTACCCCAACTGAATTTAAAAAGGCAAAAGAAAATAATAAGGGAAAGGGCATAAAAATAGAGAAATCTAATTCCAACCCCGATGAACTTTATATGTATCGTCAACCCCCGAAGTCCTTAAGTTGTAACAATGACCCGGGAACCTCTAAACCACCAGGTTTTTCTAAACCAATGTGGACAACGACGGCTCGTATTAGGGGAACATCATATATCCCTAGAAACTTGGCAAAACGAACCAAAACCGAAGAAGAAGAAACGAGCGAGTCGGAATAAGATAGTTGTATTCGTGTGGTGTAATATATGTAATATAGTGTTCTTATGCTTTATGATATATGTAAAAATTGCTTGTATTAATAAGTATTTTTTTATGAATCTAACTCTTGTCTATTTTACAGTTTAAAAACACAAAATGGATAGACAACCCAATATTTTAAGAGACCTACCCGGAGACATGATTGATGAAATCTTGTCTAGAGTCGGCCAGAATTCCTCGGCACAACTATTTAAGGCGAGATCAGTTTGTAAGACATTCGAAGAACGTTCCAAGAATGTCTTGGTTTATAAGAGACTTTCGTTTGAAAGATGGGGGATAGCACATTGGGAAACCCATAAGTTACGATGTGTTTACTTTGACGCATATATTGCGGGGAACCCAAATGCTATTTTACGCAACGGGTTAAGAAATTATTTTGACTCAATATATCCGAATATTGGACTTCGTGATTTAGAAAAAGCGGCTAACATGCAACATAAAGAAGCATGTTATGCTTACGGATTAGTAATGTTCGCTTCTCACCAAAGTGAGAACAAGAACATCGGGCTACAACTATTAAACAAAACGTTTCCACAAGTGACGGAGTCGGTAATTGGGGTAAGAAATGAGGTTTTTAGATTATTACGGGACTGTTGGACATTACGTAACCCTCGTCCCTTTGACGACGCTACAACACGCTGTCTTATCAACGGCCATAACGGTTATGTTGCACAAGACCAAGGATGGGAAGTAGTCCTAGTAAAACCAGAATGCATGACTTGTTTCTGGACGTATGAATTACGTGTCTTTATTGCCTTTGCTGAACGACTTGTGTACTAGCTAGAATTATCTTCACAACTATCTTGTATCAAAGTTATTGTGTGCTATATTTCATGCTTTATGTAAAATAAGCGGTATTGTAAGTTTGTAAAATATTGTATAAAAGTTTGAACGCGAAATATTATTATAATCAGTTTTTCATATAGAATTGTAGTAGTTGAATTGTATATTAGCTACTAAGTATGAACTTAACGGGTAGGTACTACCCGAATTTAAACTTATAAAACGCTAATATGAAGAAAAAGCTTTTATAAATGAGTTCATATTATGCTACGAAATACTATTAACTACTCTTAATATTCTGTATGATTAACTTGTTCCATTTAACTATTTTGAAGGAAATGGCACCGACTACTCGACACACCGTGAATATGAATGAAGAGGAATTCCGTACTTTTCTAGCTTCAAACATAGCCGCAGTACAGGCTGCGCTATATACCAACAATAACCTTGGATCTAGCAGTACAGGAAATCGTGTAGGATGCACCTACAAAGAATTCACTGCCTGCAAACCTTTGGAATTTGATGGAACCGAAGGACCGATCGGATTGAAACGGTGGACCGAGAAGGTCGAATCGGTGTTTGCCATAAGTAAGTGTACTGAAGAGGACAAAGTAAAGTACGCTACGCATACCTTCACAGGTTCTGCGTTAACATGGTGGAATACCTATCTAGAGCAAGTGGGACAAGACGATGCGTACGCACTACCGTGGTCAGCATTCAAGCACTTGATGAACGAGAAGTACCGTCCCAGAACCGAGGTCAATAAGCTCAAGACAGAACTTAGAGGGTTACGAACCCAAGGATTTGATATTACCACGTACGAAAGACGATTCACAGAATTGTGCCTATTGTGTCCGGGAGCATTCGAAGATGAGGAAGAGAAGATCGACGCATTTGTGAAAGGATTACCGGAAAGAATCCAAGAAGATATAAGTTCACACGAGCCCGCCTCCATACAACAGGCATGTAGAATGGCTCACAAACTCGTGAACCAAATTGAAGAAAGAATTAAAGAACAGACTGCTGAAGAGGCCAATGTGAAGCAAGTCAAAAGAAAGTGGGAGGAAAACGGTGATAAGAATCACCAATACAACAGCAACAGCAATTACAACAATAATCGCAACAATTATCCCAACAATCGCAACATCAATCGCAACTACAACAAACGGCCCAACAACAACAACAACAACAGCAACAGCAACTACAACAATCATCCCAACAACAATAATAACCGCAACAACAACAACAACAATCAGAAGCAGCTATGCCAAAGGTGTGAAAAGAATCACTCGGGGTTCTGCACCAAATTTTGCAACAAGTGTAAAAGAAATGGTCATAGCGCGGCGAAGTGTGAGGTCTACGGACCAGGGGTTAATAGAACGAAAGGAACAAATGGTGTCGGAACGAGTAATGGCGGAGCAAGTAGTGTCGGAGCAAGTTATGCCAATGTAGTTTGTTATAAATGTGGAAAACCGGGCCACATTATTAGAAATTGCCCGAACCAGGAGAACACGAATGGACAAGGCCGTGGAAGAGTTTTCAATATTAATACGGCAGAGGCACAGGAAGACCCGGAGCTTGTTACGGGTACGTTTCTTATTGACAATAAATCTGCTTACGTTTTATTTGATTCGGGTGCGGATAGAAGCTATATGATTAGAGATTTTTGTGCTAAATTAAGTTGTCCATTGACGCCTTTGGATAGTAAATTTTTACTCGAATTAGCAAATGGTAAATTAATTTCAGCAGATAATATATGTCGGAATCGAGAAATTAAACTGGTTAGCGAAACATTTAAGATTGATTTGATACCAGTAGAGTTAGGGAGTTTTGATGTGATAATCGGTATGGACTGGTTGAAAGAAGTGAAAGCGGAGATCGTTTGTTACAAAAATGCAATTCGCATTATACGAGAAAAAGGAAAACCCTTAATGGTGTACGGAGAAAAGGGCAACACGAAGCTACATCTTATTAGTAATTTGAAAGCACAAAAACTAATAAGAAAAGGTTGCTATGCTGTTCTAGCACACGTCGAGAAAGTACAAACTGAAGAAAAGAGCATCAATGATGTTCCCGTCGCAAAAGAATTTCCTGATGTATTTCCGAAAGAATTACCGGGATTACCCCCACATCGATCCGTTGAATTTCAAATAGATCTTGTACCAGGAGCTGCACCAATAGCTCGTGCTCCTTACAGACTCGCACCCAGCGAGATGAAAGAACTACAAAGCCAATTACAAGAACTTTTAGAGCGTGGTTTCATTCGACCAAGCACATCACCGTGGGGAGCTCCTGTTTTGTTTGTCAAGAAGAAAGATGGTACATTCAGGTTGTGTATCGACTACCGAGAGTTGAACAAACTTACCATCAAGAACCGCTACCCACTACCGAGAATCGATGACTTATTTGATCAACTACAAGGCTCGTCTGTTTATTCAAAGATTGACTTACGTTCCGGGTATCATCAAATGCGGGTGAAAGAAGATGATATTCCAAAGACTGCTTTCAGAACACGTTACGGTCATTACGAGTTTATGGTCATGCCGTTTGGTTTAACTAATGCACCAGCTGTGTTCATGGACCTTATGAACCGAGTGTGTGGACCATACCTTGACAAGTTTGTCATTGTTTTCATTGATGACATACTTATTTACTCAAAGAATGACCAAGAACACGGTGAACATTTGAGAAAGGTGTTAGAAGTATTGAGGAAGGAAGAATTGTACGCTAAGTTTTCAAAGTGTGCATTTTGGTTGGAAGAAGTTCAATTCCTCGGTCACATAGTGAACAAAGAAGGTATTAAGGTGGATCCGGCAAAGATAGAAACTGTTGAAAAGTGGGAAACCCCGAAAACTCCGAAACACATACGCCAATTTTTAGGACTAGCTGGTTACTACAGAAGATTCATCCAAGACTTTTCCAGAATAGCAAAACCCTTGACTGCATTAACGCATAAAGGGAAGAAATTTGAATGGAATGATGAACAAGAGAAAGCGTTTCAGTTATTGAAGAAAAAGCTAACTACGGCACCTATATTGTCATTGCCTGAAGGGAATGATGATTTTGTGATTTATTGTGATGCATCAAAGCAAGGTCTCGGTTGTGTATTAATGCAACGAACGAAGGTGATTGCTTATGCGTCTAGACAATTGAAGATTCACGAACAAAATTATACGACGCATGATTTGGAATTAGGCGCAGTTGTTTTTGCATTAAAGACTTGGAGGCACTACTTATATGGGGTCAAAAGTATTATATATACCGACCACAAAAGTCTTCAACACATATTTAATCAGAAACAACTGAATATGAGGCAGCGTAGGTGGATTGAATTATTGAATGATTACGACTTTGAGATTCGTTACCACCCGGGGAAGGCAAATGTGGTAGCCGATGCCTTGAGCAGGAAGGACAGAGAACCCATTCGAGTAAAATCTATGAATATAATGATTCATAATAACCTTACTACTCAAATAAAGGAGGCGCAACAAGGAGTTTTAAAAGAGGGAAATTTAAAGGATGAAATACCCAAAGGATCGGAGAAGCATCTTAATATTCGGGAAGACGGAACCCGGTATAGGGCTGAAAGGATTTGGGTACCAAAATTTGGAGATATGAGAGAAATGGTACTTAGAGAAGCTCATAAAACCAGATACTCAATACATCCTGGAACGGGGAAGATGTACAAGGATCTCAAGAAACATTTTTGGTGGCCGGGTATGAAAGCCGATGTTGCTAAATGCGTAGGAGAATGTTTGACGTGTTCTAAGGTCAAAGCTGAGCATCAGAAACCATCAGGTCTACTTCAACAACCCGAAATCCCAGAATGGAAATGGGAAAACATTACCATGGATTTCATCACTAAATTGCCAAGGACTGCAAGTGGTTTTGATACTATTTGGGTAATAGTTGATCGTCTCACCAAATCAGCACACTTCCTGCCAATAAGAGAAGATGACAAGATGGAGAAGTTAGCACGACTGTATTTGAAGGAAGTCATCTCCAGACATGGAATACCAATCTCTATTATCTCTGATAGGGATGGCAGATTTATTTCAAGATTCTGGCAGACATTACAGCAAGCATTAGGAACTCGTCTAGACATGAGTACTGCCTATCATCCACAAACTGATGGGCAGAGCGAAAGGACGATACAAATTCTTGAAGACATGCTACGAGCATGTGTTATTGATTTCGGAAACAGTTGGGATCGACATCTACCATTAGCAGAATTTTCCTACAACAACAGCTACCATTCAAGCATTGAGATGGCGCCGTTTGAAGCACTTTATGGTAGAAAGTGCAGGTCTCCGATTTGTTGGAGTGAAGTGGGGGATAGACAGATTACGGGTCCGGAGATTATACAAGAAACTACCGAGAAGATCATCCAAATTCAACAACGGTTGAAAACCGCCCAAAGTCGACAAAAGAGCTACGCTGACATTAAAAGAAAAGATATAGAATTTGAAATTGGAGAGATGGTCATGCTTAAAGTTGCACCTTGGAAAGGCGTTGTTCGATTTGGTAAACGAGGGAAATTAAATCCAAGGTATATTGGACCATTCAAGATTATTGATCGTGTCGGACCAGTAGCTTACCGACTTGAGTTACCTCAACAACTCGCGGCTGTACATAACACTTTCCACGTCTCGAATTTGAAGAAATGTTTTGCTAAAGAAGATCTCACTATTCCGTTAGATGAAATCCAAATCAACGAAAAACTCCAATTCATCGAAGAACCCGTCGAAATAATGGATCGTGAGGTTAAAAGACTTAAGCAAAACAAGATACCAATTGTTAAGGTTCGATGGAATGCTCGTAGAGGACCCGAGTTCACCTGGGAGCATGAAGATCAGATGAAGAAGAAATACCCGCATCTCTTTCCAGAAGATTCGTCAACACCTTCAACAGCTTAAAATTTCGGGACGAAATTTATTTAACGGGTAGGTACTGTAGTGACCCGAACTTTTCCATGTTTATATATATTAATTGAGATTGATATTTACATGATTAAATGTTTCCAACATATTAAGCAATCAAACTTGTTAAGACTTGATTAATTGAAATAGGTTTCATATAGACAATTGACCACCCAAGTTGACCGGTGATTCACGAACGTTAAAACTTGTAAAAAACTATATGATGACATATATATGGTTATATATATAGTTAACATGATATTATGATAAGTAAACATATCATTAATTATATTAACAATGAACTACATATGTAAAAACAAGACTACTAACTTAATGATTTTGAAACGAGACATATATGTAACGTTTATCGTTGTAACGACATTTAATGTATATATATCATATTAAGAGATATTCGTACATCATAATATCATGATAATATAATAATTTAAAATCTCTTTTGGTATTATAAACATTGGGTTAACAACATTTAACAAGATCGTTAACCTAAAGGTTTCAAAACAACACTTACATGTAACGACTAACGATGACTTAACGACTCAGTTAAAATGTATATACATGTAGTGTTTTAATATGTATTTATACACTTTTGAAAGACTTCAATACACTTATCAAAATACTTCTACTTAACAAAAATGCTTACAATTACATTCTCGTTCAGTTTCATCAACAATTCTACTCGTATGCACCCGTATTCGTACTCGTACAATACACAGCTTTTAGATGTATGTACTATTGGTATATACACTCCAATGATCAGCTATTAGCAGCCCATGTGAGTCACCTAACACATGTGGGAACCATCATTTGGCAACTAGCATGAAATATCTCATAAGATTACAAAAATATGAGTAATCATTCATGACTTATTTACATGAAAACAAAATTACATATCCTTTATATCTAATCCATACACCAACGACCAAAAACACCTACAAACACTTTCATTCTTCAATTTTCTTCATCTAATTGAACTCTCTCAAGTTCTATCTTCAAGTTCTAAGTGTTCTTCATAAATTTCAAAAGTTCTAGTTTCATAAAATCAAGAATACTTTCAAGTTTGCTAGCTCACTTCCAATCTTGTAAGGTGATCATCCAACCTCAAGAAATCTTTGTTTCTTACAGTAGGTTATCATTCTAATACAAGGTAATAATCATATTCAAACTTTGGTTCAATTTCTATAACTATAACAATCTTATTTCAAGTGATGATCTTACTTGAACTTGTTTTCGTGTCATGATTTTGCTTCAAGAACTTTGAGCCATCCAAGGATCCATTGAAGCTAGATCCATTTTTCTCTTTTCCAGTAGGTTCATCCAAGGAACTTAAGGTAGTAATGATGTTCATAACATCATTCGATTCATACATATAAAGCTATCTTATTCGAAGGTTTAAACTTGTAATCACTAGAACATAGTTTAGTTAATTCTAAACTTGTTCGCAAACAAAAGTTAATCCTTCTAACTTGACTTTTAAAATCAACTAAACACATGTTCTATATCTATATGATATGCTAACTTAATGATTTAAAACCTGGAAACACGAAAAACACCGTAAAACCGGATTTACGCCGTCGTAGTAACACCGCGGGCTGTTTTGGGTTAGTTAATTAAAAACTATGATAAACTTTGATTTAAAAGTTGTTATTCTGAGAAAATGATTTTTATTATGAACATGAAACTATACCCAAAAATTATGGTTAAACTCAAAGTGGAAGTATGTTTTCTAAAATGGTCATCTAGACGTCGTTCTTTCGACTGAAATGACTACCTTTACAAAAACGACTTGTAACTTATTTTTCCGACTAGAAACCTATACTTTTTTTGTTTAGATTCATAAAATAGAGTTCAATTTGAAACCATAGCAATTTGATTCACTCAAAACGGATTTAAAATGAAGAAGTTATGGGTAAAACAAGATTGGAAAATTTTTCTCATTTTAGCTACGTGAAAATTGGTAACAAATCTATTCCAACCATAACTTAATCAACTTGTATTATATATTATGTAATCTTGAGATACCATAGACACGTATACAATGTTTCGACCTATCATGTCGACACATCTATATATATTTCGGAACAACCATAGACACTCTATATGTGAATGTTGGAGTTAGCTATACAGGGTTGAGGTTGATTCCAAAATATATATAGTTTGAGTTGTGATCAATACTGAGATACGTATACACTGGGTCGTGGATTGATTCAAGATAATATTTATCGATTTATTTCTGTACATCTAACTGTGGACAACTAGTTGTAGGTTACTAACGAGGACAGCTGACTTAATAAACTTAAAACATCAAAATATATTAAAAGTGTTGTAAATATATTTTGAACATACTTTGATATATATGTATATATTGTTATAGGTTCGTGAATCAACCAGTGGCCAAGTCTTACTTCCCGACGAAGTAAAAATCTGTGAAAGTGAGTTATAGTCCCACTTTTAAAATCTAATATTTTTGGGATGAGAATACATGCAGGTTTTATAAATGATTTACAAAATAGACACAAGTACGTGAAACTACATTCTATGGTTGAATTATCGAAATCGAATATGCCCCTTTTTATTAAGTCTGGTAATCTAAGAATTAGGGAACAGACACCCTAATTGACGCGAATCCTAAAGATAGATCTATTGGGCCTAACAAACCCCATCCAAAGTACCGGATGCTTTAGTACTTCGAAATTTATATCATATACGAAGGGTATCCCGGAATGATGGGGATATTCTTATATATGCATCTTGTTATTGTCGGTTACCAGGTGTTCACCATATGAATGATTTTTATCTCTATGTATGGGATGTGTATTGAAATATGAAATCTTGTGGTCTATTGTTACGATTTGATATATATAGGTTAAACCTATAACTCACCAACATTTTTGTTGACGTTTTAAGCATGTTTATTCTCAGGTGATTATTAAGAGCTTCCGCTGTCGCATACTTAAATAAGGACAAGATTTGGAGTCCATACTTGTATGATATTGTGTAAAAACTGCATTCAAGAAACTTATTTTGTTGTAACATATTTGTATTGTAAACCATTATGTAATGGTCGTGTGTAAACAGGATATTTTAGATTATCATTATTTGATAATCTACGTAAAGCTTTTTAAACCTTTATTGATGAAATAAAGGTTATGGTTTGTTTAAAAATGAATGCCGTCTTTGAAAAACGTCTCATATAGAGGTCAAAACCTCGCAACGAAATCAATTAATATGGAACGTTTTTAATCAATAAGAACGGGACATTTCACTTGTAGTTGATCAAATAAGTCGTCAATTCTCGGCAGTGGATAACGGTTTTTGATGGTAAGTTTGTTCAACTCTCTGTAGTCAATACACAACCTAAATGTACCATCCTTCTTCTTGACAAACAAAACAGGAGCTCCCCATGGTGATGTGCTTGGTCGAATGAAACCACGTTCTAATAGTTCTTGCAGTTGGCTTTGTAGTTCTTTCATCTCGCTGGGTCCGAGTCTATAAGGAGCACGAGCTATTGGTGCAGTTACTGGTACAAGATCTATTTAAAATTCAACAGATCGATGTGGAGGTAGTCCCGGTAATTCTTTCGGAAATACATCAGAAAATTCTTTTGCGACGGGAACATCATTAATGCTCTTTTCTTCAGTTTGTACTTTCTCTACGTATGCTAGAACAGCATAGCAACCTTTTCTTATTAGTTTTTGTGCCTTCAAATTACTAATAAGATGTAGCTTCATGTTGCCCTTTTCTCCGTACACCATTAAGGGTTCTCCTTCTTCTCGTACAATGCGAATTGCATTTTTATAACATACGATCTCTGCTTTCACCTTCTTCAGCCAGTCCATGCCAACTATTACATCAAAACTCCCTAACTCTACTGGTATCAAATCAATCTTAAATATTTTGCTACCCAGTTTAATTTCTCAATTTCGGCATATATTATCTGCTGAAATTAATTTACCGTTTGCTAATTCGAGTAAAAATTTACTATCCAACGGCGTCAATGGACAACTTAATTTAGCACAAAAATCTCTACTCATATAGCTTCTATCCGCACCCGAATCAAATAAAACGTAAGCAGATTTATTATCAATAAGAAACGTACCCGTAACAAGCTCCGAGTCTTCCTGTGCCTCTGCCGCATTAATATTGAAAACTCTTCCGCGGCCTTGACCATTCGTGTTCTCCTGGTTCGGGAAATTTCTAATAATGTGGCCCGGTTTTCCACATTTATAACAAACTACATTGGCATAACTTGCTCCGACACTACTTGCTCCGCCATTACTCGTTCTGACACCATTTGTTCCTTTTGTTCTGTAACCCCTGGTCCGTAGACCTCACACTTCGCTGCGCTATGACCATTTCTTTTATACTTGTTGCAAAATTTGGTGCAGAACCCCGAGTGATACTTTTCACACCTTTGGCATAGCTGCTTCTGATTGTTGTTGTTGTTGCGGTTGTTATTGTTGTTGGGATGATTGTTGTAGTTGCTGTTGTTGTTGTTGTTGTTGTTGTTGGGCCGTTTGTTGTAGTTGCGATTGATGTTGCGATTGTTGGGATAATTGTTGCGATTATTATTGTAATTGCTGTTGTTGTTGTATTGGTGATTCTTATCACCGTTTTCCTCCCACTTTCTTTTGACTTGCTTCACATTGGCCTCTTCAGCCGTCTGTTCTTTAATTCTTTCCTCAATCTAGTTCACTAGTTTGTGAGCCATTCTACATGCCTGTTGTATGGAGGCGGGCTCGTGTGAACTTATATCTTCTTGGATTCTTTCCGGTAATCCTTTCACAAACGCGTCGATCTTCTCTTCCTCATCTTCGAACGCTCTCGGACACAATAGGCACAATTCTGTGAATCGTCTTTCGTACGTGGTAATATCAAATTCTTGGGTTCGTAACCCTCTAAGTTCTGTCTTGAGCTTATTGACCTTGGTTCTGGGACGGTACTTCTCGTTCATCAAGTGCTTGAATGCTGACCACGGTAGTGCGTACGCATCATCTTGTCCCACTTGCTCTAGATAGGTATTCCACCATGTTAACGCAGAACCTGTGAAGGTATGCGTAGCGTACTTCACTTTGTCCTATTCAGTACACTTAGTTATGGCAAACACCGATTCGACCTTCTCGGTCCACCGTTTCAATCCGATCGGTCCTTCGGTTCCATCACATTCCAAAGGTTTGCAGGCAGTGAATTCTTTGTAGGTGCATCCTACACGATTTCCTGTACTGCTAGATCCAAGGTTATTGTTGGTATGTAGCGCAGCCTGTACTGCGGCTATGTTTGAAGCTAGAAAAGTACGGAATTCCTCTTCATTCATATTCACGGTGTGTCGAGTAGTCGGTGCCATTTCCTTCAAAATAGTCAAATGGAACAAGTTAATCATACAGAATATTAAGAGTAGTTAATAGTATTTCGTAGCATAATATGAACTCATTTATAAAAGCTTTTTCTTCATATTAGCGTTTTATAAGTTTAAATTCGGGTAGTACCTACCCGTTAAGTTCATACTTAGTAGCTAATATACAATTCAACTACTACAATTCTATATGAAAAACTGATTATAATAATATTTCGCGTTCAAACTTTTATACAATATTTTACAAACTTACAATACCGCTTATTTTACATAAAGCATGAAATATAGCACACAATAACTTTGATACAAGATAGTTGTGAAGATAATTCTAGCTAGTACACAAGTCGTTCAGCAAAGGCAATAAAGACACGTAATTCATACGTCCAGAAACAAGTCATGCATTCTGGTTTTACTAGGACTACTTCCCATCCTTGGTCTTGTGGAACATAACCATTATGGCTGTTGATAAGACAGCGTGTTGTAACGTCGTCAAAGGGACGAGGGTTACGTAATGACCAACAGTCTCGTAATAACCTAAAAACCTCATTTCTTACCCCAATTACCGACTCCGTCACTTGTGGGAACGTTTTGTTTAATAGTTGTAGCCCGATGTTCTTTTTCTCACTTTGGTGAGAAGCGAACATTACTAACCCGTAAGTATAGCATGCTTCTTTATGTTGCATGTTAGCCACTTTTTCTAAATCATGAAGTCCTATATTCGGATACATTGAGTCAAAATAATTTCTTAACCCGTTGCGTAAAATAGCATTTGGGTTCCCCGCAATATATGCGTCAAAGTAAACACATTGTAACTTATGGGTTTCCCAATGTGATATCCCCCATCTTTCAAAGGAAAGTCTCTTATAAACCAAGACATTCTTGGAATGTTCTTCGAATGTCTTACAAACTGATTTCGCCGTAAATAGTTATGCCGAAGAATTCTGACCGACTCTAGACAAGATTTCATCAATCATGTCTCCGGGTAGGTCTCTTAAAATATTAGGTTGTCTATCCATTTTGTGTTTTTATACTGTAAAATAGACAAGAGTTAGATTCATAAAAAAAAAATACTTATTAATACAAGCAATTTTTACATATATCATAAAGCATAAGCACACTATATTACATATATTACACTACACGAATACAACTATCTTATTCCGACTCGCTCGTTTCTTCTTCTTCGGTTTTGGTTCGTTTTGCCAAGTTTCTAGGGATATATGATGTTCCCCTAATACGAGCTGTCATTTTCCACAACGGTTTAGAAAAACCTGGTGGTTTAGAGGTTCCCGGGTCATTGTTACAACTTAAGGGCTTCGGAGGTTGACGATACATATAAAGTTCATCGGGGTTGGAATTAGATTTCTCTATTTTTATGCCCTTTCTCTTATTATTTTCTTTTGCCTTTTTAAATTCAGTTGGGGTAATTTCTATAACATCATCGGAATTCTCGTCGGAATCCGATTCATCGGAGAATTGGTAATCCTCCAAATATTTTGCTTCCTTGGCGGAAACACCATTGACCATAATTAACCTTGGTCGGTTGGTAGAGGATTTTCTTTTACTTAACCGTTTTATTATTTCCCCCACCGGTTCTATTTCCTCCTCCGGTTCCTCCTCTTCCGGTTCTGATTCTTCTTCCGGTTCTGATTCTTCTTCCGGTTCTTCTTCGGGAACTTGTGAATCAGTCCAATATATATTCGACTCTTCGTTATTATTAGGTGAGTCAATGAGATTTGTGCTAGAGGTAGACATCTATCACACAATATCAAACATGTTAAGAGATTAATATATCACATAATATATACATGTTAATAATATATAGTTTCCAACAAAAATGTTAAGCAATCATTTTTTAAAGAAAACACGGTCGAAGTCCAGACTCACTAATGCATCCTAACAAACTCAATAAGACACACTAATGCAAATTTTCTGGTTCTCTAAGACCAACGCTCGGATACCAACTGAAATGTCCCGTTCTTATTGATTAAAAACGTTCCATATTAATTGATTTCGTTGCGAGGTTTTGACCTCTATATGAGACGTTTTTCAAAGACGGCATTCATTTTTAAAACAAACCATAACCTTTATTTCATAAATAAAGGTTTAAAAAGCTTTACGTAGATTATCAAATAATGATAATCTAAAATATCCTTTTTACACCCGACCATTACATAATGGTTTACAATACAAATATGTTACATCGAAATCAGTTTCTTGAATGCAGTTTTTACACAATATCATACAAACATGGACTCCAAATCTTGTCCTTATTTTAGTATGCAACAGTGGAAGCTCTTAGTATTCACCTGAGAATAAACATGCTTTAAACGTCAACAAAAATGTTGGTGAGTTATAGGTTTAACCTATATATATCAAATCGTAACAATAGACCACAAGATTTCATATTTCAATACACATCCCATACATAGAGATAAAAATCATTCATATGGTGAACACCTGGTAACCGACATTAACAAGATGCATATATAAGAATATCCCCATCATTCCGGGACACCCTTCGGATATGATATAAATTTGGAAGTACTAAAGCATCCGGTACTTTGGATGGGGTTTGTTAGGCCCAATAGATCTATCTTTAGGATTCGCGTCAATTAGGGTGTCGTTTCCCTAATTCTTAGATTACCAGACTTAATAAAAAGGGGCATATTCGATTTCGATAATTCAACCATAGAATTTAGTTTCACGTACTTGTGTCTATTTTGTAAATCATTTATAAAACCTGCATGTATTCTCATCCCAAAAATATTAGATTTTAAAAGTGGGACTATAACTCACTTTCACAGATTTTTACTTCGTCGGGAAGTAAGACTTGGCCACTGGTTGATTCACGAACCTATAACAATATATATATATATATATATATATATATATATATATATATATATATATATATATATATATATATATATCAAAGTATGTTCAAAGTATGTTCAAAATATATTTACAACACTTTTAATATATTTTGATGTTTTAAGTTTATTAAGTCAGCTGTCCTCGTTAGTAACCTACAACTAGTTGTCCACAGTTAGATGTACAGAAATAAATCGATAAATATTATCTTGAATCAATCCACGACCCAGTGTATACGTATCTCAGTATTGATCATAACTCAAACTATATATATTTTGGAATCAACCTCAACCCTGTATAGCTAACTCCAACATTCACATATAGAGTGTCAATGGTTGTTCCGAAATACATATAGATGTGTCGACATGATAGGTCGAAACATTGTATACGTGTCTATGGTATCTCAAGATTACATAATATACAATACAAGTTGATTAACTTATGGTTGGAATAGATTTGTTACCAATTTTCACGTAGCTAAAATGAGAAAAATTATCCAATCTTGTTTTACCCATAACTTCTTCATTTTAAATCCGTTTTGAGTGAATCAAATTGCTATGGTTTCATATTGAACTCTATTTTATGAATCTAAACAGAAAAAGTATAGGTTTATAGTCGAAAAAATAAGTTACAAGTCGTTTTTATAAAGGTAGTCATTTTAGTCGAAAGAACGACGTCTAGATGACCATTTTAGAAAACATACTTCTACTTTGAGTTTAACCATAATTTTTGGATATAGTTTCATGTTCATAATAAAAATCATTTTCCCAGAATAACAACTTTTAAATCAAAGTTTATCATAGTTTTTAATTAACTAACCCAAAACAGCCCGCGGTGATACTACGACGGCGTAAATCCGGTTTTACGGTGTTTTTCGTGTTTCCAGGTTTTAAATCATTAAGTTAGCATATCATATAGATATAGAACATGTGTTTAGTTTATTTTAAAAGTCAAGTTAGAAGGATTAACTTTTTTGCGAACAAGTTTAGAATTAACTAAACTATGTTCTAGTGATTACAAGTTTAAACCTTCGAATAAGATAGCTTTATATGTATGAATCGAATGATGTTATGAACATCATTACTATCTCAAGTTCCTTGGATAAACCTACTGGAAATGAGAAAAATAGATCTAGCTTCAAAGGATCCTTGGATGGCTTGAAAGTTCTTGAAGCAGAATCATGACACGAAAACAATTTCAAGTAAGATTTCCACTCGAAATAAGATTGTTATAGTTATAGAAATTGAATTAAAGTTTGAATATGATTATTAACTTGTATTAGAAAGATAACCTACTGTAAGTAACAAAGGTTTCTTGATCTTGGATGATTACTTGGAATGGATTTAGAAAACTTGGAAGTAAACTTGCAATCTTGGAAGTATTCTTGATTTTATGAAACTAGAACTTTTGGAATTTATGAAGAACACTTAGAACTTGAAGATAGAACTTGAGAGAGATCAATTAGATGAAGAAAATTGAAGAATATTCATAATACTTTTAAATCCATACACTTTTCTCTTTTAATCATAATAACTAAAACAATAAAAGAGTATAATTAACTCTAGAGTTTAGGATACCTTTAGAAGATAAACTTCAAGAACAAGAAGGTGATAAAAGTGGACTGAATAGCAACAGATATCCAGCAGGATATCACGACTCAAACACTTGTTTCATGGGTCCGTTTTGACTCGCAACCTAGTAGGAACAACCAGAAAAAATGCAGCAGCAACCGAGCTGTTTAACGGGACAGAAAACAGCAGCAAAATCAACAGAAATCGAGCTCCTTCTGAGCGGGTTTGGTTACCGAACAGTAGCAGCATAAATAGACAGCAATAGGGGCTATTCGGGGGTGGTTCTCGTGGTGGTTTGGCGGCCAAAAACGGCAGCAAAAGGCTGCATAATGTGGAGGTTCGGGTGCTGATTTTTAGCTGCAAAACAGTAGCAAACGGGCGATGGTTTCGGGCTGTTTTTGAGGGCGAAAGATAGCATAAAAATAGCAGGTAAACAAGCAGAAAAACGCAGCAACAGGTTAACTTTTGGGGGCTGTTTGGATCACGAGTTTGCAGCAGAATAACAGGAGTTGGATGTCGAATAAAGAGCCAAGAAGGTGGCGATTTTACAGCAGGAAATTAAAGGGTAGTTGTGATCGAAAAATACAGCAGAAACAGAAGATTATATGGCTGTAGCAGATGGCGTTGGAGGCTGTTTGGATGGTGTTGGTGGTCGAACAAAGTGGTGGTGATGGGCTGCGAAAATCGCAGCAGACTGGAGGTGGTGATGAGCTGCAAAACGCAGCTAGATGGCGACGGGGTGAAGACTGTTTTGGTGAGGATTGGTTGTCGACTAAAAATGCTGTTGGAAGGGTTGTTCTAGTCGACTAAAGGGCTGTGTTGGATGGTAGAAATTAGTCGACCAACACAAGGGAATGAGAGGAAATTTGGAGTTTTAATTTGAAATGTCCCGTTCTTATTGATTAAAAACGTTCCATATTAATTGATTTCGTTGCGAGGTTTTGACCTCTATATGAGACGTTTTTCAAAGACTGCATTCATTTTAAAACAAACCATAACCTTTATTTCATCAATAAAGGTTTAAAAAGCTTTACGTAGATTATCAAATAATGATAATCTAAAATATCCTGTTTACACACGACCATTACATAATGGTTTACAATACAAATATGTTACAACAAAATAAGTTTCTTGAATGCAGTTTTTACACAATATCATACAAACATGGACTCCAAATCTCGTCCTTATTTAAGTATGCAACAGCGGAAGCTCTTAATAATCACCTGAGAATAAACATGCTTAAAACGTCAACAAAAATGTTGGTGAGTTATAGGTTTAACCTATATATATCAAATCATAATAATAGACCACAAGATTTCATATTTCAATACACATCCCATACATAGAGATAAAAGTCATTCATATGGTGAACACCTGGTAACCGACATTAACAAGATGCATATATAAGAATATCCCCATCATTCCGGGACACCCTTCGGATATGATATAAATTTCGAAGTACTAAAGCATCCGGTACTTTGGATGGGGCTTGTTGGGCCCGATAGATCTATCTTTAGGATTCGCGTCAATTAGGGTGTCTGTTCCCTAATTCTTAGATTACCAGACTTAATATAAAGGGGCATATTTGATTTCAATAATTCAACCATAGAATGTAGTTTCACGTACTTGTGTCTATTTTGTAAATCATTTATAAAACCTGCATGTATTCTCATCCCAAAAATATTAGATTTTAAAAGTGGGACTATAACTCACTTTCACAGATTTTTACTTCGTCGGGAAGTAAGACTTGGCCACTGGTTGATTCACGAACCTATAACAATATATACATATATATATCAAAGTATGTTCAAAATATATTTACAACACTTTTAATATATTTTGATGTTTTAAGTTTATTAAGTCAGCTGTCCTCGTTAGTAATCTACAACTAGTTGTCCACAATTAGATGTACAGAAATAAATCGATAAATATTATCTTGAATCAATCCACGACCCAGTGTATACGTATCTCAGTATTGATCACAACTCAAACTATATATATTTTGGAATCAACCTCAACCCTGTATAGCTAACTCCAACATTCACATATAGAGTGTCTATGGTTGTTCCGAAATATATATAGATGTGTCGACATGATAGGTCGAAACATTGTATACGTGTCTATGGTATCTCAAGATTACATAATATACAATACAAGTTGATTAAGTTATGGTTGGAATAGATTTGTTACCAATTTTCACGTAGCTAAAATGAGAAAAATTATCCAATCTTGTTTTACCCATAACTTCTTCATTTTAAATCCGTTTTGAGTGAATCAAATTGCTATGGTTTCATATTGAACTCTATTTTATGAATCTAAACAGAAAAAGTATAGGTTTATAGTCGGAAAAATAAGTTACAAGTCGTTTTTGTAAAGGTAGTCATTTCAGTCGAAAGAACGACGTCTAGATGACCATTTTAGAAAACATACTTCCACTTTGAGTTTAACCATAATTTTTGGATATAGTTTCATGTTCATAATAAAAATCATCTTCTCAGAATAACAACTTTTAAATCAAAGTTTATCATAGTTTTTAATTAACTAACCCAAAACAGCCCGCGGTGTTACTACGACGGCGTAAATCCGGTTTTACGGTGTTTTTCGTGTTTCCAGGTTTTAAATCATTAAGTTAGCATATCATATAGATATAGAACATATGTTTAGTTGATTTTAAAAGTCAAGTTAGAAGGATTAACTTTTGTTTGCGAACAAGTTTAGAATTAACTAAACTATGTTCTAGTGATTACAAGTTTAAACCTTCGAATAAGATAGCTTTATATGCATGAATTGAATGATGTTATGAACATCATTACTACCTTAAGTTCCTTGGATAAACCTACTAGAAAATAGAAAAATGGATCTAGCTTCAACGGATCCTTGGATGACTCGAAGTTCTTGAAGCAGAATCATGACACGAAAACAAGTTCAAGTAAGATCATCACTTGAAATAAGATTGTTATAGTTATAGAAATTGAACCAAAGTTTGAATATGATTATTACCTTATATTAGAATGATAACCTACTGTAAGAAACAAAGATTTCTTGAGGTTGGATGATCACCTTACAAGATTAGAAGTGAGCTAGCAAACATGAAAGTATTCTTGATTTTATGTAACTAGAACTTGTAAAATATATGAAGAACACTTAGAACTTGAAGATAGAACTTGAGAGAGATCAATTAGATGAAGAAAATTGAATAATTAAAGTGTTTGTAGGTGTTTTTGGTCGTTGGTGTATGGATTAGATACAAAGGATATGTAATTTTGTTTTCATGTAAAAAAGTCATGAATGATTACTCATATTTTTGTAATTTTATGAGATATTTCATGCTAGTTTCCAAATGATGGTTCCCACATGTGTTAGGTGACTCACATGGGCTGCTAAGAGCTGATCATTGGAGTGTATATACCAATAGTACATACATCTAAAAGCTGTGTATTGTACGAGTACGAATTCGGGTGCATACGAGTAGAATTGTTGATGAAACTGAACGAGGATGTAATTGTAAGCATTTTTGTTAAGTAAAAGTATTTTGATAAGTGTCTTGAAGTCTTTCAAAAGTGTATGAATACATATTAAAACACTACATGTATATACATTTTAACTGAGTCGTTAAGTCATCGTTAGTCGTTACATGTAAATGTTGTTTTGAAACCTTTAGGTTAACGATCTTGTTGAATGTTGTTAACCCATTGTTTATTATAATAAATGAGATGTTAAATTATTATATTATCATAATATTATGATATATAATATATCTTAGTATGATGTATATACAGTTAAATGTCGTTACAACGATAATCGTTACATATATGTCTCGTTTCGAAATCATTAAGTTAGTAGTCTTATTTTTACATATGTATTTCATTGTTAATACACTTAATAATATATTTACTTATCATTTAACATAATTAACCAAGTGTATCAATATCTTAATATGATTCATATGTACCTAGTAAGACGTTGTTATAACGATAATCGTTATATATATCGTTTTCGAGTTTCTTAAATTAATAGTCTCATTTTTATGTATATAACTCATTGTTAAAATACCTAATGAGATACATACTTATAATAAAAACATGTTAACTATATATATAACCATATATATGTCATTGTATAGTTTTTACAAGTTTTAACGTTCGTGAATCACCGGTCAACTTGGGTGGTCAATTGTCTATATGAAACATATTTCAATTAATCAAGTCTTAACGAGTTTGATTGCTTAACATGTTGGAAACATTTAATCATTTAAATATCAATCTCAATTAATATATATAAACATGGAAAAGTTCGGGTCACTACAGTACCTATCCGTTAAATAAATTTCGTCCCGAAATTTTAAGCTGTTGAAGGTGTTGACGAATCTTCTGGAAATAGATGCGGGTATTTCTTCTTCATCTGATCTTCACGCTCCCAGGTGAACTCGGGTCCTCTACGAGCATTCCATCGAACCTTAACAATTGGTATCTTGTTTTGCTTAAGTCTTTTAACCTCACGATCCATTATTTCGACGGGTTCTTCGATGAATTGAAGTTTTTCATTGATTTGGATTTCATCTAACGGAATAGTGAGATCTTCTTTAGCAAAACATTTCTTCAAATTCGAGACGTGTAAAGTGTTATGTACAGCCGCGAGTTGTTGAGGTAACTCAAGTCGGTAAGCTACTGGTCCGACACGATCAATAATCTTGAATGGTCCAATATACCTTGGATTTAATTTCTCTCGTTTACCAAATCGAACAACGCCTTTCCAAGGTGCAACTTTAAGCATGACCATCTCTCCAATTTCAAATTCTATATCTTTTCTTTTAATGTCAGCGTAGCTCTTTTGTCGACTTTGGGCGGTTTTCAACCGTTGTTGAATTTGGATGATCTTCTCGGTAGTTTCTTGTATAATCTCCGGACCCGTAATCTGTCTATCCCCCACTTCACTCCAACAAATCGGAGACCTGCACTTTCTACCATAAAGTGCTTCAAACGGCGCCATCTCAATGCTTGAATGGTAGCTGTTGTTGTAGGAAAATTCTGCTAACGGTAGATGTCGATCCCAACTATTTCCGAAATCAATAACACATGCTCGTAGCATGTCTTCAAGCGTTTGTATCGTCCTTTCGCTCTGCCCATCAGTTTGTGGATGATAGGCAGTACTCATGTCTAGACGAGTTCCTAATGCTTGCTGTAATGTCTGCCAGAATCTTGAAATAAATCTGCCATCCCTATCAGAGATAATAGAGATTGGTATTCCATGTCTGGAGACGACTTCCTTCAAATACAGTCGTGCTAACTTCTCCATCTTGTCATCTTCTCTTATTGGCAGGAAGTGTGCTGATTTGGTGAGACGATCAACTATTGCCCAAATAGTATCAAAACCACTTGCAGTCCTTGGCAATTTAGTGATGAAATCCATGGTAATGTTTTCCCATTTCCATTCCGGGATTTCGGGTTGTTGAAGTAGACCTGATGGTTTCTGATGCTCAGCTTTGACCTTAGAACACGTCAAACATTCTCCTACGTATTTAGCAACATCGGCTTTCATACCCGGCCACCAAAAATTTTTCTTGAGATCCTTGTACATCTTCCCCGTTCCAGGATGTATTGAGTATCTGGTTTTATGAGCTTCTCTAAGTACCATTTCTCTCATATCTCCAAATTTTGGTACCCAAATCCTTCCAGCCCTATACCGGGTTCCGTCTTCCCGAATATTAAGATGCTTCTCCGATCCTTTGGGTATTTCATCCTTTAAATTTCCCTCTTTTAAAACTCCTCGTTGCGCCTCCTTTATTTGAGTAGTAAGGTTATTATGAATCATTATATTCATAGATTTTACTCGAATGGGTTCTCTGTCCTTCCTGCTCAAGGCATCGGCTACCACATTTGCCTTCCCCGGGTGGTAACGAATCTCAAAGTCGTAATCATTCAACAATTCAATCCACCTACGCTGCCTCATATTCAGTTGTTTCTGATTAAATATGTGTTGAAGACTTTTGTGGTCGGTATATATAATACTTTTGACCCCATATAAGTAGTGCCTCCAAGTCTTTAATGCAAAAACAACCGCTCCTAATTCCAAATCATGCGTCGTATAATTTTGTTCGTGAATCTTCAATTGTCTAGACGCATAAGCAATCACCTTCGTTCATTGCATTAATACACAACCGAGACCTTGCTTTGATGCGTCACAATAAATCACAAAATCATCATTCCCTTCAGGCAATGACAATATAGGTGCCGTAGTTAGCTTTTTCTTCAATAACTGAAACGCTTTCTCTTATTCATCATTCCATTCAAATTTCTTCCCTTTATGCGTTAATGCAGTCAAGGGTTTTGCTATTCTGGAAAAATCTTGGATGAACCTTCTGTAGTAACCAGCTAGTCCTAAAAACTGGCGTATGTGTTTCGGAGTTTTCGGGGTTTCCCACTTTTTAACAGTTTCTGTCTTTGCCGGATCCACCTTAATACCTTCTTTGTTCACTATGTGACCGAGGAATTGAACTTCTTCCAACCAAAATGCACACTTTGAAAACTTAGCGTACAATTCTTCCTTCCTCAATACTTCTAACACCTTTCTCAAATGTTCACCGTGTTCTTGGTCATTCTTTGAGTAAATAAGTATGTCATCAATGAAAACAATGACAAACTTGTCAAGGTATGGTCCACACACTCGGTTCATAAGGTCCATGAACACAGCAGGTGCATTAGTTAAACCAAACGGCATGACCATAATTCGTAATGACCGTAACGTGTTCTGAAAGCAGTCTTTGGAATATCATCTTCTTTCACCCACATTTGATGATACCCGGAACGTAAGTCAATCTTTGAATAAACAGACGAGCCTTGTAGTTGATCAAATAAGTCGTCGATTCTCGGTAGTGGGTAGCGGTTCTTGATGGTAAGTTTGTTCAACTCTCGGTAGTCGATACACAACCTGAATGTACCATCTTTCTTCTTGACAAACAAAATAGGAGCTCCCCACGGTGATGTGCTTGGTCGAATGAAACCACGCTCTAAAAGTTCTTGTAATTGGCTTTGTAGTTCTTTCATCTCGCTTGGTGCGAGTCTGTAAGGAGCACGAGCTATTGGTGCAGCTCCTGGTACAAGATCTATTTGAAATTCAACGGATCGATGTGGGGGTAATCCCGGTAATTCTTTCGGAAATACATCGGGAAATTCTTTTGCAATGGGAACATCATTGATGCTCTTTTCTTCAATTTGTACTTTCTCGACGTGTGCTAGAACAGCATAGCAACCTTTTCTTATTAGTTTTTGTGCCTTCAAATTACTAATAAGATGTAGCTTCGTGTTGCCCTTTTCTCCGTACACCATTAAGGGTTTTCCTTTTTCTCGTATAATGCAAATTGCATTTTTGTAACAGACGATCTCTGCTTTCACTTCTTTCAACCAGTCCATACCGATTATCACATCAAAACTCCCTAACTCTACTGGTATCAAATCAATCTTAAATGTTTCGCTAACCAGTTTAATTTCTCGATTCCGACATATATTATCTGCTGAAATTAATTTACCATTTGCTAATTCGAGTAAAAATTTACTATCCAAAGGCGTCAATGGACAACTTAATTTAGCACAAAAATCTCTACTCATATAGCTTCTATCCGCACCCGAATCAAATAAAACGTAAGCAGATTTATTGTCAATAAGAAACGTACCCGTAACAAGCTCCGGGTCTTCCTGTGCCTCTGCCGCATTAATATTGAAAACTCTTCCGCGGCCTTGTCCATTCGTGTTCTCCTGGTTCGGGCAATTTCTAATAATGTGGCCCGGTTTTCCACATTTATAACAAACTACATTGGCATAACTTGCTCCGACACTACTTGCTCCGCCATTACTCGTTCCGACACCATTTGTTCCTTTCGTTCTATTAACCCCTGGTCCGTAGACCTCACACTTCGCCGGCTATGACCATTTCTTTTACACTTGTTGCAAAATTTGGTGCAGAACCCCGAGTGATACTTTTCACACCTTTGGCATAGCTGCTTCTGATTGTTGTTGTTGTTGTTGCGGTTATTATTGTTGTTGGGATGATTGTTGTAGTTGCTGTTGTTGTTGTTGTTGTTGTTGTTGTTGTTGGGCCGTTTGTTGTAGTTGCGATTGATGTTGCGATTGTTGGGATAATTGTTGCGATTATTGTTGTAATTGCTGTTGTTGTTGTATTGGTGATTCTTATCACCGTTTTCCTCCCACTTTCTTTTGACTTGCTTCACATTGGCCTCTTCAGCAGTCTGTTCTTTAATTCTTTCTTCAATTTGGTTCACTAGTTTGTGAGCCATTCTACATGCCTGTTGTATAGAGGCGGGCTCGTGTGAACTTATATCTTCTTGGATTCTTTCCGGTAATCCTTTCACAAACGCGTCGATCTTCTCTTCCTCATCTTCGAATGCTCCCGGACACAATAGCCACAATTCTGTGAATCGTCTTTCATACGTGGTAATATCAAATCCTTGGGTTCGTAACCCTCTAAGTTCTGTCTTGAGCTTATTGACCTCGGTTCTGGGACGGTACTTCTCGTTCATCAAGTGCTTGAATGCTGACCACGGTAGTGCGTACGCATCGTCTTGTCCCACTTGCTCTAGATAGGTATTCCACCATGTTAACGCAGAACCTGTGAAGGTATGCGTAGCTTACTTCACTTTGTCCTCTTCAGTACACTTACTTATGGCAAACACCAATTCGACCTTCTCGGTCCACCGTTTCAATCCGATCGGTCCTTCGGTTCCATCAAATTCCAAAGGTTTGCAGGCAGTGAATTCTTTGTAGGTGCATCCTACACGATTTCCTGTACTGCTAGATCCAAGGTTATTGTTGGTATGTAGCGCAGCCTGTACTGCGGCTATGTTTGAAGCTAGAAAAGTACGGAATTCCTCTTCATTCATATTCACAGTGTGTCGAGTAGTCGGTGCCATTTCCTTCAAAATATTCAAATGGAACAAGTTAATCATACAGAATATTAAGAGTAGTTAATAGTATTTCGTAGCATAATATGAACTCATTTATAAAAGCTTTTTCTTCATATTAGCGTTTTATAAGTTTAAATTCGGGTAGTACCTACCCGTTAAGTTCATACTTAGTAGCTAATATACAATTCAACTACTACAATTCTATATGAAAAACTGATTATAATAATATTTCGCGTTCAAACTTTTATACAATATTTTACAAACTTACAATACCGCTTATTTTACATAAAGCATGAAATATAGCTCCCAATAACTTTGATACAAGATAGTTGTGAAGATAATTCTAGCTAGTACACAAGTCGTTCAGCAAAGGCAATAAAGACACGTAATTCATACGTCCAGAAACAAGTCATGCATTCTGGTTTTACTAGGATTACTTCCCATCCTTGGTCTTGTGGAACATAACCGTTATGGCCGTTGATAAGACAGCGTGTTGTAACGTCGTCAAAAGGACGAGGGTTACGTAATGTCCAACAGTCCCGTAACAATCTAAAAACCTCATTTCTTACCCCAATTACCGACTCCGTCACTTGTGGAAACGTTTTGTTTAATAGTTGTAGCCCGATGTTCTTGTTCTCACTTTGGTGAGAAGCGAACATTACTAATCCGTAAGCATAACATGCTTCTTTATGTTGCATGTTAGCCGCTTTTTCTAAATCACGAAGTCCAACATTCGGATATATTGAGTCAAAATAATTTCTTAACCCGTTGCGTAAAATAGCATTTGGGTTCCCCGCAATATATGCGTCAAAGTAAACACATCGTAACTTATGGGTTTCCCAATGTGATATCCCCCATCTTTCAAACGAAAGTCTCTTATAAACCAAGACATTCTTGGAACGTTCTTCGAATGTCTTACAAACTGATCTCGCCTTAAATAGTTGTGCCGAGGAATTCTGATCGACTCTAGACAAGATTTCATCAATCATGTCTCCGGGTAGGTCTCTTAAAATATTGGGTTGTCTATCCATTTTGTATTTTTAAATTGTAAAATAGACAAGAGTTAGATTCATAAAAAATACTTATTAATACAAGCATTTTTTACATATATCATAAAGCATAAGCACACTATATTACATATATTACACCACACGAATACAACTATCTTATTCCGACTCGCTCGTTTCTTCTTCTTCGGTTTTGGTTCGTTTTGCCAAGTTTCTAGGGATATATGATGTTCCCCTAATACTAACTGTCGTTTTCCACAACGGTTTAGAAAAACCAGGTGGTTTAGAGGTTTCCGGGTCATTGTTACAACTTAAGGACTTCGGGGGTTGACGATACATATAAAGTTCATCGGGGTTGGAATTAGATTTCTCTATTTTTATGCCCTTTCCTTTATTATTTTCTTTTACCTTTTTAAATTCAGTTGGGGTAATTTCAATAACATCATCGGAATTCTCGTCGGAATCCGATTCATCGGAGAATTTGTAATCCTCCCAATATTTTGCTTCCTTGGCGGAAACACCATTGACCATAATTAACCTTGGTCGGTTGGTTGAGGATTTTCTTTTACTTAACCGTTTTATTATTTCCCCTACCGGTTCTATTTCTTCATCCGGTTCCGATTCTTCTTCCGGTTCCGATTCTTCTTCCGGTTCCGACTCTTCTTCCGGTTCCTCTTCGGGAACTTGTGAATCAGTCCACGAATCATTCCAATTTACATTTGACTCTTCATTATTATTAGGTGAGTCAATGGGACTTGTTCTAGAGGTAGACATCTATCACATAATATCAAACGCGTTAAGAGATTAATATATCACATAATATTCACATGTTAAAAATATATAGTTTCCAACAAAATTTGTTAAGCAATCATTTTTCAAGTAAACACGGTCGAAGTCCAGACTCACTAATGCATCCTAACAAACTCGATAAGACACACTAATGCAAAATTCTGGTTCCCTAAGACCAACGCTCGGATACCAACTGAAATGTCCCGTTCTTATTGATTAAAAACGTTCCATATTAATTGATTTCGTTGCGAGGTTTTGACCTCTATATGAGACGTTTTTCAAAGACTGCATTCATTTTAAAACAAACCATAACCTTTATTTCATCAATAAAGGTTTAAAAAGCTTTACGTAGATTATCAAATAATGATAATCTAAAATATCCTGTTTACACACGACCATTACATAATGGTTTACAATACAAATATGTTACAACAAAATAAGTTTCTTGAATGCAGTTTTTACACAATATCATACAAACATGGACTCCAAATCTCGTCCTTATTTAAGTATGCGACAGCGGAAGCTCTTAATAATCACCTGAGAATAAACATGCTTAAAACGTCAACAAAAATGTTGGTGAGTTATAGGTTTAACCTATATATATCAAATCATAATAATAGACCACAAGATTTCATATTTCAATACACATCCCATACATAGAGATAAAAGTCATTCATATGGTGAACACCTGGTAACCGACATTAACAAGATGCATATATAAGAATATCCCCATCATTCCGGGACACCCTTCGGATATGATATAAATTTCGATGTACTAAAGCATCCGGTACTTTGGATGGGGCTTGTTGGGCCCGATAGATCTATCTTTAGGATTCGCGTCAATTAGGGTGTCTGTTCCCTAATTCTTAGATTACCAGACTTAATATAAAGGGGCATATTCGATTTCGATAATTCAACCATAGAATGTAGTTTCACGTACTTGTGTCTATTTTATAAATCATTTATAAAACCTGCATGTATTCTCATCCCAAAAATATTAGATTTTAAAAGTGGGACTATAACTCACTTTCACAGATTTTTACTTCGTCGGGAAGTAAGACTTGGCCACTGGTTGATTCACGAACCTATAACAATATATACATATATATATCAAAGTATGTTCAAAATATATTTACAACACTTTTAATATATTTTGATGTTTTAAGTTTATTAAGTCAGCTGTCCTCGTCAGTAACCTACAACTAGTTGTCCACAATTAGATGTACAGAAATAAATCGATAAATATTATCTTGAATCAATCCACGACCCAGTGTATACGTATCTCAGTATTGATCACAACTCAAACTATATATATTTTGGAATCAACCTCAACCCTGTATAGCTAACTCCAACATTCACATATAGAGTGTCTATGGTTGTTCCAAAATATATATAGATGTGTCGACATGATAGGTCGAAACATTGTATACGTGTCTATGGTATCTCAAGATTACATAATATACAATACAAGTTGATTAAGTTATGGTTGGAATAGATTTGTTACCAATTTTCACGTAGCTAAAATAAGAAAAATTATCCAATCTTGTTTTACCCATAACTTCTTCATTTTAAATCCGTTTTGAGTGAATCAAATTGCTATGGTTTCATATTGAATCTATTTTATGAATCTAAACAGAAAAAGTATAGGTTTATAGTCGGAAAAATAAGTTACAAGTCATTTTTGTAAAGGTAGTCATTTCAGTCGAAAGAACGACGTCTAGATGACCATTTTAGAAAACATACTTCCACTTTGAGTTTAACCATAATTTTTGGATATAGTTTCATGTTCATAATAAAAATCATCTTCTCAGAATAACAACTTTTAAATCAAAGTTTATCATAGTTTTTAATTAACTAACCCAAAACAGCCCGCGGTGTTACTACGATGGCGTAAATCCGGTTTTACGGTGTTTTTCGTGTTTCCAGGTTTTAAATCATTAAGTTAGCATATCATATAGATATAGAACATGTGTTTAGTTGATTTTAAAAGTCAAGTTAGAAGGATTAACTTTTGTTTGCGAACAAGTTTAGAATTAACTAAACTATGTTCTAGTGATTACAAGTTTAAACCTTCGAATAAGATAGCTTTATATGCATGAATCGAATGATGTTATGAACATCATTACTACCTTAAGTTCCTTGGATAAACCTACTAGAAAAGAGAAAAATGGATCTAGCTTCAACGGATCCTTGGATGACTCGAAGTTCTTGAAGCAGAATCATGACACGAAAACAAGTTCAAGTAAGATCATCACTTGAAATAAGATTGTTATAGTTATAGAAATTGAACAAAAGTTTGAATATGATTATTAACTTATATTAGAATGATAACCTACTGTAAGAAACAAAGATTTCTTGAGGTTGGATGATCACCTTACAAGATTGGAAGTGAGCTAGCAAACATGAAAGTATTCTTGATTTTATGTAACTAGAACTTGTAAAATATATGAAGAACACTTAGAACTTGAAGATAGAACTTGAGAGAGATCAATTAGATGAAGAAAATTGAAGAATGAAAGTGTTTGTAGGTGTTTTTGGTCGTTGGTGTATGGATTAGATACAAAGGATATGTAATTTTGTTTTCATGTAAATAAGTCATGAATGATTACTCATATTTTTGTAATTTTATGAGATATTTCATGCTAGTTGCCAAATGATGGTTCCCACATGTGTTAGGTGACTCACATGGGCTGCTAAGAGCTGATCATTGGAGTGTATATACCAATAGTACATACATCTAAAAGCTGTTTATTGTACGAGTACGAATACGGGTGCATACGAGTAGAATTATTGATGAAACTGAACGAGGATGTAATTGTAAGCATTTTTGTTAAGTAAAAGTATTTTGATAAGTGTCTTGAAGTCTTTCAAAAGTGTATGAATACATATTAAAACACTACATGTATATACATTTTAACTGAGTCGTTAAGTCATCGTTAGTCGTTACATGTAAATGTTATTTTGAAACCTTTAGGTTAACGATCTTGTTGAATGTTGTTAACCCATTGTTTATTATAACAAATGAGATGTTAAATTATTATATTATCATGATATTATGATATATAATATATCTTAGTATGATGTATACACAGTTAAATGTCGTTACAACGATAATCGTTACATATATTTCTCGTTTCGAAATCATTAAGTTAGTAGTCTTATTTTTACATATGTATTTCATTGTTAATACACTTAATAATATATTTAATTATCATTTAACATAATTAACCAAGTGTATCAATATCTTAATATGATTCATATGTACCTAGTAAGACGTTGTTATAACGATAATCGTTATATATATCGTTTTCGAGTTTCTTAAATTAATAGTCTCATTTTTATGTATATAACTCATTGTTAAAATACCTAATGAGATACATACTTATAATAAAAGCATGTTAACTATATATATAACCATATATATGTCATTGTATAGTTTTTACAAGTTTTAACGTTCGTGAATCACCGGTCAACTTGGGTGGTCAATTGTCTATATGAAACATATTTCAATTAATCAAGTCTTAACGAGTTTGATTGCTTAACATGTTGGAAACATTTAATCATGTAAATATCAATCTCAATTAATATATATAAACATGGAAAAGTTCGGGTCACTACATAATTGGTGATGCAAATTATGGGAATACATGAGGATTTAAATAAGGAATTAACCAAGTGTTGGGATTTCATTAGGACTCATGTAACTTAGTGATCAAGGATGGATTTAGATTAGGAGACAAGGAAGTTGAGTTTGATTAGAATTGGTGATAGCTTAATGTTCAAGTTCTTGCCTTTTTTAAAAAAAAAAACTTGGCCGCCCCTTTTTTTACATATACATGTTATATATTGTGACGACCCGGAAATTTCCGACCAAATTTAAACTTTAATCTTTATATTATTCCGACACGATAAGCAAAGTTTGTTAAGTTAAATCTCAAGAATTTTAAACTGTGTTCATACATTCATTATAACCTCGACCAAATTCCGACGATTCACGAACCGTTATATATAAATAGATATGTTATGTATATATATATTATAACTTGAGAATATTAATAAAGTATTAAACGTATAATACTTTACACGAACGTATTTGTTTCAATATGATTTTCCACGAAATTAAAAAAAAAAATATATATATTAAATGATTGAATTATCAGAAACATTGAATTATGATTACAAGTCTCTGTTGAAAGGTCTACTATGATTTGAGAAAATCTATTCCTCTTAACGATATTCAGAATAATTTGTAAAGCTATTTATAAATAAAAACAAAAAGTGTCATTTACGAAAGTTAGACAAAAGTTAGTGGAGAATTGGTTTCCATAATATTCTATTAATCTATTTTCAAACGTACAAAGACGTTTTCAGTTTAAAAAGAACTTTATTATTAAAACGTATATAACTTTTATAAATATCTAGAATCACTTTTGACAACTCATTACTTAACCAGTATAATAAATATAACGATATTTATATTTTATTTCATTAAATATATATAATGATTTAAATTAATATTATATATATTTATACGCGTATTATACATACATAGTTTTTATACTTTTACTATACTTTAACTATACCTTTACTTTACTTTTACCTTTACTTTACTTTAACTTTAATAATTCACTTTAATAATTCATACTTTAATAATTCACTTTAATAATTCATACTTTAATAATTCACTTTAATAATTCATACTTTAATAATTCACTTTAATAATTCATACTTTAATAATTCACTTTAATAATTCATACTTTAATAATTCACTTTAATAATTCATACTTTAATAATTCACTTTAATAATTCACTTTAATAATTCAAAAATCTATTATAAATAGAATTCAATAGGTTTCATTATTTCATAGAAACTTGAAAATATATTTCTCTAAACTCTCTCAATCGATTTATATATATATATATATATATATATATATATTTACTCTGTATTATTTCAAGATATTATTAGTATACATAAAATATTACGATGGAGTACTGTCCGAGTGATTTCAAAATAGTTTTTTTGAATGAGTCGAAGCTAAGGAAATTATGGGTTATAGCTATGGAGGTGATGGGTATGGTTCATGAGTATGCTCGTGAGGTCAATCTAGTGTTTATCATCTCCGTTGCGTCTACGTACTTTCCTGCAATATTGAATCTCAATATTGATACGTTCGTGAATCCGAGGCCAACCTTGCACTTGTTAAATGACGTTATATGTATTTTTACTACGAAATACAGTATTGTGAGTTTCATTTGCTCCCTTTTATATATATTTTTGGGACTGAGAATACATGCGCTGTTTTTATAAATGTTTTACGAAATAGGCACAAGTACTAAAACTAATTCTACGTGGGTTTAAACCAGAAATATACCCTTAGCTTGGTAACATTAAACTACTTGTCTATGTACGGTAGGCGCGAATCCTAAAGATAGATCTATTGGGCCTGACAAACCCCATCCTGACTATGGGATGCTTTAGTACTTCGAGGTTATTTTAAACACACCTGATCTGGTGTACTTCAGAGGGTAAAACATGAACGTTAAGGCTTGTTACCGGGTGCCTACAACTTATAGAATACTTTTATACACTTGCGAGTGTACATATATTTATAAACGGAAATCTTGTGGTCTATTAATATATTGAAATGATTGTTATGATAAACCTATGAACTCACCAACCTTTTGGTTGACACTTTAAAGATGTTTATTCTCAGGTATTAAAGAAATCTTCCGCTGTGCATTAGCTCATTTTAAGGATATTACTTGGAGTCATTCATGGCATATTTTGAAAGACGTTGCATTCGAGTTATTGAGTTCATCAAGATTATTATTAAGCCAATTATAGTTGCATGTATTATGAAATGGTGTGCATACCGTCAACTTTTGTTGAAAAGAAAGTTTGTCTTTTAAAAACGAATGCAATGTTTGTAAAATGTATCATATAGAGGTCAAATACCTCGCGATGTAATCAACTATTGTGAATCGTTTATAATGTATATGAACGGGTCCTTTCAGTTGGTATCAGAGCGGTGGTCTTAGCGAACCAGGTCTGCATTAGTGTGTCTAACTGATAGTCATTAGGATGCATTAGTGAGTCTGGACTTCGACCGTGTCTGCATTTCAAAAGTTTTGCTCATCATTCTTGTCGAAAATTACATGCTTATCATTCTTAGTCTAGACACATCTTAATGCATTGATTGCATGAATAGTGTATAGACAAAATTCATATCTTAGCGTATCTGCTAATTCATATCTTAGCGTATCTGTTACTGTAAACTTTGCCTGACATATTTCGTAAATTCCTCCGTAATCTACGAAACCTTTTGCTCTATATAATTAGAATACCACCCGATAGCCGGAAAATTATTTCATATCGAAAAATTCTTTATTCAATCGTACGAAATGGAATTTGTCATTAGTTCAAGTGCCTCGGATTCCGAAATGGAATCCCACTTAAGTTCCGAAAGCAGTGTGACCGGAATGGATCAACCAATTAGTCATCATCTATTCTGGATGAATTGAGGATGGGTTCGTAGCCTCCTTAATCATTGGAGACAAGAAGAAGGTGATCTCTTCCATCCACCACATTGCCCTCTTGGCGAAGAACCTGGAGCACTTACCGGCGAACCTATCCGAAACACCATTTTCTCTCTTATTTCTAGAGTATCTCTTCACGATTACATACTACACCAAATTCTAGATTTTATTTATCCGCTCGTCCGAACCGACAATCACCCCGGTGTAATAGAAGAAGTGAACGAGCTTCGCGCTCGGGTAGTGGCTTTGGAGAATATGGTGCAAAGTTTACAAACACCAGCAGCAGTACCAGCAGCATAAACAGTACCACCATCAGCAACACCAACAGTACCATCACCACCACCAATAACAACATCCACATCCCACACCGCAACATCACAATCTGTATCTCAAACATCAACGTCATACCCCCTGTAAATATCCAGGAATATCAACAACAACAAACGATGAAGTATTAATTCATAAACTTCATTGAAGAGATATCTCTGCGGCAGTTATGTAATCTCCAAAATCTTAGAGATTATTTAATTCTGACCGTAAATCGGATGAGTGATCGGAGATGGTAGAGTAGAAACTTTGATCGAAAATGGTGTACGATTTACAAGCTAGATTTGTTTTACCAACAGCATCAACAGGACCGTAGCATCATCAACACAGTCAGTGCTGTCAGTATCGTCAGAATCAACAGCACCTGTAATATCACAAACTCTGTCAGTTCAAGAATCATTGTGGACATCATTACGAATCAACAACAAATATATTGTATCAACGAGTTATGAAGTATTAACTCATTTCCAATCGAAAGATTTATATGTATAAATTTTTAAACCATAATAAATCTTCCCGTACTAAGCTATTATGTGTGAATCTTAACTACTCAGTTAATTCATATTACAAATATGCAATGATGTACGTCCTTCGTTCGCAACTTAACCATCGTTAATTACAATCTCTGTCTCAATTCAATAAGAATCCAATTCATAATAAATCAAGTGTATTATTCGAATATATGTTTGATTTTACACTTTCATCATCGATGTACTCGAAACTTTTCAAATAACATCATTCATACCTTGCGAAGTTCACAAGAATTTCACGAAAACCAACAAATAACAAAGTAATGACTCATAATTTCAATATTATTGAAGAAATACTTATGCAATTTATAAAGTTTTAGGGATTACTCAATTCTAGTTCCAACCATAAAACAAATGAGTTTAATTTAATATTAACTCATTAAATCTATATTACATCTAAAGAAAATATACACATATATTTTCATAAAGACTGTAATAAACTTCTTTTGTACAAAATATTAATTGTGAAAAATTTTTAACGGGTAGGTAATACCCGAGAGATATATAAATTCACAATTAATATATTACATTTTTTGAAACTGATTCAGCAATCATCAACTATACTCCCTACTTTCACAACAATATCCATTCTTTCATATAAATCAAAACAATCATACTCATTCAAATTCAATTACATATTCTGATTTTGAAATCGCATAATTCAATTCGAAATATAACCAGTATCATCACTCTTAGATTCCTATATCTTTCAAAGCTATACTTTGACTTCAAAACTGTGTTAGAACATCATATGTATTAACGATTACAATATGTGCTCAAACCCTTCGAAATTCCTGAAGACACTTCAACTAAGGAACAATCGAGATGATGATCCAACCACATGTTACCCACAGTTATACACCTGAAAAACTCTCAAAACCCAAGTCATAATTCGACACGTATCCGTGTTAGACCCTTTGGCATTTACTAGCTAAAATAACTTTTCAATTCCGTTTCAAAATAGACAGTTTTGTCACATCTCCAGCAAGTCAACTTCGACTTCTCAATCAAAACAGTCTTATTATAACCTCAATAGATACGTTGCCCTTTCGCCAACGTTACTGGGGAATCGTTTATATTCACCACATTAGCAATAAACTTACCAACAACTTCACTGATCTTTGACTTTCAAAAAAAAAAAAATCATTATAATTATCGAAACCCTATCATATACTCATTCGTACCTTATAACAAGAATTGCCATACCAATTATTGAGAATCAGCAATCAGTATTTTGAAACCACGCAGCATGTCTACATCAACAATTACATATACACACAACGTCTACCTCCAAGACTTACATTCTTTGAATGAGAAATTTTTGAAAAACACCCTAAACTGCGAACCAGTTCTCGAAATTTAGAAAAATGTTGATGAAGCAGCAAAAACTGTAAACGACCTTAACAGTAAAAAGTTGGATGATAAAGGATAGTATATTGGCAAAGCTCAGAAAAAGAGAAGCTTTGGAACTGGAAAACGGATTGAGCAAAGTATGAAGGAGGCTGTGGACAAATCACAAAGGCTGAACCTGCCTTCAAAGAATCCAAATGATTCAGTACTTGTTGAAGTCATTAACGAATACCTTGCTCCTGACTCTAAATCCCTGCGGATAATATCCTTCATCATCCTCTGATATTAGACATTCTAAGATATCATCGTATCTTTCATTATAAATATCATCCATACTTCTGAAGATATTTTTATAATTATTCTTATCTGAAATCATTTACCTCTTCGCGCTATCTGTATTATATCATAAAAGAAACTATTTTAGTTTCTAAATTCTGAAACATTCGAGTTTAAAATAGGAATATTCTTGAAGAAGTGTTGGGAGCTGAAGCATGAGTTAGTATAATATAATGACACTTGATCAACGTGATTATATTACAGTAATTCATGCTGAGTTTCTAAATAGAACATGATGATTCACAGATCATAACGTCATCATGTGCTATGTTACACGACTCTTGTATTCTCTTTGATCTCTAAATATCAAGAAAATATTTCTTGATGATTCGGCCTTTTCTGAGGTATTCTGGTAATTTGACAAGTCAAGATCGTGTCATTACAATTTCCTTCTTAGAACATTAACAATGTTCATTCCGAAATTTATATCTGCGAATTCTGGACCATTACAAGCGGTGCTTAATCGCAAGAAGAAGAAACGAAAGGACAAAGCTCCGAACTAGAAATGGGATTATAAATCATAGCAAATAGAAGAGAGCATTAACTGTGGATGACAATGATTATAGAAGAAGTAAGGACTTTGAAATATAAGGGAAGATATAAAACTCAACAACAACTCGGAAATCACAAACCGTATATATCAATGCATATAGCAATATAAAGACACGGGAGAACTAAAAACACTATAAAACCAAGAGTATAGTAGAAGTAAATAGATTCTTCCGGAGGCAGATGAAAAAGAAGAGCGACAGATATGAAAGTGAGGAGTATATCAAGAATCAGCACTAGATGAAGCATATTGACAAATACTTTAAAATATGAGTTGAGAAGGTGTGAGTTGTAAGAAAACAAATGAGGTGGATTTATAGTGAAATATCCGACAGAGAAATCAAAATAGATTATCGCATTAATTCGAAGAGGATCATAATTTCCTTAATCGCCGAATAATCAAATCCAATATAGATTACAAAGATTTTCTTTTCGGAGATCAATCGTGATGACGTTAAAAGATACAACGAATCACTATTATCTTATTTCATTCACGATAACTTCACTCACACGCTTTGAGTAATCGAATTATTTTATCCATTCTTCTTGAACATGATAAAACTCTATAATCGTTATAATAACATTCTCATTGTTAGTCATGACGACCTCTATCAAATTTCGGGGACGAAATTTCTTTAACGGGTAGGTACTGTGACGACCCGGAAATTTCCGACCAAATTAAAACTTTAATCTTTATATTATTCCGACACGATAAGCAAAGTTTGTTAAGTTAAATCTCAAGAATTTTAAACTGTGTTCATACATTCATTATAACCTCGACCAAATTCCGACGATTCACGAACCGTTATATATAAATAGATATGTTATGTATATATAAATTATAACTTGAGAATATTAATAAAGTATTAAACGTATAATACTTTACACGAACGTATTTGTTTCAATATGATTTTCCACGAAATTAAAAAAAAATATATATATTAAATGATTGAATTATCAGAAACATTGAATTATGATTACAAGTCTCTGTTGAAAGGTCTACTATGATTTGAGAAAATCTATTCCTCTTAACGATATTCAGAATAATTTGTAAAGCTATTTATAAATAAAAACAAAAAGTGTCATTTACGAAAGTTAGACAAAAGTTAGTGGAGAATTGGTTTCCATAATATTCTATTAATCTATTTTCAAACGTACAAAGACGTTTTCAGTTTAAAAAGAACTTTATTATTAAAACGTATATAACTTTTATAAATATCTAGAATCACTTTTGACAACTCATTACTTAACCAGTATAATAAATATAACGATATTTAAATTTTATTTCATTAAATATATATAACGATTTAAATTAATATTATATATATTTATACGCGTATTATACATACATAGTTTTTATACTTTTACTATACTTTAACTATACCTTTACTTTACTTTTACCTTTACTTTACTTTAACTTTAATAATTCACTTTAATAATTCATACTTTAATAATTCACTTTAATAATTCATACTTTAATAATTCACTTTAATAATTCATACTTTAATAATTCACTTTAATAATTCATACTTTAATAATTCACTTTAATAATTCATACTTTAATAATTCACTTTAATAATTCATACTTTAATAATTCACTTTAATAATTCATACTTTAATAATTCACTTTAATAATTCAAAAATCTATTATAAATAGAATTCAATAGGTTTCATTATTTCATAGAAACTTGAAAATATATTTCTCTAAACTCTCTCAATCGATTTATATATATATATATATATATATATATATATATATATATATATATATATATATATATATATATATATATATATATATATATATATATATATATATATTTGCTCTGTATTATTTCAAGATATTATTAGTATACATAAAATATTACGACGGAGTACTGTCCGAGTGATTTCAAAATAGTTTTTTTGAATGAGTCGAAGCTAAGGAAATTATGGGTTATAGCTATGGAGGTGATGGGTATGGTTCATGAGTATGCTCGTGAGGTCAATCTAGTGTTTATCATCTCCGTTGCATCTACGTACTTTCCTGCAATATTGAATCTCAATATTGATACGTTCGTGAATCCGAGGCCAACCTTGCACTTGTTAAATGACGTTATATGTATTTTTACTACGAAATACAGCATTGTGAGTTTCATTTGCTCCCTTTTATATATATTTTTGGGACTGAGAATACATGCGCTGTTTTTATAAATGTTTTACGAAATAGGCACAAGTACTAAAACTAATTCTACGTGGGTTTAAAACAGAAATATACCCTTAGCTTGGTAACATTAAACTACTTGTCTATGTATGGTAGGCGCGAATCCTAAAGATAGATCTATTGGGCCTGACAAACCCCATCCTGACTATGGGATGCTTTAGTACTTCGAGGTTATTTTAAACACACCTGATCTGGTGTACTTCAGAGGGTAAAACATGAACGTTAAGGCTTGTTACCGGGTGCCTACAACTTATAGAATACTTTTATACACTTGCGAGTGTACATATATTTATAAACGGAAATCTTGTGGTCTATTAATATATTGAAATGATTGTTATGATAAACCTATGAACTCACCAACCTTTTGGTTGACACTTTAAAGATGTTTATTCTCAGGTATTAAAGAAATCTTCCGCTGTGCATTAGCTCATTTTAAGGATATTACTTGGAGTCATTCATGGCATATTTTGAAAGACGTTGCATTCGAGTTATTGAGTTCATCAAGATTATTATTAAGCCAATTATAGTTGCATGTATTATGAAATGGTGTGCATGCCGTCAACTTTCGTTGAAAAGAAAGTTTGTCTTTTAAAAACGAATGCAATGTTTGTAAAATGTATCATATAGAGGTCAAATACCTCGCGATGTAATCAACTATTGTGAATCGTTTATAATGTATATGAACGGGTCCTTTCATATATATATATATATATATTACGGCTTTACTTATATATATAATTTATATTTTATATTATTTTTTTATTAAATTAGAGTTACATTTATTTAAATTACATTTTATTAAATTATTAGTCCCCAACCTTTTTTACTTGTTGATTTGGTTATAGTTAGTTTACAATGGTTTTTAATAGTTATAAAATGTCACATTTAAATTACTTCTTATAGTTTATATTTTAGGGTTAGGGTTTAATATTAAATGATGTTAGGGTTTAGCATTTAATGCAACGGGTTAGGTTTTGGGTTTTAAAAGATATTAGGGTTTTACTAATAAATACGATCATTTATTAAAAGCATAATTTTTAGTTCGTTTGTCGAAATGGATAACAACCCTAATGATGATGGACAGAATATGACATTGAATCCCTAAGGGCAACTTGGTAAATTCAGAAGGGAAAAGTGAGGGTTGTTATAGTACCTCCCCATTAATTTAAACTTCGTCCCGAAATTTCAGGAAGACTTCTCGGATGCATCAACGGTTGAGAATAGATGTGGATATTTCCGCTTCATCTGGTCTTCACGTTCCCAGGTATACTCGGGGCCTTTACGTGAATTTCAACGGATTTTTGGCAATAGAAATTGTTGTCCTGTTTCAAGCGTTTGATCTCTCGATTCATAACTGCTATAGGTTCTTCTATGAAGTGCATTTTTATTATCAATGCAGAGGTAATTCAAAGGGATAACATGAGTGTCATCTGACTAGGTTTTCTCAAAAGGGATTGTGATGTTACAAGCATTTCGGTAAATCAGATACCTGAAATGTGCAATGAACATTACTAAGTTTATTTGAAACCTTGAGCGTTTATGTCGCCATTAGGGCAGACAATCAGAGAGAGGTACTTTGGAGATCACAACCATGTAGTTTGATGCATGGCTTGTGTTTGTTAGATATGTTACCGACTTCAAATTTTGGAAGATAATCATAGGCATGATACCTTTGGTTTTCAAGAAATATATAATGTGAATAGATGAAACATGATTCCAGCTAAGGAGTCACTAATCAGGCTTATATGAAAAGTAAGCCATAATTACTAAGATGTCCTCTGGATGGTATGAGTGATTAATGAAAGATATCGTTCAATATATTATAATACATACGAACTTATCCTTGGAAATAATTTTTGGTAGCACGTTGTAGAATGTAACTTTATGATCAAGATTTCAGTTATATGTTGAATCAGAGGTCAAAACCTGAGTAGGATAACATCAAGTTGCAACCCACGAAGAGAGATATTTGGAGTGAACAAATAAATGTCATATACATTTAAGGTAACTCCTTTAAAGAAGATAGCGAGGATCATAAATTATATTTCTAAAAGGAAACCGCACGAAAGGTATGATCTGAGGAAGACGTTCTCGCTCAGACGGCGAGTCGATCAATCATTTACTTATGAGTTTAAGTGCGGATGAAAAGAAATATGAATCATTGGCTACAAAGAATAGTTTACACCGGGTTAGGAAATATCTGAAAAATGCTTTCTTGTGCCAACAAGATATTAAATCTTAGAATTGTCGTTTTACGAGGTTGCTGTGGTTTAGCCGTGAGATATCTGAAGTAGAATCTTCTCAACGGTCAACCTTACAAGGGAAAAGTTACGGAGAACATAGAATTTCGAATGATGAACTCAATGGTAAGTTTCGAAGGGCAAGAGGAGTTGTGATTACTACATGGTGTAGAATAATGCGAATTTTTTTTTTATAAACAAGCGATGAAAATTTTTATAGAAGTTCGAGTCGTTTAAGGTGACAATTTACAAAAGAGACGAAGTTCTTAGTAAAACTAGAGTTATGTACAACATGTACTATTTTAAGTAAAATATCTTTTGAATAAAAGGATTGATTTGAGAAAAGTGAGAGTATTATTTTATGTGTACTAGTCAAAATAAATAAAGGTAAATTTTGCTTACTTTATTATATAAATATATACAATTTATAAAATTTGCACGAATGGCGGTAAATAAATTTATAAAATTTTGAGAGGATCTCACAGTAAAATAATGTAGGTAAAATTTTGGCAAACAGAATTTTATATTTGGAGAAAGAAAATTTGAGTGAAAGACCTTGAAAATTTCGGGTGATATTTGAGCAAAAATGTTACGGGGTAATGATGATTATTGAATTTAAGTGTGGTTGATGACTAATATAAGTTCTTGGTATTCAAATGTTCATATGTGAAGTTGTTGCTAACAAGTGAGATACGAATGGTAGAGTATGAGAACGTGATAGTGAATGTGGTGTTTTATAATACCTTCGTTTGAATATTCAAATGAAAATCTTGCGAGTGGTTGTCGCTTATCTTAGACGGGTTTCCTAATGGGTTTATAAAAATCTACACTAGAAGCGTAATTGCAGATAGCAGGAGGCATGCTTCGAAGAAGTTTCAGGGGTGTCACTTCAAGTCACTTAAGAACATGCATCCTTCCTTCCAGCAGGGATGTGATAATTAAGCGTCAAAGAGATAAGTTGTTTAAGAAAGAAAGAATGCAAAGCTTTACAACTTTTATGACATAGGAGAATTTGTTAATCTACTCATGGGTATGAGATAGATAGTTTGATCGTAATGATCTCTTCATATATATATAAATCAGATGATAATTACCCTTCATGTAATAACATTGAGATTTTTGAATTAATGTATTGGAAATTTTTCTTTGATTCACTTTCTATTCCATATGTCATGATATTGGAATTTCTATATGAATTACCGTAATATAATCACGTCGGCCAAGCGTCATTATATTTCACTAATTCATATTTCCATTCCAAGGTCACTCCATAAGGTCAGGATACGTGATCAAACTTAGATAGTTGACGTGAGAATGTTGAGTCATGAGTGACATCCCTTCGTGTGAGTTAAAGAATACTTTGAATCACAATGGCGAAGTCAGGTCATAGGATATGTTTGGATATGATAACGATCACATATTAGCTGATCCTTCATAGTCAGGATTATGCAAGATGATAGGGTTTTGGCTTGATATCCTTAGGAAAGGATACATAATGTCAGAAGAGGTAAAAGCATGTAGTAAGATGGATTGGCAGTATAAAGATTAAGGGAAAGCACTTAGAACTAAGGCAGGAAAGGTTATAGACCTAAAGATTGCTAAGGCACCCACATAAGGCACACATAGAATGCAATCCTGGTTCTCTATAACATGCCTTGACTCTCCTAAATTATATATTGAGATAGGTATGGTGGCATTCTATTGTTGGAATGCAAGTAAGTCATGTCTCTTATTCTAAGAGTCAGACGTGTAAGTATAGTTCCTATAGCAAAGTATTTCTAAAGATTTGAATGGTATAGGAGTTCTAGGCATAACAAATATAAGTGAACTTAATGCACATAATCTAGAATGTAACGCAAATAATCAATGCCAATGAACAACTCGATTATAGACTAGACTCACTAATGCATCCTAGCTATTCATGTTAGTCACACTAATGTAACCTAGTTCTCTATAACCAGAGCTCTGATACCAACTGTAACACCCCACCAAAATCGCCATTAACGCGGATGTTAACTCTGGTCCCAGTGCTCGGCTTGACTTCTAAGTAACAGCAGTGTTCTACAGCGGAAGCAATATATCTAAGTACCTGAGACAAAACATGCTTAAAAGTGTCAACCAAATAGGTTGAGTGAACAACATAGGTTTAATAGTTATAACAAGTTTTTAGACCACAAGATTTAAATAAACGGTTTAATCAGTTCGGTAGTAGTGCTGGTGTATATGATATCAATACTAACCATTAGTTACCCTAAACACATCACGTTCGTGTCGTTCATCATTATTATGTATCCATTGACCAACAGTCATCCGGATAGAGACGTCACCCTCAATAGCGCTATTCACAATAACTAACCTTGCCTTTATACGTAGCAATTAATGATATCATGGTAGGGATTAAGCATGAATCAAAGCATGTTAGCAACAGTTTGAACTAATCAAAGTAAAGTTTGAGTACTTGCGTCTAAGCGTAAAACAGTTTGAAAGCAAGCATGTGTCTCACCCCAAAGTTTAAAATAAGTAATAGAAACAGTTAAAAAAAAGTGGGGCTATGAAGTTCACCTTAATAGCAGATAGATATTCCACGCAAGTTATATGATCGGAGTATTGAACACGGAGATCTCAACCTAGAGATATTATGTTTGATTAATTAATGTCTAATAGACATAAAGTTTGTTTATTAATATAGCAAACTATATTAACAGTGACCGTTCTCGAGAAAAGTTATATTTATATAGGTGATAATATACTTAGTGTAATTAAGTGTTAACATATAAATAAGTGTATAAGTTATACTAATAATAGTATTATCAGTCTTTAATTATTCAACTATTATGTATCTTATCAGTATATGTTACATATATAATTATACTTATGTGATACTTACATATATATTCTTTACTATTATTATACATGTATGTATTCATAACTATATGGTATACACATGATAGGTGTATGTGTTACATATAGATAAGTGTAATATGATACATACATATATATATATATATATATATATATATATATATATATATATATATATATATATATATATATATATATATATATATATATACACTTACTACTTTTATTATTATATTTACTACCCTTATATAACTTACATAGTACACATTCATACATACATACATACATACATACATACGTACATATACATACATATATATACATACATATACACGTATATATATATTTACATATACATACACACACATATACATACAGTGTATACATGCACATACGTACGTAAGCATGCATGCATGCACATGTATTATTATTATCATTATCGTTTATTATTCCACCATCAAATATTACTAATCATTATTTATTCTCACATAAAATCATAACTTTTATCACTTTCAATTCCATGAACCATAATACCTACACATATCCATCAACCCTAATTTTTAATCATAATAAATTCATACTCATAATCTTTTACTAATCCCCCCCCCCTTTTTTTTTTTTACCTTATACCTAGTCTTTTAATCATATTCATTTCATTCATTAATTCTATAACATCATGATCATACTTATAAACCCTAACCTTTTAAATCGCATTCTTAAACTAGTTCAACCATAATTAGTTCATAACCCAAACTTTTTAATCAAAATCTTTATCCATTTTGATGATCATATCTAAACCCTAATAATTATAATCAACTCATTAATCTCCTAACTTTCACTTACATAAAATCATAACCATAATCTTATAATTATTCTTCTAACTTTAATCATAACCAAACTTACTAGTTATCAAATTATTTATACTTCATAACCTTCTATTTAATCTTAATACTTGATCTTATTAACTCTTTATTACATTAACTAGTTTGTTATTCCATAAACATAATCATTCATAATTCGTACTTGATTATATTACTAGTTTCATATTTTATTCATAATACTTTTAAACCCATACACTTTTCTCTTTTAATCATAATAACTAAAACAATAAAAGAGTATAATTAACTCTAGAGTTTAGGATACCTTTAGAAGATAAACTTCAAGAACAAGAAGGTGATAAAAGTGGACTGAATAGCAACAGATATCCAGCAGGATATCACGACTCAAACACTTGTTTCATGGGTCCGTTTTGACTCGCAACCTAGTAGGAACAACCAGAAAAAACGCAGCAGCAACTGAGCTGTTTAATGGGATAGAAAACAGCAGCAAAATCAACAGAAATCGAGCTCCTTCTGAGTGGGTTTGGTTACCGAACTGTAGCAGCATAAATAGACAGCAATAGGGTCTGTTCGGGGGTGGTTCTTGTGGTGGTTTGGCGGCCAAAAACGGCAGCAAAAGGCTGCATAATGTGGCGGTTCGGGTGCTGATTTTTAGCTGCAAAACAGTAGCAAACGGGCGATGGTTTCGGGCTGTTTTTGAGGGCGAAAGATAGCAGAAAAATAGCAGGTAAACAAGCAAAAAAACGCAGCAACATGTTAACTTTTGGGGGCTGTTTGGATCACGAGTTTGCAGCAGAATAACAGGAGTTGGATGTCGAATAAAGAGCCAAGAAGCTGACGATTTTACAGCAGGAAATTAAAGGGTAGTTGTGATCAAAAAATACAGCAGAAACAGAAGATTATATATCTGTAGCAGATGGCGTTGGAGGCTGTTTGGATGGTGTTGGTGGTCGAACAAAGTGGCGGTGATGGGCTGCGAAAATCGCAGCAGACTGGAGGTGGTGATGAGCTGCAAAACGCAGCTAGATGGCGACGGGGTGAAGACTGTTTTGGTGAGGATTGGTTGTCGACTAAAAATGCTGTTGGAAGGGTTGTTCTAGTTGACTAAAGGGCTGTATTGGATGGTAGAAATCAGTCGACCAACACAAGGGAATGAGAGGAAATTTGGAGTTTTAATTGGTGATACAAATTATGGGAATACATGAGGATTTAAATAAGGAATTAACCAAGTGTTGGGATTTCATTAGGACTCATGTAACTTAGTGATCAAGGATGGATTTAGATTAGGAGACAAGGAAGTTGAGTTTGATTAGAATTGGTGATAGCTTAATGTTCAAGTTCTTGCCTTTTAAAAAAAAAAAAACTTGGCCGCCCCTTTTTTTACATATACATGTTATATATATATATATATATATATATATATATATATATATATATATATATATATATATATATATATATATATATATATATATATATATGTGTGTTACGGCTTTACTTATATATATAATTTATATTTTATATTATTTTTTTATTAAATTAGAGTTACATTTATTTAAATTATATTTTATTAAATTATTAGTCCCCAACCTTTTTTACTTGTTGATTTGGTTCTAGTTAGTTTACAATGGTTTTTAATAGTTATAAAATGTCACATTTAAATTACTTCTTATAGTTTATATTTTAGGGTTAGGGTTTAATATTAAATAATGTTAGGGTTTAGCATTTAATGCAACGGGTTAGGTTTTGGTTTTTAAAAGATATTAGGGTTTTACTAATAAATACGATCATTTATTAAAAGCATAATTTTTAGTTCGTTTGTCGAAATGAATAACAACCCTAATGATGATGGATAGAATATGACATTGAATCCCTAAGGGCAACTTGGTAAATTCAGAAGGGAAAATTGAGGGTTGTTATATATATTAATATTATTATTATTATTATTATACTATTATTATTAGGAGTTAGTATTATTATTATTAGTATTCTTATACATATAATACTACGACGAGGTTATGAGCGTGTTATTTTAAGATGAGTTTTATGAATGGGATAGGGCTAAGGAAATTATGTGTTATAGCTATGGAGGTGATGAGTAATGTTCGAGGGTATGCTCGTGAGGTCAACCTAGTGTTTATCGTCTCCATTGCATCTACGTACTTTCCTGCAATATTGAATCTCAAATATTGATACGTGAGCACTCGTATCTTAACTTTTAAATATTAATAGTGTATCCCTGACTAGTGCTCAAGTATATTTGATTTTGCATGCTTGTATATTTAATTTTGTCATTAAATAGCTTATGATAACTTATGAATTACATATGCGATTGAGATAAGGTATATGATATGCATGTCGTTGGAAAGCTGGTGAAAAATTAATAACTTTTCATTTAGAAAGTGTATGATTTCGATGAACGAATTAAAAGATATCGTCAATTGAATTATCTATAATTTTAAGGTATTATTGTTAAAATGATTATTATTATCGTTATCGTTATCATTATCGTTATCGTTATCGTTATCGTCATTATTATTGTTATTATTATTATTATTATCTACTAATCAGTAATAATAATAATAATAATAATAATAATAATAATAATAATAATAATATTATTATTATTATTATTATTATTATTATTATTATGATTATTATTATTATTATTATTTATAAAATAATTAATATTTTTATCAAAACTATCATTTTATTATTTTTATCGTCATTATTATTATTAAAAGTATCATTAATATTAAAACCATCATTTTTTATTAAAATTATCATTTTTTAGAAATATGATTGTTATTATAAAATATCATTATTATTATTATTATTATCATTTAAGTAATATTATTATTAAAAATTATCATTTTTAAATAGAATTATTATTTTCATATAAAATATTATTATTGTTACAGTTAATATTAAAGAGTATCATTATTATTAAAAATTATCATTTTGAATAGAAGCATTATTTTAAAATATTATTATTGTTATCGTTAATATTAAAAATCGTTATTATCATGTTTGTTAGAAAATAATATTTTAAATCTTAAAAACTTATATTTTCATTATCATTTTATTAGTATTATTGATAACAACAATATTATTATCAATGTTATTATCATTAACATGAATATAATATTTTTATTATAACATTTGTATTACTATAAAAGATTATTATTTATTATCAAGATTATTATTATTATTATTATTAAATATAAATATTGTTATTATTATTATTATGTTATTATTATTATCAATATTATTTTATCGAATAAAAATGTGATACAAAGATATTTTTACCATACGTAATATAATTACATTAATAATACATACCACTATAGTTTTACGATATTAAGTGAATTTTATAAATTTTACTACTTAAAATATATGAAAGTATATTTTATCATATTTAAACTTTAATATAAATTTTTATTAATGAATGACTTTTATTATTTACTATAATAAAATCTTATAAATACATTTAAATATATAAAACGACTATATTTAAGTTATATAATAAACATGTATAAATTTTTGGAAATCATTTTGGGTCAAATTGACTTTTGTTGACTTTTGCATATTTAGTCTCGAGCATTAGGATTGTGATACACTACGGTTTGACCTAAATTATTAGACAGATATTTACCAACATATAAATATATATATATATACTTAATATAGGTTCGTGAATCCGAGGCCAACCGTGCACTTGTTCAATGCCATCATATGCTTAATTACTACGAAATACAGTATAGTGAGTTCATTTGATCCCCTTTTACTCTTTACATTTTTGGGACTGAGAATACATGCGCTGTTTTATAACTGTTTTACTAAATGCTTTTGAGATACCTATTTTTGAACTGAGAATACATGAATTGCATTTGATAAACGTTTGACGAAATAGACCAAATATTCAAAACTACATTCTATGATAGAATTATTTGGATTCAGAGGTTCAATTTCTATAAAGATTGTATTATCGACCATCGGTGAGATGATTTCATCATTGCACTATGCGTTAGCTACCGATATGGTTCGATTTTGTAGTTAGTAACGGAAGAGATGATTTTGCATTGCACTACGCACTAGTTACCGTTTTACCTACCCTCGGTGAGATGATTTCGCATTGCACTACGCGTTAGCTACCATTGTATTATATTGTGTTCGATTTTGTAGTTAGTAACAGATGAGATGATTTTGCATTGCACTACGCACTAGCTACCGTTGTAAAATTATATTGTATTAACTACCATGGTGAGATGATTTTGTCATTGCACTACTTATTAGCTACCGTTGGTGAGTTGTTTGAAAGGTTTCGGTGTTCTTCATATGAATGATTTTTACAGCAGTGAGCAGACCTGCACAGATTGTTTTCTAAATATGAATATCTTGTGGTCTATTAAAATATTGGAAATGATTATTTATAATAAACTAATGAACTCACCAACCTTTTGGTTGACACTTTAAAGCATGTTTATTCTCAGGTATTAAAGAAATCTTCCACTGTGCATTAGCTCATTTTAAGGATATTACTTGAAGTCATTCATGGCATATTTCGAAAGACGTTGCATTCGAGTCATTAAGTTCATCAAGATTATTATTAAGTCAATTATAGTTAGATGTATTATTAAATGGTTTGCACGCCGTCAACTTTCGATGTAAAGAAAGTTTGTCTTTTAAAAACGAATGCAATGTTTGTAAAATGTATCATATAGAGGTCAAATACCTCGCGATGTAATCAACTATTGTGAATCGTTTATAATGTATATGAACGGGTCCATTCATTAGAGTTCATTGGTGTCAACCTCGAGTCATATGGTACATTAGTGAGTCTAGACTACAACCGGCATATAGACTTGAAGTAGGAATTACTTGACTACTTGTGCATTTATACTCGAACTCTTCTATGCATATCTAACTCTTATCCCTTTTTAATCCCACGTTGTTTAATTTGATTGACACACCACCTTGACTTTATAAAATGATGTCGAATGCACATATGAATTAGGGTAATATAATTGCCGGGATTATATTACGGTGAATCATATGGACGTTCCGACATTATGATATAAAGAATTTAAGGCGAGTCAAGGAAAATTTTCTCTCTATCCTTATTCCATATCACGATTAGTATTATTGAGAATACTAATCAACGATACTCTTGCGTTTTCAAGGAAAAATGGCTCACCGAGGTCAACACAACACACCTCCTGAAACTCTCGAACAAGCTCTTCAACAAATGATAGCCACCGCCATAGATGTGGCCATGGATGTTCACTCCTCCAACAACAATAACAACAACACCAACCATGGAGCCAATAATTCAAACGAGTGGTGCTCCTACAAGAACTTCATGGGGTGCAAAACTCCCACTTTCGATGGGACCGGAGGAACGGTTGCTCTCACCCGATGGTTTGAACAAACAGAAGCCGTTTTTAGCATAAGCGGTTGTCGGGACCAAGATAAAGTCAAGTTTTCCACCCTCACTTTCGCCGGTATTGCTCTCTCATGGTGGAACACGTATGTACAATCGGTGGGTACCGATGAAGCCCACACACTCTCTTGTACTGAATTAAGAGAAAGAATGATCACCGAATACTTCCCGCGCGAAGAGACTCGAAGGCTCGAACAGAGACTAAGAAATTTAAAAACGGTCTGGAATGACCTCGAAGCTTATAATCAACGGTTTGCCGAACTAGCCTTAATATTTCCAAACCTCATGACTCCCGAATCCCTAAGAGTTGAACTTTACATGGATGGCCTCCCGAAGAGCATTCAATACGAGGTAATATCATCCAAACCCGCTAACCTACAAGAGGCTTTAACGATGGGCCGCCAATTTATAGAAATGGTGGATGAATTTGAAGCGCCGGCACCAACGGCCGAGGATCAAACGGGTAACAACAAAAGAAAATGGGAAGCCTCTCAATCAAGTAACTACAACAACAATAACTTCGCCAAGAAGCCTCTCACCACCGACCCTAAGAAGGGGTATGCCGAAAACCTACCCTATTGTAACAAGTGCCGCAAACATCATTTGGGTGAATGTGGCAACCCATTTTGCATCAAGTGTCATAGAAGTGGTCATGTGGCCAACTATTGTAAGAGTACCGCTACCGTTGCACAAAAAGTGCCCAATGCACACAGAACGGGTGTTTGTTTCGAGTGTGGCCAACCGGGCCATTTTAAGAATGCGTGCCCAAAGAAGAAAGCTAACACCAATACACACGGTTGAACTTTCAACATTAACTCCAAGGATGCCCGAGATGACAATGAATTAATCACGGGTACGTTTCTTCTCAACAACTCTTACATTTCATGTTTAATCGATTCAGGTGCCGATAAATGTTTTATAACCAAGGCTTTGACTCGTACTCTTTGCACTCCACCATTTCCCCTAGATACAAATTAGGCCATTTAAGTGATAAACGGAAAACTATTGCGTCCCAAAAAAATTTATCGGAGGATATACGTTGAACTTTTTGGGTAAAAAGTTTGAAATTGACTTGATACCTATAGAACTAGGAAGCTCAAAACCTATTCATTAATAAGAAAATGCTTCCCTACAAATGTGTATAGATTAGCGTGAACTAAATAATTTTCGGTTAAGAACCGATACCCTCTTCCCCGTATCAATGACCTCTTGATCTATTCCAAGGATCCCATGTGTATTCCGAAATTGACCTCCATTCCGGTTATCGTCAATTGAGGGTTAAGGGAGAAGATGTCTCCAAAACCACTTTCGGAACTCGCTATGATAGTTATGAATTTCTTTTTGTGTAGTTCAGTTTAACTGAGGCTCCGTCCGTATTCGTGGATCTTATGAATCGCGTATACAAACTTATCTAGACAAAACCATTATTGTATTCATAGACGATGTCTTAACCTATTCAGAAAGCGAAAAAGAAAACGAACAACATCTCCATCCTACGCCCGAACTCTTGAGAAAAGAGCAACCCTATGCCAAATTCTCTAAGTGTGAATTTTTGTTAAACGAAGTCCTATTTCCAAACCATGTTGTTAGTGGGCAAGGTATTAAAGTAGATCATGCAAAGATTAGAGCCACACGTAATCGAGAAACCCTCACGATTCCAACTTGTATGCGTAAAATCTCAGATCTCGCCGGTTATTACCGAAGATTCATTTCCGACTTTTCCCGTATTGCTCATCCCTTAACCTCGTTAACTCACTAAGGTAAAGTTAAACCTCTCCGTGTCCGAACCTTGAACGTGATTATTCACACCAACCTTACTAGCCAAAGTTCGTGTAGTGTAAATGGAACTCAAATATGGAAATATTTCTACGTGAACGCCTGAATGGCATCCCCTCTCGACTCAAAATCAAGGAAACAGAAATTCGTTATTTTGCATGAAGAATTGGAATACTTAATTATGGACCCCATCAATCTTCTCATCACCACGTACCACGTTACATAACTCTGTTATTTCACTGTTACCGTCTGATATTACTGGAACCCAAGATAACATACAACCCAAGGATACCTCTTTCTTCTTTGACTCTTCATCCTTATACTTCTGATATACGGCCAACTACTACTCAACTCCGAGCTATACAACTACGTGTACTATCCCATTCCCACCAAGTCTCAACATTTGGCCACAAGATGCGCGATGTGGCTACATCAAGATGGAAAACTCATCCTATCCTAAAATTCTCATTTCGTTCCTCTTTTTCGCTCGTACTTCCGTATAAGGAAACCTTTTTATCTAAATTCTCAATGGATAGAGAGACTCCTCACATATTACTAGTATTTGCCACGAGGGTGAATAGCCCTGACGAACGTTTTCAGTAGCCGATAAGAAACTTGTCCCAACAAACGTTTTCGAGCCCTAACTAACTTGTTCAAACATATCTTAAAGAATTCTATCCCAGCACGGTGTACCCTTACCACTTATTCCGACCGAGATGCTCGTTTCACTTCTAGATTTTGGGGTTCCTTACAAGAAACCGTGGAAACACGTTTAAACGTGAGTACCGTGTATCATCCACAAACCGACGGACCAAGCCAACGTATGACTCAAACCCCGGAAGACATATTACGAAATTGCATTGTTGCCTTTAGCCGCTTCCTTTTTATAATGATAGGTATTATTCGAGTATTAACGCCGCACCTATTCGAAACTTTATATGGCTGCAAATGTCGTTATCCTATTCGTTGGGCCAAAGTAGGTGACAAGCAAATCACCGGATCCGAACTCATTCAAGAAATAACCGTTAAGATCGTTCAAGTCTGAGAAGGGCTCAAGACGACCCGTAGTCGCCGAAAGAGCTATGTCGATGTTAGACGTAAGCCTCTAGAATCTCAAGTGGGTAACCACGAAATGTTAAAGTCGCACCTTGGAAGGGTGTAAACCGTTTTGGGAAAATGAAGGAAGTTAAATCCGCGATATTAATCCTTTTGAAACCTTGGGGTGTATTGGACCCGCTACATACCGTTTAGATCTTCCGACCCAATTAAGTTTCCGTTTATCCTACCTTCTAGATATCAAACTTAGAGAAGTGTCCTACGGAACAGGAACTTGTTATTCTTTTAGATGAGCTTACTATTGATGAAAAACTCCACTTCATAGGAGAACCGGTTGAAATTATGGATCGTAAAACCAAACCTTAAAACAACGTAAAATCCCGACTGTCAAAGTTTGTGGGAATGCCCAAGAATGTATCTTCACTTATTCGTAGAATTGACAATGCAAGGTCTCGAGGAAGGGACATCGACTATTACTTCCAACTAAATTTTGGGACGAAATTTCTTTTAAGGTGTGGGTAATGTAACATCCCGCATTTTTTCGTTAAATTATTTTAACGCCCGTCTTTTTATTTTGATAATATCGTTCGTATCTAGATTCGTATCCTCCATTAGCCAACGTTCTTAATATTTTTGTTATTGGATTATAACATCTCTCGTTTACCCTCGTGTATTTCAAAATAATTCGTTTGGTTAATTCACGCACCCGCATCCGAATTCGAGGGACTAGTTTTGCCACTTGACCAAAGAGGTGACTAGTGGTTGACTAGTCAACCACCTCACCACCTCCACTCATTCATTCACCATCTCTTTCTCTTTTCTTACTTCCCTTTTTCTCTCAACTCACACAAAAAAGGATTCATCATCTAATTCGAATCTAGGAAGCTCATAACAAATCCGACTACATATTCGTGATCCTCTCTTCATCCTCTACATTTTGATACTAACTTCATCTCTTTTGGGTAACTTTCTAAAAACTCTAGATTTCATGTTCTTGATGTTCTTGACTTATAAAAGTGTTAATTAGTGTCTATGGCTCAAGTCTAACATGAATATGTGTTTGGTTTGTTCGATTTTGTTGTTTTGAGTAAACTAGCATGAACTTGAAATGGGTGTGCTTAATCTTGAGTTTTGGATGATTAAATGTTATTAGATGTTAAATCAAGTGGCAAACTTGAAAAAATGTTTAGTTTCATATGTTATAATCAATATTTTAATTCATTTTAATTGTCCAATGTTATTAGTCCATAGTTAGTAGTCCACAATTAGTAGTTCAACAATTCATATATAGTTTAATATATAATATTCGAATTAATTAATACATGTCATGACCCATAATATACATGTCTCAGACTCGATCACAACTCAAAGTATATATATTATTTAAGAATCAACCTCAACCCTGTATAGCGAACTCGAACATTACAGCATATAGAGTGTCTATGGTTATTCCAAATAATATATATAGATGCGTCGATATGATATGTCAAAACCTTGTATACGTGTCCCGATATTTAAAGTGCGTAAAATAAATAACAGAAATTAAATGACGATAAATAAAATTGCGAGAATTAAAATTGCGATAATTAAATTGCGATAAATAAAATGTAATAAGGAATTAACAGTTAGCTAGGAACAGTTAGCTAGGATTTTGTTAACGTGAATTCTTAACAAAATTTCTCATAGTTAATTTGTTTGTTTCTAACAAATTTTATTTTTGTCCAATGTTTTCTTCATTATGCCACTTGTTGGATTCTGGTAAGTCAAAATCCAAATGTGAAATGAATGAAAATGGTTATTTTGTGGTGAACGGATTCGTATATCTTGTGGATGTAAGTAGGATAGTAAATGACTGTTGAATCAGATTCAAAGAATGTACAGTGTAACTTATTAATGTGAAATCTAAATATTTCTCGGGTATTACCTACCCGTTAAAATATTTTCACCATTAACAGATTGTACGAAAGAATTTTTAATTACAATCTTTATGAAAATATACTTACATATATATTTTCTTTAGATGTAATCATGAATTTAATGAGTTAATATAATATTAATCTCATTTGATTAACCGTTAGAAATAGAATACATAATCTCTAAAACATTAGAGATTACATAATCGCCATGAAGAATGAAGATAATTGATGTAGAACGATAAGTAGAACGATGATTATACTCGAGGTACAGAATGAGATGTTGAGGCATGGATTGTTGATGGTACTGGTGCTGTTTATTGATGGTACTGTTGGTGCCGATGATGTTGCTAAAGCTGGTAAATTTTGCACCATATTCTTCAAATTGATTATTCGAGCGCGAAGTTCGTTGACTTCTTATATTATTCCGGGATGATTGTCGGTCGGAACGAGCGAATGAATAAGGTTTAGAATTTTAGATAGAATATAATCGTGGCAAGATACTCTGGAAATGAGTGTGAAAATGGTGTTTCGGATAGGTTCGTCGGTAAGTACTTCAGGTTCATCGCCAAGAGGGCAATATGGTGGATGGAAGGGATCACCTTCTTCTTGTCTCCAATAATTAAGTAGGCTACGAACCCATCTCCAATTCATCCAGAATAGATGATGGTTAATCGGCTGGTTCATTCTGGTCACACTGTTTTCGGAGCTCGAGTGAAATTCTATATCGGAATCAGAGGGACTTGAACTAGTGACGAATTCCATTTCGTACGATTGAATAAAGGATTTTTCGATATGAAATGATTTTTGAATTTTGGATGATATTCTAACTACATAGAATATCTATATATAGTACTAAAGATTTCGTAGGCTACGGAGGAATGTACGGCATATGTCAGGCAAGTCTACAGTAACAGATGCTCTAAGATATGAATTATCAGATACGCTAAGATATGAATTTTGTCTATACATATTCATGCAATCAATGCAGTAAGACGTGTCTAGACTAAGAATGATAAGCAGGTAATTTCCTACGGATGATAAGTAGATGATTTCCGACTAGAAATGATAAGCAAAACTTTTGACATGCAGACACGGTTGATATCCAGACTCATTAATGCATCCTAACAACTACTAGTTAGACATACTAATGCAAGACCTGGTTTGCTAAGACCACAGCTCTGATACCAACTTTAACGACCCGTCCTAATCCATCTGGACGAATACATTACATTTGGTTACATCGCGAGGTACTTGACCTCTATATACTACATTTTACAAACATTGCATTCGTTTTTTTTTAAAAGACAAACTTTCATTACATCGAAAGTTAACGGCATGCATACCATTTCAAAACTATAATTGACTTAGTAATAATCTTGATGAATTCGACGACTCAAATGCAACGTCTTTTGAAATATGTCATGAATGACTCCAAGTAATATCTCTAATATGAGCAAATACACAGCGGAAGATTTCTTTCATACCTGAGAATAAACATGCTTTCAAGTGTCAACCAAAAGGTTGGTGAGTTCATAGGTTTATCATAAAATAATAAAATTCATCATTTTGATAGACCACAAGATTTAAATGCTGCATGGTACAAATGGGCCCGAATCCTATACCCACCTGTAATCTACATGCGATATCTTTTAAATACAGTACACCTTTCTCGTGTACGAAATCATCTTTCATAAATCTTAGTAACCGTACACATATCTCGTATACAAAATATAATACACATAACCTATGTATAAAAATCATTCTCTCGATACATAACATTCACATCAATTGGTGGCAATTATCATGTCCACATAATTCAATGGTGAAAATTATCATGTCCACATAATTCAATGGTGGCAATTATCATGTCCACATAATTCAATGGTGGCAATTATCATGTCTACATAATTCAATGTGGCAATTATCATGTCCACATAATTCATTTGAGGAATGTTTTGCTTGTGTTTATCTCGTCAAACATTTCTAAAAGCAATTCATGTATTCTCAGTTCAAAATATATATTTCAAAAGCATTTAATAGAGCAGTTATAAAAGCAGCGCATGTATTCTCAGTCTCAAAAATGTAAAGAGTAAAAGGGAATCAAATGAACTGAGAATAATGATTATTGTGAAATATATATTTAGTTAGTATTAGGTTTAGAATTCAATGGTTTATTATATGTAAGTATTTAAAAAAAATGTTAATATGTTGTATATATAGTTATATGAAATATTAATATAATTAGAGTATAAGTATATTCTATGTACAAGATTTTTATCTGTTAAAAATGATAATTTGATAATAATGATTCACTAATAGTAATATTGACAATAAAAATAATGATATTGTTAATAATGATACTTATGTTAATAATAATACTACTAATAATTATAGAAATGGTACTAATATTAATATAAATGAAAAAAATAATAATTTGTATCATTTTCATAATGCTATTTATATCCAGGATTTCTATATTCATAATCCTAATCATAATAATAATAATAATATTACTTATTTTACTAATAATCTGATATAATTAATAATATTGATAAGAATTAATAATGCCATAATACTAATAAGTAACAATAATAATAATAATAACCATGATATTAGTTACTTTAAAGATAATAACATTCATTATATTAATATTAGTATTAACACTACCTACATAATAATAATAGCATAATCAATAATAATAATGAAGATGATGATAATAATAATAATAATAATAATAATAATAATAATAATAATAATAATAATAATAATAATAATAATAATAATAATAATAATAATAATAATAATAAATAACAAAGGACTACCTCAAAAGAATAAGTTCCAAAAAAATAACAGCCCACGCCTAGGCTCGAACCCTCGACCTTTCGTTAACCCGACACGCCATCAAACCAACTGATCCGTCTTTATTTTCTGTTTTATTTCCTATTCTAAATCTATTAAACCATAACTTCCTGCTTCTATCTTCTTCTTCCTCTTCACCATGAATTCAAATCGACCAGACACAATACCATGTAATAACGATTTATTTTACTAGTTTTAGGATTTATAACTAACCAGAAGCCTTTAAAGATTGATTTGAATTAATTAAAATAGCAAAAAAATAGAAATAAAAGAAGCTGAATAAGATATTCAAGAACACGTTGAACTCCAAATAGTTTTTGACCTTAGAGGCTATTATATACTATGGTTTCTTCATGAAAAAGGTTCACAATCGTGATTAGAAACTTTCTGTAACCTTATGTTAACTCAAAACATAACAACAATTTCGAATTTTGCTGATGAATAATCATTGACTTTTTGAAACGTGAACTTTGCCTCGACAATTAGAAGTCGATAGATAAAATTGGAGTTTCATCTTTTTTCAGATAGTTTGAGAAATTGAATCCTAAAAACTTTACATTATTATATTTTAAAATGGATTTCGAAAACATTAAATTTGAAAAATGAAAACAAAAATAGGAGTCTGGACTGTTTTTCTCAAATTTTTTTAGTTCAAAGTCGATCAAATAAATATTGTAATGGTTTTTAATTGATAAAGAAGATGTATAAATGAAAGACCTAATCAATATAAGTGTGTAATTCGTTGGATTATATAACCAATTATTTTTTACAGTCAATTCTATAAGGAATTAAAAAAATTAAAATGCTTATCAAAGTCCATTGATTTGTACGAACGATTGAGATATGTAACAACTTAAGGGATTCAAACAAAAATCAACTACAGTAATTGATTGAGAGGTGAAATTGAATTTTATTCTTTTGTGTATAAATACATGTAATTATGTTATTAATTATTAATACAATGATAATACTGGTTTTGTATATATCAGTATATATATATGGATATTTTATATACGCCTGTTTTATATATATAACTGTATATACATTTATATATCAGTATTTTTATATACCGTATATATGTATCAGTATTTATATATAATAATCAATTAATAAATAATCACAATTATAATATTAATTATAATACAAAAATTCATAATATTATAATTAATTAATAATATTCTTATTAATGATGTTGATAATAATAGCTATAAAATTTATAACATAAATATTATTAATAATAATAACATTAATTATACTAATATTTTTAATGATAATAATAATACTATAACGCTTTATATATATCAAATTCGTATTTATAAATTATATATTTAAACTAATATTAATAGCACTAGTATTGATATTAATATTAAAGGTAATAACAATGTTATTATGCATCTATATTTATAATTAAATTTATTATATTAGTATTACGCATTATTGAATATGTAATATACATTTCATAATAACTTATATTAAGTATTATATGTTTATACACTTTAACTTGTATTACAATATACATATAATAATAATTATATAAAAATCATATCTATATATATTTATAGACTCATTTTAAATTACAATATAATTATTTTGTATTTTATTTTACATATCCAATTCTAATGTTTATATTTTATAATTTCAATTTATTATATATACTTACATTTATATATGTATACATATTTATTTACAAACAATTATTCGTGAATTATCGGGAAATGTCAAAGGTCAAATGCATTCATGAAAAATAGTTCAAACATTTTTTTTGAGATTCGATTAAATAGACTTTGCTTATCATGTCGAGATCATATAAAGACTAAGTTTAAATTTGGTCGGAAATTTCCGGGTCGTCACAGTACCTACCCGTTAAAGAAATTTCGTCCCGAAATTTGAAAGATGTCATCATGGTTAACAATAAAAATGTTTTCATGACGAATATGAGTTGATAAATGGAGTTTTATCATTACTGGGTAGTACAGATAAAAAAATTCGATTATTTGAAGCGTACGAGTGAAGCTATCACAAAAGATTGAGATAGAGATTTAACTTTTGACGTAGTCACGGTGTATTTTCCGAAATTCAAGGGATTTACTGAAAATCTTCGTGATCTAATTAAGATTTGATTCTTCGGTGATTAAAGAGATTAGGATCTCTTTAATTAAATGCGGTAATCTGTCTCAATTTCTCTGTCGGATATTTTACTATGAATCCACCTCCTTCGTTTCCTTATTTCCACAACTCATACTTTCTATTCTTTCTCCCTCATTTCATACTTTAGAACATTCGTCAATATGCTCCATCCCGTTCTGATCCTTGATATACTCCTAACTTTCATATCTGTCATTCTTCTCTTTCATCTATCACCGAAGGATTTTATTTACTTTTACTATTACCTTGGGTTTATAGTGTTTTTAATTCTCCCATGTCTTTACGTTGCAATACGTATTGATATACACGGTTTGTAATTTATGGGTTGTTATTGGGGTTTAAATCTTTCCTTATATTTCGATGTCTCTGCTTTTGTCTTTCTGTAATCATTGAAACCCACAGTTAATACTCTCTCCAATTTACTGTGATTTATACTCCCACTGATATTGTGAAGCTTCATGCTTTTGTTTTCTCTTCCTGACTTTAAGTCAAACGAATAATGGTCCAGAGTTAGTAGATATGAATTTCAGAATGAACATAGTTAATGTTCTAAGAAAGAAATTGTAAAGGTACGATCTTAATTTGTCAAATTACCAGAATATCCGAAAAAGACTGAATCATCAAGAAAATATTTTCTTTATCTTTTAGAGGTTAAATAGAATGAAAGAGTTATGTAACATGGTTCATGATGAGGGTATGATCTGTGAACCTTTATCACGTTCCATTAGAAATTCAGCATGACTTACTGTAACATAATCACGTTGATCAAGTGTCATTATATTATACTAACTCATGCTTCAGTTTCCAACACTACTTCAAAAACATTCATATTTTAAACTCGAAGGTTTTAGAATTAGAAACTAAAATAGTTTCCTTTATGATGTAACACAGATAACGCGAAGAGATAAATAATCTCGGACAATGATAGTTATGAAGATATCTTCAGAAATATCAAAGATATTTATCCTGAAAGATACGTTGATATATTAGAATTTCTAATATCGATGGATGATGATGAAGATTTATTCATAAAGGTTTAGAGTTAGGAGCAAGGTATTCGTTAATGACTTCAGCAGATATCGAATCATTTGGATTCTTTGAAGGCAGAGTTAGACTTTGTGATTTGTCCACAGCCTCCTTCATGGTTTGCTCAATCCGTTTTCCAGTTCCAACTTTTCTGAGCTTTGTCAATATACTATTCTTTATCATCAAACTTCCGATGGTTAAGGTCGTTTACAGTTGTCTACCGTTTATGCTGCTTCATTCAACTTTTTCAAAATTTGAAGTATTGATTCGTAGACTAGGTGCTTTTTCAGAATTGAAGTATATAATTCCAGGAGATAAACGTTATATGTTTATGTATAACTGTTGACGTAGAAACGCTGCGATGTTCAAAATAGTGATTTATGATTTCCGGTAATTGATGGGGTAATTCTCGTTATAAGATGTGGATGAGTATATGAATAGGTTTTAACGAACAAATAAAATGGTTCTTCGGAAAGACTTAAGCCAATGAGTAATGAAGTTGCTGGGAAGTTTACTGCTAATGTGGTGGAATATAAACGGTTCGCCAGTAACGAAGATGAAGGGGTAATCTTTATAATAAGATTTATTCGAATGAAAAATTGAAGTTGATTTGTTGGAGCTGTGACAAAATTGGCTAATTTGAAAAAGAATTGCAATGTTATTTTCGGTAATAACAATGCCAAAGGAGCTATCACGGATACGTGTTAAACGTTTACTCAGGTTTCGAGAGTTTTTAGGTGCATAACTATATGCATAAATCTTTCCTTCCGTAGATGAGATGCAGTTGGTTCATCCTCTCGATTGAGGTGTTTTCAAGAATCATGAGAGGTTTGAACGCAGATTGGAATCATCAAGATACAAATGAGGTTTAAGATGAAATCAAGTGGCAAACTTGAAGAAATGTTTAGTTTCATATGTTATAATCAATATTTTAATTCATTTTAATTGTCCAATGTTATTAGTCCACAGTTAGTAGTCCACAATTAGTAGTTCAACAATTCATATATAGTTTAATATATAATATTCGAATTAATTAATATATGTCGTGACCCATTATATACATGTCTCAGACTCGATCACAACTCAAAGTATATATATTATTTAAGAATCAACCTCAACCCTGTATAGCGAACTCGAGCATTACAGCATATAGAGTGTCTATGGTTATTCCAAATAAGATATATAGATGCGTCGATATGATATGTCAAAACCTTGTATACGTGTCCCGATATTTAAAGTACGTAAAATAAATAACAGAAATTAAATGACGATAAATAAAATTGCGAGAATTAAATTTGCGATAATTAAATTGCGATAAATAAAATGTAATAAGGAATTAACAGTTAGCTAGGATTTTGTTAGCGTGAATTCTTAACAAAATTTCTCATAGTTAATTTGTTTGTTTCTAACAAATTTTATTTTTGTCCAATGTTTTCTTCATTATGCCACTTGTTGGATTCTGGTAAGTCAAAATCCAAATGTGAAATTGAATGAAAATGGTTATTTTGTGGTGAACGGATTCGTATATCTTGTGGATGTAAGTAGGATAGTAAATGACTGTTGAATCAGATTCGAAGAATGTACAGTGTAACTTATTAATGTGAAATCTAAATATTCCTCGGGAATTACCTACCCGTTAAAATATTTTCACCATTAACAGTTTGTACGAAAGAATTTTTAATTACAATCTTTATGAAAATATACTTACATATATATTTTCTTCTGATGTAATCATGAATTTAATGAGTTAATATAATATTAATCTCATTTGATTTACCGTTAGAAATAGAATACATAATCTCTAAAACATTAGAGATTACATAATCGCCATGAAGAACGAAGATAATTGATGTAGAACGATACGTAGAACGATGATTATACTCGAGGTACAGAATGAGATGTTGAGGCATGGATTGTTGATGGTACTGGTGCTGTTTATTGATGGTACTGTTGGTGCCGATGATGTTGCTGAAGCTAGGAAATTTTGTACCATATTCTCCAAATTGATTATTCGAGCGAGAAGTTCGTTGACTTCTTATGTTATTCCGGGATGATTGTCGGTAGGAACGAGCGAATGAATAAGGTTTAGAATTTTAGATAGAATATAATCGCGGCGAGATACTCTGGAAATGAGTGTGAAAATAGTTTTTCGGATAGGTTCGCCGGTAAGTACTTCAGGTTCATCGCCAAGAGGGCAATATGGTGGATGGAAGGGATCACCTTCTTCTTGTCTCCAATAATTAAGTAGGCTACGAACCCATCTCCAATTCATCCAGAATAGATGATGGTTAATCGGATGGTTCATTCTGGTTACACTGTTTTCGAAGCTCGAGTGAAATTCTATATCGGAATCAGGGGGACTTGAACTAGTGTCGAATTCCATTTCGTATGATTGAATAAAGGATTTTTCGATATGAAATGATTTTCGAATATTGGATGATATTCTAACTACATAGAATATCTATATATATAGTACTAAAGATTTCGTAGGCTACGGAGGAATTTACGGCATATATCAGGCAAGTCTACAGTAACAGATGCGCTAAGATATGAATTATCAGATACGCTAAGATATGAATTTTGTCTATACACTATTCATGCAATCAATGCAGTAAGACGTGTCTAGACTAAGAATGATAAGCAGGTAATTTCCTACGAATGATAAGTAGATGCTTTTCGACTAGAATGTAAGCAAAACTTTTGACATGCAGAAACGGTCGAAATCCAGACTAATTAATGCATCCTAACAACTACTAGTTAGACACACTAATGTAAGACCTTGTTCGATAAGACCACCGCTCTGATACCAACTTTAATGACCCGTCCTAATCCATCTGGATGAATACATTACATTTGGTTACATCGCGAGGTACTTGACCTCTATATACTACATTTTACAAACATTGCATTCGTTTTTTTTAAAAAGACAAACTTTCATTACATCAAAAGTTAACGGCATGCATACCATTTCAAAACTATAATTGACATAGTAATAATCTTGATGAATTCGACGACTCGAATGCAACATCTTTTGAAATATGTCATGAATGACTCCAAGTAATATCTCTAATATGAGCAAATGCACAGCGGAAGATTTCTTTCATACCTGAGAATAAACATGCTTTCAAGTGTCAACCAAAAGGTTGGTGAGTTCATAGGTTTATCATAAAACAATAAAATTCATCATTTTGATATACCACAAGATTTAAATGTTGCATGGTACAAATGGGCCCGAATCCTATACCCACCTGTAATGTAATGCGATATCTTTTAAATACAGTACACCTTTCTCGTGTACAAAATATAATACGCATAACCTATGTATAAAAATCATTCTCTCGATACATAATATTCACATCAATTGGTGGCAATTATCATGTCCATATAATTCATTGGTGGCAATTATCATGTCCTCATAATTCAATGGTGGCAATTATCATGTCCACATAATTCAATGATGATGATGATAATAATAATAATAATAATAATAATAATAATAATAATAATAATAATAATAATAATAATAATAATAATAATAAAAATAATAATATTAATAATAATAAAAATAAATAACAAAGGACTACCTCAAAAGAATTAGTTCCAAAAAAATAACAGGCCACGCCTAGGCTCGAACCCTCGACCTTTCGTTAACCTGACACACCATCAAACCAACTGATCCGTCTTTATTTTCTGTTTTATTTCCTATTCTAAATCTATTAAACCATAACTTCCTGCTTCTATCTTCTTCTTCCTCTTCACCATGAATTCAAATCGACCAGACACAATACCATGTAATAACGATTTATTTTACTAGTTTTAGGATTTATAACTAACCAGGAACGTTTAAAGATTAATTTAAATTAATTAAAACAGAAAAAAAAGCTGAACAAGATATTCAAGAACACGTTGAACTCCAAATCGTTTTCGACCTTAGAGGCTGTTATATACTATGGTTTCTTCATGAAAAAGGTTCACAATCATGATTAGAAACTTTCTGTAACCTTATGTTAACTTAAAACATAACTACAATTTCGAATTTTGCTTATGAATAATCGTTGACTTTTTGAAACGTGAACTTTGACTCGACAATTAGAAGTCGATAGATAAAATTGGAGTTTCATGTTTTTCAGATAGTTTGAGAAATTGAATCCTAACAACTTTACATTATTATATTTTAAAATGGATTTCGAAATCATTAAATTTGAAAAACGAAAACAAGAACAGGGGTCTGGACTATTTTTCTCAATTTTTTTTAGTTCAAAGTCGATTAAATAAATACTGTAATGGTTTTTAATTGATAAAGAAGATGTATAAATGAAAGACCTAATCAATATAAGTGTGTAATTCGTTGGATTATATAACCAATTATTTTTTACAGTCAATTTTGTAAGGAATTAAAAAAATTAAAATGGTTATCAAAGTCCATTGATTTGTACGAACGATTGAGATATGTAACAACTTAAGGGATTCAAACAAAAATCAACTACAGTAATTGATTGAGAGGTGGAACTGAATTTGATTCTTTTGTGTATAAATACATGTAATTATGTTATTAATTATTAATACAATGATAATACTGGTTTTGTATATATCAGTATATATATGGATATTATATATACGCCTGTTTTATATATATAACTGTATATACATTTATATATCAGTATTTTTATATACCGTATATATGTATCAGTATTTATATATAATAATCAATTAATAAATAATCACAATTATAATATTAATTATAATACAAAAATTCATAATATTATAATTAATTAATAATATTCTTATTAATGATGTTGATAATAATAGCTATAAAATTTATAACATAAATATTATTAATAATAATAACATTAATTATTCTAATATTTTTAATGATAATAATAATACTATAACGCTTTATATATATCAAATTCGTATTTATAAATTATATATTTAAATTAATATTAATAGCACTAGTATTGATATTAATATTAAAGGTAATAACAATGTTATTATGCATCTATATTTATAATTAAATTTATTATATTAATATTACGCATTATTGATTATGTAATATACATTTCATAATAACTTATATTAAGTATTATATGTTTATACACTTTAACCTGTATTACAATATACATATAATAATAATTATATAAAAATCATATCTATATATATATATATATATAGACTCATTTTAAATTACAATATAATTATTTTGTATTTTATTTTACATATCCAATTCTAATGTTTATATTTTATAATTTCAATTTATTATATATACTTACATTTATATATGTATACATATTTATTTACAAACAATTGTTCGTGAATCGCCGGGAAATGTCAAAGGTCAAATACATTCATGAAAAATAGTTCAAACATTTTTTTGAGGTTCGATTAAATAGACTTTGCTTATCATGTCGAGATCATATAAAGACTAAGTTTAAATTTGGTCGGAAATTTCCGTTAAGATCGTTCAAGTCCGAGAAGGGCTCAAGACGACCCGTAGTCGCCAAAAGAGCTATGTCGATGTTAGACGTAAGCCTCTCGAATCTCAAGTGGGTAACCACGAAATGTTAAAAGTCGCACCTTGGAAGGGTGTAAACCGTTTTGGGAAAACGAAGGAAGTTAAATCAGCGATATTAATCCTTTTGAAACCTTGGGGCGTATTGGACCCGCTACATACCGTTTAGATCTTCCGACCTAATTAAGTTTCCGTTTATCCTACCTTCTAGATATCAAACTTAGAGAAGTGTCCTACGGAATAGGAACTTGTTATTCTTTTAGATGAGCTTACTATTGATGACAAACTCCACTTCATAGGAGAACCGGTTAAAATTATGGATTGTAAAACCAAACCTTAAGACAACGTAAAATCCCGACTGACTAAGTTTGTGGGAATGTCCAAGGACGTATCTTCACTTATTAGTAGAATTGACAACGCAAGGTCTCGAGGAAGGGACATCGACTATTACTTCCAACTAAATTTCGGGACGAAATTTCTTTTAAGGTGTGGGTAATGTAACATCCCGCATTTTTCCGTTAATTTATTTTAACGCCCGTCTTTTTATTTTGATAATATCGTTCGTATCTAGATTCGTATCCTCCATTAGCCAACGTTCTTAATATTTTCATTATTAGATTATAACATCTCCCGTTTACTCTCGTTTATTTCAAAATAATTCGTTTGGTTAATTCACGCACCCGCATCCGAATTCGAGGGACTAGTATTGCCACTTGACCAAAGAGGTGACTTGTGGTTGACTAGTCAACCACCTCACCACCTTCACTCATTCATTCACCATCTCTTTCTCTTTTCTTACTTCCCTTTTTCTCTCAACTCACACAAACAAGGATGCATCATCTAATTCTGTAACAACCCAACCCGTAATACAAACGATCACGCGGAAATATCAAATAAAAAAAAATTGCTGGAACAGCATATGGCGCGGCGCGCCATATGGCCGCGCGGCGCGCCATATGACCGCGCGGCGCGCCAAACTGGCCTGTCCAAAAAGTCATGAAATGCGAAAATGTTTGACCACTTCCCGACGTATTTAGACAAAACGATTTTCACAACCTATTCATATATGAAAAACTAACACGTTCCATTCATAAAATAAGTTTTACGAGACCGGGCCCACATCGGCCGTTTTACGACTTTCATACGAAAATACAAGTTTTCAATCACATGATTTGTAACACCAAATAAAGCCGAGCATGGCAACTGGGGATACGATACCCAATCCTAATCAATCCAAAAGCAAGCCTTCTAAAGCAACTACGCGAGTCCACTAGTCCCACGCTTACCCGAGCCACCGCATTCATGCAAATCTATAAAAAGGTAAACAACGAGAGGGTAAGATAACGCTTAGTGAGTGAGAATATACTACATACATATATATGCATAAAATGGACACGCCACACAAAACCAAATACCGCATACCGGAGCATCCAAGCATAAAGGCAAGCTAGTCTAAGCATACCATAAGATCACTAAGCAACGAGCTAAAGATACATCAACAAAATATAATTTCACCAACAACGATGTGAACAATGCCAATAAGCTACACCCGGAGGGTTAGCTACATCACGACAATACAATATTATATGTATACAATATATATATATATATATATATATATATATATATATATATATATATATATATATATATATATATATATATATATATATATATATATATATATATATATATATATATATATATATCTCGAATAACATAATTTGCTTACGCTTACAACACAATAATCATGGTTAACCAATCGCACAAGGGAATGACGCTCGCAAAAACGCCATCGGTGTTCATAACATCCGTTAGGGTACTTAACACCTCGTATCACTAACCCCTAGGGTGGCACCTTAACACCTCGGCACTTCACCCCGAGTGGCATCTTAACACCTCGATGCTTCACTCATTATTTTACGGAGTGGTGTCTTAACACCTCGACACTACACCCCTAGGTGGCATCTTAACACCTCGATGCTTCACCCCGAGTGGCATCTTAACACCTCGATGCTTCACTCATCACGTGAAACGTGGTGTCTTAGCACCTCGACACTACACATTTCACGCTACAACAAATAGATATATTATATACCTACACATATAATTATTCCACTCACTATATTAACCCTTCATCATTGGGGTTATATAAGTCCACATCACACGCCCATGTGATAACGTACACACAAAGTGTGCACCTCGCCAACGTGGTCAACCAAAACGCACAACCGTGCCAATTGGACCTATACACAAGTCCAACAATTCCACCTATACGAGAAGCGAGCTCTACAAGCGAGAACCCCTTCTCCCGACCCGCACCCATCCTACGCATACATATGCATATAGGATATTAACACTCACCTTGTTGCCTGGAAGAATGCTACCAAATAATCTGCAATCGCCGATGGAATGTACCTAATCCATTTATCACATAACAAGTAACACAATTAGGGTGGATATACAAATCAACCCAAATTGACAACTAGTGCAATTTCAACCCAAATGCACTTCCAAGCACAAACCGCGTCCAAACTAACCAATAATCATTAACACAAGTGAGAATGGTCCTAATATGCCAATTAAACCCAATCATAGGTGTTAAACACCTATCTTGCCCAAAATGACACTTAAACCCTAATTTGACCCATAAGAAGTCAATATCACGCCATTAGCAAGTTTTGACACCAAAACATATTTAACTCGGTTCTATGCTTCAACTTAATCCATTTTAAGTTTATAAACCTTATTAAATCGGCAATTGAGTCATAATCATCACCAAACCCTAATTTTGATTCTAGTCAAAATTAGTCAACCATAAGAACCCTAATGGTTTTCAAAACACCAATAATCACTAACACTAGTGATTATACACCATTTACAAGTCATAAATATGGCTAAATCATTAACCAACCCAAAACCCGCCAAATATCAAAATAGCAAGTTTTCATAAACCCTCTTCATTAATTAAGTGGGTTTTACAACTACAATCTCAAACCCTAACATTGAATCTCAAATCAAACAATGAAATTCGGAGTTTGAACTTACCAATACCGCCAAAATAATGCCGTTGACGAGATGAACAACTTTAAAACCCGAGCTTTGGTGAGAATCCAACTCCTTCTTCTCCAATTCAAGCTCTCTCACTCTAGAACCCTTCATCTCTCTCTAGATATGGATGAGAGTGTTTGTGTGGGTGAGAAATGAGCTCCAATGGAGTTCTAGATCAGTTTTGGTGACCTTAAACCGACCTTAATTGAAAAGACCAAAGTACCCCTCATTTAAGCCTTTTAAAAAGGCTGAAAATTGCATCAGACGGGATCGGCACGCCGCTCCAAAAGGTGGAGCGCCGCTCCAACCTACAGGTCAGTTTTCAGAAACTTGTTTTGGCCATAACTTTTTGACCGTAGCTCCATTTTCGATGAATCAAATATTGTTGGAAACCTAATAAGATTTTCTTTCCAATGGTAAGGCTTTGAAACATCAACACAAACTTTATTTGGGGTTGAAAAGATACGTACACACCTTGTCACTTCAGACAACGTCCAGTTTCCTTCGACGTTCGAGCAAGCAACACGTACGTGCTTCGTACACTTCATACACGCATCGTACACCATAAATACATTATGTACAATAAATATTTAGGTCTTACAACTCTCCCCCACTTAAACTCGATCACGTCCTCGTGATCTTCTCCACTTAACCAATCCGGAACTACTCAACGGCCCTCAATCCTAAGTTCCAATCCGAACTTTCCTAGACAATTCTTCCCAATGAATCACCTTTAACAACTAAAATCGTCACCCGCGATTTATCAAAACCACTATTCGAGAATTAAAACCTGCTCTTTTCCCCATATCGGGAAAAACTCAACCAGTCTCGAACCGAGATATCAATTCCTTAGCGTACCTTTACCAAGAACAACGCTAAAAGTGACCAAGTCTCAACCTAAAGTCAACGATCCGAACGTTGAAGATCGAACCACATGAATCCTTACGGATTACACTTACCACTAAACATCCTTTGTAGTGCGCAATACAACCAATACGCCACTATCCTAACATCATAAGCAACGGCTAAAACCAAAAGCGCCCAAAACGACTATGGCAACGCTAAATCCTAAGGTGTACAAAATCGACTATTGTCACACCCGTAACAACATGTGAGCGAAACACGGCTATCGCCTCACTAATCCCACGACATGGTCCCCACGACCCCAACATCGGCATATAAAACCACCGTTAGTTCACACAACGTGGTCCTTACGACTCCACCATTGGCGTATAAAATAACCAATAGATCACACATCCAACAACATGAAGGCTGGCAGAAAACTACACGCGATCCACTTCCCAAATCTCAACACCGGATGAAGTCAGCGGACCCCGTCAACGGTCATGCTTCATCGATATAACACTACACCCATGATGAAGTCAGCGGACCCCGAAGGTCATGCTTCACCAATCAACGATCTCATGATGAAGTCAGCGGACCCCGAAGGTCATGCTCCACCAATCAACGATCCCATGATGAAGTCAGCGGACCCTGAAGGTCATGCTTCATCAATCACCAATACCATGATGAAGTCAGCGGACCCCGAAGGTCATGCTTCATCAATCAATGCCCTTTTGGCCTCAAACGACGAGTAGCGTAACATCGCGCTCTGCTACGCCATAGTGAATCCAAACGGATACCACTAACCATTCACACAATCGAGCAAGAACCACCTATATCAAACATAGGCACAAAATATTAATTCTCTAAAAGAGGATCCGATACGCACATCCCTTAACCGAGGGATTTTACCTTGCTCGCCAAACACGTCCATTATCTCTCAACGAGATTTACCATCTCACCACCTCGGTGATAATTTACAAGTCCAAAATCATAAGTACAATTTAACCGAAATTGTACTCTACCACGAATCGACCAAAACTAGGTCTCAACCAAATTTCCGGATCTACCAAAAGCATCATCTGAAATCTCACACCAAAACCTCCTCGTGCAGGAGTGTAACTCCCCCACTTGGAACTACGTCCCATAACCGCATCTCGTACAACCGTACAATGCTACCAAAGGTAGAATTTACCAACAATTGGGTTCACGCGATCCATCACCACATCTTGTTCCAACCTTGAGCATACGAAGGATTTCAACCAATCCTTAAACACTTCGAATGAAAAGTGTACCACAAATTACACGAACTATACACTCGCAATCATCCAATTGCTTTAGTTTGTCGAATTTCACCCGATCACTCTTGTACCTAAGGGTTTTACTTCGGTACCCTAAGTACAATGTAACCACAACACAATCGGAGTCGAACACCAAGCTAGTAGGTATAAAAAGGCACCTAATGTCGCGTCTCGTAGACTCCTTTACCAACATACATCGAGATCAACACTCAATTTTAAGAGTTTCAATCCACCCGACGAACCTCATGGTTCATCAACTTCAACACGAAAGCGAACACGCGCTTAACGACAGAACACCAAAACCCATTTCCATGGTTTGGTAGAAACATTTCCCAAATACTAAGGAATGCTTGGTTGCACCAAGTCTTACGCCCTTCGCCCGACAATCCAAAGTCACCATAAGGTACTTCCATTAGGAACGTCACCCATATCAATAACATGCACAACACAATTGAGACCCTAAGGGTCTCACTCGAACGAGCTTAACGACCCGATACCAACCAAAATGCCTAAGTACCCAAGGATTTGCACCATAGGATCAAGGCACAACACACCACTTATACACTCTACTGAGAGCAAACCGGAATCATAAACATAAACTGCCCGCTTGCTACGAATTATCTCCAACGGAGAATAAAGTTTAGCTAAGACTTACGCACATACCGCATGTTATTACAAACGAACAACATATAATTTCGTACTAAAGTACCTGATGTAGAACTGTTGGGCTTCCGTGCTCCACTTCCAATCATGTATTCGCGCTCTAACCTCCTAACCCGATCGTCATGCGATTCGAAACACTCTGACTTTCGGTGTCCCTCCATCCGGCAAATGAAACATCTGATTGAGCCTAAAGGTACCACCGTATAATCTTGTGCCAAATGACCCCGTTCCCCACACTTAAAGCATGTGAGCTTGTAACCCTTCTTACTCTTCTTCTTCACATTCCCGACGCCTTCAGGCGTACTTCGTGCCCTCTTACCATGAGCACCATGTAATCCTAACCTTGCAAGTACATCTTCATCATCACTACCTCGAGGTTTGGGAAACCTCTTTTCAAACTCTTCCTTTACAACTTTAGTCACTTGGTCTCGGACCATTTCCGTCATTTGTCCTTCGACCAACTCCTTGGTTACTTCCCTAACTTTGCCGGTGAAAACCGAGACATATTGTTTAAACACGGCCTCAATCTTTAACGTTAACTCATCCTTCCCTTCGTGAATAGGCTCACTCGTTCCGCATCCATCTTCCGTTTTCATTCTAAGGAATGCAAACTATTAGATCACGAACGTATAAACTATACGCACAACACCGCCCCATCTTGCTAAACACTCATCGTACATCACTTGTTAGACATGATTTGCACCCGTAATAAGGTTTGCAAGTCCTTAGTACGCATACACACCGTATCAACTTGTTAGTACAACGACCGCCTCGCTTGATGACATAAACAAACACAAACAAATTCTACGCGACAACATCACACGCGAGAATTATTATCACAACACAATGACATATTAATAATATACGAATTACTAATATAAACGTTAGTCCACTTACAAACAAGGCACTAACTATAATCCATTCTGACCCGTAATCCTACAAGTCCCGCAACAATTTAAGCACATACAGTAGTCTAAGTCTAGGCACCTATCTCAAGTCACCTAAATCCCTTAGACCATGCTCTGATACCACTTGTAACAACCCAACCCGTAATACAAACGATCACGTGGAAATATCAAATAAAAAAAATTGCTGGAACAGCATATGGCGCGGCGCGCCATATGGCCGCGCGGCGCGCCAAACTGGCCTGTCCAAAAAGTCATGAAATGCGAAAATGTTTGACCACTTCCCGACGTATTTAGACAAAACGATTTTCACAACCTATTCATATATGAAAAACTAACACGTTCCATTCATAAAATAAGTTTTACGAGACTAGGCCCACATCGGCCGTTTTACGACTTTCATACGAAAATACAAGTTTTCAATCACATGATTTGTAACACCAAATAAAGCCGAGCATGGCAATTGGGGATACGCTACCTAATCCTAATCAATCCAAAAGCAAGCCTTCTAAAGCAACTACGCGAGCCCACTAGTCCCACGCTTACCCGAGCCACCGCATCCATGCAAATCTATAAAAAGGTAAACAACGAGAGGGTTAGCTAACGCTTAGTGAGTGAGAATATACTACATACATATATATGCATAAAATGGACACGCCACACAAAACCAAATACCGCATACCAGAGCATCCAAGCATAAAGGCAAGCTAGTCTAAGCATACCATAAGATCACTAAGCAACGAGTAAAGATACATCAACAAAATATAAGTTCACCAACAATGATGTGAACAATGCCAATAAGCTACACCCGGAGGGTTAGCTACATCACGACAATACAATATTATATGTATACGATATATATATATATATATATATATATATATATATATATATATATATATATATATATATATATATATATATATATATCGAATAACATAATTTGCTTAAACTTACAACACAATAACCATGGTTAACCAATCGCACAAGGGAATGGCGCTCGGGAAAACGCCATCGGTGTTCATAACATCTGTTAGGGTACTTAACACCTCGTATCACTAACCCCTAGGGTGGCACCTTAACACCTCGGCACTTCACCCCGAGTGGCATCTTAACACCTCGATGCTTCACTCATTATTTTATGGAGTGGTGTCTTAACACCTCAACACTACACCCCTTGGTGGCATCTTAACACCTCGATGCTTCACCACAAGTGGCATCTTAACACCTCGATGCTTCACTCATCACGTGAAACGTGGTGCCTTAGCACCTCGACACTACACATTTCACGCTACAATAAATAGATACATTATATACCTACACATATAATTATTCCACTCACTATATTAACCCTTCATCATTGGGGTTATATAAGTCCACATCACAAGCCCATGTGATAACGTACACACAAAGTGTGCACCTCGCCAACGTGGTCAACCAAAACGCACAACCGTGCCAATTGGACCTATACACAAGTCCAACAATTCCACCTATACGAGAAGCGAGCTCTACAAGCGAGAACCCCTTCTCCCGACCCGCACCCATCCTACACATACATATGCATATAGGATATTAACACTCACCCTGTAGCCTTGAAGAATGCTACCGAATAATCTGCAATCGCCGATGGAATGTACCTAATCCATTTATCACATAACAAGTAACACAATTAGGGTGGATATACAAATCAACCCAAATTGACAACTAGTGCAATTTTGACCCAAATGCACTTCCAAGCACAAACCGCGCCCAAACTAACCAATAATCACTAACACAAGTGAGAATGGTCCTAATATGTCAATTAAACCCAATCATAGGTGTGAAACACCTATCTTGCCCAAAATGACACTTAAACCCTAATTTGACCCATAAGAAGTCAATATCACGCCATTATCAAGTTTTGACACCAAAACATATTTAACTCGGTTCTATGCTTCAACTTAATCCATTTTAAGTTTATAAACCTTATTAAATCGACAATTGAGTCATAATCATCAACAAACACTAATTTTGACTCTAGTCAAAATTAGTCAACCATAAGAACCCTAATGGTTTCTAAAACACCAATAATCACTAACACTAGTGATTATACACCATTTACAAGTCTTAAACATGGTTAAATTATTAACCAACCCAAAACCCATCAAATATCAAAATAGCAAGTTTTCATAAACCCTCTTCATCAACTAAGTGGGTTTTACAACTACAATCTCAAACCCTAACATTGAATCTCAAATCAAACAATGAAATTCGGAGTTTGAACTTACCAATACCACCAAAATGATGCCGTTGATGAGATGAACAACTTTAAAACCCGAGCTTTGGTGAGAATCCAACTCGCTCTTCTCCGATTCAAGCTCTCTCACTCTAGAACCCTTCCTCTCTCTCTAGATATGGATGAGAGTGTTTGTGTGGGTGAGAAATGAGCTCCAATGGAGTTCTAAATCAGTTTTGATGACCCTAAACCGACCCTAATTGAAAAGACCAAAGTACCCCTCATTTAAGCCTTTTAAAAAGGCTGAAAATTGCATCAGATGAGATTGGCGCGCCGCGCCAAAAGGTGGAGCGCCGCTCCAACCTACAGGTCAGTTTTTAAAAACTTGTTTTGGCCATAACTTTTTGACCGTAGCTCTGTTTTCGATGAATCAAATATCGTTGGAAACATAATAAGATTTTCTTTCCAATGGTAAGGCTTTGAAACATCAATACAAACTTTATTTGGAGTTAAAAAGATACGTGCTTTGTACACTTCATACACGCATCGTACACCATAAATACATTATGTACAATAAATATTTGGGTCTTACAAATTCGGATCTAGGAAGCTCACAACAAATCCGACTACATATTCGTGATCCTCTCTTCATCCTCTAGATTTTGATACTAACTTCATCTCTTTTGGGTAACTTTCTAAAAACTCTAGATTTCATGTTCTTGATGTTCTTGACTTATAAAAGTGTTAATTAGTGTCTATGGTTCAAGTCTAGCATGAATATGTGTTTGGCTTGTTCAATTTTGTTGTTTTGAATAAACTAGCATGAACTTGAAATAAGTGTGCTTAATCTTGAGTTTGGGATGATTAAATGTTGTTAGATGTTAAAAGTGCATGTATTCAATGTGTTACTAGCATCACTAGCTTCAATTTGGTATGTAGGTTGACATGGAAAAGCTTCATAAACAAAATTGTTAAATTTATGATTTTGAGTTAGGGTTTGATAGAAGTAAAATGAACTTTTGATGCATTGAATGCCATGAAATGATGTTAGTAAGTGTTTAATTGTATTGTATGTTTAATTACCTTTGAAACAGCATATCGTATGTGTAAATTGGTTTCCCGAATCATGAAATGCATTTTTAGAACTTGAAACTTTAAGGATGAACTTTTAACGATCATTCGACTAGGTTTTTGTGCTGTAAATGATGATTTTGATTGATAAAATGTGTTTAGTTTGTTCCTCATTAAATTACCTTTCCAACGATGTATGGTATGCGTTTTAAGTGTTTACGGTTCGTTAGTTATGATAAATTGAAGTTTGGTTCGAGACTTGTCAATTTTCAGCTTTTCCCACTGAAGTCAGACATGGATGCGGCGCATCACTCCTGGATGCGGTGCATCAGCAGCCTGATGCGATGCATCACTTACAGATGCGGTGCATCTGAGGCAGACTGCCCAAAGTGGTCGTTTTTCGTTTAATTCCAACTATGCTACGCACCTCCGATTGACATGTAACATGTTCTAACATGCTCATATATGATTATGAAACTTAGAAAAAGTGTTCGAGACCCGACCCGAAAGTGTTGACTTTTTCGTTGACTTTGACTTTGACAAAGTTTGACTTTTAGTCAAACTTAACCAAATGTTTAGGCAATCGTTCTAACATGCTTTTATACTTATATCTTGCATGAAACTTGACAATTTGATTCACATGCTATATAATCGAGTCGTAACGAGCCATAGGACTAATTGAACAACTTTGACCAACCGTGTTTACCGTTATTGATACAACCTATTTGTTTAGGTCAAGACTAGCATCCGTTCTTACACATGTTTACTTGTGAAGTACTTTTATACTCTTGCACTCAAGATGAGATCATAGTCCCACTTTTACTCTTTTAAACTTACATTTGGGATGAGAAAACATAAACGTTTCGTTTTACAAAGTGAACACAAGTACGAAAACAAACATTCTATGTACGAGTTAGAACAAAAATCCTCAATTCGATTATCATTAGTTACACTTTCCGGGTGTAAGCGAGAACTTATGTTGTATGGCCATATGGGTTTGACAAACCCTCATTCGGACGGTTCGCTACCGTTATTCAGATGAAATATATTTTCGAGAAACAGTGTAGGTTCTAACACTATGTGTATGGGGTTCGTGGAAAGTTAAGCTTTAACGACCCATCCTAATCCATCTGGACTGATGTGTGCAGCGGTGTATACAAAATACTATTATTGTTAATATGAAATATGACGAAATATGATGCAAGTTTTATTTATTTATATAGATGGGATATACCTAAACCTTGCTACAACACTATAGTTAGTGTACCTAATCGTACAGTAGTGTAGTTTTTAGTAAGTCCGGTTCGTTCCGCAGGGAGCTAGCTAAGTTTAACGCTATATTTTTAAAACTATATTTGTATAAATATATATATATATATATATATATATATATATATATATATATATATATATATATATATATATATATATATATATATATATATATATATATATATATATATATATAAGTAATATTATTATTATTATAAAAGGGGGTTTTTACCGTTTAATGACCAGTTTGTCGATTTTAAAACTTAAATCACAATTAAAACCTAATGTAAAATATTAAAAATAAATGTAACTTAATTTAAAGCGTAAAGTAAATGACGATAATTAAAGTGCGATAAATTAAAGTGCAAAAAATAAAATGACGATAAATAAAATTGCGATAATTAGAAAGTACGATAATTAAAAGTGCAATAAATAAAATGACAGTAAATAAAAGTGCGATGAAATATGAAATAAAGGAATTATGCTTATTTAAACTTCCGTAATCATAATGTTCGACGTGTTGATTGTATGTTTATTACCATGGGTTAATTGTCCTTTGTCCTGGATTATTCGATATGTCCATCTGGTTTTTGTCCATAATAGTCCATCAGTCATAAATATAAAGTGCGAGTGTCCTCGTCAAATTATCCTTATATCCGAAGTCAAATATTCCAACTAATAGGGGACTTAAACTATAATAAGGTTTAATACATTGTTAATGATTACACCAGGTTATCAACTATGTGCAATCCAAGGTTTTATTACTTTATTAACAACTACACCAAGTGTCCTTGTATGTAATCCACCCCTGTTTTAATGAGTCCATTGACTATTAATCCATTCCCGTGTCCGGTTAAATGAACGATTATTAGTACTTATAAATATCCCACCCATCGTGTCCGATCGAGTGTATGTGGTTATTTATAATTACGTCTAATTGTAAATATTTATATTAAATTAACGAACTATCATTCAATTAAACAAATATAAAGCCCATTAATAGCCCATACTCCAATTTCTACAAGTGTCGGTCTTTTGTCCAAACCCCAATTATGGTACAAAGCCCAATTACCCCGTCTTTAATATTTAGCCCAACATCACGATTACTTCGATTTAAATAAGCATAATAACAACTTAGCTACGAGACATTAATTTAAAAAGGTTGAACATAACTTACAATGAGTATTAATAGCGTAGCGTTACACGGACAGAATTTCGACTTACAAACTTAAAACATTCGCCACTATAACCTTATTATTATTAACTTAAAATTAAAATTATAATTAAAATATAAATATAAATATAAATATAAATTGAGAGTGAGAGAGATTGAATTTTGTGTACATAAATCGGCCAAAAAACTCTTCAATTTATAGAATGTGGGCAGCTACAGGACTCCATGCGATCGCATGGTTTTTGTGCTTCCAGGCCATGCGATCGCATGGCCCTCTGATCCAGCTCACATAACTTTGTTTTCTAGTTTGCCGACGGTTTTTAATATATAATATATATATATATATATATATATATATATATATATATATATATATATATATATATGTATATGTATGTATGTATATATATATGTATGTATATATATATATATATATGTATGTATATATATATATATATATATATATATATATAATTTTAAGAATTATTTATATATTATATTATATCTATGTGCATAATTGACTTGTAATTTTAGCTCCGTTGCATCGCGCATTGATAGTTGGTTCATGTCCCGGTTCTGGATTTTCGAACGTCCTTGCGTACAATTTAATATCTTGTATTTTACGTTTTGTGGCATTTACTCTTGTAATTTTGAGACGTTTCTTATCAATAAATTGAACCACTTGGATTGTACATTGTACTTTTTAGCATTTTGGACGTTTGCGTCTTCAATTCGTCAAATCTGTCTTTTGTCTTCACCTTTTATTATTTAAACGAATATCACTTGTAAATAGAACAATTGCAACTAAAAGCTTGTCTTTCTTGAGGGATAATGCTATGAAATATATGTTTGTTTTTAGCATTATCAAATATTCCCACACTTGAGCGTTGCTTGTCCTCAAGCAATATAGAACTTGAATATACCTTTACTAGAATCACTTCTTTATTCTTCACACTAGGTACATCAGTGATTTTAATACGGCGGTATGAGCAATGGTAGTAACGATGTGGTTTACAGTCCCACATGACTATAAAAATTTAGATCCTTTAGGAAATTGGATCTTTATGAAAACATTTGATCTTTTGAAAATTCAATCTATCTTTTACCCTAGATAAGTTTTCCGGAATAACCCTTCACCGGTGTTTGCAAATTGTTTTTGTGGATTTTGTGGGTTTCAGATTTGAAAATTTTAGCTCAAAACTTGTGGTTTTGTGTCACCCACTTGCTAACCTTGTATTGGGAAAGTAACACGTCCAGTATACTTGCTCCGTAGATTACCTTTTGGTAAACTACCGTCCGGTTGTAAAGGAAAGCGTTGAACAAGCAACTGTTGAGGCAATGTCCCGTAACATGCTTTTGATTATGGTCTATATCGTGTCGGATGCAATTTCTATCCTTTGTAGGAGCATTAGTAAAGATCACCCTATAATTTTTTTGATCTGGCACACGGTCTTGTCTTCGACCATGCTATGCAACCACCATTCTTACGGTTGACACCCGATTTGGTTCAGGTGACCTAATGAATTCTAGGTGAATTCCTAGAATTTTACGTTCAATGGTAATGAACGCATTGAAAATGGGTTTTCAGAAAACAAATCAGTTTGTAATTTGATCAAAATATTTTCTCGTTCAAGCTCGAGTTTAGATATCATTGAATTCCATGAGTTTGTAATTCTCAATCTTTAAGGTCAATCTCAAGGATTGAGTAATATCAGGCTTAAAAGCTGATTTTTAATCTTTAAGGAGATTATCCTTTCTGGAGGTCTGATTCATTAGTCTTATCAAGCTAATTTGCACGGCGCCCTCCCCATTTTACGAGATAGTTCCTCTCATGGTTAGAATAAGTCTGACCACTTGGTGACCCTGTTTGATGAAAGGACCCGTTCATATCGATTATAAATGATTCACAATAGTTGATTACATCGCGAGGTACTTGACCTCTATATGATACATTTTACAAACATTGCATTCGTTTTTAAAAAGGCAAACTTTCATTACATCGACAGTTGATGGCATGCATACCATTTCATAATATATCCAACTATAATTGACTTAGTAATAATCTTGATGAACTCGAGGACTCGAATGCAACGTCTTTTGAAATATGACATGAATGACTCTAAGTAATATCTCTAATATGAGCAAATGTACAGCGGAAGATTTCTTTAATACCTGAGAATAAACATGCTTTCAAGTGTCAACTAAAAGGTTGGTGAGTTCATTAGTTTAACCTAAATAATCATTTCCATCATTTTAATAGACCACAAGATTTTCATTTCTCATAAATATACGTCCCATGCATAGAGACAAAAATCATTCATATGGATTGAACACCTGGTAACCGACATTAACAAGATGCATATAAGAATATCCCCTATCATTCCGGGAAATCCTTCGGACATGATAAAACAACATCAAAGTACTAAAGCATCTGCTCCAACGGATGGGATTCGTTAGGCCCAATAGATCTATCTTTAGGATTCGCGTCAATTAGTAGACTGGTTTACTAATTCTCAGGCTACCAAGCAAAATGGCATATTCGGCTTCGATCATTCAACCATATAATGTATTTTCGATTACTTGTGTCTATTTCGTAAAACATTTATAAAAACAGCGTATGTATTCTCAGTCCCAAAAATATATATGGCAAAAGCATTTAAAAAGGGAGCAAATGAAACTCACCATACTGTATTTTGTAGTAAAAATACATATGACGATACTTAACAACTGAACAATGCAGGGTTGGCCTCGGATTCATGAACCTATAACATTTATATTTATATATATATATATATATATATATATATATATATATATATATATATATATATATATATATATATATATATATATATATATATATATATATATATATATATATATATATATTAACACATATAATTGAAATCTAATAACTTTAGATATTATTATTAGTGATGTAATTGTTATATTTAATAATTTATAGGTTTCATTAATAACCTAATTAAATATGTCTATTTTATATATTTTAGATAAATAATTAGTAAAAATATTAATATAGTTATGTTACATGTATTAAATGTAGTTATTTATAGATAAAAATATTTGTTTGTTATAATAATAATAGTATAATAATGAAAGTAATAATAAGATTAATAATTTTATTTAATTTATAACTTAATCGTTTCTATAATAATATTTGTATCTATAATCATAATAATAATAATAAAAATGTTAATAATATTAAAAATGAAAATAATGATAATAATAATAATAATAATGATAAAAATTGATAGTAATAATGTTAATAATCATTTTACTAAAAATAATAATTTTTAACAAGCATGCTAATATTTATATTCCTAATAACGATAATATTGATAATAATAATAATAATATTTATAATAATACTTATACTTATATTAATAATAATAATGATAATAATAATGATAATAATAATATAATTTATATTAATGATAATAATAATAATAATAATCATGTTATTAGTCTTAGTGATGATAATAAATAATATAAAATAATAACAACAACAAGAACAACAACAACAACAACAACAACAACAACAACAACAATAATAATAATAATAATAATAATAATAATAATAATAATAATAATAATAATAATAATAATAATAATAATAATAATAATAATAATAATAAAAATAAAAATAATAATAATAATAATAATAATAATAATAATAACAATAATAATAATAATAATAATAATAATAATAATAATAATAATAATAATAATAATAATAATAATAATAATAATGATAATAATAATAATAGAAAACTACCTTAAAGCATAAACCTTCAAAAAAATTTAGAAAATCGCCTCGGCCCGGGCTCGAACCCAAGACCTCTCGTTCAACGATCAAACACTTAACCACTCCTCCACGGTTGTTTTTCTAAAATTGTTCCTAACTTAAATCTATATAACTTGTACGAAATGACTTATCATCTTCATCATATTTCATACACCATTATCCTCCATCGTCATCATCAATTATCATTACAGAATCATTAACACCATCGTCATCTCAGCTTCATTTCATCATTATCATTATGAACTCATCATCCTCATCCTAATTCTATCCTCTACATCATCATGATCATGCTTATGTCAATCGGAAATGGGTAACAGAAACAGGAACAAAATCCAGTGGTTAACAGCAACAAGTAGCAGGTGTATCACCTTGGGTTCTTGAGGTTCATTCGAAAAAACAAAAGAGAAGCAAGAGTTTTATTTATTGAATGGTTTTCATAAGTTAGTTCTTGGGCCATCAGAAGCCCAACTGATCAAAAGGCCTAACATTTACATATATTGAAGTCCATTACTTGGTTCTTGAATTGGTGTTAATAAAACGGAATCCAATAGCAGCCTATGTAGTATTAAATAACAAAAGGGTTTACAGTTTCTTTTCTTTTCTTGTCATAGTCTCGATCCAACCCAGTAGAGTAACCCTACCAAAATCAAGTGGCTTTATTTGTTTTAATTGTTGTCCGCCACAAAGGAAAAAGAACAGGAAGAAAATACGTGTAATCCTCACAGCATCATGTAACACGTATAATATTCATCATCATCGTTCTTTGTTGTGTGGCTGTTTAAACCGAAAATGAAACAGATGCTACAGGAGGTTGCAGGTGGTCATGATGGTGAAGTTGGGTTTACTATGGTAATCGTATGTGATTAAGGTTGGTGATAGTGGTGGTTTATGGTGGGTTTGGTGTTTGTCGATCGATAATACAAAGAAGGTGGTTAAGTGGGATTAGAGGTGGTGGAGTGGGTGTTCGATGATGGCAGGTTTAGTGGTGGTGTTCGAGAATATGTTGAAGATGTTGATTTGGGTTCCGTTCATAAAACATAGAATAACATCAACGAGTAATTAACATATAGTTTTGGGTCGTCGATGATGGTACTCGATTATGGTTAGTTGGGTTTGTTTTCGAGCATGCACAATAAAGAGAGATAGATAGAGAGGGTGAGAGAAAAAGAGACGAAACATGTCGAAGGTGATGAAGTTGAGATGATTTTTAAGTTGGTGGTAGCAGTTGTTGTTTAAGGTGGTGGAACAAGGGTGGTTCTTGGTCGGGGTTAGGGTGGTGATTGAAAGTGTGGTTGAAGATCAAGTGTTGGCCGCCGGTTGTGATGTGGGAGAGGAAGAAGAAAGACAAGTGATGGGTGGTTATCTATTGATCATAGTTGTTTGAAAAGAGGCCAATATATCTCTCGCATACATAACATATAGATTTATAGATATAGATATTATTAATAGGTGATAAAGTAAGGCATATGTATATGTTTGATATCATAAAGTCAAGTGGGAATATTTCATATTCTGAACAAACGAGCACTGACAAAACATAGTACCAATTTTACACGATAAAAATAGTGGTTTGCTTTTCAGTTTCCTCCCCGTATGCATATGTGACCATAAATATAGAACAAGATATATTGATAAGATGGTAAACAGAATTGCAAAGGAACAAACACATAAATATCAATCTTTCAATCAATTAAGCACAGTATTGTAATTATAATATTATTTAAGATATAAACGTGTGATAATATTTGTAACAACCCGACTTCATAAACTCAAAACGCGTACCAAAAAAAAAATTTTAAGGTAGTGCATCTGGACGGCGTCCAGAATCCTGGACGGCGTCCAGAATCCTGGACGGCGTCCAGCTCTGAAATATGGGACGGTGTCCAGAGTTTGGGACGGCGTCCAGCTCAAACAACTGGGACGGCGTCCAAGCAATTGGGACGGCGTCCCAATGGCCTTCCAGCTACTGATCACGGGTCCAACTCACACGAGCGGAAAACCCGCTTCCCGACACTTTCAACCGAAAACCATTTTACCACAAGTCAATATAAGTGAAACTAAGAGATTTTCATCATCAAATCAAGTTTTACATCAACGGGGCCACATCGCCCATTTTACGAGTTTCGTTCAAAAATAAAATTTTTGACCAAATATAAGTTTAAGTTCCAAACGACATTAGAGCATGGTGTTTGGGGTTAAACTACCCAATCTCGGTCGAACTTCAAAAGCTAACACCCAAAAGCATCCCCTAACAAAACAAGTGGGAGATCACTAATCCAATTGAACGCTCTTACCCTTGTCAACGCCCGAGCCTATAAAAAAATAAACAACGAGAGGGTAAGCAAAGCTTAGTGAATGCAATAATTATACGAATACATATACAATTATACCTACTTGCATACACTTACACAACCACAAACATGCTAGCAAACAACATTAGCTTATCGTCGCAATAACAAGCTATAATTCACCAATACCCCCAAGCTAGCATAACAACCGCATATAAATATAACTCGAATAATATAATATGCTTACAACACAAATAACCATGGTTAACCAATAGTACAAGGGAACGGCGCTCGCGAAAACGCCATCGGTGTTCGTAACATCCGTTAGGGCACTTAACACCTCGCACCACTAACCCCTAGGGTGGCACCTTAACACCTCGGCACATCACCCCGAGTGGCATCTTAACACCTCGATGCAACACTCATTATTTTACGGAGTGGTGTCTTAACACCTCGACACTACACTCCTAGGTGGCATCTTAACACCTCGATGCTACACCCGAGTGGCATCTTAACACCTCGATGCTACACTCTTCACGTGAAATGTGGTGTCTTAACACCTCGACACTACACCTTTCACGCTACCATAAATAGATACATTATATACATACGCATATAATTATTCCACTCACCTCAAGGTCTTCGTGTAAGATAACCGAACTTGCAACGTCAATGTAACGTACCTATTACATTTTAGCACATAATCAATTCACAACTCAAGTCGGTCAAGCAACTCACTTAACGATCTAGAGTCTTTTGACCCTAAGTGCAATCCCGACCCATTTTGCACCTTTAATCCTAATAATGGGTTAACTTCACCAAAAACCCTAACTTTAGCCAATTAAGGTCTTAACACACTTTTAACCACAAAGTTAACTCGTTTTCATACATGCAAGACAACCTAGGTCATCAAAGACCCATTTGACCCCTTTCTAGGTCAACGCACCCATTTGGGTCACCCACGACCCAAATGACACCCACTAACATTAACTATTAGAGTATTAGTATTTACTTAGGTCTTTAAGACCCATTTACACCATTTACCCTTTCAAAACCCTAGGTTAGTCACCATTTGAGTTTTCATGACCCAAACTTACCCAAAACCCCAAATTACTCACAAATGAGTTTTATGTGCAATACTAACCCAAACCTTAACCCTTAAACACATTAAACTAAGGTAATCAAGTTTAGGGCTTACCACAACAATCAAAACGAAGCTAACGAGGAGATGAACAACTTTAATGCTCGAGCTAAAACCCGAAACAAACTTCTTCTTCTCCGATTTGAGCTTTCTCACACTTGAATCACACTCTCTCACTAGGATTTAAGTGGATGAAGTTTGGTGGTTAGGAATGGAGTAATGAGGCTCAACCAAACTGATCTAGGACCTTTAATTCGTCCACCAAGTGAAATTACCAAATTACCCATCTAAGATATTTAAAAGCAAAAAGACATGCCTGCCAGCCATTCTGGACGGCGTCCCAAAATGTTGGACGGCGTCCAGGTCTTCGATCTGGGACGGCGTCCCAAATGTTTGGACGGCGTCCAAACCCAAAAAAGAAAACAGGATCTTACAACTCTCCCCCACTTGAACCGAATTGCGACCTCGCAATCCACGCCGCATGACAAGCAGGAAGATAAACCAAGACAAACTCTTCGGGCTCCCAAGTAAACTCGGAACCTTTACTTCGCCGCCATTGAACCTTGAAAGTTCTCACCTCTTTATTCCTCAACATTTTCACCTTCTCGTCAAGGATAGCAATCGGTTCCTCGACATATTCTAACTTGTTGTTTAGCTCGATCTCGTATAAAGGCATCCATGAGGAATCGTCTGCAAGACACTTACGGAGGTGGGAAACATGAAATGTATTATGGATCCCCGCAAGCTCTTCGGGTAATTCCAATCGATATGCTACTTCACCAACACGAGCTGAAACCTTGAACGGCCCAATAAACCGAGGAGCTAACTTTCCCCGTTTTCGAAATCGAATAATAAACTTCCATGGCGAAACCTTAAGCATCACCATATCGCCTTCTTGGAACTCAATCAATCGCCTACGTCTATCGGCATACGACTTTTGCCTATCTTGAGCCTTCTTCAAATGTTCCCGAATCAAATCGATCTTGCTATTTGTCTCTAAAACCAAATCGGTACTCCCGATCTCTCTTTGACCCACTTCTCCCCAACAAACGGGAGGTTGACACCTACGCCCATAAAGCATTTCGTAAGGTGGCATCCCGATACTAGTATGATAACTATTATTGTACGAGAATTCTACCAAAGGCAAATGCTCATCCCAACTACCACCAAAGTCAATGATGCACGCCCGTAACATATCTTCCAAAGTTTGATTTGTACGTTCGGTTTGACCATCCGTTTGAGGATGATACGCCGTGCTCAACTTCAATTGCGTGCCCATATCTTCATGAAACTTTTCCCAAAACCGAGATGTAAAACGGGTATCTCGATCTGAAATAATAGATATAGGAACCCCATGTCGCGAGACCACTTCCTTGATAAACAACTTAGCCAAAGTCTCCGACGATATCGCTTCTCTAATGGGAAGAAACAAAGCGCTTTTTGTCAATCGGTCAACTATAACCCAAATCGAATCGAATTGGGTTCTCGCCGTTTTAGGTAACTTTGTAATGAAATCCATGGTAATGTGCTCCCATTTCCATTTCGGGATTTCTAACGGTTTCAACTTACCATACGGCTTTTGGTGTTCGGCTTTTACTTGTAAACACGTGACACATTGCTCAACATACTTCACAACATCACGTTTCATGCCCGGCCACCAATAATCTTTCTTTAAGTCATGATACATTTTTGTCGCGCCCGGATGAATGGAATATTTTGACTTATGTGCTTCATCAAGTAGCACCCGTCGGTAATCACCCATATTAGGCACCCACACCCTTCCTTGAAAGGACAACAAACCACGCGAGCCCATAGTAATGAACTCCGATTGGCCCACGATTCGTTCCGCATGCTTGTTGTGAACGTAAGCCTCTATTTGAATCTCGCCAAGCCTTTCAAGAAAATCGTTGGAAATAATCAAACGTAACGATCCCACTTTTATCACCGGATGTTGACTCTTTCGACTCAACGCATCCGCGACAACATTCGCCTTACCCGGATGATAAAGTATCTCACAATCGTAGTCTTTCACCGCATCCATCCACCTACGTTGGCGATAATTCAAATCTCGTTGATTAAAGAGATGTTTCAAACTCTTATGATCCGAATAAATCGTACACTTGACACCATACAAGTAATGGCGCCAAATTTTCAACGCATGCACTACCGCCGCCAACTCAAGATCATGAGTCGGATACCTCGTTTCATGTTCCTTTAATTGTCGAGAGGCATAAGCGATGACTTTACCTCTTTGCATTAGAACACACCCGAGACCATTTAAGGAAGCATCATAATAAACCACCATATCTTCTACCCCTTCCGGCAACACTAACACCGGAGCTTGGCACAACTTCTCTTTTAACAATTGAAAAGCAATCTCTTGCTCGTTCTCCCAATTAAACCTAGCATTCTTTCTCGTCAATTTCGTCAATGGAGAAGCGATCTTGGAAAAATCTTGGATAAACCGACGATAATAACCGGCCAATCCGAGAAAACTTCGGATTTCCGTAGGCGTAGTCGGTCGTCCCCAACTCTTCACTGTCTCGATCTTTCCCGGATCTACTTGAATACCGTTTTTGTTCACAATATGACCAAGGAATTGAACTTCCCTTAGCCAAAATTCACATTTGGAGAACTTTGCATACAACTTCTCCTTTTGTAGCGTCTTCAATACTTCACGCAAATGACGTTCATGTTCGTTCATACTTTTCGAGTAGACTAGTATGTCGTCAATGAACACTATTACCGACTTGTCCAACATAGGTTGGCACACCCGGTTCATAAGATCCATGAATGCCGCCGGTGCATTCGTAAGACCAAAGGGCATAACTACAAACTCATAATGCCCGTAACGCGTTCAAAAAGCCGTTTTCTCTATGTCTTCCTCACGGACCCGCATTTGGTGATAGCCGGACCGTAGGTCGATCTTAGAGAAATACGTTGCACCTTGAAGTTGATCAAATAAATCGTCAATCCTAGGTAATGGATAACGATTCTTGATCGTCACTTTATTCAACTCACGGTAATCAATGCACATACGCATACTACCATATTTCTTCTTCACAAATAACACCGGAGCGCCCCATGGCGAAGCACTCGGTCGAATAAAACCCTTCTCGAGCAACTCTTGGGTTTGATTTAACAACTCTTGAATTTCCGTTGGTGCTAAACGATAAGGAGTTTTAGCAATGGGAGTAGCTCCCGGAACCAACTCAATACGAAACTCAACTTGTCTTTCCGCCGGAACACCCGGTAATTCGTCCGGAAAAACGTCTTCGAATTCACTAACAACCGGAATTTCACGAATAGGTGGTGGCTCATTACGAGTATCAACAACATGAGCAAGGAAAGCCATGCCACCACTAACAACAAAACGACGTGCCCGTGCAAAAGTGCATATCGGCACCGGTCTCCTTCGCTTATCACCATGAATAAATAACTCTCCCCCGCTTAGGGTCTTCACACGAATAAACTTATCATGGCATGCAATATCGGCTCTATAATGATCGAGCCAATCCATACCAACGACAATATCAAAGTCGCCCAAGGTCATTGGAATAAGATCAATTTTAAAGGTTTCAGCACCAAAAACAACATCACAATTTTCACACACATCAACCACTAGCACCGTCTTGCCGTCTGCTATTTCGACTTCTATCGGACGACTTAACTTAGCTAACGGTCTATTAAGTTTAGGTACAAATTTAGGAGACACAAACGACAAATTTGCACCGCTATCGAAAAGAATCCTTGCCGGATTAGAATTAACCATGTAAGTACCTGAGACAACTTTGTGCGATTGTTTGGCTTCATCATTGGTCATCAAATAGTTGCGACCCCTAGCCGTACCCGCCGCCTTCTCTAACCGTTTCACATTGTCATTTTGCAAATCGGGACACTCCGGCTTCTTATGCCCCTCTTTGCCGCAATTAAAACAAGTGATTTTGTTTCCGGAACGTGGTTTCGGACACTCACGAGCCATATGACCCGGTTGCCCACAATTGTAGCACGTATAAGAAAACCCACCGGTTGTGCCCTTCTTTGCACTATTGACACTTTCGGCCCCCCTCTTGCTCTTGCTCTTCTTGCTTGAGGCGTTAGAGTAACTAAAACCTTCAAACTTTCTTTTGGAAAACATGAAATCACTCTTTCTTGGAACCTCCGGCTCAAAACCCCGAGCCAACTCAAACAATTCATCAAAAGTCTTAGCCATACCCCGACTAATCTTCCCCTTGTACTCATCATTCAAAGTACGGTAGAAATCCTTCATGAGCTTATGATCATCACCAACATATTCCGGGCAAAAATGAGTCTTTGCCAAGAATGTAGACTTGAGGGTAACCAAATCCATGGAACGTTGTTGCAAATGGTGCAACTCGTCCCGGATTCTATCGAGGTCGGAAGAAGTTCGGTATTCTTTGAAAAACTCTTTCTTGAAGTCTTCCCAAGTCAAACCCATACATTGTTCTTCACCATACAAGTTGATTTTATCGTCCCACCACAACTTAGCTTCTTCGCGTAACATGCTAGAACCATACCTCGTCTTCCTTTTGGGAGGACATACCGCGGTATGGAAAGCTCCCTCAAAATCGGAGATCCAACATATACTTTTTAAAGGATCCCGCACCCCATTAAACATCGGGGGTTGAGCATCCTTGAAGTTCTTGTAGTGGAAGTCCCGCCTTCCTTCACCTCCTTCACCGCGAGGGTAGATATTTCTAGCGTCAAGGTCCTCTTTGATAGTGGCCTTCATTCGTTCATTAATTAGATCGGTTATTTTCTCATCAACCGAATCTTGAAAGACCTTTCGAATGTCCGCAAGAAAATCCGCTTTTAACTTCTTAAAGACGGCCTCGACCTTGGTTGAGAACTCGGCGTCCTCGCTTGTACTTCCGTGATCATGATCGGGACCGTTTATCGTCTTCATTCTATAAAACGAATTAGGTTAAACCACAAAACGGAAGGACAGATTACATATATACATACATATATGCCACACTACTCCATCTCGCTCAACAATCGTCGTACATTACTTGTTTGACACGATTTGCACTCGTAGTGATGGTAGCTAGTCATTACTACGCGAGCACGTCGCGTTAACTCGCTAGTACAACGTCCATCTCGCTTGATGATTGCTAAACACAACATAACAAATAATGCATGATTAGTTCACATAAACCTATGCACTAATCATCCCGATCCGACCCAAAGTCCTACAAGTCCTGCATAAACGCGCACACAAAAAGTCTAAGTCTAGGCGCCTATCTCAAGTCACCTAAATCCCTTAGACCATGCTCTGATACCACTTGTAACAACCCGACTTCATAAACTCAAAACGCGTACCAAAAAAAAAAAATTTTAAGGCAGTGCATCTGGACGGCGTCCAGAATCCTGGACGGCGTCCAGCTCTGAAATATGGGACGGCGTCCAGAGTTTGGGACGGCGTCCAGCTCAAACAACTGGGACGGCATCCAAGCAATTGGGACGGCGTCCCAATGGCCTTCCAGTTACTGATCACGGGTCCAACTCACACGAGCGGAAAACCCGCTTCCCGACACTTTCAAACGAAAACCTTTTTACCACAAGTCAATATAAGTGAAACTAAGAGATTTTCATCATCAAATCAAGTTTTACATCAACGGGGCCACATCGCCCATTTTACGAGTTTCGTTCAAAAATAAAATTTTCGACCAAATATAAGTTTAAGTTCCAAACGACATTAGAGCATGGTGTTTGGGGTTAAACTACCCAATCTCGGTCGAACTTCAAAAGCTAAGACCCAAAAGCATCCCCTAACAAAACAAGCGGGAGATCACTAATCCAATTGAACGCTCTTACCCTTGTCAACGCCCGAGCCTATAAAAAAATAAACAACGAGAGGGTAAGTAAAGCTTAGTAAATGTAATAATTATGCGAATACATATATAATTATACCTACTTGCATACACTTACACAACCGCAAACATGCTAGCAAACAACATTAGCTTATCGTCGCAATAACAAGCTATAATTCACCAATACCCCCAAGCTAGCATAACAACCGCATATAAATATAACTCGAATAATATAATATGCTTACAACACAAATAACCATGGTTAACCAATAGTACAAGGGAACAGCGCTCGCGAAAACGCCATCGGTGTTCTTAACATCCGTTAGGGCACTTAACACCTCGCACCACTAACCCTTAGGGTGACACCTTAACACCTCGGCACATCACCCCGAGTGGCATCTTAACACCTCGATGCAACACTCATTATTTTACGGAGTGGTGTCTTAACACCTCGACACTACACTCCTAGGTGGCATCTTAACACCTCGATGCTACACCCGAGTGGCATCTTAACACCTCGATGCTACACTCTTCACTTGAAACGTGGTGTCTTAACACCTCGACACTACACCTTTCACGCTACAACAAATAGATACATTATATACATACGCATATAATTATTCCACTCACCTCAAGGTCTTCGTGTAAGATAACCGAACTTGCAACGTCAATGTAACGTACCTATTACATTTTAGCACATAATCAATTCACAACTCAAGTCGGTCAAGCAACTCACTTAACGATCTAGAGTCTTTTGACCCTAAGTGCAATCCCGACCCATTTTGCACCTTTAACCCTAATAATGGGTTAACTTCACCAAAAACCCTAACTTTAGCCAATTAAGGTCTTAACACACTTTTAACCACAAAGTTAACTAGTTTTCATACATGCAAGATAGCCTAGGTCATCAAAGACCCATTTGACCCCTTTCTAGGTCAACGCACCCATTTGGGTCACCCACGACCCAAATCACACCCACTAACATTAACTATAAGAGTATTAGTATTTACTTAGGTCTTTAAGACCCATTTACACCATTTACCCTTTCAAAACCCTAGGTTAGTCACCATTTGAGTTTTCATGACCCAAACTTACCCAAAACCCCAAATTACTCACAAATGGGTTTTATGTGCAATACTAACCCAAACCCTAACCCTTAAACACATTAAACTAAGGTAATCAAGTTTAGGGCTTACCACAACAATCAAAACGAAGCTAACGAGGAGATGAACAACTTTAATGCTCGAGCTAAAACCCGAAACAAGCTTCTTCTTCTCCGATTTGAGCTTTCTCACACTTAAATCACACTCTCTCACTAGGATTTAAGTGGATGAAGTTTGGTGGTTAGGAATGGAGTAATGAGGCTCAACCAAACTGATCTAGGGTCTTTAATTCGTCCACCAAGTGAAATTACCAAATTACCCATCTAAGATATTTAAAAGCAAAAAGACATGCCTGCCAGCCATTCTGGACGGCGTCCCAAAATGTTGGACGGCGTCCAGGTCTTCGATCTGGGACGGCGTCCCAAATGTTTGGACGGCGTTTAAACCCAAAAAAGAAAACAGGATCTTACAATATTAGTCGTCGTCTACTATTTCATTCACAGACTGACATTCGTGGCCCATTGATAAATCAGTGGCGGATAAAAACGTCTCAGAAAATCCCAAACTTTTAGATTAACTATATTTATTTATTTTAGTCATTATGGTTTAAAATTTGATCATTAACTATTAAATAAAAATTACATTAATTATTCACTCCCAACTCCAAGTAAAATATAAAAAGTTTTAAAATTCAACAAATAGTTCCTAGACACATTTTTTAATAAGCCTAAAATTTATATTACCCGTTTTCGGATCATCATTTATTTTAAAATTACATAAGTTCGAATTTAACTTGCTTAATATCATTCGGAACAACAAACGAGTATTACAAGCATTAAATATTTATTTTTAATATACTTTATTTATATATAGAAATATATTTTAAACAATAATTATTATAATATACCATTTTTATTTTATTAATTTCTAATAACAACAACATATAATACATCAAATTATATTTCGAATTATTATTTATATATACCTACACACGTATCTATTTAAAATTAATTGTTCATGAATCATCGAGCACAGTCAAAGGGTAACTGAATATATGAACATCGTTCCAAAATTTTCTAGACTCAACATTACATACTTTGCTTATCGTATCGGAACATTAAATCATATAAAGATTAAGTTTAAATTTGGTCGGAAATTTCTAGGTCGTCACAGTACCTACCTGTTAAAGAAATTTCGTCCCGAAATTTGAGTGAGGTGGTCATGGCTAACAATAAAAATGTTTTCATGATGAATATGAGTTGATAAATAGAGTTTTATCATCATTGAGTAATATGGATAAAACAATTCGATTATTCGAAGAGCACGAATGAAGTTATTACAAAAGAGTGAAATAAAGAAGTAAAGATTTGTCTTATCTTTTGACGTAGTCAGGTTGAATTCTGGAATTTAAGGGATATAAAGAAAATCTTTGAAATCTAAAAGATTTGATTCTTCGGCGAATAAGGAAAATTAAGATCTCTATAATTAAATACGATGATCTGCCTCATTTACTCTGTCTGGTATTTCCATTATAAATTAAACTCTTTCGTTCCATTATTCTCACCATTCCTATACTTTCTTTCTTAGTTCATACATCAAAAAAGAGGATGGAAATGTTTAATCCAGTTCTAATCCTTGATATTTTCCTAATTATCATTCTTGTCATCCTTCTTTTCAATCTTCCACCAGAAAAATCTGTTTACTTCTATTATTGCCTTGGGGTGATACTATTCTTAATTATACCGTGTCTTTATGTTGCTATTCGTATTAATATCCACAGTTTGTAATCTATATGTTGTTATCGGGCTTTATATTTTCTCTTATATTCTGGAGCTCTTTGACTTTTTATTATCTTCTTGTTCTCTAATAAAGCGAGTAACGGTCCAGAATTCGTAAGTATGGAGTTTCGAATGAACTTAATGTTCTAAACAAGAAAGAACGAAATCGCACAATTTGATTTGTCAAATTACCAGAATCACTGAGAATAGAACTATCAAGAATATACTTTCTTGATATGTTCAGAAGTTAAGCAGAATGAAAGAGTTATGTAACATGGCACATGATGATGTTATGATCTGTGAATCATCACGTCCCATTAGAAACTCAGCATGACTTACTGTAATATAATCACGTTAATCAAGTGTCATTATATTATACTAACTCATGCATCAGTTCCCAATACTTTTTCAAAAACATTCATAATTTAAACTCGAAAGTTTACAGAATATAGAAACTAACAGTTTCTTATATGATGTAATAATGATAGCGCGAAGAGATTAATGATTTCAGATAAGAATAGTTATGAAAATATCTTCAGAAATATGGAGGATATTTATAATGAAAGATACGATAATATCTTGGAATATCTAAGATCGGAGGATGATGAAGAAATATCGTCCACCAGGGTTTAGAGTAAGGAGCAAGATATTTGCTAAAGGCCTCAGCAGGCATTGAATCATTTGGATTCTTTGAAGGCAAGTTTAGTCTTTGTGATTTGTCCACGGCTTCCTTCATAGTTTCGCATAATCCGCTTTTCGGTACTAAATTTTCTATCGAGCGTTCCCAACATTCCATTCTTTATTATCAAACTTTTGACCGTTTAGACCATCTACGGTTTTGTTGTTTCCTCTGTGTTTAATGCTACCATATCTGATTCATCGGCTATCAATCCGAGGTAGTTTCAAGTGAATTGTGTTTTTAGATGATTAAACGCTGATGGTAATATGGTGGAATATAAAAGGTTCCCCGGTAACAACAAAAGAGCACGCATATATATCAAGGTTATAATAAGGTTGTTTCGAACGAAAAGTCGAAGTTGATTTGCTGGAGCTGTGATAAAATTGGCTAATTTGAAAAAAATTTACAATGTTATTTTCGGTAATAACAATGCCTAAAGAGCTAGCACAGATATGTGTTAAACGTTCACTCAGATTCTGAGTGTTTTCAGGTGCATAACTATTGCTTAAATCTTTCTTCTCGTAGTTGAAGTGCGGTTGGTTCATCCTCTCGATTAAGGTGTTTTCAAGAATCATGAAAGGTTTGAAAGGGTAATCGTTAAGATACAATTGAGGTGTAGGATGAAATCAAGTGGCAAACTTGAAGAATTGTTTAAATTCATATGTTATAATCGATATTTTAATTCATTTTAATTGTCCAATATTGGTAGTCCACAGTTAGCAGTCCACATTTACTAATTCAATAATTCATATATAGTTTATAATATTTGAATTAATTAATACATATCGTGACCCGTGTACATGTCTCAGACTCGATCACAACTCAAAGTATATATATTATTGTAGAATTAACCTCAACCCTGTATAGCTAACTCTAGCATTACTGCATATAGAGTGTCTATGGTTATTCCAAATAATATATATAGATGCGTCGATATGATATGTCAAAACCTTGTATACGTGTCCCGATATTTAAAGTGCGTAAAAATAAATAACATAAATTAAATGACGATAAATAAAGTGCATAAAGTAAATAACAGAAATTAAATGACAATAAATAAAATTGCGAGAATATAAATGGCGATAAATAAATTGCGATAATTAAAATGTAATAAGGAATTATCAGTTAGCTAGGAACAGTTAGCTAGGATTAGTTAGCGTGGATTCTTAACAAAATTTCTCATAATTAATTTGTTTGTTTCTAACAAATTTTATTTTATCCAATGTTTTCTTTATTATGCCACTTGTTGGATTCTGATAGATCAAAATCCAATATGAAATTGAATGAAAATGGTTATTCTGTGATGAACAGATTCGTATATATGTGGATGTTAGTAGGATAGTAATGACTGTTGAATCAGATTCGA